>NC_053436.1:41418961-42047361 GCF_007990345.1 Gossypium hirsutum | reverse complement strand
TGAAAGATTACGACTTGTCATTGATTACACCCGGAAAGCTAATGTGGTTGCGGACGCCTTAAGCCGGAAGTCATTGGTTGCTTTACGAGCGATGAATGTGCACTTGTCTGTTCTACCCGACAATGTGTTAATAGCTGAATTAAAAGCCAAACCATTATTGATTCATCAAATTCGTGAAGCCCAGAAAGTTGATGATGAATTGGTTGCAAAACGGGCTGAGTGTGCTCCGAACAAGGAATCGAAGTTTCAAATTGATGATGATGATTGTTTGAGGTTCAGAAGTCGTTTGTGTGTTCCAAGGAATTCGGAACTCATTTCGATGATTCTGAACGAAGCCCATTGTAGCCGAATGTCAATTCACCCGGGGAGTACGAAAATGTACAACGATTTGAAACGTTGGTTTTGGTGGCATGGTATGAAACGAGACATCTCCGACCTTGTTTCGAGATGTTTAATATGTCAACAAGTGAAAGCGGAACATCAAGTGCCTTCAGGATTACTTCAGCCGATCATGATACCCGAGTGGAAATAGGATTGAGTCACAATGGACTTTGTGTCCGGACTGCCATTGTCAACAAGTAAGAAGGATGCGATTTGGGTTGTTGTTGATAGACTGACTAAGTCGGCTCACTTTATCCCCGTGTGTATGGATTTTTCATTGGATAGACTAGTTGAATTGTACGTTTCTCAGATTGTGAGATTACACGGGGTACCTATTTCTATCGTGTCGGATAGAGATCCGAGATTCACCTCGCGATTTTGGAGGAAATTGCAAGAAGCTTTGGGTACCAAGCTGCATTTTAGCACTGCTTTTCATCCCCAAACCGATGGTCAATCTGAGCGGATAATTCAGATACTTGAGGATATGTTGAGATGTTGCATCCTCGAGTTCAGTGGTTCATGGGAACGGTATTTACCTTTGATTGAATTCGCTTACAATAATAGTTTTCAATCAAGTATTAAGATGGCACCTTATGAGGCTTTGTACGGTCGTAAATGCCGTACACCGTTGTTTTAGACCGAGCTCGGTGAAAGTAAAATTTTCGGAGTTGATTTGATTAAGGATGCTGAACAGAAAGTAAAGGTAATCCGTGAAAGTCTGAAAGCAGCCACAGATCGTCAAAAATCGTATGCGGATTTGAAACGAAAGGACATTGAATATCAGGTGGGAGATAAAGTGTTCCTTAAAGTTTCGCCTTGGAAAAAGGTACTCAGGTTTGGCCGTAAGGGCAAGTTGAGCCCGAGATTCATTGGGCCGTACGAAATCTCTGAACGAGTTGGTCCGGTTGCGTATAGATTGATTTTGCCCCCTGAGCTTGAAAAGATTCACGACGTCTTTCATGTTTCGATGCTTCGACGCTATCGATCTGATCCATCGCACATAATTAGCCCATCAGAGGTTGAAATTCAAGCCGATATGAGTTATGAAGAAGAGCCGATGCATATCCTAGCTCGTGAAGTGAAGGAGTTGCGAAACAAAAGGGTTCCGTTAGTGAAGGTGTTATGGCTCAAACACGGGATCGAGGAAGCTACTTGGGAAACCGAGAGCTCGATGAAAGAACGATACCCAAACCTATTTACCGGTAAGATTTTCGGGGACGAAAATTTCTTAAGTGGGGGAGAGTTGTGACAGCCCAAAATTGACCCTAGTCGGGAAGTGGTTTCGGGACCACAAAACCGAGTCATAAAAATAATTGATTTCCATATTCTATGCTTATTATGTGTGTACATGAGTATGTGGAAGTTTCATTCTCCAATTTTGCCAATTGCATGAGAAATTATTAAATAGGGATTGATATGAGACATGGTGAAAATATGATAGGCTAATTTAAAATGGTCTATTAATGCATGTTGTGAAAATGATGGGTTTGCATGTCAAATTACCCAAAATTTGAGCTAGTGGTTGGCCATGCTATGGGTGGAAACATGTTGGGAACATGTTGGCCTAGTGAGGTATGTAGGAAAAAAATAAAATAAGGGGCATGGGCATAAAATAATGAAAAGGAGTATGATGAATACAAAAAAAAAATGTGTGTAGTTGTTTCCCCCCCCATTGCCGTGAGCTAAAGAAAAGAAAGGAGAAAATTTTTGTTCATCCTTTCTCATCTTCATTTAGCCGAAACTAGAAAGAAAAAAACAAAGAAAAAAAAATGCTCATCCTTTGGTTCATCCTTGGCCAAAAATTTTAAGGAGGAAGGAAGAAGAAAGGTTGAAAAGGTTCGGCCATGCATGTAGCTAGGCTAAGGTATGTTTGATGATGTTCCATGAGATGCATGCATGTTTTAGTTGTTAGCTTGAGTTCTACCTAGCCCATGGTCTAAATGTAACACCCCGAACCCGAGACCGACACCGGAGTCGAACACGAGGTGTTAGCAGACTTTAAACCCTTTATAAAAATATTTCTCAGACACTGCCAATCTGCGTACTAGTCGCTTTAAAAATCATATCTTGAGTTTCACAACTAGAAAATCAGTTTCCTGATTTTTCCCTGAAACTAAACTTATATGCCCATCTACATATTTTTTTCTAGAATTTTTGGTCTGGCCAATTAGTACAGTTTATTAGTCAAAGTCTCCCATGTTACAGGGATCGACTACAGTGACCTTTGCGCATTACGACCTGAATATCTCCCTGCACAGAGCTTCAATACTGATGCCGTTTGTTTCTATAGAAACTAGACTCAGATAGGAATCTATCCATATATGGTATGACTCCTAATTGTCTCTGGTTAATTTATAATGAATTTCCAAAGTCGGAACAGGGAATCCAGAAACCGTTCTGGCCCTGTCTCATGAGAACCTGAATATCTCTTAACATACTGTCCATATGATCTTTTCGTTGCTTCTATATGAAAATAGACTCATCGAGCTTCGAATACATAATTTATTCATTAATTAATCCCACTCCTACTAGTTTTAGTGATTTTTCAATCTCACGTCACTGCTGCTGCCAGCATCTGTTATGAAAGCAACTATGCCCATTTCGTGATTTCTCCTTGATCTAACTAGTGATTCGTCATACATATCACAAATTATGATCATGACTAGCCATGCCAAAGGCTAATCATTGTCAAACATCCCCCTACTACACTATTGCCATATCATGAATTTTAACACCAAAATAATCAACCATGACATATGGCATAAAAATCGTATTACCAAGACTTACGACCCAACATTAGAACCAAATTCAACCGAACATTATGCCATTTTCGCATGGCTAAAAGTTTACATACCAAATTTCAACAAAACATATTAGCCTATACATGCCGAAATGTTCTCTTAGACCAACTAAGAAGAAAATACCAAAGGTTGCTAGCCGGTGTGATGACTTCGACGACGGCACGATCACGCAAAAAGAGACAAGTCCAAGAAACCTAGAATAGGTGACAAGCAAACACCGAATGAGTATATAACTCAGTAAGCCATAAGCATTCCACAACCATCCATTAATAAAATTATCACAACAGGAAACAATGAAATGAGGTTAAGTACTCCATCCATACCAAACTATACCATAGTTCCTTAAACCCTATGGTTCAATCTCATACCAAGTCCTACATTGGCCTTTCATACATCATTTTATTTTCGTTATAATCATACAATTAAACGAACTTTCACCTATTCCACAATGAACCTTATGTACGTGACTTCAACTATAATCGTCACATAGGTTCAAAACTTACCAAGCTCAACTCCAAATATAAACATAGCGCCTATTAGCCATGAACTCAAGGTACTTACCTTTTCCGCTGTCCAAAATTGACTCGGTAAAGTCGCACCCTTCATGTAAATAATTTATAGAAAATATATATTGAGTTCGCACACATAGTGCTTAATAATCAACTGCGCACACTTAGTGCCATGTACTTTAAACTCACACACTTAGTGCCATGCATTTCAAGTTCGCACACTTACCTTTTCCGCTGTCCAAAATCGACTCGGTAAAGTCGCACCCTTAATGTAAATAATTTATAGAAAATATATATTGGGTTCGCACACATAGTGCTCAATAATCAACCGCGCACACTTAGTGCCATGCACTTTAAACTCACACACTTAGTGCTGTACAATTTAAACCCGCACACTTAGTGCCAATCTCATGACCGTGAACACTTATTGCCCGCACACTTAGTGCCGAAAACCAGCCACTCAAAAGGCTTCACTTCCTTTTTACATTCGACAAATTT
Source organism: Gossypium hirsutum (assembly GCF_007990345.1). Lineage (NCBI taxonomy): Eukaryota > Viridiplantae > Streptophyta > Magnoliopsida > Malvales > Malvaceae > Gossypium > Gossypium hirsutum. The sequence goes on along the minus strand of NC_053436.1, from coordinate 42,043,172 downwards.
CATCTCTACTTACATATTCATTTGTATACATTTCATCTCATTAAACACAATGGTGTAGGTATTACGATCCTTTAATCAATACCAAAGATATGCTTAATGACTTACTTGTGTTGGGTAAGATGGTTCCAACTCGGCTACTCGATGATCTTTTCTTTGCCTTTGCTCGATTCTCCTCCTTTAACTCCTTGAGCTTAATCAATAAATCAACTAGTTTAACCGCCTTGCTAAATATTTACAATCCAATTACACATGCATATGTATGTTAGTATATTCGGCAATCACCCTTACTAATCACCCACTTGATCAATTATACAGAATCAAAGTTAATATCACAATGTGTACCCTATATGGCCCATTATACATAATCAATTTTAACATCATCTATATATTTACTCATATGGCCGAATATACCTAATCATACATACACCTAACCAAAAAATAATTTCTAAAATCTTTATATCATTTATACACTAGTAAAGCATCCTCTCCCTTTCCATCAATTTAGCACATGCATTACTCATTAACCTACAAAAATTATATTCGGCCTTAGCACACAACTTGCTAGCCGATTCTTCCCCATCTAGCAACCAATGCACATATGTGCTCACTCAAAAATGCTAAAAAAAAAGAGATTCAAGAATCATCAATCCACCATCACATGCATCATTAACAAGCTTCATATTTAGCATGCAATGGCATTAACACAAACTCCACCTAGGCCGAATCTTAACTCATCTTCATGCCTCATCACCACAACATCAAACATCAAAATACCAACCAAGAATGTAACATGCATGGCCGAATATCATCTCCATCATTTAACAAAGTTTGAACCATGGCTAGGTAGATTTCAAACTTACAACTTAAAATATACATGAATCTCAAAGAATAATATCAAACATACCTCAATCTAGTTACATGCATGGCCAAACTTCCTCCTAATTCTCTTCCAAACCAAACATGAAGCAAGAACTCCTTCCTCCTCCCTTAGAATTTTCGGTCAAAAGAGGATGAAAAAGGATGAACAAAATTTTTCTTTTCCTTTCTTTAGCTCACGGCAATGGGGGGGGAACAACCACTCATTTTTTTTGTTTTTCCTTTCTTTATTACCCATATTCCTTATTTTATTTTTTTCCTACATACCTCACTAGGCCAACATGTCCCCAACATGTTTCCACCCATAGCATGGCCAACCACTAGCTCAAATTTTGGGTAATTTGACATGCAAACCCATCATTTTCACAACATGCATTAATAGACCATTTTAAATTAGCCTATCATATTTTCACCATGTCTCATATCGATCCCTATTTAATAATTTCTCATGCAATTGGCATAATTGGAGAATGAAACTTCCACATACTCATGTACACACATAATAAGCATAGAATATGGAAATTAATTATTTTTATGACTCGGTTTTGTGGTCCCGAAACCACTTCCCGACTAGGGTCAATTTTTGGGCTGTTACACTAAATCTTGCTATGTGATGGAAATGACACTCGGCCATGGATGCATCATTCTTGGTTGATGTTTGATGTTGTGGTGATGAGGCATGAGGATGAGTTAAGATTCGGCCTAGGTGGAGTTTGTGTTAATGCCATTGCATGCTAAATATGAAGCTTGTTAATGATGCATGTGATGGTGGCTTGATGATTCTTGAACCTCCTTTTTAGCATTTTTGAGTGAGCACATATGTGCATTGGTTGCTAAATGGAGAAGAATCGGCTAGCAAGTTGTGTGCTAAGGCCGAATATAACTTTTGCATGTTAATGAGCAATGCATGTGTTAAATTGATGGAAAGGGAGAGGATGCTTTACTAGTGTGTATATGTGTGTATTAGCCAAGTTTTGAACTTGAAACAAAAGGGTGTTTAGTCAATACAAGTGACCATACTTGTAGAATGTATTAAGTGTTGAAATCGGCCCCAAAATAGACATGCATATTCGGCCAAGGGGGAAAATTAGCTAAAATGTTGAGTTTGATTCATGATTCCGTACATATGTGACTTTAATGTCTAATGTATAAATATGGGCTAAGTGCCTTGTGTTCCTCTTTTCGATGCTCAAATGATTAAATCAATTTATTTGTTTAATTAAGCTCAAGAGCAAAGGGGAACTAAATCCGATAAAGGGAAGGAAAAAGTGGTCGAATAGCTATCGGAATCGTTCGACAACACCCGAGGTAAGTTCTTGAGTAAGAGAGCTTAAATTATGATGTGATTAGATCATGTTTTAAGCAAATTAAAATCATGCTCTTTGTGTGGCTATTGAGCCGAATTTGCAAGAATGATAAATGTCTTGTGTTTGAGTTTTGCTAATGAAAATGAAATACGAATGGGCCATGATTTATTGTTAAATGTGCATGGTTATTTGAATGATGTCCGGGCTAAGTCCCGAAGGCTTGTGCTAAGTGACAATATCCGGACTAAGATCCGAAGGCATTTGTGCGAGATACTAATTCCGGGCTAAGCCCGAAGGCATTTGTGCGAGATACTAATTCCGGGCTAAGCCCGAAGGCATTTGTGCGAGATACTAATTCCGGGCTAAGCCCGAAGGCATTTGTGCGAGTTACTAAATCCGGGTTAAGTCCCGAAGGCATTTGTGCGAATTACAATAACCGGGCTATGTCCCGAAGGCATTTGAACGAGGAGCTATATCCGGTTAAATTCCGAAGGTACGTGATTTGGGAATGAATGAACTTGCTGTAAAATTCCAGTTAATACTCTCGAAACATCCCAACATTGAGGTATGTTTCGTATGTGCTTGAATTTAGTTGAGCCCTTACAAATAAGTATTCGCTCAGTTGATAAACGAGCTACCGGCCTTTGGCTGAGTTGATCTTTTGTGTATGTACATAAGGGTTGATAATGTGAAGCAAGTACGATATCGTAAATTTGTGCATATGAAATTATCCGTTTAGCTATATGAATGCTATACTTTTGTTGTGCTGGAATTCCTTGCTCAAAACTTACAAGCATAAATTGCTTACTCCGTTTCATTGTTCCTCTGTTTTATAGATTTGGTTCTCCAGCTATCGGACTCGGGATCTTGAAGTCAAAGTCGCCCACACTATCAAAGCCCCCCCTTTTGGTACAATTTTGGTTGAACTTCGAAATGGCATGTATAGGACTACCCGTTTGTTGTGGGTCGTGGACCCTTTGGACTTGTATAAATTTTGGATAGCCATGCGAAAATGGCTTATATGTGTTTGAGAATAATGTTATAATCATTTGGTGTGGATATGCTTGACAAGGATTGGCCACGGGGATGGTTAATCACTTTCATAAATTGTGCTATTTATGCAAAAAGGGCTAGTTGAATCATGGAAACCATGAAATAGGTAAAGTCTACCTTAAAGGCAGATGCTGACAGCAGCAGTGATGTAGATTTGGAAAATCACTAAAAATAGTAGGAAGGGAATTAAATAGTGATTAAATTATGTAAACAAACCTTGATGAATCTACTTTCTTAGGAAAGTAACAAAACAATCATACGGACAGTATGTTAAGAGATATTCAGGTTCTCGTGAGACAGGGCCAGAACGGTTTCTGGATTCCCTGTTCCGACTTTGGAAATTCATTATAAATTAACCAGAGATAATTAGGAGTCATACCATATATGTATAGATTCCTATCTGAGTCTAGTTTCTATAGAAACAAACGGCATCAGTATTTGAGCCCTGTACAAGGAGATATCCAAGTCGTAATGCGCAAAGGTCAGGGTAGTCGATCCCTGTAACATGGGAGACTTTGACTAATAAAATGTACTAATTGGCCCGACCAAAAATTCTAGAAAAAAATATGTAGATGGGCATATGAGTCTAGTTTCAGGGAAAAATCACGAAACTGATTTTCGAGTTGTGAAACTCAAGATATGATTTTTAAATCGACTAGTACGCAGATTGGCAGTGTCTGGGAAATATTTTTTATAAGGGGTTTAAAGTCTGTTAACACCTCGTGTTCGACTCCGGTGTCGGTCTCGGGTTTGGGGTGTTACATACTGTATGGGCGAAGGTGCCGTTCACCTACTTGTTGGGCAAAGTTGGGGGAAAGGCAAGTACTTGGATTGGAGCTAGTAGCGGAGACTGAAGACAAAGTTAAGGTGATCAGGAATCGGTTAAAGGAGGCAGTGGATCGAAAAAAGTCTTATGCTGATTTGAAGCGTAAGGATATTGACTATGCTGTAGGGGACATGGTCTTTTTGAAGGTTTCGCCATGGAAGAAGATTTTGAGGTTTGGTAAGAAGGGCAAGTTGAGTCCACGGTTCATTAGGCCTTATCGGATCCTTAAGCGAATAGGGCCGGTGGCTTATCAGCTAGAGTTACCTCCAGAGCTGGATCGTATTCACGGTGTCTTTCATGTGTCCATGCTAAGGCGATATCGTTCTGACCCTACTCATATCGTGCCAGTCACAGAAATTGGGGTACAGTCGGATTTGACCTTCGAAGAAGAACCTGTGCAGATACTTGATCGTGACGTCAAGGTGTTGAGAAGAAAGTCAGTCCCATTGGTGAAGGTACTTTGGAGAAACCATGGCAAAGAAGAAGCTACTTGGGAGACAGAGGAGGTGATGCGTCAACAATACCCTCAACTGTTTGGGTCAGGTAAAATTTCGAGGCTGAAATTTCTTTAAGGAGGGTAGAGTTGTAACACCCTGATTTTCAGGATTTTCGTAATTTTTGAGAATTTGGTAAAGTTTTTTAATTTTTGGTATTTGGTTGTGAAATTCATAATTGGAGTATGTAAATGGGCCTATGGAGGGTCCATGTGTTGGCCAAAACCCGGTGGAGTTTTTGAATTTTGGACTTAAGGAGTTAGGGGCATTGGTTAGGAAGCCTTATTAAAAGATGTGGGTAAAATGTAACACAAGAGAGCCCCCGGCAAAGTGGCTAAGTGATGCCACCAAGGAGTTTAAAAGGTGGCATGTAAGTGGTTGGGGGAAACCAAGGTTCGATCCACTAAGCTGGCAATTGTGTTGTTATTTTTATGTCTTGGGCATGCAGGAGTTGGAAGTTGAATTGAACTCTATTGGAGAGAGTTTGAATCAGTCAAATGCATGGATTAAGGAGTGATAAGGGGTGAGATTTTAGGGATTTGAAGGGAGGCTTAGAGTTAGCCGAATAGCGGGAGTTAGGGAGGAGAAATCGGCTTAGGGGTACTAGGGTGGGTATTTCGGCATTAGGGGCTTAGGTTGTGCCGTTTCCTTTGTTTAAACATCAGAGAGTGATTCTTTTTCTCCCCTTTTTCTTCTCTAGCCGAAATTACCACTCTTTCCATCCATCTTTCTTTCTTTTCTTTTCCAGAACCAATTTACTACTCCTTTTTCTTCTCTTCACCCTTGCTGAATAGCCACAAGAGCTGAAACCTGTGAAGATTGATTGTGCCGATTTATTTTAGACCAGCAACCTTCTTTCCTCTTCATTGTGGTGACCGATTCCTTCAAACTCTAAAAGTCCCCGACGGCATCACCAATACAAGCCACCACACCATTTCTTTTCCTTGGTCCTAAAAGCCGAAATACCTTAGTTCTAGGGGCATAGTCGAACCTATGGTCCTCTAGGATTCGAAGGCTGCTAGGTGGTTGAAGGCTGAGTTTACTTTGGATCTAAGTAGTGCAAAAGGGAAGATTGTGGTAAGTACTTGTTTTCAAATCGATTCAGTGGTATAAATATTGAGAAAAGTCGAAACCCTCTATGGTTTAGGGAGGTTGTCGTTTTAAGGCATAGGCCTTATGGGGCCTTTTCTTTTGACTTGTATGGTTTGTGTAGTGAAAGAGATAACTTTGGAGGAGCAGCAAGGCTTGGAGTATCAGTTTTGGATAAGCTTGAATCGAATCGTCGGACTCTGTGAAGGTAAGGGATCTATGGCTATTAGGGGTTCTTTAGCCGAATGTGGTAAGGTGGACTTTGGGTTTGATTGCTTGAACTGTAAACTAAGAATGGTGGTGATTAATTGTAGGTTTTCATGGAAGACTTTGTTAGCAAACATCACGAAACAGGTGTGTAACAACCCTCGTAGTAGCTTAGGCTAATATTCGCTGAAAAGCCAAAATACTAAAATTCTGGCATTTCGGGAACTTGAGATTTTGCATGTGGTTTTAGATGCGATAGATACGATATGGTCAGTGGTTGGATCAATAGAACAGGTAAGAGCGCAATTTTGTGCACGTTGGTAAGTTGGGCCTCAGTGGGCTGGAATTGGGCTCAATGGGCTTCGGGCCCATTTGGGTAAAATTGATAGAAAATGGAATTTGGAGAAGTTGCATGTCAACACGGTTAGTACTGTTGTAAAATTTGGATCATGTGGGCTTAATGGGTTAAATCGGCATTCGTAGGGCCCATTAGGGGGTTTTGGGCCCAAAAGCCCGAATTTGGTAAAGTGCGTTAAAATCATTGTTTAAACACCTGAAAATATTGATAATTGTTAATGAACGTGGAAAACCCATAATATTTGGTAAATTTACAAAAGTACCCTTAAAATATGAGAAATGACTGTTTCGGCTCTAGAGAAAAATGACCATTATACCCCTAGGGTTTAATTATGAATATGATGCATGAGATTTTGATATACATGATATGACATGATATGCACATGATATGTTATGAGATGCACAAGATATATTAGTTATATGCATGGGTTGGGTTTGATATAAATGGAGGAAGTGAAAAAAGGGCTTTGCCCCAGTTTACTGAAAAGGGCTTTGCCCCAGTTAATCAAAAAAGGGCTTTGCCCCAATTATTAAAAGAGGCTAGGCCTCCACTTATATGACAAAGTAGCTATGCTGCCAGTGGAGAGTTTGGTTGGGTGGGTTGAGTTATTCCCCACATAGAGATTTTGGTTGGTACGGGTGGAGAGTAGGGGATGGTGGGTTGAGTAGTCTCCCCAAATGGGCTTGCATACATTCATTGATATTACATGTGATATTGAAATGGGCCTATGGGCCATACCGCTTACAGTAAAGGCTCCGGCCTAGTGATATGATTTATGATAAGGCTTCGGCCCAGTAACCATTAAACGAAAGGCTTCGGCCCAGTATGCTGATATTGGATGGGCTCCGAAAGGGGCTTGTTGCACACTGAGTTCCCAAACTCACCCCCTTTTCCTTAACCTTGCAGGTGAGCCTTGATGAGGAGACTTGGAGCCGGAAGGGATTCAGAGTGGCCATGGTGATCGCTTTTGAACTTTGCAAATCAGTAACCGGTTTATTTTAGTTTATCTTAACTGTTAATATTATTTTTTTTGGGTTGTAATAAGGCCATTTTAACTATTTTCTGGAATTATTTTATTCTTCTTAATAACTCTAAATTTTTCTGATAATAATTCAAAATGGGCTAGACTTAGGGCGCGTTTTCAAAATAACGCAGCGATACAGTTAATCGGTTTATCAAAGATATTTACTTAAATGAATTTTAACTCGTTTATCAAAGTGTGGCAATGGTTGTGGGCATGTCTAGGATTGGATCCATTCAGGAGCTTGGTACTTAAGCAGCCTTCATGGCTCACCTCCTCTGTATCGGATACCTACCTGGTGCACAGCTTCCATTCAGTTTGATCATATAGCAAAGACTATATTTTAAAACACTAGGAAGGATGTTGAAAGAGGCTTGGGTTTTTCTTAAAAACTTTAGTGTAACACGTCGGATCCGGCCATAACGTCTGGGCCAGGTTTGGGGTGTTACAAAAGGGGTTGTGGACCTAGTTTTTGGTAACTGCTCAAGCAGACATAAAACTTAAATAATTAATTAATCGCGACCGTGGACAAGTCATAAGGTTCAGGTGTGGCAATGGGTATATGCATGTCTAGGATTGGATCTAGGGAGAGCTTGGTACTTAAGCGGTCTTAATGACTCACCTCCTCTTCTTTGGAATCCTACCTGGTGTATAGTATCTGTTCACTTTAGCCAACGAGGACTTGTTAACGGGCCAAGGTAGGTAATAAACTCATAATAAAGAGAAATTACTGAAATACCCTCGATTTGTAAAATTACCTAAATACCTTCGATTGTAAAATTACTGAAATACCCTCAATTTGTAAAATTACCGAAATACCCTCAATTGTGAAATTACTGAAATACTCTTAATTTGTAAACGTACCGGAATACCCCCGATTTGTGAAATTACTGAAATACCCTCGATTTGTAAAATTACCGAAATACCCCTAATTTGTGAAATTACCGAAACACCCTCAATTTGTAAAATTACCGAAACACCCTTGATTTGTAAAATTAACAAAACACCCTCGATTTGTAAAATTACCAAATACCCTAGATTTGTAAAATTACCAAATACCCTAGATTTGTAAAATTACCGAAATAACCTCAATTTGTAAAATTACCGAAATGCCCTCGATTTGTAAAATTATCAAAACACCCCCGATTTGTAAAATTATCGAAATACCCTTGTAGTGTAAAATTACAAAATACCCTTGTAGTGTAAAATGACCGACATACCCCTGTAGGGTAAATGACCGACTTAGACTTCGAATTTGACTGATTTGATTATGAATGTATGACTGCGTTTTAATTAACTTGACTGTGGTTGTATGACTGATATACTCTTAATATATGTTTAAAAGATTGTTACTAAGTATGGCCATTCAGCATACACGTGTGATGATTGAGCATGACATACACGACATATTGCATGGGTTGGGAATTATGGAACGGAGGATGTATATGAGGATCGCATGGTTGCTTGACGATCGTGGATCCACCGATGGCTATTAAGCCTAATATTTGATTAGCAGCTTGCTGCAATGAAGGTAGTATCGCAATCGGGCTACCATTGATGTGTATCGAATGGATGGGTCGATATTTATATCCCCGCATGATGTGTACCGGGGGACGGAGTTGGTGTGTAGCGGTTGGATTATTGGGGTGGGTTGCACAGTACTGCATGTATGATATTATTGTGATGTTTTTGCAATGTGGGCTAAGGCCCAACTGAGGCTAAGATGGGCTAGGCCCAATTGATTCTGTTATGGGCTGTGACCCAAATGATATTGTAACGGGCTTTGGCCCACGTATGCTCTGAACTGGACTGTACTGTTACTGCAATGGGCTCCGGCTCAGACTGATTCTGAATTCTGTTTGTTTACTGATTGTTACTCTAGTAAGGGGATTACACACTGAGTTTTCGTAAACTCACCCCGTTTATTAACTGTGGAGGTAATCCCCAGCATTAGGTGGATCGGTGTCGCAGAGGAATTTGGAGACGACCACACAACTGCACATGTTTTTATATTTCGTTTAATTAGTTAAGCACTTTGGTTTTTTATTTGGGTTGTATTAAGGCCTCTTTCTTAACCTTTTATCTGGGAAACTTATTTAGTAAGTTAATATCTATTAGAAGTAGGGCACGGATTTCCAAAACAACAACTGATTTTCAAAATATCTTGTTTCCGTAATTGTTTAAAAGTAAGCTTCCACAACAAGTAAGGTTTTAAGGGAATTAATGTTTCACAAGTTTTAAAATGGCCAGAGGTTTTGAGTAGTAAGAAGGGTTTTCAATGAGAACATGGTTTTCGAAAAACACTTCAATGTGACACGCCATTAAAAACCGGGTTTGGGGTGTTACAATAACGACTTTAAAAATGTAAAGAGCATTAAAAACGGGGCAAGAACGGACTTACAATCGAGCCTGAAAAGTGGCAAAACCCTAGCTATGTCTCCCTTGCAAGTTTCGGCCAAGCATGAAGAAGGTGGACTTAATTTAGGCTTTATTTTTTGTTTTTAATTCATTTAATTACCAAATGACCAAAATGCCCTTTTCTCAAAACACTAAAATTCTCTTACCTCATGTCTATTTTTGTCCAACTTAAAGTAAAATGGTCTAATTACCATCTAAGGACCTTCAATTTAAAATTTCATAACAATTAGACACCTCTAGCATGTGGAACTCAACTTTTTCACTATTTACAATTTAGTCCCTTTTGCTAAATTGAGTTCTCAAACGTCAAAATTTTCAAACAAGATTTTCACGAAATCATTCCGTAAAACTGTTGACCTTGAAAATGTAATAAAAACAAGTTTTTCTACATTGGATTCGTGGTCTCGAAACCACTATTTAGACTAGGCCCAAAATTAGGCTCTTACAACTCTCCCCCCTTTAGGGATTTTCGTCCCCAAAAATCTTACTAGAAAATAGGTTTGGGTACTGTTTTCTCATAGCCTCCTCGGGTTCCCATGTAACACCCCTAACCCGTAACCGACATCGAATTAAGGTTACGAGGCATTACCAGACAGACAGAACATTTCATAATCACTTTACAATCAAAAGATCAAGCATCGTCATATTATAATCAAACATAATCATAAAGTCCCTTTCTTAGGTCAATGACACCATAACCATGCATTAATAAGAGGTCGAGACTAAACCGAACACACTCGTAAATTTCAAAATTTAGAAAAAAATTTCCATTCTGCTAAGGTCACACGCCCGTGTGACTAGGCCATGTGCCTTACACGGGCACCAGACACACCCATGTAATCCAGTTGTGCAAAAACAGAGCATGCTTATTAACTTTTCCCCACGGCCAACAGACACGCCCATGTGCTATGGCCATGTGATACTTAGCCAGCTATTGACTTAAGCCCACGGCCACAAGGCATGCCTGTGTTCTCTGATCGTGTCGCACAATGCAGGCTTGATTTAAACCAATTTGCCACCCCTTTTTGTGTCAATCTTGCAAGCAAGGAAACAAGCATATATGTACCATACAATCAACCATTCTTTATGCTAAAACATACCTCATTCATGCCATAATATTATCAACCATTTACATACTTACAAACCTTACCTTTTTATACTAAAACATATTGTAAGATCATATCAAAAACATCATTCATTCTCATATCATAAACTCACCAAACTTACCTTTTCCTTTATCCAATTTAAGACATGCCATAATTGCAAATTAACATCACATATCATAAGCCATTATCAAATATGAGTTCAAAACACAAATTAGCCAAATCTCATGGCTAACTATATACATCACAAAACATACTTCACCACTACTAGCCTATACATGCCATACTTTAAATATATATATACATTTCCAAAGTACCAAAATGAGGTTTGATAGTGTGACGAAAATCCTTGACAATCCCTGAGCTTGGTAGCTTCGATATCTACAAAAACAATTCAAACACACACACAAAGTAAGCTTTCAAAATCTTAGTAAGCTCGTACTTAAATCATCAATAATATATGAACATAAAATAACAACTATGTGTATTTGTACAATTTCAATCCATAAACCATATCATCTCAATGACATTCACATTCATAACTTCATCTACCACTTAGGTGTCATATATACCTGAATCTTTCCGTACTTGTTCACTTTCGTACTTACCTCTTGTTGAATGTTATAAGACTATCCATAAGGTATTCGTATTTTATACATCAGCACACTTAGTGCTATAAGGTTAGCCAAAGATAAATATTTCTGCACACTTAGTGCCATCTCAAATAACCGAGACTAAGTCGGTATCGCACACTTAGTGCCTCAAGTAGCCGAAGCTAGTTAAATCGCACACTTAGTGCCAAAACTTTCGTTTCATCACCATATTATTCAATTCAGTTATATACAACCCATGTACAATAAGGGCATCAAAAATTTCTTAACATCATATTTTAAGTACGAACTTACCTCGTACTCAAAGGTGTCGACTCGAACGTTTATTCTATAATCTTCGACTTCCTTTGATCTAAATCTGAATTCCTCTTTTCTTGATCTATAAGTATTCAAAATTAATCCTTTTATTCACCAAATAATTCAATTCAATCCATAAACACATATTTAGGCAATTTGTAAACTAGCCCTCACATTTTCACATTTCGACACTTTAGTCCCAATTTCACAAAATCACAAAATACACATAATTTGCATATACACAAGCTTAGCAAAATTCTCCTAGTACTCATACTAGTCCAGACATTTCATTTATTTCACATTTTAACCCCTCAAAATAACATTTTTACAAATTAGCCCAATTTACTCAATTTTATCAAAAATTCAAAGACAACATATGTCAATCCAAAACATATCTTCCATAGTTCACCATTTAATAACACAAAACTCATGAATTCATCCATGGCATATTTCAAAATCATCACCAAAATCAGAAATTGAAGCATGGGCTTTGTAGTATACTAAACAACGATCACAAAAACGTAAAAATTATCAAAAACAAATCAAAAACGAAATTTAAATCAAGCTTCCAACTAGCCGAACCCTAGAACTCTTTATCTTTTCTTTTTGTTCTTCAATTGTTGGCACAAACAAAGCATATAATGCCTATTTTCATGTTTTGTTATAACATATATTAATTTATTAAACATTTGACCATTATAACCTTTATTTAATCATTATAAGTTCACCTAACAGACACCCTTTTATGTCCATTCAAACTTCCAATGGTTAAATAACCACATAAGGACCTTTACTTTAGAAAGCCAACTCAAATAAGCACTTTAACATCTAGCACACAATTTTTACATTTTATTCAATTTGGACCCTTTTGCAAATTAAACACACAAACAACTAAATTTTTACACGAGACTTTCACACATGTCAATTCACTTATCAACGACACGAAAATTAATATTAAAATATTTTTTTCTAACTCGAATTTGTGGTCTCGAAACCACTATTCTGACTAGAGTCAAAACCGAGCTGTTACAATTCTCTCCCCTTAGGGATTTTCGTCCCCGAAAATCTTACCGTTAAATAGATTTGGATATTGCTGTATCATAGCTTCTTCAGGCTCCCACGTGGCCTCTTCAATACCGTGCCGATGCCACATCACTTTAACTAATGGAATCTTCTTATTACGTAACTCTTTAACCTCACGAGCTAAGATTCGGATTGGCTTTTCTTCGTAAGTCATATCAGACTGAATTTTGATCTCATACGGAGGAATTACATGTGAAGGATCAGATCTGTATCGTCGAAGCATTGATGCGTGAAACACATTATGAATCTTTTCTAGCTCGGTGGCAACAACAATCTATATGCAACTGGCCCAATACGCTCGATAATTTCATACGGCCTGATAAATCTTGGACTCAATTTGCCTTTTTCACCAAATCGAAGCACTTTCTTCCACGGAGACACTTTCAAAAACACTTTCTCACCGATATCAAACTCAATATATTTTCTTTTCAAATCTGCATATGATCTCTGACGACTAGAAGCTGCTTTCAAACTATCTCGGATAACTTTCACTTTCTGTTCAGTTTCTTTTATCAAATCAACCCCGTGAATCTTAGTTTCACTAAGCTTTGTCCAATACAAAGGTGTACGGCATTTACGACCGTATAAAGCTTCGTATGGTGCCATTTTGATGCTCGACTGAAAACTGTTATTATAAGCGAATTCAATCAAAGGTAAGTACTATTCCTACGTACCTTCAAACTCAAGAATGCAACATCTCAACATATCCTCGAGTATCTAAATAATCCGCTCGGATTGATCGTCCATTTGCGGATGAAAAGCAGTAGTAAAATGCATTTTAGTAACCAGAGCATCTTGTAACTTCTTCCATAATCGTGATGTGAATCTCGGATCCCTATCTAACACTATAGACATGGGCACACCACGCAATCTCACTATATCAGAAATGTATAACTCAGCTAATTTATCAAGTGAATAATCAGATCGAACCAGAATAAAATGAGTTGATTTTGTCAAACGATCAACTACAACCCAAATGGCATCTTTCTTTCTCGGAGATAGACGTAAACCCGACACAAAGTCCATTGTCACTCGATCCCATTTCCACTTTGGAATCATAATCGGTTGTAGTAACCCAGACGACACTTGATGTTCAGCTTTAACTTGCTGACAAATCAAACATTTAGAAACAAATTCAGAGATATCTCTTTTCATTCCAAACCACCAATGATGTTGTTTCAAATCATTATACATGTTCATACTGCCCGGATGCACCGATAACCAACTGCTGTGGGCTTCACTCAGAATCATTTGAATTAACTCTGGATTTCTTGGAACACAAATCTGATCTCGAAATCTTAAGCAATTATCTTTATCAACTTTGTATTCTGAATCAGTCCCTACATTATACTGAGCTCGTTTAGCTAAAATCTCATTATCAATTTTCTGAGCTTCAATAATCTGCAGTAAAAACAAAGGTCTTGCTTTCAATTCAGCTAAAACTGAACCATCATCAGACAGAACTAAATGAGCATTCTTCGCACACAAAGCAAATAACTACTTTCGACTCAAAGCATACAACATTTGCTTTTCCTGGGTGATAATCTATCACAAGTTTGTAGTCTTTCAACAATTCTAACCATCTTCTGTATCGCAAATTAAAATCTTTCTCAGTCATCACATACTTCAAACTCTTATGATCAAAAAACACATGACATTTCTCACCAAATAAATAATGACGCCAAATCTTCAAAGCAAATACAATAGCAGCTAACTCGAGTTCGTGTGTCGGATAATTCTTCTCATGTGTCTTCAACTTTCTCGAAGCATAAGCAATAACGTTTCCTTCTTGCATTAATACAAAACCGAGTCCGTTCAATAAAGCATCACTTTCATCACTATAAACAACAAATTCTTTACCTAATTCAGGTTGTACCAAAACCGGAGCTTTAGTTAATAGAGCTTTTAACCGATCAAGACTTTTCTGACATTTTTCAGACCATTCAAATTTCACATCTTTCTAAAGCAATTTTTTCAACAAAGTTGCTATCACAAAGAAATCTTTTACAAATCGTCTGTAGTAACCGGCAAGTCCCAGAAAACTGCAGACTTCAGATACATTCTTCGGAGTCTTCCAACCCAGAATAGCTAAAATCTTGCTCAGATCAACTCGGATACTGGAAGATGATACAATATGACCCAGAAAACTAATTTCTCGCAACCAAAACTCACATTTCCTAACTTTGCATATAACTGTTTGTCTCACAAAGTCTATAACACTATTCTCAGATGCTTAGCATGTTCGGATTCGTCACGTGAATAAATCAATATGTCATCAATGGAGATTACCACAAATTGATCTAAATACGGACTGAAAATTCTATTCATCAAATCCATAAAGGTGCATTAGTCAATCCAAAAGGCATAACTAAAAATTCATAATGACCATTCCTCGTTCTGAAAGCAGTCTTTGGACTATCTTAATCTTTCACTCGTAGCTAATAGTAGCCCAATCTCAAATCTATTTTCGAAAACGCAGTAGCTCTTTTCAACTGATCAAACAAATCATCAATTCGGGGCAAAGGATACTTATTCTTGATAGTCACTTTATTCAACTGATGATAATCTATACACATTCTCATTGTACCGTCTTTCTTTTTCATAAATAAAATCGGAGCACCCCAAGGTGATAAACTCGGTCAGCTAATCTTCGATTAGTCAATTCTTGCAACTGAGACTTTAATTCTTTTAACTCGGTCGGAACCATTCTATACGGAGCTATCAAAATCGGAGTAATACCAGGTATCAATTCTATGCCAAATTCTACCTCTCTAACTGGAGGTAATCCCGAAAGTTCTTTAGGAAACTCACAGATAATAGGTACAGATTCAACTTTCTTTTCTGACACTTTTGAATCAATCACATAAGCAAAGTAGGCTTCACAATCCTTTCTCACAATACTCAAAGCTTTCATCAAAGATATTACAGTGTGCAATCCATCCAAATCACTAGATTCAATTCTGACTATTTCATCATTCTTGCATCTCAAATCAATAGTTTTTCATTTACAGTTCACCACAGCATCATGCAAAGTTAATCAATCCATTCCCAGAATAATGTCAAACTCATCAAAAGGTAATAGCATCAAATTAGCCAGAAAACAATTGTCTCGAAACATTAACAAACAATTCCTGCAAACTTTATCAACCAAGACACAGCTGCCTAGGGGGTTTGAAACTCTAATTACAAATTCAGTAGACTCTACAGATAAAGTCTTACTGTTCACTAAGTTCATACAGATATACAAATGTGTTGATCCAGGATCTATCAAAGCAATCACATAAGCATCATAGAGAGTAAATGTACCCGTAATCACATCTGGCAAGGAAGCTTCCTTACGAGCTCGAATAGCATACGCTCTAGCAGGTGCACGAGCCTCAGATCTAACATCTGTGTCTTTCGTTTCTCTTTGACTATTGTTTACATTTCCCATATTTCTGGGAGGTCTACCACGAGAAACATTACTATTCTGTCTCGAATTTTGAACATTATCTTTTCCAGCTAAATCTGGGCAATCTTTGATAAAATGATTTCT
Organism: Gossypium hirsutum; assembly: GCF_007990345.1. NCBI lineage: Eukaryota > Viridiplantae > Streptophyta > Magnoliopsida > Malvales > Malvaceae > Gossypium > Gossypium hirsutum. The sequence continues at coordinate 42,026,894 of NC_053436.1, read as the reverse complement.
CGAACCACAACTATAACAAGCTCGATTATTACCTTTTCCCCAGTATTCACCAAAGTATCGTCTTCCACATTGCTCACATTTAGGCCTTTCATTCTTTGCATTATCAACACTAGCAACATTGCATTATCAACACTATCTCTGTTTAGATATCCCGCACTAGCCTTTGAACGGCTATCATCATCCCTAAAATTTTTGGATCCAGACTGAAATGATTTTCCTGATGATGTCTTTCGTACATCTCTAGCTTCAAACTCAGACTTTCTATTCTCTTTCCCAAGATCTTCCGCTTTACATGCTCGTTCAACAAGCACCACGAATTCTTTGATTTCTAGATTACCAACTAGCAGATGAATATCCTCATTCAAACTGTCTTCAAATCTCTTACACATTATTGCTTCCGAAGATACACATTCACGGGCATATTGACTCAACTTTATAAATTCTCGCTCATATTTTGTAACAGACATATAGCCTTGTTTAAGTTTAAGAAACTCTTTGTGTTTCTGATCAATGAATCTTTGGCTGATATATTTCTTCTGGAATTCAGCTTGGAAGAAGTCCCACATAACTCATTCACTCAGAACTACAAATGTCAAAGTTTTCCACCAATGATACGCCGTATCTCTCAAGAGAGAAACAACACATTTTATACATTCTTCAAAACTCGAAGACAACTCATCAAACACTCTTATTGTGTTCTCTAACCAAAATTCAGCTTTTTCAGCATCATCACTTGTTGTAGCTCAGAATTCTACAGCTCCATATTTCCTACTCTTATCAACTGGTGATCTACTCAACTACACTAGATTCACTCGTGGCATATCTGAAGTTTGAGGAGGATTAACCGGGGCTGGAGGTTGTTGTACAACCGGATTGGTTATAATGTACTGAGTGAACCAATCATTCATCATCTGATAGAAGGCTTGCTTAGCCTCACCATCACGGCTACTCGTAGTCGGTCGAGAATCAGCTTGCACTGTCCCTTGCACGGGAGCGAGTGCGTTGCTTTCAACATCGTCAGCTATAGCTCTATCGGGATCCATTGCTATACAAAAGTGCATTTCAACGTCATAATTCATCACAATATCGTAGTTTCCAATATATGGCATGTATAGCTAGACTTACATACACTATGGTAGTCCTAGAACCGACTAAACCATGGCTCTGATACCAACCAAATGTAACACCCCTAACATGTAACCGACATCGGTTAGGGTTACGAGGCATTACCAGACAGACAGAACATTTCATAATCACTTTACAATCAAAAGATCAAGTATCGTCATATTATAATCAAACATAATCATAATGTCCCTTTATTAGGTCAATGAGACCATAACCATGCATTAAAAAGAGGTCGGGACTAAACCGAACACACTAGTAAATTTCAAAATTTAGAAAAAAAATTTCCACTCTGCTAAGGTCACACGCCCCTGTGACCAAGCCGTGTGCCTTACATGGGCACTAGACACACCCATGTAATCCAGCCGTGCCAAAACAGAGCATGTATACTGACTTTTCCCCACGGCCAACAGACACGCCCGTGTGCTACAGCCATGTGATACTTAGCCAGCTACTACTTAAGCCCACGGCCACAAGGCACGCCCGTGTTCTCTGGCCGTGTGGTACAATGCAGGCTTGATTTAAGCCAATTTGCCACCCCTTTTTGGGTCAATCCTACAAGCAAGGAAACAAGCATATATGTACCGTTCAATCAACCATTCTTTATGCTAAAACATACCTCATTCATGCCATAATATTATCAACCATTTACATACTTATAAACCTTACCTTTTTATACTCACCTCACATTTTCACATTTTGACACTTTAGTCCCAATTTCACAAAATCACAAAATACACATAATTTGCATATACACAAGCTTAGCTGAATTCTCCTAGTACTCATACTAGTCCACACATTTCATTTATATTGTATTTTAACCCCTCAAAATAACATTTTTACAAATTAGCCCAATTTACTCAATTTTATCAAAAATTCAAAGACAACATATGCCAATCCAAAACATACCTTCCATAATTCACCATTTAATAACACAAAATTCATGAATTCATCCATGGCATATTTCAAAATCATCACCAAAATTAGAAATTGAAACATGGGCTTTGTAGTATACTAAACAACGATCACAAAAACGTAAAAATTATCAAAAATAGATCAAAAACGAACCATAACTCAAGCTTCCAACTAGCCGAACCCTAGAACTCTTTATCTTTTCTTTTTGTTCTTCAATTTTTGGCACAAACAAAGCATATAATGCTTATTTTCATGTTTTGTTATAACATATATTAATTTATTAAACATTTGACCATTATAACGTTTATTTAATCATTATAAATTCACCTAACACATACCCTTTTATGTTCATTCAAACTTCCAATGGTTAAATAACCACATAAGGACCTTTACTTTAGAAAGCCAACTCAAATAAGCACTTTAACATCTAGCACACAACTTTTACATTTTATTTGATTTGGTCTTTTTTACAAATTATACATACAAACAGCTAAATTTTTAGACGAGAATTTCACACATGTCAATTCACTTATCAACAACACGGAAATTAATATTAATTTTTTTCTAACTCAGATTTGTGGTCCCGAAACCACTATTTTGACTAGGGTTAAAATCGAGCTTTACATCCCACGTAGCCTCTTCAACCCCATGCCGTTGCCATGACACCTTCACTAGGGCTATACTTTTATTTCTCAACTGTTTGACTTCCCGAGCTAAGATCTTGATCAATTCTTCACCATACGTCATATCCGGTCAAATCTCAATCTCTGATGGAGAAATCACCTGTGAGGGATCTGATCGATAACGGCGCAACATCGACACATGAAACACATTATGAATCTTTTCCAACTCTGTCATAAAGTTAATCGATATGCCACTGGCCCTATTCTTTCGATAACCTCAATAGGCCTAATGAAACGTGGACTCAACTTGCCTTTATAGCTAAATCTCAGAATCTTCTTCCACGGAGATACTTTCAGAAATACTTTATCACCGATCTGAAATTCAATCTCTTTTCTTTTCAAATCCATGTATGCCTTCTATCGATTTGAAACTACTTTTAAACAGTCACGAATTACTTTCACTTTTTCTTTAGTTTCTCTAACTAAATAAACCTAGTAAATCTATTTCTCACTAATCTAACACAAAGGTGTTCGACATTTGCGACCATACAATGCCTCATAAGGTGCCATCTTTATACTCGATTGAAAACTGTTGTTATAGGCAAGTACCTTCGAATTCCAAAACACAACATTGGAGTATATCTTCAAGTACCTACATTGTTCTTTCAGATTGATCGTTGGTTTGCGGATGAAACGCGGTACTGAAGTTCAACTTTGTACCTAAAGCCTCTTGCAACTTCTTCCAAAATCTCGAAGTAAACCTCGAATCTCTATTCGAAATAATAGACATGGGCACTCCGTGCAATCTCACAATCTCCGAAATGTATAATTTGGCTAACTTATCAAGTGAGTAGTCAGTACGTACCGAAATAAAATGAGTCAATTTTGTCAATCTATCAACAACAACCCAGACGATATCTTTCTTTTTTGGAGTCAAAGGCAAACCAGTTACAAAGTCCATAGTAATCCTATCCCACTTCCACTCAAGTACCATCATTGGTTGAAGTAAACCCGAAGGAACTTGGTGTTCGGCTTTCACTTGTTGACAAATCAAACACTTCGAAACAAAATTTGAAATATCTCGTTTCATATCTGACCACCAATATAATTTTTTCAAATCATTATACATTTTTGTACTGCCCGGATGTACAGATAAACAACCATTATGTGCTTCGTGAAGAATTTTCTGAATAAGCTCATCATTTTTTGGTACACAAATTCTGTCTCGAAACATCAAACAATCATCGAATCTGATATGAAAATCTAAATCACTATCTGATTCACAATGAACTCTTTTAGCTTGCAAATCACTGTCACATTTTCGAGCTTCACAAATTTGTTGAAGAAATAATAGTCTAGCTCTAAACTCAGCTAGGACCAAATCATTATCGAACAAAGTCAACTGTGTATTCATCTCTCTCAAAGAAAACAAATTCTTTCTACTCAACGCATCTACGACTACATTTACCTTACCCGGGTGATAATCAATTACTAGCTCATAATCCTTCAGTAACTCAAGCCATCCCCGTTGCCACAAGTTCAAATCTTTCTGAGTCATCAAGTATTTTAAACTATTATGATCAGTAAAGATATGGCATCTCTCACCGTACAAATGATGTCTCCAAATTTTTAAAGCAAACACAATGGCGGCTAATACCAAATCATGTGTCAGATAATTCTTCTCGTACGGTTTCAACTATCTCGAGGCATAGGCTATCACTTTTCCCTCTTGCATCAACACACATCCTAATCCATTCAGTGACGCGTCACTATGAATTACGAATTCTTTTCCCAGTTCAGGTTGTACTAAAGCAGACGCCTCAGTCAATAATGCTTTCAACTTCTCAAAACTTTGCTGACATTTTTCAGACCATTCAAACTTAACATGTTTTTGCAACAACTTGGTCATTGGAGTAGCAATCATCGAAAATGCTTTGACAAAATGTTGTTAATAACCGGCTAAGCCCAAAAAGCTTCTAACTTTAAATACATTTCTCGGTGGTTTCCAATCAACAATTGCCAAAATCTTACTTGGATTAACTCAAATACTATCACCTGAAACTATATATCCCAAAAATCTAACTTCTTAGAGCCAAAACTCACTTTTACTGACTGCTTATCTCTCAAAGTCTGTAATACAGTCCTCAAGTTCTCGGCATGCTCAGAATTGTCTCGAGAATAAATAAGAATGTTGTCGATAAACACAACCACAAATTTGTCCAAATACGGTCTAAAGATCTAATTCATCAAGTCCATAAAAAACAACAAGTGCATTAGTTAGTCCAGAGGGCATAATAAGAAATTCATAGTGCTCGTACCATGTCTTGAAAGCAGTTTTCGACACATCCACCTCTTTAACTCTCAACTGATAGTAGCCAAATCTCAGATTAATTTTTGAAAATATTTTTGCTCCTCTCAACTGATCAAACAAGTCATCAATCATTGGTAAAGGATACTTGTTCTTTATAGTCACCTTGTTGAGTTGACGATAGTCGATACAAAGCCTCATGGATCCACCTTTCTTCTTTACAAATAATACGGGAGTACCCCAAGGAGAAAAAATCAGTCTCAGAAAACCCTTATCTGTCAAATCTTGAAATTGAGTTTTTAATTCTTTTATTTTAGTCGGGGCCATCCTATATGGAGCAATAGATATCGGTGAGGTTCCTGGTACTAAATCAATACCAAACTCGACTTCTCTAACTAGTGGTAACCCAGGCAATTCTTTTGGAAACACATCTGGATTTTCACAAACCATCGCCACTGACTCAATTTTCAATTCGGACACTTTTGTATTCAACACATAAGCAAGATAAGCTTCACAACCTTTCCTTACATACTTTTGGGCAGACATCGAAGAATTCTCAATAGGTAATTCACCCAACTCATCTGAATCAATCCGAAGAGTTTCTCCATTTTCACATTTCAGTTTAATAATCTTTCTTTTACACTTCACTATGGCATCATGCAGTGTCAACCAATCCATACCCAAAATAACATCGAATTCATCAAATGGCAACAGCATTAAATCAGCAGAAAAATAGTGACCTCGAATCATCAAAGGACAATTCTTACAATCTCTATCAACTAATACATGTTTGCCTAAGGGGTTTCACACTCTAATCACAAATTCAGTAAACTCAACTGGCAAGCTCTTACTAGTTACCAATTTCATACAAACATAAGAATGGGTCGATCCAGGATCAATCACTTCAACTACATTAGTATTATAGATAGAAAAATACTAGTGATAACATTGGGAGATGTCACTTCTTCGTCAGCACGGATGGCATAGGCTCTAGCAGGTGCTCGATCTTCGGATCTCATAGCTATATCCTTCGTTACACCTTTACTACTAGCTCAATTTTTGGTATTCCTCTGTGGCCTACTCCTATTAGTAGTATTGTTCGGCCTCACACTCTGAAATTTTTCTTTCTCAGCCATTTCAGGGCAATCTCGGATAAAATGCTCTTGAGAGCCACACTTGAAACAAGCCCGATCATTCATTCTACACTCACCAGGATGACATCTACCAAAATGTTGACATTCAGGTCTGTTAGGCCTCACATTACCCACACTTGCCATTGAAGTGGCTTGAGATTTAAAACTCGAGTATTGCTTCCCGCGGTCTCTATGAGAATACCTAGCTGATACATTTGAACGGGAATACATTTCTTTAGATTTCTTTGAATAAGATGGAAACGACTTACTCATCAATTGTTTCCTTGAATCTTTAGCTTTACAATCATGTTTCCTCTTTTCTTTATTCAACTTTTCGGCCTTACAGCCTCGCTTGACCAATACCACAAATTCTTTCAGATCTAAGATCCCAATGAACACACAAATATCCTCATTCAATCCATCCTCAAATCTCTTGCACTTGATATCCTCGATGGAAACACACTCTCGAGCATATTTGCTGAGTTTGACAAATTCTTGCTCATACTCGGTCACTGTCATACAACCCTGTTTTAGCTCAAGAAATTCCTTACATTTCTAATCGATGAATCGCTGACTAAGATATTTCTTTCGAAACTCCTCTTGAAAGAATTCCCATGTAACCCTTTCTCTTGGTACCACCAATACCAGTGTATTCCACCAGTGATATGCAAAAACTCTCAAAAGTGAGACAGCACACTTTAAACACTCATCTAGTGTGCAAGATAACTCATTAAATACTCTGATGGAGTTTTCGAGCCAGAACTCAGCTCTCTCGAGATCATCACCCACATTAGCTCTGAAATCTTCAGCCCCATACTTTCGGATCTTATCAACCTGAGGCTTGTTCATTCTTACAAATTTCATATCTTGTGGAGCTACAGGAACCGATCGAGGAATAGGTGGGGTGGAGGAGGTAGGGAATTTGGATTTTTTTCAAACAAATTTCGTATATCACTCATTCATCATATGGAAAAAGGCTTCCCTATCCCCTTCTCCCTGATAATCGTAGGAGGTCTATTATCAAACAGCGCTGCCCTTTGACCGGGAGCCGACGCATTACTTTCAACGTCATCAGCCTCGGCTCGATTGGGATCCATTTACTATATGAAAACACAATTTAAAATTTTCAGGAGCCATCACACTATCACAATTCATTTATGACATGTATAGCTAGACTCTTACACACGTAAAGTTAGTCTGAGAACCAACTAAAACTGGATCTAATACCACTAAATGTAACACGCCTTACTCGTATTCGCTGCCAAAACAAGGTACGAGGCATTATTGGACTTATACACATGTGAACATACAAAATCGAAACGTAAATTTCCATCTAAATTTAAAAATTTTCATAAACATTCATATCGTCCCTATAACGAACTTACGAGGCCCAAAATAAGCATTGAAAATGGTTCAAGACTAAACCAAAAACTTTGGAAAATTTTACACCACTTAGAAAATTTTTCATGTTTTAAGAGTCACACGCTCGTTTAGCTTGGAACATGTCCGTGTGGGCAGGCCATGTGGTCACACAAGCCCGTATCCCTAACTTGTGTAACTCTCTGTTTGTCACCCATGAACAAATTGAAGTCACGCAGCAAAGGCACGCGCCCGTGTGCTTAGGTCGTATGGTCAATTTAATTTTCATAATTTTTCAAAAAAAATAGGTGCAAACTTTGTAACACCCCTTACCCGTGACCCTGGCCGAGACAGGATATGAGGTATTACTAGACTTAAACATACATAATCACATAAAATCAACCATAAAGTTTTGTCCAAATCAAAAACATTCGTACATATGTATAACGTCCCTTAAACAGGCTTACTAACAAAATGAGTACTAAATCATATAAATTAATTGAAATTATTCTGAAAATTTTGGTAATGCCTTGTATCCTATCCCAGTCTCGGGTACGGGTATGGGGTGTTACAAAATCCATTTAACCATAACTGTCACACATAGGCATCTTATCAACTCAATTTTTTTACTTCTTTGACTAGTTTCATTATCGTGAACTCTGTACCGCAATACTTAGTAACATAAGCCAATTCAGAATATATTTTTAGTAAACATATCTTTAAACTTCATACTCACTTGAGTCGAATAACCGAGACCAAATTTGCTTATTTAACCATGTCATTATGAAATCTAAATAATCTTTAACACCTTCTAGTGTAACATATCGAAATAGGGCCTAAATGGAATAGTGGTTGTGAAACCAAAAATCTGAGATAGATTATGATTTACCGAGTGATTAGATGCATGTGTTAGAGTATTGATAAGAAATTTTATAGATTGCATGTTTAATTTGCCTATTAGGGCTTATTTGCAGAAGTTGTTGTAACAGCCCGAATTAGGGCCTAAACAGAATGATGGTTTTAGAACCATGAATTTGAAGTCAAAAAATTTATTCCGATTAATTTTTTAGGTTTATTTATTGATTAAAATATTGTGTAAAAATATCGTTAAGTAATTTTACTGATAAAGTGCTTAATTGGACTTTTAGGACTAAATTGCAAAAGTTGCAAAATATGTGTTCTAATTCATAAGTACTTGATTGAAATGGGGGTTTAAAGAGGATGTTCTTAAATGTTAATTAGACCATTATATTTCGTTTGGACAAAAATGGGCATGAATAGAACAAAATCTTAAAGAAAGGCCTTAAGGGCATTTTAGTCATTTGGTAATAAAAGAAATAAAAAGGGAAAATAAAGCCAAAATTGACTCATCTTTTCATGGAGGCTGAAATTAGCATGGGGGAAGCCATGGCTAGGGTTTTCAAGCTTTCCAAGCTCAATAGTAAGTTCGTTCTAGCCCCGTTTTTCAAGTTCTTTACGATTTTGGAATCCCGATAACTTGATTAAGCTTATTCTAGCAATAATTTAAGCTAAGGTTCATATTTGGAAAAATACCCATAGGTGAAATGTGTTTATTTTGATGTTTTATGGTAGAATATGAAGGCTGAAATTATGTTAAACAACTTTTGCTAAGCGGTTTTAAGCAAAAAATGAGTTAAACGGCTTAACCGGTAAAAGTTGTTATTGTTCATAACTATGTGTTAAAGTGAGAATTTGACGTTGCCATAGAACGTAAAAATGATCAGCATGTCATAAAACATAAGAATAAGGGATGAAGTTTAATTCCCGAGCCTAGGGGCAAAAGTGTAAATACGCAAAAGTTTAGGGGCAAATTTGTAATTTTTCCAAATTTTGAGTTAAGGACTATTTTGAATAGTACATTAATTAAATAAGTAAAATATGATGTTTTAGATCCTGGAAAACGAGATTTGAATCTAGAATGGGAGAAAAATAAAAAATCGGGAAAGTTGGTAAAATGGCCGTTTTAGTATCGAGGTAAGTTCATATGTATAATAAGCATTAATTTATGCATGTTTCAATGTAAAATTTATATATTTACTATGATTGTCGAGGTGTTGAAAGTAAGTATAATTATGATGATTTAAATGTTCAATATTAATTCAACATGGAAATGAGAAAGTATGTAAGTTTGTATGTAAATAATACATTATCTTTATTTTGTTATTGTATTTCAGCATATTTTATGTATTTTAGCTGATTTTTGAATCATAATTGACTATTGGAAGCATGGAATCAAGTATTAAAAAGAGAGAGAAATCCCGGTTGAACCTTCAGAAAGATTGGATGATACAGATGGTATGTAGCTAGGTCACATGTATGGTGCTGAGTGCACATCATGTGTACAAGAGAGCTACGAGACATTATGATGTAGCTAGGTCGCATGGGTGATACTATGTGTGCACCATGTAGATAAGAGAGCTACGGGATATATGTAGCTAGATCGCAGCGTGGTTCCAGGTGAAGGACACCATGTAGACAAGAGAGCTACGAGATAAACTGGCTAGGTCACATGGGTGGTACTAAGTGTTCACCATGTGTACAAGAGAGCCAAAATTATGTGTACAGTCGAGCTAGGTCACATGGGTGGTGCTAAGTGAAGGCCACTATGTGTACAAGAGAGCTTCAATTTTAAAGGTGGGTTGTGTGCGATACCATCGTGTATCTGTTATTATTCCAAAGCGTTCAACTGGGAAATTGATTAAATGAAATTGTGTATGACTTTGTGATGATAAGTGTAAGTATATACATGTGTAACTTATGAGAAATATGCTCGATATGTGATTGGAAATTGGAAAGATTGTTATGGGAAAGTGATGAATACAATTGAAGTGTGAAAGATCAAAATTGACAATAAAACTGTTCTGGATAGTTGCAGTAACGTGAATCTAAAAATTTACCAAAAATAGTAGAAATTGAATCAGAGACTGAATAAGATATCAAATTAGAGCTTAATGAGTCTATTTTCATATAACTGAAACAGAGCAAGCAAAGGAATTCTATATTATGAGATATTTAAGTTTTTGAGAGATTGGTTCAGAATGACTACGTGATCCCCTGTTCTGACTTGGAAAAATCATTAAAAATTGTACAAAATAATTAGGGGATATAATTTATATGCTTGAAATCCTTAATGAGTCTAGTCTCAAATGAAATAAATGAGAACATCCTTTTAATTCTTTACGATGAGAACAGTTGAGCAGTGAAACAGGGGTAACTTCAATGAATAAACTGTACTAATTGGCTAGACCAAAAATTCTAAAAAGTTTATGGTAATAATATATGTGAATCTAGTTTCAAGGAAAATTAACGGTTGTAATTTGGAGTTCTATAGCTCCAGAAATAAATAATTTAGTTGCTGGTACTCTGCTAGACAGCTTATTTTGAACCTGTTTATGATTGTAATGGTGAAAGTATGTGTGTTTGTGATGGTAATATTCCGGGAACATATTGTGACTTTGTTTAAAGTATGATAATATATTGTTTATTAATATTTACATACTTACTTACTAAGCTATAATGCTTACTCCCTTCCTTTCCTTTTTCCTATAGTGTCGCAGATGTTAGCTCGAGTTGGAGGTCACCGGAGGTTAAATCACACTATCAAACTATTGATCGATATATAAAGGTTTTAAAGTATTTTAAGTCTTTGGCATGTATGGAGACTCGTTTAGTTGTTATTAAGTTGCTAGGAATTGGCTTAAAATACTGACCTATGTTATTTGAAGGTCCCTATTGTATAAAGTCATTTAATGTAGATAGTCTTGATTATGTTATTTTAACATAATTAAATGATGCAATTTATGAATGTGCATGCTTGCCTATGTGTGTGGTTGAATTAAAGCATGATACGGGCCTTGTAAGCTCTTTTTAAGGGACAGCTTGAATGTGTTTGAAAAAGTTTTAAATTAAAGTGAAATTATGAATCGGTTTTTATACGATGATTAGTGATTAAGTCCGGTAATGCCTCGTACCCTGTTCCGGTGTCAAACACGGGTAAGGGGTGTTACATCTAGTATCTCATCCAAAACTGTTCTGACTTCCCAAACTATTCTCATTTCTAAATGTAGTACTACTTATCACTTCACTACCGAACTCTTTAGTTTCCCACTTATGATCTTAGTAACCATAATTCTTGTAAAACTTTCATTACAGAAGCAACACTAGTAAAGGGGTGAGGTCGTAATGCCTCTAACTTGACTCTCACAAACACATACATAGGACTCAACATTTATCATCAGTAATATTGTTACAATCGTATGGTGCACCCTAAGCAAGTTAACATGCTCGTTTATTCTACAAATGCTTTGTAATCCACAATTTTCATACAATGAATTCATTTATTCGAACTACAATTTAACTTTTAATTATCACTTGGCTTTAATTTTACTTACCAACATTTGTCAAATTAAAGAACATCTTACGAGTTTGAGTACATCATTCACTTGATGTCATGGTCCGACTATGGTCTTACACAAAATCTCATGTACATAATAAGATGCTAATGTCATGTCCCAAACATGGTCTTACATGGGTTCTCATCTATCGATGCCATAGCCCAGCTATGGTCTTACACATACTCACAAGTAGTGCCATGGTCCAACCATGGCCTTATCTGTCAATTCATCATCGAACGATTGTGCTCATTTCCTTCATCTTACTCAATTTGATCTTCCAATTCAATTTATATAGCATATATCGAGCTCGCATACCATAAGTTTCAAATAAGCACATGTATCACTCACAACATGGTCATAACTTTTCTCATTTCGATATAAATCATAAATCTTCTGTTGAACCATTTGGAATACTATCGGATACTCAATAGCCCCGAACATGGGATAAGATGTCGACACCATGTCCCAGACATGGTCTTACACTAGCTAGCACATTAAAATCGATGTCGTGTCCTAGACAGGTCTTACACTGGCTCTTATCTCTCGGTGTCGATATCATATCCCAGACAGGTCTTACACTGACACAAAACAAGCTGACGCCATGTCTCAGACAGGTCTTACACTAGCTTGTATATCCCAAGGCCGATGCATGTCCCAGACATGTCTTACACTAGCTCTCATAATACGGCCGATGCATGTCCCAGATATGTCTTACACTGGCTCACATACCATCTAATGTCATGGTATGAATACCCAAGTCTATTCCAAATTTTCAACCGAAAATCTTTACTACATTAATTTCTCAACATGCATTCTCATATTCACAATCAAAACAATTTATGCACTATCAATTCAATCACACACTATAGCAAAATAGTTGCATTATTAACATACAACTTACTCATCACTATCCAATACATTCATATGTATAAATCATGAATTTCTATTCGTACCTTTCCCACTTTTGACACATCATAAGCATGTTTCAATCATCTCAATATCCTTTTCAAGCAATATCAAAATATTTGCTCGGTTGGAAGGCATTCTTGTCTTAACAAAACAATTTCATCATAGCTGGGAGATATCACACTATCATGAGTAGTACTATGACATATATAGCTAGACTCACGTACTGACTAAACCATAGCTCTGATATCACTAATGTAACACCCCTTACCCGTGTCTGAAATCGGGACAGGATATGAGGCATTACTAGACTTAAACATACATAATCACATAAAATCAACCATAAAATTTTGTCCAAATCAAAAACATTCGTACATATGTATAACTTCCCTTAAATGGGCTTACGAGGCCTTATACACATATCAAAGATGATTCGGGACTAAACCGGAAACTTTAAAAACTTCTAGGACAATTTAGAAAATTTCATCATGAAATAGGGTTGCATGCTCGTGCGGGTAGGCCGTGTGGTCACACATGCCTGTTTGGCTTGGGACACGCCCGTGTCCTCAGCCCATGTAACTCTCTGTTTATGACGTCACCTCCAAATTAGGGGCACACGGCCAAAGCTCATGCCCATGTCCCAAGGCCGTGTCCCTCACACGGTCGAGACATACGACCGTGTCTCAATCGGTGTGCCCAATTCAAAGATTAAGTACAAGATGAAGGGGACACACGGTAGGACTACACGCCCATAGGGGCAGGCCGTGTGTCACACACGGCTTAGACACATGCCCGTGTGTCTAACCGTGTTGACAAATACAAGGCTATTTTCCAAGTCATTGCCACCCATAGTTTCACGCATACACTTATAGATCTCTTTAGCAATTAACATACTTAATTGAGCAATTATATATCCACAATTAAGGCTCAAGCACGGCATCTTCACAACAACACATGCATGCACATGACATTTCTCTTATTCAAGTCCAAACTTACCAAAACACATATAATATATGTAATTGGTTTACCTCCAATTTATCCATTTATATCATGATTATCAACATGCCAACAAATCTAATTTAAATCTTCAAGCATTCATGCCTTATAAAAAAATCCACGACTTCAAAGAATTGGCACATACATGTATACAAAATTTGATTTACGACTATTTAAGCCATATAAGCAAGTTTGCATGGCTACCCACAACATCAATCTTTTAACTATTACAAGCCAATACATCTGTCTAACTTATAAAGACATATTCACAAAGTGACTTAGTCTCTATACTTGCCATAAACTTAAGAGGGTTGCATCCGTTTTTACCCAACGTGATAACTTGATAGTGTGATGACATCTCCGGTAATCTCCAACCCGAGCTAGCAAAAATTAACCTATAAAAGATGGGAAAGGGAGGGGAGTAAGCTATAAAGCTTAGTAAGTTCATATGAAAACAATAAGAAATTTTATTAATATGCTTTTACCAAATTCTTACAACATGCTCTCAAGGTATCACAATTATAATTGCATATTAATCCACTATTTGATCAAATTCCAGTCAAGCTGTCTACTCAAGTCATATACACTAAATTATTTATATCTAGAGATATGGAGCTCCAATTTAAGATCTGTTAATTTTCCCTGAAACTAGACTCACATGCCTTACTACCATAAAATTTTCAAAATTTTTGATTTATCCAATTAGTACAGTTTATTCTTCAAAGTTACCCATTTTTCGTCGTTCGACAATTTTGACCTCTTCGCTAAAAACTAATTATCTTCTCATACGGGATTCGAATGATGTCACCATTTGTTTTTTTTGAAAATAGACTCATTAAAGAATCTAAGGATTACAATTTTTGATGATTTTCCAAAATCAGAACAGGGGATGCCAAAAACATTTTGGCTCTGTCTCACAAAAATTAAAATATCACATAATCTGATATTCTTTTTCATATATCGTTTCTCCTATGTGAAACTAGGATCAATAATCTTTAATTCCATATTTTATTCAACCTCTAACCCACTTTCTATTATTTTTGGTGCATTTTTAAAGTCGAACTGCTGCTGCTGTCCAAAACTGTTTTAGTATAAAATAATGATAACTAAGTCAATAACACTTTTACCAATTATTCCAACCATCGTGGTATAAATATATATCTTACTCATTCATATCCTTACCAATAACGCATCATAAACTGAATTCACTTCACATGAGTTATATGTACATACCTGTACCACTCGTAATACGGTCACATACCTTCTCATTTTGAATGTACCCGTTGGATCATTCAGAATACCAAGGGTTACTTGGAAATCTCATACATATAGTATCGTTTCAATGCCATATCCCCGATATGGTCTTACATGAAATATCATATCGACACCATGTCCCCGACATGGTCTTATATGAAAACACATACCGAGGCCATATCCCTGATATGGTCTTATACGGAATCTTAATAACCTTATAGTTTTGACATTTGTACCATATTCATCTCAAAGATTCGTTCGGGATTTCTCATTCATCGGAACTTCGTCATAATCATCATTGATAAATTTCATGGAAACAAATGTACAATTCATGCAATATCGAAATATAAAATACATAACATAAGGTAGTATCATTTACACATGAACTTACCTCAACACCAAGGTTATCAAAAAGAGACCTAACCATCGATTCCTTGTTTTTCCCCCGTTCTAGGTCCGAACCTCAATTTCCTTGATCTATAATATCACATTTAATCTAACTATTAGTCACATTATTCAATGTGATCCAAATATCATATTTTAGCGAAATTACGCTTTGCCCCTAAATTTGTCATAATTACACTTTTTCCCCTAGGCTCGTAAAATGAAATGCACTCAATTTCTTTGTTACCCAAGCCTAGCCGAACCATTTTCATAGCTATAGCATCGCAAAATTTTCATTAAAACACACTCTTACTACACATTTTATAACTTTCTCAAAACGGTCCTTTTGGACGTTTTCACCGAAAATTACTTTACAAAAGATGTTTATCTAACACCAAACATTTGTTTTATTCCATTAGACATCAAAACACATGCATGTCATTCATGGGTAAATTTTTAGACATGAGCCCTAGCTTAAAATAATGGTAGAAATAGGTAAATCGAATTACAGGAACTTCAAAAATGTAAAGAACTTTGAAAACGGGGCTAGGGATCACTTACTATTGAGCTTGGAAGTTTGAAAAAAACCCTAGCCATGGATTCCATGGGGGTTTCGGCTGGAGCAAGAAGATGGAGGCCAATTTTGGCTATTTTGAGCTTTTAATTCATTTATTTACTAGATTACCTAAATGCCCCTAACTTAAAAATTGTTCATTTCACCTATCTCATGCCTCTTTTTGTCCAACAAATGTCCAATGGTCCAATTACTATATAATGACCTCTAATTTAAAGTCCATAGTAATTTGAAACCTTTAACATCTATAGCTCACATTTTGCACTTTTTACGATTTAGTCCTTTTGACCAAATTAAATGCCCAAACGTCAAAATTTTTAAACGAAAATTTCACAAATTCATTCCGTGAAACCGTGGACCATAAAAATACAATAAAAATAATTTTTTTATGTCAAATTTGTGGTCCAGAAACCATTGTTCTGACTAGGCCTAAAAATTGGGATGTTACAACTCTCCTCCTCTTTAGGGTTTTTTCGTCCCCGAAAATCTTACCAGAAAATGTTGCTTTCACTCTTATGAAGCATTTTCACTAATTCCTCAAAATCAAAAGTCGATTGAAAGCTTGAATATCCCTTCTAAGTCACCTTTAAACTTTAGCACACTATGTCAAAACGTATCATTACAATCTCAATCTCTTTCACAGTAGTACATACACTTAATTTGTCTGTCAATCAAACTCTGTATACACTGAAATGATTATACAGATCTTCCTTTGTCAATTGTTCAATCACCACCCAGTTACCATCTTCCTTTTTCTGAATAAGATAATCTTGATAAGGAATCTATAATGCTTCTATCTCATAGCACACTAGTATCATCACTGATTGTATCAGTCCTAAATACCTTTGATTCTCGGCTTTCATCTACTAACTAATCAATATCTGAATGCGAACTCAAAAATATCATGTAACCAACACTTCTACCAGATCATTTACTTAATATAACTTCACAACTCATTACTCTAGTATGGACAAATGAGCTACCACTGAGTCTCTTCCTTCATAGGCTCTGGATTCATTTGTATGCAAATTCTCTCACAAAATAATAGTAACAACAATAACAGAAGTCAAATCTGACTTGCAATTTCAACATCAGAGGTAATCTCATTTTGAACTCATTTAAACTTCCACTTACTGACACATTTCAGAAGTTCTCAACTTTACTATCATGCACAGATCATTCAAACTTTCACGTGTGCGATAACCTTATTAACCAGAACAACTTTGACTCATAGTAATTTCATTCGAGCAAATCAATCTAATAGGTACATCTCCATATCGTACTTTCTAGAATAAATTTTCTTCTTTTAGACTATTCGTCTATATATATTCTTATGAATGCACAGAATTTATTCCCCTAGCTAAAAACATATTTATACACACATAATTCAAATCACATTTCAACAAATCACCTCACTCTGATAGAAACAACTAAGTTGATCTCAATTATTGAATAATAATATATCCAAATACCCTTTTCTACATACTGAGAAAAAATAGGTTAAATACACAATCTTTTTAAAATTCTCTTATCATGCTAATCAAAGGTCTTGCAACATATTAATTCAAGGAAACCAATATATTCCGATTAGCTTACTGACCTTAGTGATATTCACTGGAAAAAAAGAAAACCATTATACGATCCAAGCTTGAACTTCTTTCATACATACCTTCATCAATAACATTTCTTGACACAAAAATCAGAGAAATCCAGGTACTGGAATTCCCACATTCTTATCATCAAATCCACAAATGCTATTATAGTAAACATAGTCATAACAGACCAAGAAACATACTTTAGAAATAAGTCATGTCAGATAATCCGCACAATAAGAATGAAGAAACCCCAAGTATATCTCATCAGAAATCTAAGAACATAACTCATAAGAAAATAATAATGAAGATCTAGATAATCTCAGAGAGAAAGTCAGAAGAAGACAATACTCAACAATTTCCAGAATCCCATCAAAATAGAAATAATACACTTTCCAATTATTTCACATAAGATAGAACAACATTCGATAGATACAGAAGAATAGTTTCATATAAACTTTTGCAATCAACTTCATTCTAGAATAGAGTCCCGAAGAGAGAGATAAAATAATACTGATGATGATCCAATCAGACTAACAGTACTTTCATTTAATATCAGAGTCAGCCAGCATGTTCATACAATAAAAGTTTTGTCAGAAAAAGAACGATCACACACCTATCTTTGAGAATAATGAATGCATAGAATATCCTGAGGAGGTCATCAAAATCTATAATACCCCAAAATTTTCTATAGTAAGATATTATCCTTAATATAGAAAAATAAGAAATAAGTGACAAAAAGGGAAGTTTTGAGTTATGACAATGTTAGGAAGTAAATAATGATATCTTGATTCAGGAAAGGACTAAATTGTAAAAGTGTGAAAAATTTTGTTTCCTAAGAGCAAATACTCAAAAATTGAGGGGTTAAAGTGTAAATATGAAAAATTTAAAGGCCAATAGTAAATATTTTAAGAGTTGAATGATCTAGAAACTAAAGAAAATGGATGAATTAGGACCAAATTGAATAAGTGAAGAATTATGAGGGACTAAATTGCAATTTTACCAAATTAAATGATGAATCGAGGATGGAATTTTAAAAGAAAATAAAGGGCAAAATGGTCAATTGGAAGAGTGAGAAATCTAGAAAGTAATAATGATGTTGATGATATTTTATAATTATTTAATTAAGATAAATATTATTTTAATATTTTAATAAGATATTTTATTATTAAATTATTTAATATATAAGGAAGGAAAGATGAAGAATTTCTATTATCTTTCCATACATGCAATTCATGTTAGAAGAAAAGAGAAGAAAGAAAGTTTTCTTTTCTTTATAATTTGGTCCTTCCACCAAAAATCAACCATTTTCACTTAGAAATCAAAAGAATTTCCATAACTATCAAGAGAGAAAGATGACAAGGAGACTATAGGGAGGTAGAATATCAAGTTAGATTCAAGAAATAGAAGCTGAAGGAGACAGAAAATCAAGTTAAAGATTGAAATCAATGAGACAAGGTAAGAACATCAAGATTTCAATATATTTTTAAGTTTGATACTATTGAAAAAGCATGGAATGATGTTAATGTAAAGTTTTCTTATATAAGGTTTTATGTTCTTGATATGTTAGTGAAGAGAAAGTAATGGGAAATAGTGTAGTGAAAGAAAATAAGGGTGTTATAAACATGGTAAATAAATATCTTGCACTAAAGCAGTTTTGGACAATAGCAGTAGGCTAAATCACCATAAATTGTGGAAATCTAATTATAGGATGAAAAAAACATGGAATTAAATCTTATTGAGTCTAGTTTCTTATAGAATAAACGGTGTAAGAAATGGAATTGTGAATTATCAGATATAATCAATTTTGTGAGACAAGGTCAGAATGATTTTGGGTTCCCCTGTTCTGACTTTGGAAAATCATAAAACATTAGATAAAAATTAGGGCTTAAATTTATATTTTTCAAATAAATAATGAGTCTATTTTCAAGAGAAATAAGTTAGAACATCATCCGGATCTCGTACGAGGTGATAATTAATTCTTAGCGAATAAGGGTCGGAACTGTCAGACAGCAGAACAGGGGTAAATTTAAAGAATAAACTGTACTTATTGGATAAATAAAAAATTCTGAAAATGTTATGGTAATAAGATATGTGAATCTAGTTTCAGGAAAAATTATCGTATCTTAATTTGGAATTCTGTATCTTAAGATAAAAATAATTTAGTGACTAAGACACGGATGGACAGCTTTGAATATACATATAAGTAAATAGTGAAATTTTAGATAATGTTACTTATAAGCATGCTATTTACATTAAGGATGTGGAATGGAGAGGAGAAGGAAAAAAATATATATGAATATTCAGCTAGTATGGTTAATTTGCATGTTTTAGGCTCAAGGACTAAATTGAATAAAAGTAAAACTTTAGGGGGTAATTTTGTAAAAATATCAAAAATTACCAAATTGAAGGGAATGAATTTTTTTATTATCTAAATTAATAAATTGAATGAAATTATTAATTTAAGATCCAGTGAAAATCGAGAAAATGGTAAATTACCAAAATGCCCCTAAATCTTGGTATTTCTACAATTTAGTCAGGTAGGTTCGTATAACTTGAATGAGCATGTAAATATGTCAATTTAAATATTGTATTGTATTTTATATGATGTTTGAATTGAATATATGAAATGTATGGATATTGAAATGAAAGAAATAACACATGTTCTGAAACTACTTGAAAGGGATAAAATCTATTTGAATATTGGGTTTCGGATTGATATAGGAGATTTCCCAAATGAAAGAGGTCCTGCATGTGTTGCAGAAATAGATAATCTGGATGGTTAATCTGACAAAAGCCTTCTCGAGAATATAAAGTGGATAGGATTCGTTCTTGATTCACTATAATACCTCAAAGTGGATAAGATTTGTTCCTGATTCATTATGGTAATTTAAAGTGAATAGGATTTATTCTTGATTCACTACGTTAACTTAAGGTGGATAGGATTTGATCTGAAAAGGGTAATCCTGATTCGCTATGGTTACATGATATATGATTCATTATGGTAACCTAAGGTGGATAGCATTTAACCTGAAAAGGATAATCCTGATTCGCTACGGTTACACAATACATGATTCCTTATGATAACTTAAGGTGGGTAGGATTTGACTTGAAAAGGTAATCCTAATTCACTACAGTTACATGAGATGTGACTCGAGAGAGTGCTTGATGATTAAACGTCCTAAGGGTTATTTCTGAATATGAATTAACAGAATATGGAAATGAATGATTTGAGTGTACGGTTGAAAAATCCATCAGAACTCCAATGATTCAATGGATAGAATATTTGATATGATACGAGAATTATAATATGAAAGGGTGTTATATGAAACATGAAAATGAGTACTAAATGATATAAATTAATTGAAATTATTCTAAAAATTTTGTTAATGCCTCGTATCCTATCCCAGTCTCGGGTACAGGTATCGGGTGTTACAAAATCCATTTAACCATAACTGTCACACACGGTCATCTTATCAACTCAATTTTTTACTTCTTTGACTAGTTTTAGTATCATGAACTCCGTATTGCAATACTTACTAACAAAAACTAATTCGAAATATATTTTTAGTAAACACATCTTTAAACTTCATACTCACTTGATTCGAATAACCGAGACCAAATTTTCTTATTTAACCATGTCATTACGAAATTTGTTTTATCTTTAACACCTTCTAGTATCTCATCCAAAACTGTTCTCACTTCCCAAACTATTCTCGTTTCTAAATGCATTACTACTTATCACTTCACTACTGAACTTTTTAGTTTCCCACTTATGATCTTAGTAACCATAATCCTTGTAAAACTTTCGTCACAGAAGCAACACTGGTAAGGGGGTGAGGTCGTAATGCCTCTAACTTGACTCTCACAAACACATACATAGGACTTAACATTTATCATCAATAATATTGTTACAATCATATGGTGCACTTCGAGCAAGTTAACATGCTCGTTTATTCTACAAATGCTTTGTCATCCACAATTTTCATACAACGAATTCATTTACTCGAACTACAATTTAACGTTTAATTAAGTTCCATCACTTGGCTTTAATTTTACTTACCAACATTTTTCAAATTAGAGAACATCTTACAGGTTTGAGTACATAGTTCACTTGATGTCCTAGTCCGACTATGGTCTTACACAAAATCTCATGTACATAATAAGATGCTAATGCCATGTCCCAGACATGGTCTTACATGGGTTCTCATCTATCGATGCCATAGCCCAGCTATGGTCTTACACGTACTCCCAAGTAGTGCCATGGTCCAACCATGGTCTTATCCATCAATTCATCATCGAACTATTGTACTCATTTCCTGCATCTTACTCAATTTGATCTTCCAATTCAATTTATATAGTATATATCGAGCTCGCATACCATACGTTTCAAATAGGCACCTGTATCACTCACAACATGGTCATAAATTTTCTCATTTCGATATAAATCATAAATCTTCCATTGAACCATTTGGAATACTACTGGATACTCAATAGCCTCGAACATGGGATAAGATGCCGACACCATGTCCCAGACATGGTCTAACACTGGCTAGCACATTAAAGTCGATGTCGTGTCCTAGATAGGTCTTACACTGGCTCTTATCTATCGGTGTCGATGTCATATCCTAGACAGGTCTTACACTGACACAAAACAATCTGACGCCATGTCCCAGACAGGTCTTAATCTAGCTTGTATATCCTAAGGCCGATGCATGTCCTAGACATGTCTTACACTGGCTCTCATAATACGGCTGATGGTTGTCCCAGACATGTCTTACACTGGCTCACATACCATCTAATGTCATGGTATGAATACCCAAGTCTATTCCAAATGTTCAACCGAAAGTCTTTACTACATTAATTTCTCAACATGCATTCTCATATTCACAATCAAAACAATTTATGCAATATCAATTCAATCACACACTATAGCGTTATGGCCAAATCTGGCAATGTCATATTAAAGTGTTTTTCATAAAACAAGTCGTCATTAAAGTAAAACCTTATTTTCCATTAGTCCTCTTTTTATCACCTTTCATTGTTTCTAAGATGTGTCATTCATTTTCAAAACATGAATCATTATCAAAAAGTTGTTTACTTTCAGAACGTTATTAATTTTCAAAACGTCTCTTTCCGCGGAAGCTTTTAAAATAATTTGCGTATTCGTGTGCAATTTGTTAAAATAGTTTGATTTTTGAAAACTTGATTGTCCCTTTTGCTAGCAGATATAAATCCAAACAATAAAAATCCCAAATTATCCATGAAAATTTTAGAGGCCATTATTACAGTAAATACCCCAAAATAAGACCAAATTTATAATTAATTACTAAAATAGAACGAAATGAGTCATGTGACCACCGTGGAGTCCTCCGTAGTACTAATCCGCCTATGTCTAGGGATTACCTGTACAGTTAAAACAGGAGGGTGAGTTTATGAAAATTCAGTGTGTAATCCTATATAAGAAAACAGTCAGAAAACAAGCAGAGTGTGGGCCTAAGCCGATTTTAGTAGCAGTGACAATATTAGTTTGGGCTTTAACCCATCTTAATACAGAAACAGTCATGTGTTTGGGCCTTGGCCGGTTACAATAACAATAATCAGTGCAATAACAGTTTAAACAGTATATAAGTCCTACCCATCTAGCCTCTACACTCTAATTCCGTCTAACCCTACACTCCATGTGGGGATATAATCAACCCACCCATCCCTACACTCCAGAAAGTACCGAAAGCGGCACTATACAATAATATGTAGCTGGGCTGCTAGTAATTTAGGTTCGAAGCCTTTCAGTACAGTTCCTCCGATCAATATAAACCCATCCCCATGCAATGCATCATACAATCATGTCATGTCATATCATAGAATCATATATGTATCCATTACAGTTTAAATAGCATGCTAAGATACGGTCATACATGTACATATATATATACATCACATAGGGCCAAAACAGTCATCTTACCATATAAGGGCAAAATAGTCACTTTATCATATATAGGGGGTCTAGGTAAACTTACCGACCCAACAGTAGGTCCACAGTTGTCTCGAGTGACCCGTACAACCTCAACAGTCAAACAGTGAAAATGGGCCCACGGCCCACGTTGCGGCCCATGTGGGCCTACACCCTCATGTGGCCTACATAGCCTATAATGGCCTTGGTCGTGTGTATTACACGTCCATATGGTTTAGCCGTGTGGGGCCCATATGTCTATAGGGCCCACACGGCCCAACTTAGCCCAAAATGGCCCAATACAGCCTCGGCCCACAAAATCGCTCATGCGGCCTTGTCGACCATTTGCCCTTGTTTAGTCACATGGGCTACCACACTGGTAGTCGCACGCTCGTGTGGTGTCGACTAATCGCACATTTCATCTTTTTGCCGATTTATGATTTTAGAGTTGTGTTTAAACACCTGTGTCGACTACGGCTCGTAAGCACTTCAGAAGAATCTCGAACCTAAATATTGATCAATACACACCCTATTAATCACCTTAATGGTCGAAATAAAACCAACCCAACAACTTTACTCAATTTACGAGTGATCGAAACATACCCCTAATGCCTCAACTCTGTTTGCTTATGAAGAAGTATGGAAAGGGTCTCAATCCACACGATTTTCTATTGAAAACAAAGCGTAGCCACTAACAGAAACACAAGAAATAAAAAGAAACGGTTTATCACCAAGCAACGACTACCCTAAATCATTACAACATACCCTTCACTTACCGATGTATAACCAGTGTAGGAGGAGTGCACTCCTTGTCTTGAATAATTGAAAAAGGATGCACTATCAATATTCGACCAAGAAATGTGCAAGATAAAAAGATAAAATAATTGAGTGAGAAGAAAGAAGGGTATTCGGCCAAAGGAAAAAGGGAGAGCACGTTTGGTAGAAGATTAGAGGAAGAAAAAGGAATCGGCTAACAAGGGAAAGATAGTCGAAAGGGAGAACAAAATCGAAAAGCATAGAAAGAAAAAAACCCGAATGAACCCCAACACTATTCTGCCTCCAAGAATCGAAAAGAGCCAAAAAAATGTTGATAAAAACCAAAAGTGAAGAGAGAAACCAAACCAAAGTTGAAATCCCTAAAGCCAAGAGTTCAAATTCGGCACTACTCTCCCACTCCTTTCAAAATCCCACAATTTCCTTCCCAAATCACTCAAAACTGACCACTCCTCCCTCAACCACCTAATTCAAATTCCACTACAACTCTTCAGTAGTTCAGGTTGACTAAAACTCCCTCACGACCTTAGCAACAAAATAAAACATGCCATTGCTCTAAGCAGGACTCGAACCTCAAACCTTAGGTAACAACAATACGCCACTTATCCTCTAGACCAGCAAGCCCTTTCTGACATAAAATACCCACATTTATTTAAAAGCCTACTAAATAGAGACAAGGGTTTATCTATATAAAACAAAACTTTTTGCACAAGCCAAGGCTTGAACCCAAGACTTCTCAAACTTTTCCCAGGACACTTAACCACTGAAGCAAACATGTAGTTGTGTCACTTTCTTGCACAACTAAACATTTATGTGCAGCCTCCTAACTGTTCCCATGCTCAAGACCTAATACCAAAACTTGGGTCGTTACATTAGGTTTGAGACTTGAGATTTTTTAAGGTGAAGACATTCTTTTCACCTCAAAATTTTGAAAATGATGACCCTTTTTTGAACCTCAACTAATTGTTATGGCCGCCACACTTGTTCTTCCTACAACTCTATCTTGTAAGCCCTATTTTTCTCAAAATATAAAGAAATTTATGGTTTTTCAAATTTTCATATGAAAGAAAGGCCTTTTTTTCCATTTTTTAGATTAGGTTTTTGCTAAATTTCTTAAAGCTACTGTAATAGCCCAAAATTGGGTCTAGTTGGAACAGAGGTTTTGGGACCACAAAATTCGAGGTAGAAATAATTATTTTATGATTTATTTTGAGGTCTATGATATGATTGCATGATTTTGGGAAAATTTCGTGAAGAAATTCTATGCATAAAGTGCTCAATTTGAAGTTAGGGACTAAATTGAATAAGTTGCAAAACTTGCATTCTAGAAGTTTCTAGTATGAAATTGCTTTGAAATATTAATTAGAAGGTCTTAAATAGCAATTTGACCAATTTCTAAGTTATGGACAAAAATTGGACATGGATGGAATTTTTGAAAGTTTAGTAAGGAAGGGCATTTTGGTCATTTGGTAATTAAAAGAAATAAAAAGGGAAAATTAAGCCAAAATTGACTCATCTTTTTCATGGAGGCTGAAATTAGCATGGGGGAAGCCATGGCTAGGGTTTTCAAGCTTTCCAAGCTCAATAGTAAGTCCGTTCTAACCCCGTTTTTCAAGTTCTTTACATTTTTGGAATCCCGGTAATTTGATTAAGCTTATTCTAGCAATAATTGAAGCTAGGGTTCATATTTGGAAAAATACCCATAGGTGAAATGTGTTTATTTTGATGTTTTATGATAGAATATGAGGTTTTAAATTATGTTAGACAACTTGTGCTACTCGGTTTTGAGTGAAAACGAGTAAAAGGACTTAATCGGTAAAAATACCTAATAGTCATAAGTATATGTTAGAGTGAGAATTTGATGTTGCCATACGAGGGAAAAGTGATCAGCATGTCATAAAACATAAGAATAAGGGATGAAGTTTAATTCCCAGCCTAGGGGCAAAAGTGTAAATATGCAAAAGTTTAGGGGCAAAATTGTAATTTTTCCAAAGTTAGAGTTAAGGACTGTTTTGAATAATACATTAATTAAATAAGTAAAATATGATGTTTTAGATCTCGGAAAATGAGATTTGAACCTAGAATGAGAGAAAAATCGAAAATTGGGAAACTTGGTAAACTGGTCGTTTTAGTATCGAGGTAAGTTCATATGTATAATAAGCATTAATTTATGCATGTCTCAATGTAAAACTGATATATTTACTATGATTTTCGAGGTGTTGAAAGTATGTAAGTTGGTGTGATAATAATACAGCAATAATGCTGTAATTTATATTTGAAAGTTAAATTTAGTGAATTAATTAAATTATGTTAAATTAAATGTTTATGGTGCCCAGTTTATGAATTGATTTAAAAATATGTCTATGGTACATGAAGTGCATTGAATTATCATACATAAATGTGATTTCTATGATTATGGATATTATGAGAAATTGTAAGTTCATATGATTTTTAATAAGGCAATGTGTAATTTAATGTTATTACCTTGATATTAAATGAGATGTAAGTTTATATGTAAGTAATACATCAATTTTACTTGTATTATGATATTTTATAATAATGTTGGAAATATGTTTGTTGATAATTGCTTGATTGGTGAAATTGTTGGAAAAGAGAGAGAAATCCCGGTTGAACCTTCGGAAAGATTGGATGATACAGATGGTATGTAGCTAGATCACATGTATGGTGCTGAGTGCACATCATGTGTACAAGAGAGCTACAAGAAATTATGATGTAGCTAGGTCGCATGGGTGATACTATGTGTACACCATGTAGACAAGAGAGCTACGAGATATATGTAGCTAGGTCGCATGCGTGGTTTCAGGTGAAGGACACCATGTAGACAAGAGAGCTACGAGATAAACTGGCTAGGTCACATGGGTGGTACTAAGTGTTCACCATGTGTACAAGAGAGTTGAACTATATGATGGGTGGAGCTATGTGCTAAAACCACCAAGTATTGAGGATTGATCCGAAGTGTTCAACGGGAGACTCTCTATGTATTGCTTTGTGAGTTTTGTGATGAATAAGTGCAGGAACTTGGTTATGTGAATGATGTGTACATTAAGTGACCGGAATGTGGTAAGGTTATAAACAAGTAAATTATACGTGAGGATGATTTTATGGTGACCTTGTAATCATGGGCCTATACTTGTGATGTATGAAATGTGGTGAAAATGATTTGTGATATGTATGTTAAAATGAGGTTAATACAAAGAAAGTGTGAAAGAGTGAATTAGCAATAAAACTGTTTTCGACAGTAGCAGTGACATGATTTTTAAAAATCACCAAAAAATAGTAGAAATTGAATCAGAGACTGAATGAGACATCAAATTAAAACTTAATGAGTCTATTTTGATATAAAAGTAACAAAGCAAGAAAAGGAGTTCTGTATTTTGAGATATTTATGTTTTTGTGAGACTGGTTCAGAATGATTACGTGATCCCCTGTTCTGACTTTAGAAAATCACAAAAATTTGGAAAAAAAATAATTAGAGGCTCAAACTTATATTTTTAAAATCCCTAATGAGTCTATTTTTAATATAAATCAACAAGAACATTATCCAAGTTCTGTACTGTGAGATAATTAATTTTTAGTGAAGAGAGGTCAGAACTATCAGAAAGTGAAATAGGGAAAACTTTAATGAATAAAATGTACTAATTGGCTAAACCAAAAATTATGAAAATTTTATGGTGGAAAGATATGTGAGTCTAGTTTCAGGGAAAATTTACGGATCTTAATTTGGAGCTCTGTAGCTCGAATTATAAATAAGTAAGGGACTATGTGTAAGTGAATGAACGTTTTGAAATATGAATGAAATTTTATGGCCTGTATTTTAGTTTAATGTTTGTATGTTTGTCCGGTAACGCCTCGTACCTTATCCCGGCCTCGGGTACGGGTAAGGGGTGTTACAGATACCATTTTGAAAAGTAAAAGAAGAAGATGAGTGAAAGAGAGAAGATTAGTGGTAGTGGTGTGAGAAGATGAATGGAGCAAAGGCAATTGTGGCTGCCACAATCCAAGCTTTGCTTGCTAAAACTACTCCAGTGCTCATTCTTCAAAAATGGGTTTTTGATGAGATTTTTCTTGGAGGTTCAGACTGAGATTTTTGGTTGGGAAGAACAGTTACCATGGTTTTGGGAGATAAAATCAAGGGGCTTGAAGGGTGGGTGGGTTAGCAAAGTGAAAGGGACGGTGGGGGAAAGGGAAAGGGTCAAAGTAGGGGAGGGATGGGAGAGTTGTGACAAGTAAGGGAGATGAAAAGGGAGGGGGAGAGAAGGATGGAAAATGGCAGTTCCATTACGTCTGTTGTAGAAAATGGTTAGTGGTGACTGATTTGTTATTTTTCAAAAATTGGTTGAAAGTTGAGTGTAGTTTTATCATTGAGATCAAAGTTGAGTGAATATTGGTGTATTTTAACCTTTATTTTTCCGTGTTAATGTTAAGTAGTGCACTTGAGATTAACTGTTGGACAACTTAATTTAAGTCAAAGTCAACTAATATTAAACAAAGTACCATTATATGATTCATTAAAGTAAAATCTAGTCTTTAGCTAAAACTAAGCGAAAACTTGAGGTATACTATATATGTGGCACATATATGGTATTCTTAGACCAAATTTTAGTTAAATGGATCATATAAATACTATAGTATAGCTAAAAAGTTAGTGTGAAATTTTTATGAGTGAAAAATACACCGATCGACAACCCTAGAGTTCTCATATAGCTGTGCAACAATTTTTTTCTTTTGAGAGAAACTTTTTTTTCTCTTGGTACTTGCAACCATACTGCTTTTCTTAAGAGTTGATTTTTATCAACTAATCTAAGGAAAACACTAATTCGACCAACCAAAATTGATTTGTGATTTCTCAAAACAAGAAAGCTTTAATCAGCTTTGAGGGATTTTCCACTTGGTTAACCTTGTGGCCGTTGTTTTTGGCTTTCTCTTTTCTCTTCAGATTAGATATTTGACTGATAAATTCATCGGAGACAATATGAGATTCAAATATTTCGTATAAGACTGTCGATAATCCTGCTAGCACTAGAGAAACCTTGAAGCCTTTTGAAGGCCTTGACTCTCATCTTCATGTACTACTGTTAGAGGCAAAAAACTTGGGTTGCTCTTAACCTTTTGAATTCTTGAAGATTGCACATGGATTGTAACGCTCCCACGCCCAAAACCGTCGCCAGAGTCGAGCTTGAGAGATTACCAAACATAATTTATCAAATTAAGAACTTCAAATCATTTGTTTCTACATTCACAGCTTTCTAGCTACCCGCGTCAGAGTTACAAGAAAAATCATATCTCGAGTTAAGAAACACGAAATCAAGATCCGTAAATTTTCCCTAAATATAGACTCATATATATATTTACTAATATTTTTCTAGAATTTTTGGTTGGGCCAATTAGTACAGTTTATTAGTTAAAGTCTCCCCTGTTTTAGGGTTCGACTGCTCTGACATCTGTGTATTACAAATCAGATATCTCTCTATACAGAATTTTAATGACTAAAAGGTTTGTTTCTCTTAAACCTAGACTCAATAAGGAATCTGTACATATAAATAATAACTTCTAATTATTTTTTTACAATTTATTATTAAGTTTTAAAGTCAGAACAGAGGATCCAGAAATCACTCTGGCCCTGATTCACAAGGTTTCAAATATCTCCTAAAGTATAATTTATATGCCTATTTGTTTTTATTCATATGAAAATAGACTCATTAAGCTTCAATTTCATAACTTTATCATCATTTAATTCCATTTATACTATTTTTAGTGATTTTTCAAATTTATGTCATTGCTGCAGCAATATTCTGTTTTTTTTATCCATATGAAGAAATTACGTGCGATGGATCTGATGACATGAATATTGCTGCAGCAATGACATGAATTTGAAAAATTACTAAAAATAGTATAAATGGAATTAAATGATGAGCAAGTTATGAAATTGAATCTTAATGAGTCTATTTTCATATGGATAAAAAAACAGGCATATAAATTATAATTTATGAGATATTTGAAACCTTGTGAGACAGGGCTAGAGTGATTTCTAGATCCTCTATTCTGACTTTAAAAATTCATAATAAATTGTAAAAAAATAATTAGAAGTCATTCTTTATATGTACAGATTCCTTATTGAGTCTAGTTTTAAGAGAAATAAACCTCATAGTCATTGAAATTCTGTATAGAGAGATATCTAATTCGTAATACATAGATGTCAGAGCAGTCGAACCCTGAAACAGGGGAGACTTTAACTAATAAACTGTACTAATTGACCCAACTAAAAATTCTAGAAAAAAATTAGTAAATATATATATGAGTCTATATTTAGGGAAAATTTACGGATCTTGATTTTGAGTTTCTTAACTCAAGATATGATTTTTCTTGTAACTGTGATGCGGGTAGCTAGAAAGCTGTGAATGTAGAAACAAATGATTTGAAGTTCTTAATTTGATAAATTATGTTTGGTAACCCCTCAAGCTCGACTCCGGCGACGGTTTTGGGCGTGGGGGCGTTACACCATGAGCACTAAGTTGTCTGTGGCCAATGATGGTTCGGTTCTAGTAGAACTGAAAGCTACACCGATGTTTCTTCAAGAGATCTATGAAGCTCAGAAGGGTGATAAGGAGTTGCAAGCCAAGATGACTCAGAACAAGACAGATGGTGAATCAGTGTAACAACCCGATTTAGGGCCTAGTCGAAACAGCGGTCTCGGGACCATAGATCCAAGGATAGAAAAATTATTCTTATTATTTTTATGAGGATATAGTACGATATTATTAGTGCATGAAAAATTTAGTGAGTTAATTTCAATGTTTTCAAGCTCGATTGCGAAAAAGACTAAATTGCATAAAAGGAAAAAGCTGCATTTTAGTACCCAAAATGTGTTAAATAGCTAGAGGATCAAAATTGAGGGCTTTTAAAGGGCAATTAAACCCTTTTAATAGTGTTGGTCTGCCATGTGATGAATTTTAAACAAATAGTTAAAGTATTAGGTGGATGATGTCATGATTTGGTGAAAAAAACAATGCCTAAAAGCCAAGCTCTCATTTCCTTCTTCTTCATCTTCTTTATCCACTGAAAATATCAGCAAAAATGGAGTTTTGAAAGCTGAAAACTTACATCAACATATTCCTCTGATAATGTAAGTGATCTTGATGATTTTCTTGATGATTTTCACATTTTTAGTATGCTTGTTTCATGGGCTTTCAAATGAGGGGTCTATTTTGCATAATGATTGAAAGTTTAGGATGTTGCCATGAAAGGATTTGTGATGTTTTCTGAGTTTTTTATGGAAGAGTATGAGTCCTAGTTATGTTATCAGCAACTTTTGTGAAAGGTGGTAGCATGAAAACACCTAAAATGACTATTTTGCATAAGTTGCAAAATGGGTGGTTAGTGTGTAAAATAGTGAGAATTTTGGATTGCTATAGTAGTAAAGAAAGTTCAGCTAGGCTTGAAATACGAAGAAATTTGATAAAAATCAATTTTCAGACATAGGGGTAAAATGGTCATTTTACCAAAGTTGTGAATTTATGAATGCCTAATTGTGTTTAGTGACTAAATGGATGCATGTTGTTATATAGATCAAGATTTTCCAAAACCGAGCCTAGACTGGGGGAAAGCCAAGCAATCTGATTAAGCCGTGTAGTCAAGTACTTTTTGTAATCCGAGGTAAGTTGTATGTAAATGGTACAACTACATTGTTAATACCAATATTCATATTGTCATTGTACGAGTTGTTAAGTTATAAATTGAGAATGCTTTGCAATAATTTTGATAGTAGAAATATCCCGTTGAAACCTTAGGATATGAACTGAATATTCGTGCCAAGACATTAGGTGGTTTGTGTGATAGTGTAAGACCATGTCTGAGACATGGCATCGACATCCAGATGAGGGCTAGTTTAAGACATGTCTGGGACATGCTTCAGCCATATTATGAGTGCCAGAGTAAGATATGTCTGGGAAATGCATCGGCCTCGACAGAGATAGCCAGTGTAAGACGTGTTGGGACACGCATCGGCCAAGACTTGTGCTAGTGTAAGACATGTCTGGGACATGCATCAGCATGCATATATGAGAGCCAGTACAAGACCATGTCTGGGACATGGCATCAGCAATTCATTCCATGTTGAAGGTTCATAGAATATCCAGTAATATGCCTAACGGTTCAATGGTGAAAGTTGTAGTTCAATTTTGATAAAGAAAGGATAATCATGTTACGAGTGTTACAGGTACCTATACGATAAGCATGAGTAACGAGCTTAATTTATAAAATGAGACTCGAGTAGATGATAATGAGTAAGTTAAGTCGTGTTTACCTTTGAGCTATAAGCATTATGGCAAATGGTGAGATTGTTGTTGTATATTTATTTATATGCAACTTATTAAGCTTTATGCTTACTTTCTTTCCTTTCCCTTTTTTTCAATACTGTCAAATTGTTCGAGGATCCCTTGAAGTCAGAGATATCGATCACACTATCAGGCGCAACATTCGGTATAGTTTGATTTATATTTTTGAAGGTGGCATATATAGGACTAGACTAGTAAGTTGTATTATTGAGAAATTGTTCATGTATTTTGGGTTAAGATAAAGGCCCTCCATTTTGTATTAAGATTAGATGATGGCTAGTATTCATTTTGGTAATACATGTGATGTTCCTTCTTGAATGAATTGATGTCTTTTGGGATGGAATTAGCATATTGAAATGATATTGTGTAAGTTGTGCAAAATGGGTGATAAAATGGCTTGAAAGATAGCCTAGTTTGTCCACACGGGTGAGACACACAGGCGTGTGTCTAGACCGTGTGTGACACACGGCTCACCCCCATGGGTGTGTGTCATGGCCGTGCATACCCTGCACTTAAAACTTTAAAGTCATTTTAGTACACGGACAGGCCACACGGGCGTGTGCCCATGCCGTGTCATAAAGTCAGTATGCATGCTAGTTGTACACGAGCAAGAGACACGACCATGTGTCTCGGCCGTGTGAAGGACACGGTTATAGGGCACGAGTGTGTTCTTGGGCCGTGTGGTTTTGGCAGAATGTCTAGGTTTTTAGACACAGGTTCGGGACATGGGTGTGTCCCTACCATACGGTCGTGTGTTCTATATCCACACGGGCGCGTGAGGTCATGATGTATGAAATTTTCTAAGTTTTTCATGAGTTCTCGTTGGGTTCTGAACTACCCCGGACATATGTTTTGGGCCTCATAAGCCTGTATATGAGACAAATTGCTTGTGAAAAGAGAAGTTTTTAAATTGTTTGAAATTTCACGGCCCAGTTTTATACAGTTGGTCGAGTTTAGGTCAGGTAGCATCATGAACTCTATCCTAACGTTGGATACGGGCGAGGGGTGTTACAATCAGAATTTCGGATTAGTACCGATGGGTGTATAATGTTCAAAGATAGGGTTTGCGTACCTAAGGAAAATGAACTTATTCAGAGGATTTTACGAGAGGCACATAGTGGTTGCTTGTCTATCCATCCTTGTAATGTGAAAATGTATAACGACTTGAAGAAAATGTACTGCTGGTTGAGAATGAAAAGAGACATTTTAGTGTTTGTTTCTAAGTGTCTAATATGTCAGTAAGTGAAGGCCGAACACCAAGTACCTTCGGGTTTACTTCAACCTATGATGGTTCCTGAGTAGAAATGGGACCGTGTAACCATGGATTTTGTGTCAAGTTTGCCTTTGACGCCAAGGAAAAAGGATTCCATTTGGGTTGTTGTTGATAGGCTTGCCAACTCGGCACACTTTCTACTAGTGCGTACCGACTATTCCCTTGAGAAATTGGCTGAATTGTATGTTTCCGAGAATGTGAGACTTCATGGAGTACCCTTGTCGATTATTTTGAATAGAGATCCAAGATTTACCTCACGGTTTTGGAAAAAATTACAAGAGGCATTGGGAGCAAAATTGAATTTTAGCATGGCATTTCACCCGCAAATTGATGGCCAGTCAGAAAGAGTGCTTCAGATCTTAGAAGACATGTTGCGGTGTTGTGTTCTCGAGTTTCAAGGTAGCTGGGAAAGGTATTTACCGCTGGTAGAGTTTGCCTACAATAATAGTTATCAGTCAAGTCTAAAAATGACGCCCTATGAGGCTTTGTATGGACACAAGTGTCAAACGCCCATATATTGGCTCGAACTTAAAGAAAATTAGATTCACGGGGTTAACTTGGTCAAAAAAATCGAAGAGAAAGTTAAGGTGATTCGCGACTGTTTGAAGGCCGCTTCGGAAAGGCAGAAATCCTATACAGATTTGAAATGAAAGGAAATTGAGTTTCACGTAGGTGATAGGGTATTTTTGAAAGTATCCTCGTGGAGGAAAGTCATCAGATTCGGTAGAAAGGACAAGCTGAGTCCTCGTTTCATAAGACCTTATGAGATTATCGAGAGAGTAGAGCCTATTGCCTACCGATTGGATTTGCCCTCAGAGTTAAAAAAGATTCACGATGTGTTTCACGTGTCCATGTTACGTCGATATAGATTGGATCCTTCGCATGTGATCGCACCAACTAAGGTTGAGATTCAGTCGGAGATTACTTATAGCGAAGAGCCGGTTAAGATTTTGGCTCGGGAGGTTAAACAATTAAGGGATAAGAGTATAGCACTTGTAAAAATCCTATGGCATAGAAATGGAGTCGAAGAAGCCATATGGGAACCCGAGGAGACCATGAGAGACCAATACCCCAACTTATTCACCAGTAAGATTTTCGAGGACGAAAATTCCTAAGGGGGAGAATTGTAATAGCCCAATTTTGGGCTTAGTCAGAACAGTGGTTTTGGGACCACAAATTCGAGGCCGAGAAATTATTTTTATTATTATTTTCGTGTCATAGTATGATTATATAAGTGTATGAAAATTTTGGTGAATTAATTGTGGCGTTTGAGAGCTTAATTTTGAAAAAGGACTAAATCGCATATAGAAAAAAAGTCTTATTTTACTAGATAGATATACCAAATAGCTAGAGAACCAAAATTAGGGGTCTTTAAAGTGAAAATAGGCCTTTTTATAGATGATAGCCGGCCATAGGGACAAGAAGACCAAGTGGTCAAATGGTTATGTAAGTTGGTGGCTAAATTTTAACTAGAAATAAAAAAATAAAATAAAGAAAGAAAGATATCATCTTTTCACCTTCTTCACCATTGAAAGTTTTAGCTATTTTAAGGGTTCTGGAAGTTCAGCCACTTATTCCTCTCTCAAGTAAGTGATTTAGATGGTTACTTTTGATGATTTTGGTACTTTTGGAACCCTTGTAGCATAAGCTATCTATTGAGGGGACTATCTTGCAAAATGGTAGAAAGCTTAGAGATTCACCATGAGAGAATCTATGATATTTGCTGAAATTTTATGGAAGAAAATGAATTTTAGTTGTTTAAGAAACAACTTTTGTGAAGTGGTGTTCATGAAAAACACTTAAAAATGACTAGTTTGTAGTAATTGTAAAATAGATAGTAATGTGGTGAAATAATGGAAATTTTGGGTTGCTATAAGAGTAAAAAGGCTTTGGCTAGGCCTAAGACATGAAGAAATTCGAAAAAAATGATTTTCAAGCCTAGGGGTAAAATGGTCATTTTGTGAAAGTCTAAGGGCAAAATGGTCATTTTACCAAAAATGTGAATTTCTAATTTTCTAAATTTATTTAGTGATTAAATGAGTGAATTTTTATTATTTTAGATCAAGAAATACAAAATCCAAACCTAGACCGGGGGAAGGCTAAGCAAGTAGAGTAAATCAACTAGTCGCCTACGTTTTGTATCCGAGGTAAGTTGTATGTTAATAATGCAACTATATTGTTATGATGTGTGATTGAATTGAGATTGCATAAATTGTTTTGATTGTGAATATAAGTATGCATGCTGAGAAATTAATGCAATAAAGACTCTCGGTTGAAGATTAGGAATAAATTTGGATATTCATGCCATGACATTGGGTGATATGTGTGCTAGTGTAAGACATGCCTGGGACATGCATCGGCCACATTATGAGAGCTAGTGTAAGACATGTCTGGGACATGCATCGGCCTCAAAATATACAAGCCAGTGTAAGACTTGACTAGGACATGCATCGGCCTCAAAATATACAAGCCAGTGTAAGACTTGACTAGGACATGCATCGCCATTGAGACGAGAGCTAGTGTAAGACATGTCTGGGACATGCATTAGCCTCGAGATATACAAGCTAGTGTAAGACATGTCTGGGACATGGCGTCAGCTTATTGTATGTCATTGTAAGACCTATCTGGGACATGGCATCGACACCAATAGATGAGAGCCAGTGTAAGACCTGTCTGGGACATGGCATCGGCCTCGATATATAAAAGTTAGTGTAAGACCTGTCTAGGACATTGCATCGACTTTGGCGTACTAGCCAGTGTAAGACCATGTTTGGGACATGGCGTCGGAATCTTATCCCATGTTTGGGGCTATTGAATATCCTGTAGTATTCCAAATGGTTCAACTGGTGATTTATGGTTTATATCAAAATGAGAGAACTCATGACCATGTGGTGAGTGGTATAGGTACCTAAATGAGAATTACGAAGTACGAGCTTCATTTTTGTTGTATGTTTAGTAAGGAAGAAAAGTGAGTAAGTTATGCTTATGACCATTTATGTATTTTACATGAAGTATGAAATGTGAATTCAATCAACATTGTATGTTTGGTAAGAGATGAATATGGGCAATTAATATTTATGAATCCTCACTTTCATGTGCAAATTGAGTTATTTTAGGAGTAGATCCCTTATGGTAACTTGTAGTTATTCATTATTTACATACGACTTACTAAGCTTTATACTTAGTCTTTTCCTTTCTATTTTCTTATAGTGCCACCAAAGTAGCTCGTCCATCATCGCCTTATGTCGGAGAAGCCAGTCACACTATCCCTGAAGCATTTGGTATAGCTAGTTTTATCATTTTGATTTTGGCATGTATAGGAACTAGTATTTTTGTAATGGTCACATTGTTTTGGGCCAAACAAGTGGCTTGCGATAGCTATTGAGTCATTTTGTATAATGTCATGGATAGTGGCTAATATTGGTTATTGATAAATGCAAATGATGATCTTCTTTTGGGAATAAGTAAATTGAATGATTTTGTATATTGTCAGTTTGTTTGTGATCAATTAGAGTGGCCCTAATGTGTGGAATTTTTGGTTGGGGCCTGATTTAGCCATGTGGGTGTGTCTGAAATTGGTTTGTCTTGGTGTAGTGTAGCTTGGTGCTAGTAAAGGTGGAAAATAGGCTTGGTAAATATCCTTATTTTGTCCACATGGCTAGACACACGGGTGTGTGCCTAGGCTATGTGCAACACATAGATAGCCCATGGGCGTGTTGTTCGGCCATGTGTCCTCTGCACCTCAAATTCGCAAGTCAATATACATGGTAGTAAACACAACAGAAGAGACAGGGCCATATGTCTCAGCTGTGTGGAGGACACGGCCTCTAGCCATGGGTGTGTGCCTTGGCCGTGTGCCTCTAATTTGTCGCTGATGTCAGAAACAAAATGTCAAGGTTTTTACACACGAGCTGCGACACGGGAGTGTCATGGCCTTGTGATAGACACAGGCTATAGACACGGGTGTGTGCTTGGCCATGTGAAAATCCTTGTAGGTTCAAATTAGAAAATAAATCCATACGGGTAAGGGACATAGGCGTGTCCCTATTTTGCTTAGGCCGTAGGAGTCACACGGGCCTTCAGCTCGGCCATGTCAAAATGGCCACACGGGTGTTCGCCTTTCCACACTAGTGTGTGCCCCTGTTTCAAGTGGTATTTTTCATAGTTTCCAAAAATATTCAGAGTATCCCCGAAATGTTCTCAAAGCGTGTTTTGGGCCTCGTAGGCCCATATTAAGGTCTTTTAGACAATTATTGAAAATTTTTAAATTTGATCGAGTTTTTATGATTCAGATATGCTCGTGTGCATGCGTTTGAGTCAGGTAATGCCTCTTGCCCAGTCCCGACCTCAAACTTGGGTAAGGGGTGTTACATGGCACAAGCCTAAGCATCAACAATAGTTAGTGCTTTAACACATAACTCAACAATATCATCACACGGTAAGATATAATACATGAACATAGCACATTTGAATTCATTCTTTCCATAAAAATGGTTATACCTACTTTAATCAACATCAGTTCATACATTTCCATAAGTTCATAATTTAGCCATCGGAGCACTTCTATTCCTTCCCTTTTTATGCCCATTGAACCACTTAGAATAATATTGGATACACGGGAAGCTCATACAAAGTGTACTAATACATGGTCGAAACCATTCATTCTCCTTTTCCTTTACATCATTGCTCTCTTGATCCATAAATGGGTCTGCTCACACAAGCTGACAGTCGGAATGTAGCTACACGATTCCACTCAAATAAGTTGATGAGTATCCGCAACAAATGCCGAAACTTAGCCATCAGTAGGACATTCAGAACCTGCGCCTAAAACGTGGTAACCTTAATGAGATGTCATTTGTATCTTATATATTCCAAAGGTTCAATCAGGACTTAATAGTTGTCAAAACATCGTTGGATTTTCGTTGTAAAATGATATGATAAATAACATAATAGCATATAAATCAATTAACATTAAAACGTTATTTAAACATACGAACTTACCTCAATTTTAAAGATGTCAAAATAGAATCAACTAATCTGAGACTTTATCTTTCCCTTGATCTAGATTTGTACGAGGCTTAACTTGATCTAATTAAGTTCAATCCACTTAATATTCATTCTGTTCAATTCAGTCCAAAATTCACATTTTTGCAAAATTATAGTTTTTCCCTTATTATTTTAACTTCTTTACAATTTAGTCCTTAAGCTCATAAATTGAAATTTATGCAATTTCATTTATATTACAAACTAGCCGAATTACCTAGGGACTTATACATCCTCATACAACTCAACTTTTCACAATTTTATCATGGTATTTACTACTTTTACATATAAGTCCCCAATTGATAATTTTATCAAAAATCACTTTACAAAAGTTGTTTATTTAACAACAAAAATTCATTTTCTTCTAAAAAAACCTTCATAAATCAAGCAAAAACATTCATGGAAAAACCCTAAACATTTAACAATTTTGCAAATTAGTCCTCAGGCTAGATAGATTAAGTTACAACGACTTCAAAAACATAAAAATCAATGAAAACGAAATGAAAACACACTTTCATGCAAGGGAGATATAATTGAATGCTCAATGTGAAAGAATGAAGAATTCTTCCTTTCTCAAATTGGTGGAAGAACACATTAAGAGATGATGTCTTTTGTTTTTACATATTTTACCTAATTTATTTATTAAATTACTTTATTAACCTTTAACTTTTAACTTAAAATCATCTAATTTATGTCCATAAATGTCCACTCATAATAATAATGGTCTAAATATCACATAAATCCCTTAACAATTTAATTTCATAGCTAATAGACACCTTGAACTAATGGAACTGTACTTTTGCACCTTTTACGATTTAGTCCTTTTTACTTAATTAAGATGCAAATGTCAAAATTTCTTAACGAATTTTTTATACGACACTACTGACACACCATAACATTAAAATAATAATAAAATAAATGTTTTTACGTCAGATTTGTGGTCCCAAAATCATTGTTTTGATTTCACTAAAAATAGGCTTTTACAACTCTCCCTTCTAAGGAATTTTCATCCCAAAAATCTTACCAAAAAAAAAGTTTGGGTATTCACTTTTATAGCTTCTTCTGGTTCCCAAGTAGCTTCTTCTATACTATGTAGTTGCTAAAGAACTTTCACCCAATCTATGCTTTTATTTCTTAACTCTTTAACCTTTCGAGCTAGAATTCTTATAAGTTCTTCACTGTACATCATACTAGACTGAATCTCAACTTCAATAGGTGAAATTATATGCGATGGGTCTGATCGATACCGTTGTCACATAGATACGTGAAATATGTTGTGAATCTTTTCTAACTCTAATGACAAAGCTAATATGTAAGCTACTAGCCCAATTCTTTCAATGATCTCATACAGCCCTATAAATTGCGGACTTAACTTTCCTTTACGACCAAATCGAAGAACTTTCTTCCAAGACGATACTTTTAAGAACACTTTGTTGCCGACTTGAAATTCAATGTCTTTTCTTTTCAAAACTGCATAAGATTTGTAACAGCCCATTTTTCAGTGATGTCGAAAACAGTAGTTTTGGGGCCACCAAATCTGATGAATAATTTCGTAAATATTATTATTTAATATTTATGAGTCAAGTTTAACAAGATTTTCTATTTGATAATATAAGTTATATAAGCGATTTATAAAGTTCAAGTGGTAAGACCCTAAGGTCAAGTGGTTTTAGAAAATTAGGTATCGAGACCTCGTTTCTACAAATCGAGCCATAAATATTTTTATCAATATTTACGGGGTGTCATTAAGGTGGTATTAAAGTTTTGTTGAAAAATTTTAACATTTTGATAGTTAATTAAGCGAAAATGTAATATCCTGAATTAGGGCTTAATCGGAATAGTGGTTTCGTGACCACAAATCCGAGATAGAAATAATTATTTTATAATTATTTTGATGATTATGATATGATTGCATGATTGTGTGAAAATTTCGTGATGAAATTCTATGCCTAAAGTGCTTAAATTGAAAGTAGGGACTAAATCGAATAAGTTGCAAAATTTGCATTCTAGAAGTTTTTAGTATGAAATTGCATTGAAATATTAATTAGGAGGTCTTAAATAGAAATTTGACCAATTTTAAGTTCATGGACAAATTTAGGACATGGAAGGAATTTTTGAAAGTTTAGTAAGGAGGGGCATTTTGGTCATTTGGATATTAAATGAAATAAAATGGGAAAAATAACACAAAATTGGTCATCATCCTCCTTAGTTGCTGCCGAATTCTCCATCTCTCCATAGCTAGGGTTTCTTCAACTTTCAAGCTCCATAGTAAGTGATTCCAAGCCCCATTTTTAATGTTCTTTACGTTTTTGGAATCCCGAAAGCTCGATTAAGCTTATGCTAGCAATAATTCAACCTAGGGTTTATATTTGGAAAAATACCCATAGGTGAAATTAGTGTGTTTTGATGTTTTATGATAGAATATGGGGTTTTAAATTATGTTAGACAACTTGTGCTACTCGGTTTTGAGTGAAAACGAGTAAAAGGGCTTAATTGGCAAAAATACCTAATAGTCACAAGTATATGTTAGAGTGAGAATTTGATGTTGCCATAGAAGGGAAAAGTGATCAGCATGTTATAAAACATAAGAATAAGGAATAAAGTTTAATTCCCGAGCCTAGGGGCAAAAGTGTAATTATGCAAAAGTTTAGGGCAAAAGTGTAATTTTCCAAAGTTCGTATTAAATGTTGTTTTGATGAATGTATGTATTAAATAAGATTAATTTGGTATTATAGATCAAGAGAAACGAGATTCAAGTCGCGATCGAGGAAAAGAAAAGATTGTGGACTAAATTACAAAATCTTTATATTTTGGTACCAAGGTAAGTTCATGTGTAAATAATGTAGCATAATTGTTATTTTTAAGTTATTGATGTTAATTATATGATATGCTGATTTTTAATCGTGAAATATTATGCTTTGTGGTTAATGTTGAGTAATATGCAAATTATGTTTACTACTTGATAAATATGAATTGCTACCGAGTATCGGTTCTGATATTCCATGGAAGACGGCAAATGTGAGATCGAGGGAAAAAAGCCCGTTTGAACCT
The DNA here is from genome assembly GCF_007990345.1 of Gossypium hirsutum. NCBI lineage: Eukaryota > Viridiplantae > Streptophyta > Magnoliopsida > Malvales > Malvaceae > Gossypium > Gossypium hirsutum. The sequence continues at coordinate 41,984,865 of NC_053436.1, read as the reverse complement.
TAGGAATAGATTAGGATACAAGTGACATGTCACTAGGATGGTTGAGCATCCGAACTCGTTGAGTTGAGTCCGAGTTCACTTATGGATGCAAATGTCCGAGCTTGTTGAGTTGAGTCCGAGTTCGTGAGATGTAACTAGGCATCCAAACTCGTTGAGTTGAGTCCGAGTTCATTTATGGATGCGAACGCCCGAGCTTGTTGAGTTGAGTCCTAGTTCACTTAAGGGTGGGTTACATGATTTCTTGATTACATATGTGGCACTTATGTGCAAATTATCCATGTATCCGAGTTATATTCCGATGTGTTCAACGGGTGAAATTTCTAGTTTAATGGAAGAGCACTTAAGATACAAGTCATGTTTTGGGTAAGTGTTGTGAAATGGAAACTTTGGACAGGTATGTTCTTAACCCTCAGGTTGGAAATAGATACAACAACGATAAGATCGTAAGATGATGAATGATATTTAGAAATGTGATAAATGTTTTTGTGATACCATGTTAAGGTTGTTTGGTATGATTGTATTGTTATGTTACTTGTTATTTGCATATGAACTTACTAAGCATTTATGCTTACTCCTTCCTTTTCATTCACTATAGTTTTGAACAAGCCGGCTCAGGAATTGGGACAGGTCGAAAGTTCGATAACACTATCCAAAGGACTTTTATCTTGCTAAATGGCTTGTACAACTACTTAAGTATGGCATGTATAGCAATATACCTATTTTGTGTAAATAATTTTATGATATGACCATGTTTGGTTGAGAAAATGTTTGATATTGATAAGTCATGGTGATGGCTAATTAGATCATGTTTGATATCATGGAAGTTTAATAGGTTATCTAGTTCATAAAAATTCATGGAAAGATGAAACTTGCCTTAAAACAGAATATTGCTGCAGCAATGACATGAATTTGAAAAATCACTAAAAAATAGTATAAATGGAACTAAATGATGCATAAGTTATGAAATTGAAGCTTAATGAGTCTATTTTCATGTGGATTGAACAAAACAGGCATATAAATTATATTTTATGAGATATTTAAACTTTTGTGAAACAGGGTCAGAGTGATTTCTGAATCCCCAATTCTGACTTTAAAAATTCATAATAAATTTTTAAAAAATAATTAGAATTTTTTCTTTATATTTACAAATTCCTTATTGAGTTTAGTTTTAAGAGAAACAAACCTAATAGTCATTGAAATTCTGTATAGAGAGATATCTGATTCGTAATACATAGAGGTCAGAGCAGTCGAACCCTGAAACAGGGGAGACTTTAATTAATAAACTGTACTAATTGGCCCAACCAAAAATTCTAGAAAAAATTTAGTAAATAGATATATGAGTCTAGATTTAGGAAAAATTTAAGGATCTTGATTTCGAGTTCCGTAACTCGAGATATGATTTTTCTTGTAACTGTGACGCGGGTAGCTAGAAAGCTGTGAATGTAGAAACAAATGATTTGAAGTTCTTAATTTGATAAATTATGTTCGGTAACCCCTCAAGCTTGACTCCGGTGATAGTCTCAGGCATGGGGGTGTTACGGAAAAGGACTAAATCATAAGAGTTAAAAAAGTTAGTCGCTATTAATTTAAAGGTGTTATTTGATTAAAGAACCATAATTGGATGGCCTTAAGATGGTGGAAGGTTTAAGTTTTAATTTCCTTTAATTTTATATATGTTTTATACATTATTTTTAATATTAAAATAATGTAATAATGTTAAAATAAGAAAACCTAAAGTTTTCTTCTTCATTTTGGTTCTGTTCACCACCGAATTCACCATGGAAATGTTTCAAGGTTTGGCTATGGCTATACCTTTGCACGGTAAACCATTTTTCATCAATTTCTTTTAATTTTTATGTTTTTCAGATCGTTGCAATTAGATCCAGCTAGCCTGTACCTTCGATTTTGAAACTGTTAAAGATTTTGAATGTTGCCATTGATGAACCTTGTGATTTTAGATGTTAAATGATGAATATGAAATGTTGGTTGAGATTTAAAAGTATTTTGTTAAGTAATTGTGATGAATTTTTTTTATTATAGACTAAATTGTTGAAAAAGTAAAAGTACAATTATTTGATGTGAAATTGTTGCAAATATGGGCTGTATTGGAAGCTAAAAATATTTGGCTATTAAGAAATTTCAATAAAAATGGTTAATTTGCATGTTTTAGGCTCAGGAACTAAATTGAATAAAAGTAAAATTTCAGGTGCATTTTTGTAAAAATATAAAAAATGACTAAATTGTGTAAATACATTGTTTTACTATCTAAATTAATAGATTGAATAAAATTATTAATTTAGATCAAGATCGAGTAGAAAATCGAAGAGAATAGAAAATTACCAAAATGCCCCTAAACTTTGTCATTTCTGCAATTTAGCCAGGTAAGTTTATATGAACTGAATTTTGTATAATGTTGATTAATTGAATGTTAGTATGTGATTCTATTGTGATTGGATCCATATATATATATGATATTTTGCAATTTATCTTGTCAAGAAACGATGAAAATTCAACGATGTACGATGACTATCGAGCCCCGTTTGAACCTTAGGAATATATAGGATACAAATGACATGCCATTAGGGTTACCATGTTTCAGATGCTGGTCCTGAATGTCCTACCGTTGGCTAAGTTCCGGCATGTGTTGTAGATACTTGACAGCTTTTGTGAGCAGCGCCGTATAGCTACATTCTGACCGACAGCTTGTGTGAGCAGACCTAAGTTACTGTGTTTCGGGTGCTGGTCTTGAATGTCCTAAAATGGCTAAGGTCCGACATTAATTACGGATACTCGATAGCTTGTGTGAGTAGTATCATGTAGCTTACATTCCAACCGACAGCTTGTGTAAGCAGGCCCATTTTACAGCTCGTGTGAGCTACGACTATATGTTTAGCACACTTTGTTTGAGCTTTCCCGCTTATCCGGTATTATTCTAAGTGGTTCAATGGGCATAAAAAGGGAAGGAACGGTAAGTATTCAAATGACTTATGACATGAGTTTATGAAAAGGAATGAAAAGGTAATATTAATGAAAGTATGTTTACGCACATGAAATTGAAGATTTCAAATAATGTTGTTCATGTATATGACTTACCTTATGTTATTTCAAGTAATTTATGAGTTGATGCTCTGACATGAGTTGTGGATGATGCTTAGGCTTGTGCCAAGCTTATGATTGGATTATATCATGCTTAGTCTTAATAAAATACATTGAAATGGTAAGTGTTCAATTGGTAATATGCTTATGTACATGAAAAGATGGTATAAATCAATGGCGAATACAGGGGGGGCTGGCAGTGGCCCTGGCCCCCCCTAAATTGGAAAATTTATGTTTAGGCCCTTGAATTTTTCATAAAATTTTAAATTAGTAAAGGTAAAATTGTACTTTGGCCCCCCCTAAAATTATAAAAATTCTATTTAATCCTTTAAAAATTATAAATATATAGACTATAAAAAATTAAAATTTCATTCGGCCCCTCCTAAAAATTTGTTCTGGCTTCGCCCCTGGTATAAATTAAAGTATGTAATTTCTTATTAAATGGTTTATCATTTAGTTGATTCCAGAAGAGCTATGTTAAATACACTAGCTCATAGTCATGGTTGATGTTATTCTTATATCTTGTTGTTATGCATATGAAATGGGTATGAAAAGCTAATGAAAATGGTAAGTTCATAGTTGAAATAAAATACGATGAAATAATAGGGAATGATAAGTTGAAAGATGTACTTGTATGTGAGAAGTTTATGTATGTTATGGATGAATATACCTAGTTCATGAAAAAATATGCTAATTAATGAATTGATGTTGTTATTTAAGCTAAAGTAAGTAAATGCAATGGAAAGTAAATAAATGCAAGGGTTCAAAGTCTTATGAAATCCTACTATCCTAAGACTGATAAGTATATGTAGTGTTGATAGACTTATTCCATTGTGAGTTAATGATTACGTTCGATAAATATTGAGGCATTGGTATAGGTTTATATTTAATCTATAAAGTTCATCATTTAAATGAAATGCTATGTTTAAAGTTTATACGACCTTACTAAGTATTCATTGCTTACGTGATTATCTTTCTTTTACTTTACAGATTATTAGAAGCTCGATCGGGTTAGAAACTAGTCGGAGATCCATCACACTGTGCATCGAATTCATTGGTAGATTTTGATGTTTTTAAGTCATGATTATAATGACATGTATAGGTGTTTTGTGCTTGATGATGTGGCCATTATGTTTGGCTTGTAAACATGGTTTATGATTGATCACATTTTTGTATTTTTGGGCTTAATGGCTAATGTTGAAATGCTCTAGTGATGATATGTTTTGAATGGCCAAATTGGTATGCTTGTGTATGATATTGGCATGAAATTTTTCTTTGAATTTGTGAAACTTATGTTATTTTAATGCCTTTATGGTTGGTGTTTATATGATCAAATTGATGCATGGTTTTATGTCAAAGTGGTATGTCTTAATTTTGTCATTTGGATGTGAAATTATTAAAAAGGACTTATGTGTGAAACTTTGAAAATGTGATAGGTTAAATTGTAGTGGTCAAATAATGCATGGTTTAAAAAAATGTGGACTTGCATGTCAAATTCCCCACTTTTGAGATAGCGGCCGGCCATGATGATATTTGATACAAAATATATGTATTTTATATTAGTATTATAATAACTAAATGGTTTTATAATATAAAATAAAGATAAGTAAAATAGCTAAAGGGTGAAAAAAAACAAAGTGGTCGTCTTTGTTTCTTCTTAGCCGAATTTAAAGAAAAAAAAGGGAGCTAAGTCATTCGGTCACCTTTAAGCTTGAATTAAGGTAAGTAATTCATGTTAGTTCTTGAAATTTTAGCAATTTTAAGCTAGTTACTAAGTCCCTTACTTAGCCCATGTCAAAATTTTGAATTTTGTGGTGATATGAGCAATCGGCCATGGAAGAATTTGAAGGGAATGGTTGTTGTCTTTATGTTTTAATGAGTAATTGTGGATGGGTGAAGTTTGAGCTAGTTAAATGTTCATATAGGTGGATTAGATGATAAGGGGAAATCGGCTTGTGTGTATGTGTAGTTGTCGAATGTGAATTTAGATAACATTTGAGTAATGTTTGCATTTTAAAATGATGGAATGGAGATTTAAGCTTGATAAAATTTTGTTAAGAATGAATGAAAGAAATATGTGTATTCGGCTATGGATGATTGGATAATAAATTGGTGTGGATGCTTTGAATGAGATATGCACAATTATAAGTTGAATTTAAGGTTTGTTAAATTTGTCCTTATCATTGCCGAATGAGTTTAATGGTTAAAGAAAATTGTTAAGTGCTTAGTTAGTGTGCATTCGGTCATTTAGGATGAGTATACATTTGATAATGTTTTGATGCTTTGAAATGGAATTTAATTATTAAATGAGCTCTAAGCTTGTTAAATTTTGAGATGTGATTGGGAGAAAATTTTACATGAGCTTATTTTGCTAATGACATGTTGATAAATGTTGAGTTATGGTACCATGATATTAACTTAGTTATCAAGTTGCCAAATGTGCTTATAAGTAAGTGAAGTTATGTTATAATTGAGCTAAGTGTGGCTAGTAAAGCCTATTTAGTTTTCTTGCTATATTTGACCATAAATATGTTAGAGTGATTTCGATTATAGCTTAACGTTTAGTTAAGCATGATTGATGCTTTTAATTATATAGTTGTATAACTGAATTTGTTTTGGTTGAGTGTTATTTTGTTAAAGGATTGCTATTATTAAGCTTAAAGGCATTCAGTCATGAGAAGGATTAAGGTGAATAAATGTTTATTTGTTTGCTTGAATTAAGCTCAAGAGCAAAGGGAGCCAAATTCGGATAGGGGGAAAGTAAAAGTGGTTGATTAATCAACACGTAATTGTTCAATGACATTCAAGGTAAGTTCTTAAGTGTTTAAGCTTGATTCTTTTTATATGCCTAAGAGTTAAATTAATATGGCAAAGAGAATGTTAATTTTATTTAGTTAATGTGCCGAATATATAATGCTTTAAGGCTATAAGCCGATTATGGCTATTATGCTTAAGTTGAATTGGATTTGGAAATTTGATGCACTAAATGAGTGTTACAATGAATAAACTATGACGTATATGTGCTGGAAGAGATATCGCGATTTGTGATTATTGAATATCTAAAGGAAACCATGATGTGTATAAAATTATTATTAGTCATATGTGGTAGCCGAATGTGGCTTGGTACTAAAGTGATTAAATGTGAACTTCGATGAGGTAAATGTTAGTGATCGATGATATAAGTTATACATTATAATATATATTCGGGTTTCAAACCTAGCAGGCCTTGTGCCAGTGATGAATTTCGAGCTTTGAGCCTGGCAGGCATAATGCCAGTGAAATGATATCAGACTTAAGGGTCTAGCAAGCTTTAAGCTGGTGAATATTATCGGGCTCCGAGCCTAGCAGGCGTAATGCCGGTGAAATGATACCGTACTTAAAGGTCTACCAATCTTTAAGCTGGTGAAGATTATCGGGCTCCGAGCCTAGCAGGCGTAATGCCGGTGAAATGATATAGGACTTAAAGGTCTAACAGGCTTATTGCCGGTGATGAAATCAGGTTATTACCTAGCAGGCAAATTGCCGGTGAACTATTAAAAGTGTGGTGCTATAAGACTATGGGCTAATACGATATGTGGATTCGTTCCGTAAAGTAAATTATTCAGGTACGAACAACCTTATTATGTACATGTGAATTCAATGAATTTGATGATTGATGTGAATCGAACATATGAGAAATGGTTTCATGTTTATGTTCAACTATGAGACCTTATGTTAGATCGGCAATTGAATTTGTGTAATACATTAAGTTGACCAGGTATATGTTATATACCTATCTATATATGTTAGATTGATCGGAATTGAATCATGGATGTGAAATGAGAAGTATATGTGAATATGTTATATATATATCTAAAATAGAATTTATGGTGACCTTGTAATCATAGGTCCATGCTTGTGATGAATAAAAATGTGATGAAATTGAATGGTGATATACATGTTTAAATAATATGAATGCAAAGAATGTGTGAAAGAGTAAATTTGTAATAAATCTGCTTGGAACAGTAGTAGTAATGTGATTTTTAAAAATCACCATAAATTGTGGGAGTTGAGTTAGAGGCTGAATAAATTATGTAATTAAATCTTAATGAGTTTAGTTTCTTATAAAAGAAACTATGTAAGCAAAATAATTGCCGATAATGAGATATTTGAAGTGATGTGGGACAGAGTCAAAATGACTTCTAGATCCCCTGTTCTGTTTTTATAAAATCATTAAAAATCATACAAAAATGGTCATAAGATAAAATTTATATGCTTAGACTCCTTCATGAGTATATTTTCAATTGAAATAAACGAGAACATATTTTGAATTCTGTACAATGAGAAATTTGATTCATAGTTAAGAGTGGTCAGAATAGTCAAATAGTGAAACAGGGAAACTTTAAGAAAATATGGTATTGAATGGCAAAACTAAAAATTCTGAAAATTTTATGGATGTAAGATAAATGAATCTATTTTCAGGGAAAATTAATGGCACTTAATTTGGAGTTTCGTAGCTCCAGTTATAAATAATTTAGTGACTATTGCTCAGGAAGACAGATTGTAGTGAATTTGTGATTATGTTGCAAACATTGATAAAACTTGTTAATGAGTTGCTAATTGTTTTCTTATGAACTTACTAAGCTTTGAAGCTTACTCCCCGTTCTCTTTCCCCATTTCTTATAGGTTTGTACAATAGCTCGAGTTGGAAGGGCTGGAGATAACACCACACTATCGAGTTATCATGTGAGGTGAGAAGGATTGTAAATCATTAAGGTTTAAGGCATGTATAGGGGACTCCATTTTTCTGAGTGTGAGTTATGTATAATGATAATGTGTAATCATATGATATAATTTCATTGTTTATAAAGTTTTGAATGTATGAATAATTGTATGAGTGTTTAGGATTGTTTAGGGTGGCAAATGGCTTGTCATATAGCTTAGAAGTGTCCACATGGATAGACACACGGGTGTGTGTCTAGGTCGTGTGTGATACAGGTCACACCATACGGGTGTGTTCTCAGGACGTGTGTCCCCTACAACTTAAACCCCTATTTTGTTTTGGTAACACGACCGTGTCTAATGTCACTCGGGCGTGTGACGTAGTTAAATGTTAAATTTCTTAAGTGACTGAAGGTTCTGGGTTTATTTCCGAACCCACTTATATGTGCGATATGGTCCCGATACGTAAATAAATAAGAAAATTGAAATCAGATGTATTCCGTGAAGGTAATTTTTGAATGCCACAGCATGAAATAGTGTAAAAGTGTTTGGTAGCACCTTGAATCCTGTTCCGGCGTCGGGGCCGGGTGAGGGGTGTTACAGTATATATATTGGATGTTGGAACCATTTGGTAATGGCTAGTTTTGTGTCATTTATATGGTTTTGATACATGAGAGAAGTGGTCCAAATGGTAAAGTTAATTTGCTATGGCATGAACCTAATATGGTAAAGTTGGTATGTGTCAATTGTGTTATGTTTTGGTTTGGAAACAAGTCAACTGATAAATGGTTAAATATGCACAAGCTTAGGTATGTTCAATGTATGTGTTTGTGGTTCCTTTATGGCATATTGGTTGTATGAATAAATACCATAATGATCTAGTTTCTGATACGAACTCGTTTCGGTGATGATTCGAGTCGTTTAAATGCATGATCGTAAAATTAAGTAAGGCTAAGTTGTTTTCAAGATTTGGTTCAAAAATAGAAAAGATAGATTAGAAACAAACAAGTTTTAAGTTGGTTTCGGTGACAAAATAAAGATTCGGCCAGGGCTTAAGAATGAACCAATATTATAAGTTAATATTGACCCGAGTCTTATACAAGCTTTTAGGTTGAATCAATGGAAAAAGATAAGGATCTTGACCCACTATCTATGTGAAGATAGAACCAAAGGTATAAGTGAATGCCATACTCTAAATTGAAGTGATAAGTTCGAAACAAGACAAAAATGATGCCACAAGAATACTTGTAAGTCAATTCAGTCAAAAGGTAACTATGAGAGTTGAACACTCATAAGTTTGAATAAAATTCATCAATTGAGAAAAAGTTTATTGTCTACCTGCAAATGTTTACAAAGCTAGCTATTTATAGGCTGAACATGTTCCAGCCGAGTGGACACAAAGTAATCAGCTCAATTAAGCTTTTAATGAGCTGAAATGACTACTAAAATGAATCAACATGTCTTTAGACAAGTCCTAAACCTAGGTGACACCAACAACTTGGCTATTAGCATTCCCAATCAGTTAATCAATTGGATTTAATGAGTTGAGCTAAATTCAAAAGTATTTGATCAGCCAAGGCAATATGAATGTGATTAATTAATCTCTCTTGGGAAGCCAAAAGTGTAACTCCCCGAACCCGAGACCGTCACTGGAGTCGAACACGAGGTGTTAACAGACTTTAAACCACTTATAAAAAAATTTCCCAGACACTGCCAATCTGCGTACTAGTCGCTTAAAAAAATCATATCTTGAGTTCAGAAACTCGGAATCCAGTTCCGTAAATTTTCCATGAAACTAGACTCATATGCCCATCTACATATTTTTTTCTAGAATTTTTGGTTGGTCCAATTAGTACAGTTTATTAGTCAAAGTCTCCCATGTTACAGGGATCGACTACACTGACCTTTGCGCATTACGACTTGGATATCTCCCTGTACAGGGCTTCAATACTGATTTCGTTTGTTTCTATAGAAACTAGACTCAAAGAGGAATCTATACATATATGGCGTGACTGCTAATTATCTTCGGTTAATTTATAATGAATTTCCGAAGTCGAAACAGGGAATCCAGAAACCGTTCTGGCCCTGTCTTACGAGAACCTGAATATCTCTTAACATACTGTCCATATGATCGTTTCGTTACTTTCCTATGAAAATAGATTCATCAAGGTTCGTTTACATAATTTATTCACTATTTAATTCCCTTCCTACTTTTTTTAGTGATTTTCCAAATCTACATCACTGCTGCTGTCAGCATCTGCCTTTAAGGTAGACTTTACCTATTTCATAGTTTCCATGATTCAACTAGCCCTTTTAGCATAAATAGCACAAATTATGATAGTGATTAACCATTCCCATGGCCAATCCTTGTTAAGCATATCCACACCTCTCAATAACCATATCCATACCAAATGATTATGACATTATACTCAAACATATATAAGCCATTTTCGCATGGCTATCCAAAATTATACAAGTCCAAAGGGTCCATGACCCCAACAAAAAGGGTAGTCCTATACACGCCATTTTGAAGTTCAACCAAAATTGTACCAAAAGGGGGGCTTTGATAGTGTGGGCGACTTCGACTTCAAAATCCCGAGTCCGATAGCTGGAGAACCAAAATCTATAAAACAGAGAATCAAGGAGACGGAGTAAGCAATTTATGCTTAGTAAGTTTTGAGCAAGGGATTCCAGCACAACAAAAGTATAGTATTCATGTAGCTAAACGGATAATTTCATATGCACAATTTTTCAATATCATACTTACTTCACATTACCAACCCTTTTATTCATACACAAAGATCAACTTAGCCAAAGGCCGGTAGCTCATTTATCAACTGAGCGAATACTTATTTGTAAGGGCTCAACTAATTCGAAGCACATACGAAACATACCTTAATGTTGGGATGTTTCAAGCGTATTAACTGAAATTTTTACAGCAAGATCATTCATTCCCAAATCACGTACCTTCGGAATTTAACCGGATATAGCTACTCGTTCAAATGCCTTCGGGACATAGCCCGGTTATAGTAACTCGCACAAATGCCTTCGGGACTTAACCCGGATTTAGTAACTCGCACAAATGCCTTCGGGACTTAACCCGGATTTAGTAACTCGCACAAATGCCTTCGGGACTTAACCCGGATTTAGTAACTCGCACAAATGCCTTCGGATCTTAGTCCGGATTTAGTAACTCGTACAAATGCCTTCGGATCTTAGTCCGGATATGGTCACCTAGCACAAAGCCTTTGGGACTTAGCCCGGACATCATTCAAATAACCATGCACATTTAACAATAAATCATGGCACATTCGTATTTCGTTTTTGTTAGCAAAACTCAAACACAAGACACTGATCATTCTTGCAATCTCGGCTCAATAGCCACACACAAAGAGCATGATTTTGATTTGCTTAAAACATGAACTAATCAAATCATAATTTAAGCTCTTTCACTCAAGAACTTACCTCGGATGTTGTCGAACGATTCCGATAGCTACTCAACCACTTTTTCCTTCCCTTTATCGGATTTAGTTCCCCTTTTGCTCTTGAGCTTAATTAAACAAATAAATTGATTTAATCATTTGAGCACCGAAAAGAGGAACACAAGGCACTTAGCCCATATTTATACATTAGACATTAAAGTCACATATGTACGGAATCATGAATCAAACTCAACATTTTAGCTAATTTTCCCCCTTGGCCGAATTTTCTAAGCCAAGACAAAAGCATCAATATGCTTGCCTCTAACCGAATACATGCAACACCAATCTCCTTCCTATGGCCGAATATGCATGTCTATGTTGGGGCCGATTGCAACACTTAATACATTCTACAAGTATGGTCACTTGTATTGACTAAACACCATTTTGTTTCAAGTTCAAAACTTGGCTAATACACACATATATACACTAGTAAAGCATCCTCTCCCTTTCCATCAATTTAACACATGCATTACTCATTAATATACAAAAATTATATTCGGCCTTAGAACACAACTTGCTAGCCGATTCTTCTCCATCTAGCAACCAATGCACATATGTGCTCACTCAAAAATGCTAAAAAGAAGATTCAAGAATCATCAATCCACCATCACATGCATCATTAACAAGCTTCATATTTAGCATGCAATGGCATTAACACAAAATCCACCTAGGCCGAATATCATCCCCATGACATAGCAAAGATTTGAACCATGGGCTAATTAGAACTCAAGCTAGCAACTAAAAACATGCATGAATCTCATGGCACAACCTCAAACATACCTTGATCTAGATACAAGTATGGCCAAACCTCCTCCTAATCCTCTTCCAAACCAAACATGAAGCAAGAACTCCTTCCTCCTTCCTTAGAATTTTCGGCCAAAAGAAGATGAAAAAGGATGAACAAAATTTTTCTTTTCTTTTCTTTTACTCACGGCAATGGGGGGGCATGGATGAGACCATTCTTTTTTTTTTCATCACTCCTCCCTTTCATTATTTAATTACCATGCTCATTATTTTATTGTTTCCACCCATGATGCACCAACACAACATGTCTATGACATGTCTTGCCCATCACACTTGGTCTACCATACTTGTCATGGCCGGCCACTACTAATAGAGGGGGGGGAATTGACATGCAAGTCCCCCCTTTTTCAACATGCACTAATGGTCCTTATGCTTTGACCTATCACATTTCAAAATTTTCTCACATAAGTCCTATTTACTAAAACTCACATGCAATCGACTAAATCGAAGCTTGAAATTTTCACACATTCATAATTACATATTCTAGACAATAAATATCACATTCGAACATTTCGGTGACTCGGTTTAGCGGTCCCGAAACCACTTCCCGACTAGGGTCAATTTTGGGCTGTCACAAAAAGTGCATCAACCATTTTTAATGGAATTGTGGAGCACAAACAGTCCTTATGGTGTGAACAGCCAATTTTGATGAGCCTTAAGATGTGAACTTGGCTTGAAGCTCCCTTGAGCATCCCTTGTAGTTTCCTAAGTCATTTAGCTTAATTGGAATAAACAGAGCTGAATGGACTTGATTAAATTTAGCCAAGAGGTGTGAACTTGCTTTAATGTGCTGCTCTGATTAACTAAATAGTCTTGAGCTATTAAAATTAGCTTGGGCACTTCAATAGGCTTTGGGTGTGAAAGCTCAAAACCGAACAACCATAAGTGTGAAAGGAACCTCCAGCAAGTGTGAAAACACTTAAGGACTGTTGGAGAACACAATAGGTAGCTTAGGGAATAGAAATCAGTAGCTCAATGGCTCTTGGATTAAATGAAGAGGTACTTGGAGCATACCAACCATCAGCACACCACATTTAAGCCATCCATGCATGTACCTGAAACAATTAAATTCAACAAACTACTTCAGCTAGGACATATTAAATTCGGCTAAGCAAAATTAACTCAAACATGAATTTAATTTGTCTCAAACTTAGACACATTAAAACAATTATTAAACATGTATTAAACCTTAATTATAATGTCCAGATTATGACACATTTAAACACAACATTGATTATATGAGCTAAATAAAGTAATTTAATTAAAACCCAAATTAAAAGTTTATTCTAGAAACGAAATAATGCTAAGTTGAAAATGAGCTGGAATTGAGCTCAATGAGTTACGAATAATTCTAAGTTTATTGTAGAAGGTTGCAAGGCCTGCTTTGGTGACTTGTACACAATCATTTGATTAGCCAAACAACGTTTTCTCCCCACACTCGATCAATTAAAGCTTGCAAACAAATTAATAGCTTCATTTTGCACTTGGTCCATTGTGTCTAGCTTATTCTCGTTGTCGTCGAATTGTATTGAGACATGATGTGGCTGGGATTGCATCTTTCCCTCCCTCTTGAAAATGATTTGTACTCAAATCGGGCCATTTGCTCGCAAAAAACCTTTCGTGATCCTGACAAAGTCACTTCCAAAAATGTGAGAATCACTAATGGTTCGAGAAGAAAGTATGTTAATCACATGCCCTCCCTCTTTAGGACGGGACCATTTCAAAGTGTCACCTACACAAAAATGAAATAAATTAGTGACACTTTGAATTATAAACACAAAATATCTTTTCGGAATCTTAAACAAAAATTGAGCATATAAACCAATGCCAAGATCAAGAACATGAGTTGGCCTTACTGTTTCAAGATGAATCAAAAATTTCTTCGATGGTAATATACCGAAATCATAAAGTATTTGAGAGTTATATTTTTGACAACAAAAAAAATCCATGGCTCCAATCCTTTGAATATTGTTATAGAACACTGTTCTCCGGGATCAAAAACAAGGTTTTCTCTTACCATTTCAATTTGACTTGACAATTTCATGACCGACATCATAGAAAGAACTTGAAGCAATTTAAAGTCAATATCATGCAAAATGTTCTCGAATCTTTTAAACCACTATATAGAACAATTTCCAAAATCAAAGATTTGATTTTGACTTGCAAGCCATCAAAATTTACATGTTTTCTTTTTAAAAATAAGGATAAAATTTGGAGCAGATGAAAGGGTTCAACACATTTATTTCAAAATAAAATTACAATGCTCACCTTTTCTTAACAACAACTTAGGATAACTTGCTCCGAGTTTGAACACACAATTTTGATCATTCATTTTCAAAAACAGCAAAGACTTTTCTTTCATCAACAACTCACACATATCAATCAAACAAGATTTAGGCTTACACACATTCAAACAACAAATCCTCTCAAAATTCATTCGAACAAGCATATACTTACATGAGGATTTCGTACTAAGATTTAAAGAATTCATATTAACATCACATTCAAATAGATCAAATGTTTTACACGAAAACTTTTTATTACACATGGTCAAGTTTTGTATATGCCGATTTAGCCTAACTTCATCAACAGGATTACCATCACAAAACTTATCATAAGAAAAAATCTTCATGGCCCTAGTTGGAACGAAATCATCAACACTAATCATAGAATGAAAATTAACCAAATCAAAGTGAGGAGATCTTTTGAAAACTAAGTCACTAGCAATTTTCTCAACAGCATTCAAATTTGATTATCGTGATTCAATGGCTAAAGACTCCTTACCTTGCTTACCTTTAAGCACTTGTGGAATAATTTCACCTTCAACCTTACCTTTCTCAATCAATCGAAATCGTCTCTCATTAGGAAGGTAATAAAATACTCATTGGATGTTTGTGTCCGTGATGATCTTGTTCCCATCCTTTGACTTGGGGAAATTTGCTCCTGTTGGTCTCGTTCTATCCATTGGTCCAATCGCTCTCGTATTGGTTTTAGATGTCTTTGGAACATTCAACCCACCTCATGAATAAGTGCTTGATATGTTGGGTCGAACAAAACATCACCATCATGAACAATCCTTTCAGAACTTTGAGACATAGTATCTTGATCCTCACAACAAAAAGCCTCACAATCCCACTAAAAAGAAAGGAAATACTCCATTCATGTTTCACTTGAATTTAGGCTTTTGTCACTCTAATGATCTCACGATCTCTTGACTTTTCCACTCAAGTTCGCTTCTCTAAGTTCTCAAGTGACTACTTAGACTAAACAACAATCATTGTGGAGTCGGCTTGCAAGAGTAACATTTTGTCGGGTAGGAATTAATATTCGGGACAGAAATGTAGGCTAGAAACAAATTGAAAATGGTTTGTGGTTAGATGAAACAAATGGAGTAGAATCGAGCAATAGTAACTTTTTTTTAGTTTTTTAAACTAGCTTCTTTTTTTCTTTTTCTTTTTTTTTTTAAAAAAATAAACGAATTTTGTACTCGCAAATGATTTTCAAACTTGAACTTGCAAATTGATGCTGAATTTTTTTTTGAATTTTTTTCTAATTTCGGGAGTGAGAAAATGTCAAGAACTTACTTCATTTTGCTAGCCCTGATACCAAATGATACCAACTAGTTTCGGTGATGATTTGAGTCATTTAAATGCCTGATCGTAAAATTAAGTAAGCCTAAGTTGTTTTTAAGATTTGGTTCGAAAATGGAAAAGATAGATTAGAAACAAAGAATTTTTAAGTTGGTTTAGGTGACAAAATAAAGATTCGGCCAGGGCTTAAGAATGAACCAATATTATAAGTTAATATTGACCTGAGTCTTATACAAGCTCTTAGGTTGAATAAATGGAAAATGATAAGGATAGTTTGAGGGAACCTTGACCCACTATCTATGTGAAGATAGGAACCGAAGGTATAGGTGAACGCCACACTCCGAATTGAAGTGATAAGTTCGAAACAAGACAGAAATGACACCACAAGAATACTTGATAAGTCAATTCAGTCAAGAGGGAACTATGAGAGTTGAACACTTACAAGTTTGAATAAAATTCATCAATTGAGCAAAAGTTTATTGTCTACCCGCAAATGTTTACAAAGCTAGCTATTTATAGGCTGAACATGTTTCAGCCAAATGGACACAAAGTAATCAGCTCAATTAAGCTTTTAATTAGTTGAAATGACTATTAAAATGAATCAACATGTCTTTAGACAAGTCCTAGACATAGGTGATGCCAACAGCTTGGCTATTAGCATTCCCAATCAGCTAATCAATTGGATTTAATGAGCTGAGCTGAATTCAACAAGTATTTGATCAGCCAAGGCAATATGGATGTAATGAATTCCTCTCTTGGGAAGCCGAAAGTGCAGCAGCCATTTGTAATGAAATTGTGGTGCAAAAACAACCTTTATGGTGTGAACAACCAAATTTGATAAGCCTTAAGGTGTGAACTTGGCTTGAAGCTTCCTTGAACATCCCTTGTAGTTTTCTAAGTCATTTAGCTTAATTGGAATAAATAATGAGCTAAATGGACTTGATTAAATTCGGCCAAGAGGTGTGAACTTGCTTTAATGTGCTACTTTGATTAACTGAATAGTCCTTAGCTATTAAATCGGCTTGGGCACTTCAATAGGCTTTGGGTGTGAAAGCTCAAAACCGAACAGCCATAAGTGTGAAAGGAACCTCCAACAAGTGTGAAAACACTTAAGGGCTGTTGGAGAACACAATGGGCAGCTTGGGGAAGAGAAATCAGCAACTCAATGGCTCTTAGACTAAACGAAGAGGTGCTTGGAGCATCTCAACCATCAGTACACCATATTTAAGCCGTCCATGCATGTACCTAAAATAATTATATTCAACAAATTAATTCAGCTAGGACATATTAAATTCAACTAAGCAAATTTAATTCTAACATGAATTCAATTTGTCTCAAACTTAGACACATTAAAAACAATTATTAAACATATATTAAACTTTAATTATAATGTCCAGATTATGACACATTTAAACACAACGTTAATTATTTGAGCTAAAGAAACTAATTTAACTAAAACCCAAATTAAAAGTTCATTCCAGCAACGAAATAATGCTATGTTAAAAATGAGCTGGATTTGAGCTCAATAAGCTACGAATGAGCTAGATTCGCTTGTAGAAGGTTGTAAGGCATGCTCGGGTGACTTGTCCATGATCGTTCAATTATCCCAGCAACATTTTCTCCCCACACTCAATCAATTAAAGCTTGCAAACAAATTAACAGCTTCATTTTGCGCTTGGGCCACTCGTGTCTAGGCCATTCCTGGTGTCGTCAAATTATATCAATACATGATGCGGCTGGGATCGCATCAGTTTCATTATGCATGTTTTAAGTACATTTTGAATGCTTGAATATAGGTACAAATGGCTTGTGCATGTAAGCTTGTTTTCGGTGAGAGAATTGGCTTGAAAATGGCCTATTTCTTGTCCACACGGCCTAAGACACCGGCATGTGTCTCAATTGTGTGTGACACACGGCCACGCGACACGGCCATGTGTCCCTTGTAGTTTTTAAAAGGTTATATTTCTAAAGTTACATGGGTAAGGGCACGACCATGAACACGGTTGTGTGTTCCTTCTTCAAATGCCTACATAGCCTAAGACACGGGCATGTGTCTCACCTGCGTGAGTCACATGACCTGGCCACATGGTCGTGTGATCCCTACAGTGAAAAACATTCTATCTTTTTCTATGAAGTTCTAAATGTTTCTGATTTAGTCCCGAATCATTTCTAAAGTGTTTCTATGGCTTCAAGGGCTCGTAAAAGGACATTGTGTATGAGTTTGATTGATAATTGCCATGATTTATGAAATGTTCGAAATTAATTATTTTAAGCTTTAAGTTTTTGGTAATGCTCCGTAACCCTATTTTGACGATGGATACAGGTTAGGGGTGTTACATTTAGTGGTATCCGAGCTATGATTTAGTAGGTTCTCTGAATAAACGTAGCATGTATAAAGTCTAGAAATACATGCAATTATATAACCTGTGATAGTGTGATATCTCCTAACGCTAATGAGACTTGTTTTGATTATAGACAGAGATGTTTTCCAACTGAGCTAATTTTGATAATGCTGAAAGCGATACTCACATGTATAAGTAAAACGTTGCTAAGGATGAGTAGAAACTCATGAAGGTATGAATAAATGTTTATATTCTTATGTTAATGATGAATATTATGTTATGTGTATATAAATGATAGTCAAATTTAGAGGCTTTACAACCTTCATCCCCTCACCCTTAATGTCTTATACAACAGAATTTACAAGATTTTTGTTAATTAAGCCCACAAGTATGAAATCGAAGAGTTCAGTGGTTGAATGAATAATAATGCAGTCAGAGCCGGGAATGGGTTAGTAAGTAAAGAGAGTTTTAGAAGATATATTAGATTTTTTTCTGAAGATCATTCGGGATACGCAATGTTGCTGTTAAGAAGAGATTAATCACGGGTAATCGACTTATTCATGTATGTTGTCTAAAGAATATGTTAACCAGAATTTCTTTGGAACTAATTTCTTTAGTGGAACAAGATAATGTGGAATTATTGATGACGATAGTAGTTAGAGTAATAATGTTTGAATTGCAAAGATATTTGAATGCAGCGATTATAGTCAAGTATCTTACGACAATGTCTTCTAGGTATTCTATATGTTCTTTTATCTTCAGAGATATTGAAATTGTTCATCTTCAGATGTGATTCTTATCAAATAAGAATGCTAGCTAACCAAAATGTTAAACGGAAGTATTGTTAATTTGGCTGATTAACGATCGGTATTGCTCTATCTTTCTTTGGCATTCTATTTTATTATGTTCGGTAGATGATTCAACGATAAGACTCATATGATGTTATTTTATTTCTTCTACTGATTGATGCTCTAAATTATAAATACATGCAATTTATGTTGTCTCTATTACAACTGTTTCCATTGCGCATGATCGATATTTTTCTTTTGGATTTTCTCTAGGGTATTATCAATCTTTTTATCATTCAATAGGGGTTGTATTCTCAGAAATTTAGTAGAGCTTCACATCTTGGATTTCATTATCTCGGTTTTCTTATCATTCTTATTGTTTAATCTATCAAACATGGTTCATTTGTAAAGGATATTCATTGGCCAAAGGTAATCACATCTATTACAGTTATAATTCCTAGTTAAATCATGAGAGCACAGTGATATAGATCTCAAATTATAGAAGTTGTATTACTACACTGATTGTTATTGGGGCTACCTTCAGTTTTCTCTTTTTCCTCGGATTGCACTATTGATATTTAGGGTATTGTTCTACCTATACAATTGAAACATCAGTCATATTATAGCACTATAGTTTTAATTCATCTTATGGTTGTGGCTTTGGTATGGTTCAAAGTTCTGATGTTAATAATTGAAATTGTTTCATTATATATCCCATTTCTAGCTTACACGAAAGGGATGGGTAATGACAAAAGTGTAGACGGTGGAAGATTGAGCTTAAACTTGTATATTGGTTTTCATTCCCCAGGTAATCTTGATTTATATTAACAAGTTAAAACAAGATGTTATGTTCCGTTTGAGTTAATGCAGTTTGTAGGGATCTTTGGATTATGATAGACAGTATATTTGGATTATCTTGACAACAAGAAGAAAGAATTATTCTGAAATTTTATTTTTCGATTGATAGATCTACTCAATTGTGTTATTCAAAAATGAGTTATTCATTTGAAAAGTTAGGTAAGTTGTTTATATTTGAGCTTATTTCTCGATTCAGGAATAAATTTATATGGATTCACAAGTAAATAGAAAGATAGTCAGAATAAGGGATTCATATCTAGAAGACATGATACAGAAATATATCTATCAGATCCGTTATAATAGTGAAATGTTATTATGGGTTAAAGTCATCTCGATATTTGAAACTATTGCACTTGTGTTAAATGATATTGCTTGACGCTTTCCATGAAAGGGAAACAAATATTAGTTGAATGTGACAGATACAAACATGTCAGAAACATCAATCAAAGTTTGATAATCTGGGTTTCTCAGTTATGTTTCATCAGGCGATCATTGGGAATTCCTTGGTAGTTATACTACTAATGATAAAGTCATGATAGGAGAGCATCATAGCTATTCAGTTAAGTTCTTATAGTATTAAGTTTTAATATGAGTTCTGATGTCATGATTTTTTTCAGGTGAGAAATTTCGAGGATGAAATTTTCATAAGGAGGGAGAGTTGTAACAACTCGTTTTTCAGTAGTGTCAAAAACAGTGGTTTCGGGGCCACCAAATCTGACGAGTAAGTTCTTAAATATTATTATTTAATATTTAAGAGTCAAATATGGTTTTAAAAAGATTTTTTATTTGATAATTTATGTTATATAAATGATTTTTAAAGTTCAAGTGGTAAGACCCTGAGGTCAAGTGGTTCTAGAAAATAAGGTATCAAGACCTCGTTTCTACAAACCAAGCTGTAAATATTTTTATAAATATTTACAGAGTGCAATTAAGGTGGTATTAAAGTTTCGTTGAAAAATTTTAACGCTTTGATAGTTAATTAAGCGAAAAGGACTAAATCGTAAAAGCTAAAAAAGTCAATCGCTATTAGCTTAAATGTGCTAACTGATTAAAGAATCATAATAGGATGGCCTTAATGGGTAAATTGCCTATTCTTAAGATGGTGGATGGGTTAAGTTATAATTTCCTTTAATTTATATATGTTTTATACATTATTTTTAATATTAAAATAATATAATAATGCTAAAATAAGAAAGCATAAAGTTTTCTTCTTCATTTTCATTTTGTTCACCATAGAATTCACCATGGAAATGCTTCAAGGTTCGGCTTGGCACATGGCCCGGCACACGGGCGTGTGGCTTGGTCGTGTGAACCAAGTCAGAGAGTTACAGGGGCACGGATACGGCAATGTGTCCCTGCTTTGAATGCCCACATGTCCTAAGACATGAGCGTGTGTCTTAGCTTTGTGAGTCACACGGCCTGGCCACACAGTCGTGTGACCCCTATAGTATGAAAAGTTCTATCTTTTTCTATGAAGTTCTAAATGTTTTTAATTTAGTCCCAAATCATTTCTAAAGTGCTTCTATCGCTTCAAGGGCTCGTAAAAGCGACATTGTGTATGAGTTTGATTGTTTGGCATGATTTATGAAATGTTCAAAATCAATTTTTTTAATATTTAAGTTTCCGGCAATGCTCCGTAACCGTATTCTAGCGACGGATATGGGTTAGGGGTGTTACAAGATTTTTTTCAATCTGAAGCTGCTTTCAAACTGTCTCGAATCACTTTAACCTTTTCTTCGGTTTCACGTATCAAATCAATCCCTTGAAGCTTTTTATCATTGTGCTCAGTCAAATATAATGGAGTTCGACATTTTTTACCATACAAAGCTTCGTACGATGCCATCTTTATGCTCAATTGATAACTATTGTTGTATGTGAATTCGACTAACGGTAAAAATATCTCCCAGTTACCTTTGAACTCTAACACATAGCATCGAAGCATGTCCAAAAGTATCTAAATCACTCACTCAGACTGATCGTCAACCTGAGGATGAAACATGATATTGAAATGCAAATGAATACCTAGAGCCTCATGTACCTTGCTCTAGAATCGAGACGTAAATCGTGGGTCTCTATCAGAAATAATAGAAACTGGCACACCGTGCAGTCTAACAATCTCTGCAACATACAACTCTGCTAATCTCTCGAGTGAATAATCTGTATGTACTGGAATAAAATGCACAGATTTCGTCAAATGATCAATAATAACCTAAATAGCATCTTTCTTTCTTGGTGATAGAGGCAATCCCGGTACAAAATCCATCTTGATACATTCTCGTTTCCACTCTGGAATCATCACTACTTGTAAGAAACCAGAAGGTACCTGATGTTCAGTTTTAACCTGCTGACAAACTAAACATCTCGATACAAACTCTGAGATCTCACGTTTCATACCCGACCACCAGTACATTTGTTTCAAATCACCGTACATTCTATTGCTATCGGGATGTACATATAAGCTACTATTATGAGCTTCCTATAAAATCTTCTGAACGAGATGAAAATTTCCCGGAACACAAATTCTACCTTTAAAATACAAACTATCATCAGACCTAATTTAAAAATCTAAATCAGGAGTCGTCTCAATCTGTTTTCATTTAGCTATCAACACCACATCATTTTTCAGAGGTTCACAAATTTGTTGCAAAAATGTCGGTTTAGCTTTCAGCTCAGCTAAAATCGATCTGTCATCAGTCAACATCAACCGCTTGTTCAAAGCTCTCAAAACAAACAGAGATTTCCTACTCAAAGTATCAACAACTACATTTGCCTTTCCCAGATGATAATCAACGATTAAATCATAGTCTTTCAATATTTCAAGTCATCTGCATTGTCTCAAGTTCAAATCTTTCTGTGACATCAAGTATTTTAGACTCTTATGATCCGTAAAGATATGAAATTTTTCTCTGTATAAATGGTGTCGCCAAATCTTCAAAGCAAATACAATTGTCGCAAGCTCTAAATCATGCATCAAATAATTCGTTTTGGTGGCTTCAACTATCTAGAAGCATACACTATCACTTTGCCCTCTTGCATTAGAACACAACCCAAACTGTTTAATGATGCATCACTATAAATTACAAATTCTTTACTCGACTCTGGCTAAACTAACACTAGAAACTTGATTGACAATACTTTTAATTGATTAAATATTTGCTGACATTTCTCGGACCGCTCAAACTTAACATCTTTTTGCAACAATTTTGTCAATAGTGTAGCAATGATCGAGAATACCTTGACAAATCTTCAATAATATCCCGCTAATCCCAGAAAACTTCTAACCTCAGATACATTTCTAGGAGGTTTCCAATATACCATGGCTGAAATCTTGCTCGGATCAACTCTAATGCCCTCGATTGATACAACATGTCCTAGAAACCCAACTTCCCGAATCCAGAACTCACATTTACTAAACTTAGTGAACAATTATTTTTCATGCAAAGTTTGCAAAACAATTCTCAAATGCTCAGCATGTTCAGTCTCATCTTGTGAATAAATCAAAATATCATTAATGAATACCACCACGAAGCTGTCTAAGTACAATCTGAAAATTCTGTTCATCAAATCCATAAATATTGCAGGTGCATTAGTCAAACCAAACAACATCACAAGAAATTCAAAATGTTCTTACCTGGTCCTGAATGCGGTTTTCGGCACATCTGAGTCTTTAACTTACAACTAGTAATAACCAGAACGAAGATCAATCTTTAAGAACATTGTCGCACCTTTCAACTGATCAAAAAAATCGTTAATACACAATAATGGATACTTGTTTTTTATCTTGACTTTGTTGAGCTGCCTATAATCGATACATAGTCGCATTGATCCGTCTTTTATCTTGAAAAATAGAACACAAGGAGAAAAGTTGGGTTGAGCAAAACCTCTATCTATCAACTTTTGTAACTACGCTTTCAACTCTTTCAACTTTATAGGTGTCATTCTGTAAGGAGCTATTGATATAAGAGATGGTCTTGGCACTAACTCAATAGCAAACTCAACCTCCTCGATTGGCGGTAACATGGGTAATTCCTCTAGAAACACATTTGGATACTCATATACCATTGGAACCAATTCTAGCTTCAACTCAGAAAATCTAGAATCAAATATATAAGCGAGATATGTTTCACAACCTTTTCTAACATACTTCTATGCTGACATAGTCAATATAACATTAGACGTACTATCCAGTCTATTTGAATCAATCTAAAGCATTTCACCATTGTAACACTTTAACACAATAAGCTTTCATGTATAGTACACCATGACATCATGAAGAGTCAACCAATCCATACCGAAAATCACGTCAAACTCATCAAAGGGTAGTAGCATTAAATTGGACAGAAAGTTACAACCCCGAATCATCAAAGGACAACTTTTACAAACTTTATCAACTAACACATACTGACCTAGGGGGTTTGTTACTTTAACCACAAATTCAGTGGACTCAAAAAAATTTTCTTACTTGACACTAGATTCGTTCATACATACGAATGTGTTGACCCCGGGTCAATCAAAGCAGTAACAATAGTATCAAAGATAGAGAATGTACTAGTAATAACATCTGGCACAAAAGCTTTCTCTCTAGCACAGATTAGATAAGCTCTAGCCGGTGCTCATGCTTCAGACCTCACAACAAAGTCCTTTGTCCCACTACGGCTATTACCTAGATTTCTAGGATTCTGTAACGGTCTACCTCTCGCAGCTGTATTGCTCGGACAATCAGCTTGAGCCTTTTCTTTGTCGGAGCTCTCTAGGCAATCTTGGATAAAATGTTCATACAAACCACATTTGAAACCTACCCCATCTTTCATCTTACACTCACCATAGTGTCGACGTCCACATTGTTAACATTCAGGCTTGTTACTCTTCACATTGCCTAAGCTCGTTACAGACGTAGCCTGTGGTTTGGAACTCGCGTGTTGTTTTCCTCGATCTCTACTGGATTAACTCATTGAAGCTGGCGAACAATTATGATATTCTTTTGAATTCTTTGACGATGATTGATAAGATTTTCTCACTGATCTCTTACCTGAATCACGAGCTTCAAAATCAACTTTTTTTTAGCTTTTCTCAATTCTTCAACTTTATGTGCTCTGTCAACTAGAACAACAAATTCTTTCAATTCGAGTATCCCGACTAACAACTTTATGTCATCATTCAGGCCTTCTTCAAACCATTTACCCCTGGCAATCTCAGTGGTATACATTCTCGAGCATACTTGTTCAATCGAACAAATTCTCTCTCATACTTAGATACTATCATCCGACCCTATTTCAGCTCGAGAAACTCTTTATGCTTCTTGTCAAGAAACCTTTGACTTATGTATTTCTATCAAAAATCTATTTGAAAGAACTCCCAGTCTACTCACTTTCTCAGAACCACTGAAACCAAGGTGTTCCATCACTGATTAGTTGAGTCTTTCAATAAGAAAACAATACATTTCATGCATTCTACTTGTGTAAAAGAGAATTCATGGAAAACCCTAATCTTATTTTCTAAACAGAACTTAGTTTTCTCTGAATCATCTTCAGACGTAGCTATAAACTCTCCAGCCCCATATTTACGAATTTTATCAACTGGAAGCTTGCTCAACTTTACTGGTTCAAAACCCGGATGAACTACGGGGACCGGTTGGGGAACAGGTGAGGCTGGAGGTCGTTAAGCCTTCGGGTTCGTTCGTACAAACTCAATAAACCATTCATTCATCATTTAGAAGAAGGTTTTGTTAGCCTATCCTCCCCGGCCCTCAAATACAAGCTTACTGCCACTCGACGCTGCTCGGTGAATTAAGACTTCCGCGTTACTTTCAGCCTTATCAGAATCGACTCGGTTGGATGACATTAACTATATAAAAGAATAGTTCAAATTGAGTTAGGAATTATCACACTATTACATGTTATATAATGGCATGTATTTCTAGACTCGTACACGCTACATTCAGTCTGAGAATTGACTAAACCGTATCTTTGATGCCACTAAATGTAACACCCTTAACCCGTATATCGCTTAAATAGGGTTACAGAGCATTACCGTAAAAACATAACTTAAAACATTCATTTCCAAATAATTAATTAATCATAATATAATTCATTCATACACATGCATATCGTCTTTTATTCGAGTCATCGAGGCCTTAGAAACACTTTAGAAATGATTTGGGACTAAATCAGGAACATTTGAAACATTAAGGAAAAAGTTAGAAAAACTCACACTGCATGGGTCACACGGCCATATGACTCACACGGCTGAGACACACACCCGTGTCTCAGGCTATGTAACATTCGAAATAGTGACACACGACTGTGTTCCAGACCGTGTTCGTGCCTGTGTACCTTTTTGACTTGGGTCACATAGCTAAGCCACACGCTAGTGTGCCAAACCGTGTAACACTCGAAATGGTCTCACACACTCGTGTGCCAGGCTGTGTGATAGGACGTGTAACTTTCAGAAAGTAATCTTTAAAACCTATAGGGGACACATGGCCGTGTTGCATGGCCATGTGTCACACACGGTTGAGACATACGTCCATGCCTTCAGCCGGGTGGACAAGAAAATGACCAAAACCAAGCCATTTCTTTCACCCATTAAAACATGAACCAACAAGAAACGTGAACATAAAATCAAGACTTAAAACATACCCAAATCATGCATAAAAATACCAATTTAATAAGCCATTTAAATCCAACCAATATGCTATATAGGCACCTCAAACACAAACAATCAAATATACCTAATCATATAATGCTTAGTAAGTTTGTAACTCATGAACATATCTTACCATTTCAAATGCAAAACCTCATAAATTAAACATGAATCAATCCAACATAAGCTTGGCACAAACCTAAGCATCGTCAACAACAACAGTTAGTGCTTTAACACATAACTCAACAATATCATCACATGGTAAGATATAATACATGAACATAGCACATTTGAATTCATACTTTCCATAAGCATGGTTATACCTACTTTAATCAACATCATTTCATACCTTTCCATAAGTTCATAATTTTTCCATCAGAAAACTTACCATTCCTTCCCTTTTTATGCCCGTTGAACCACTTAGAATAATATTGGATACACGGAAAGCTCGCACAAAGTGTGCTAACACATGGTCGAAACCATTTCTTTTCCTTTTCCTTTACATCATTACTCTCTCGAGCCTTAAATGGGTCTGTTCACACAAGTTGATGGTCGGAATGTAGCTACACAATATTACTACACAAGCTAACAAGTATCCATAAAAAATGCTAAAATTGAGCCATCGGTAGGACATTCAGGACCAGCACCTGAAACATTGTAACCCTAATGACTTGTCATTTGTATCCTATATATTCCTAAGGTTCAAACGAGACTCGATAGTCGTCAAAACGTAGTTGGATTTTTATTGTAACATGATATGATAAATAGCATAATAGCATATAGGTCAATTAACATTAAAATGTTATTTAAACATATGAACTTACCTCAATTTTCAAGATGTCGAAATAAAATCAACTAATCCGATACTTTATCTTTCCTTCGATCTAGATCTATACGAGGCTTAACTTGATCTAAATAAGGAAATTCAATCCATTTAATATTCATTCTATTCAATTCAGTCCAAAATTCACATTTTTGCAAAATTATAGTTTGCCCCTATTATTTTAACTTATTTACAATTTAGTCCTTAAGCTCGTAAATTGAAATTCATGCAATTTCATCCACATTAAAACTAGCCAAATTACCTAGGGACTTATACAACCCCATACAACTCAAATTTTCACAATTTTATCATGGTATTTACTAGTTTTACATATAAGTCCCCAATTGATAATTTCATCAAAAATTACTTTATAAAAGTTGTTTATTTAACAACAAAAATTCATTTTCTTCCAAAAAACTTCATAAAACAAGAAAGAACATTCATGGCAAAACCCTAAACATTTAATAGTTTTTCAAATTAGTCCCTGGGCTAGATAGATTAAGCTATAACGACTTCAAAAACATAAAAATCAATAAAAATAGAATCAAAACATACCTACATGAAAAAGAGATATAACTGAATGCTCAAGGTGAAAAAATGAAGAATTCTTATTTCCTCAAATTGGTGGAAGAAGACATTAAGAGATGATGTCTTTTGTTTTTATATATTTTACCTAATTTATTTATTAAATCACTTTATTAACCTTTAGCTTTAACTTAAAAATCATCTAATTTATGTCCATAAATGCCCACTCATAATAATAATGGTCTAATTATCACATAAATCTCTTAAAAATTTAATTTCATAGCTAATAGATAGCTTTAACTAATGGAACTATATTTTTGCACCTTTTACGATTTAGTCCTTTTTACTTAATTAAGCATGCAAATGTCAAAATTTCTTAATGAAATTTTTATACGGCACTACTAATACACCATAGACATTAAAATAATAATAAAATAAATATTTTCACATCAAATTTGTGGTCCCAAAACCACTATTCTGATTTCACTAAAAACGGGTGGTTACAACATGTCTAACAAATACAGAGCCCGCTCAGATCGTCAGCCCCAGGAACAAAAAGGATGGCGAGCCTTGTAGACATGTGTCTAGTAGGCCTGGAGTCCGCAAAGAATGTTAGTTTTAGGGATAGAGAATGTCAATGCTAGAGGCAGTGGAGTCAAGACAAAATAGTAGGGTCTTATCATGAGATGTAACAATATCTGTAACAATATATATAAATACCCAAATACTCTAATAAATAATACATGAGAAAATATTACTCAATAATTGCTACAATGAGCGTGCACAGACTTCCAATCATTACATTTTTTCGAGTTTGATTAAGTGTTCTTCAGCTTTCAAAGTAAATGGCTCAACCGAGTGAAAATTTCTCCTTTAACTCTACATCGGACAATCTGAAGTGTTAGGTTCCCGTAACCAACACAATGAAACAAAAATATTTGTTGGGTGGTTTGCTGAGAGACCAAAAAATCTCGACGATACGGTCTATCGGGGAGCTTTTGGCCCTTTGGACTTGAATACCTCTACAAGTTAAGGGTTGCCACTCCCTCTCAACCAAGATGCACCACCGCAGCAATTCTTAAACCTTCAGAAGAAAATGAGGTTTATGAGGGAATAGATGGTTGCTTAGGAGGCACGGTTCGAATGACAACAAGCTCTTCAACAGGAGCTGCTGAAGTAGAATTAGGAGCTGCAAAAGAAGCTACATTTTGATAACTCCGATTTTGAGGATAATGTAAACACGTAGGACGAAGCCCCAGGCACACAGATTAAAGAATTGAAAAATGATATGAACAAGTTGCGCAAGGGCTACAGTCATTACACTCTGAATTGCAGGACATGGATTGGTTGTTATGTTCCAATAATCCATTGACCTCTTAATCCGCAGTGGTGAACTTACCATGTGACCTTCAAGGTCTCAAAAGATATGTTTGAGGGAAGAAGGGACGTGTGAGCTCCTCTGATAGAGTACAATGACTACATGAATGTGCTGGGAGTGCCAAGGATTAGTACATATCCCTTCCACAAGATTCAATTCAAAACTTCTCACAGTTGGGACAAATGTTCTTGGGTAGTTTCAAAACCCACAGAGCAATCATGAATACACCTATGGGACCCATGTCCCTGAAACAAAGGGAGGGCAAATCCCTTCAGAACTATGTGAAGAGGTTCCATGAAGGGACCCTAAACACCAAAAACTTCAAGGACCAATAGGCCATAGATGTTTTTATCATGAGAGTACAAAATGGCCACGTACAATATTCCTTCATAGATAACAGACTGCAGAGTCTGCCTAACCTTTACAATTAAGACCACAAGTTTGTAGAAGTAGAGGAAATCAAAAGAGCATCGTGTGCCACCTTTTAGAGGGAAGACAGACAGTTCAGAAGCAAAGAAGGACCCCATGGCAGACAGGGCCCCCTAGCCAATCACTACGATAAGAAAAGTTAGGCCATAGAAGAGCCAGGCCCAAGGTGACACACTCAGGGCTCCCTTGAGAACCCAGCAAGACCGCACCAGAAGATATGTTCCTCAGGGAAGGTTTGAAGCTTACACCCCTTTAAATACTACTGAATCTACATTTTCACTCAAGTCAAGAGCCTTGGGATCTTACCCAAGCCACCTCCAATGGGGAGCATTGAGAAAAGGATAAACTCTAGGGACCGATGCGCTTTCCACGATGACCTGGGACACAAGACCAAGAATTGTTTCACACTGAGAGATGTTATAGAAGAGGTAGTTCAAAACGGGGAGCTCGTTGAGTTTGTAATCAAAGTGGTTCACAATAAGGTAAGAACTCGCGTAGCGATCCAAACGGTAAGCAAAATGTTAGAGGTACCATCTATATGATCGTAAGTATAGAAAAGGAATGGGCGGGTTCTAATAAAAAAGAGGAGGGCATACATGCAAAGTGTAATGTCAGTTAGCTCTCCCAATAGGTCACGGAAGCAGGAAAAGTGGAGTGTGGAATCTAGTAGCAATGACGAGGAACTTGTCTGCGACGAAGAAGGTAACAATCTGATGGTGGTCTCGATAATAGTCGTGGGTTTCGAGGTCCAAAGAATACTAGTGGATAGTGGAGTGTGGTGGAAGTGTTATCCTGATACGTATATCGGAAGATGCTGCTAAAGGAACAGACATTGTCCAGGGCTAACCCATTGTATGATTTTGCAAATCACCCCATTGATGTGAGACGCTCAATAACCTTACCAATCACCTTAGGGGATGGCAAGCACACAACCATGAAGCATGTTCAATTCCATATGGTAGACCACGCAATGGCATATAATGCCATATTTGGGAAGAAAATAATGAGGATGGAAAAGATGCTGGTCGTAATGTTCTACATGAAAATCAAGTTTCTGACAAAGACTTGGTTGGATTCTTTCAACCAGATCAGCGAACTGTGAAGTAGTATCATATGTTGTTTGTCAAGAAAGCGAGATAGCCTATGGCTGAAGGGCAAAGTTTGCAAGGACCTGAATTGGCAGGTCAGGTTCTTGATTTAGATAGTGTGGACGTAAAAGATGAGCACAAGAGTAAAAAACCCAAGGCCACTGGACACAGTGAGTCTCTACAACTATTTTGTGATAGTGAAGAAAGGATTGTAAAAATTTCTTCAACGTTGGAAAAAGAAGAAAAAGTGTACTGATCCGATACTTGAGGAATAATCTGGATGTTTTTGCTTCGTCTGCAATAAACATGCCAGGTGTGGACCCTTAAGTAATTGTGTACAAGTTGAATGTACTGCCCGAGATGAAGCCAATAAAGTAAAAGAGAATGAGGTTTGCGGCAAAAATGATGGAAGCGGTGAGATAGGAGGTAGCTAAGTTGTTATCGGCAGGATTCATCAGAGAAGTGGAATATTCAGAATGGGTTTCAATTATAGTAATGGTTAAGAAGGAAAAAGAATGGAGAATGTGTATTTACTTCACCAACCTTAACAAAATGTGCCCTGAGGACATTTTTCCCCTACCCTTGATTAATCGATTAGTGGATGCCTCGACGGGCTACAAGTAAGTGATCCTCATGGACGCTTTCTCAAGATACAATCAGATTCTATTGGATTGAGGTGACCAGAAAATACAACCTTCATCAAAAAAGAAGGGCTTTTTTGCTATTGGATCATGCCATTCGACCTAAAAAATGTGGGAGCAACCTATAAGAGACTAGTAAATAATATATTCAAGAACTACATAGGTCGCGAGGTAGAGGTCTACGTGGATGACATTTTAGTAAAGAGCGAGTCAATGAGGGAACATGTGCGAAGCCTATCAGAGAAATTTACAATCCTAAAGGCTTACAACATAAAATTAAATCTCGAGAAGAGTGCTTTTGCTGTACGAGCTGATAGGTTTTTAGGGTTCATGATTTCAAAAAGGGGGATAGAGGTGAACCCAGAAAAAATCTAAGCCATCATGGAAATGCCTCTTTCGTGAACCATAAAAGATGTACAATGCCTCACAGGCAGAATGGTGGCACTCAATAGATTCAATTCCAAGATGGTAGACAAATGCCACCCCTTCTTCAAAGCTCTGAAGACCTCCTTCTCGTGGATCAAAGAATGCCAAGCAACCTTCAAGGAATTGAAACTATATCTAACCTCCCCTCCACTTTTGAAGTCTCCCTCGGTAGGAGAATCCCTCTACCTATATTTGCCTACCTCGAAAGAGACAGTTGCAGCAATGCTAGTTAAGTTAGAGGATGTCCGCTAATTCTCAGTATACTACAATAGCAAGATACTCCAAAATAGTGAACTAAGGTACTCAAAAATAGAAAAGTGTATCTATGTTTTGATAATTGCAGCTTGTAAATTACACCAGTACTTCTAAGCCCATCCAGTTGTGGTGATTACCAATCATCCCATGAAGGAAATGTTGTCCAAGGCAGACACTTCAAAAAGGGTAAGAAAGTGGAGTATTTAGTTTGTTGGATTTGGAATAAACTTTGCCCCGCAAAGAGCAATAAAAGAATAAGTTCTAGCTGACTTCATAGTGGAATGTTCCTTTGAAAGAATTGAGGACGCAACAGGTAATATGGGTTATAACTTGAAATGTTAGATAGTAAATATCCTATAAAAATTCTATGTTGTATAAACATTGATGGTAGTTAACAATTTGATTAGTTATATTTTACGATGAAGCTCCATGTGTATTTTATACTAAAATTGCTTTCTCACTTGTTGCATGTTGTTTAGTAGTTAACTCACCTCTAGAAAGTGTACATGCAATTGATAATTCAAAATTTTGGCTAGTTTATGTCAATGGTTCTGCAACCGAAATAGGATCGGGAGCAGGTGCACCATAATTGACTCTAGTGGCAGAAAATGGCAATAAAGATTTTCATTTGGGTTCCAAACATCTAATAACACCACTGAATATGAAACCTTGGTATCGGGATTGCAATTAGCATGCCAGCTAGGAGCTAGAGACCTGGTTGTCCACACAAATTCACAGTTAGTGGCAAAATAAATGAATGGAAAACATGATGTAAAAAAAGTGGTACTAAAAAAAATCATGCAATGGTAGTCTAATTACTCGCAAGGTTCGACAAAGCTCAAATTAAGCAGCTTTTGAGAAGTGACAACACGCGTGCTAATGCTTTTTCCAAATTAGCATCTTCTATTGTCATCAAACAAAAAGGGAAAATCCTACTCGAGCATAGGCAAACCCCGAGCTATGATGCATTGCAAGTATTATGAATGGATCAAGAGGAGACCTGGATGTCACCAATAATTCGCACCCTCCAAGGTGAACCAGACAACCGACGGAAGAAAGAACTCATAAAACTACAATACAAAACCGCAGGGTATGTCATCATTACAAATTACACATATTTCCAAATTCCCAATATACAAATTTAATATTTTAATATCGCAAACTCATTTGATTACACGATGAAATAAGATAATGTATTTTATCCTACAATTGATAGATACACCCTTTTGGAGGGTGTACTATATAGAAAGGGATTTTTGTACCCACTACTACGGTGCCTATCACCACTTAAGGCTAAATATGTTATGCGAGAAATCCATGAAGGAATTTTGAAATGATCACTTAGGGGGCAGACTACTCACAAAAAAAATCTTTAGACAAGGGTATTACTGGCCTACAGTCTAGAAAGACACACACCAATTGGTTCGCATGTGCGATTCCTACCAAAGAAATGCCAAGTAGAGCCTCTCCAAGTAATGTCAAGTCCTTAGCCATTCGCAACTTAGGGGGTTGATATCCTTGGCCCATTCCCTATAGCTACGAAACAAAAGAAGTTTATAAAAGTGGTTGTGGACTATTTCACCAAATGGATTTAAGCTAAAACTTTGGCAACTATCACAGAAAAACGGATGGAGTCTTTTCTATGGAAATCGATTGTCTCTAGGTTTAGGATACCTTGCATGATTATTATAGACAATGGTACATAGTTCCAAGGAAAGTTTAAAAATTTATGCACTAACCTCTAGATAGCTCTAGCTCAAACCACGGTGAAAACACTGTAGATTAATAGGCAAGTGGAAGCAATGAATAAGAAAATTCTAACAAGCCTCAAGAAAAAAGTTGGCAAGGCTAAGGGTGATTGGTTGGAAGAACTACCTGGAATTCTATGGGTCTTGTGAACTACACCTCATACCGCAATGGAAGAAATAACTTTTTCGCTTGTCTACGGTGTAAAAGTTGTAATCCTTGTAAAGAATGGTTTAAGGTCGCACAGAGCACATCACTTCAATGAGGAAACTAATCAGGAGGCCATTAGGCTAAATCTTAACCTAATTGGTGAACTTAGAGAGGAAACTGAAATTAGAAACGTAGCATGCGCCCAACAAGTAGCTCGTTACTACAATTCCAAGGTAAAAAAGGTAATTCCAAGTGGGCGATCTTGTCTTAAGAAATACCGAAGCTAGTTTACACACTTCACAGTAAGGAAAAGTGGCTCCAAATTGGGAAGGGTCATATAAAGTCATAAAGAAAATGGATTTTGGAGCATATAAGCTAGCAAGAGTAGAGGGCACAATTGTACCACAAACTTGGAATGCCTAACATCTCAAAAAGTATTATCTATAAATCCTTACCCTATAAATGAAGAATCTTTCCCTAATAACATTTGTGTCATGCTAAGGCTCGCAAGATTAAAACCGCAGCCTCCAACACAGTTAGCAAGAGCAAAGCTCCTTGCTGTCAACTAAGGCTCGTAAGTAAAAAATTGCAATCTCCAACACAGTTAAAGAGAGCAAAGCTCCCAACTGTCATATTAAGGCTCATAGGTGAAAAATCGTAGCCTTGACATAGTTAGGAAGAGTTAAAAACACTTAGCTGTCATACTAAGGGTTGTAGGTGAAAAACCACATCCTCCAACATAATTAAAGAGAACAAAGCTCCCAGCTGCCATCATAGGGCGTAGGTGAAAAACCATAGCATCTAACATAGTTAGTAAGACTTATAAACTCCCAAAGTTCATAAGGCTCACAAGTGACAAATCGCAGCCTCCAACACAGTTAGCAAGAGCAAAGCTATTAGCTATCATATTAAGGTTCGCAGGTGAAAATTTGCAGCCTCCAGCACAGTTAGCTAGAGTTAAAAACTCTCAGTTGAAATATTAATGCTCATAGGTTAAAATCCGCAACCTCTAACACAGTTGCGAGAGTTAAAAACTCCCAGCTTTCATACTAAGGCTCGCAGGTGAAAAAATGTAGCCACGACACAGTTAGCAAGAATTAAAAACTCCTGGTTGTCATATTAAGGCTCGCAAGTGAAAAACCCCAGCCACAACATAGTTAGCAAATCAAAAGCTCCCAACTAATTATTTCAGAAAATATGACTAAGTGCAGAACAACTCGCAAATTCATATTCCCAACTGATTATGTTAAAAAATATGCTTATGATCAAAATAGATCATGAACTCGAAGCTGATGATCTTTAAAAAATTTGTTTAAGTAAAAAAATTAATGAGAGCGATGTAGTCACACAATAAATATGCTAAATTCGTAGAAACTATAAAGTTGTAACAATAGTTAATAAAAACAAATTTTCTAAAAAATAAAACTTCATTTTATTAAAAAGAGGGACATACAAGGTTACAAGAACGACAAAAAGATAAACATCAGTTAAGGCCATCACAAGTCTGGGAAACTTCAATATTGTCAATAATAGACTCAATTGAAACATCACCTCTCCCTCTTTCTTAAACAGCCTTAGTATTTTCAACAACAAACTCAGTGGCTATATTGCTAGTAACCACAACACTTGTCTCACCAAGACCACCCTCAAGGTAAAAGTCCATAAACCCCTCCACTTTGGTATGAACTCTTCTGATGCAATCCCCAATAGACAGCGAACACCAAAACCCAATTTGTCCATCTCTATCTCGTAGAGAGCATCAAAATCAATGTGGCGAGCATCGAAAGGACTAGCGGCAACTTGGGTGTAAAGGAGGATATTAAACTTAACTTCAGTAAGGAGACTTAGCATAGTCTCTATAGAACTTTTCTTAAGTCCCTCTAAGTCCTCAGCATGCTTTTGCTCACACCTTGCCATGATATCCTTATGCTCAATGATGATGAAATCCCTAGTTACCTTAACATCCTTAACAACCCTCTTCAACTCAGCCTCTAGAACCCTATTCTTATCTTTTTTTGGCTACAATCTCGGTGGATAGTTCCTCAATTTTTACTTGAGTTGTTGCCAAGTTCGTAGCAAGATCCTAACCCTGTTTGTAGAGTACCTTATTCTACCCCCATTTCTAGAAACCGTTTGCGCTCTCTCTCACATGAGGCTACAAGCTCTTTATAGTGAGCCTCAGCCCCAATAGTATTTTCTCTAACACCCAAGCTAATTGTGGTAGCTTCAGTAAGTAGGTTGCGTAAAGTAGAAATAAGCTGAGTAAGTAGAGGCACTTCATGACCACTTGACGATTCGGTATGACGCATGCACTCTTTAACGGTCTTAGGAACCAAAACTTCATAACCTTCTATTACCCCATACAACTCTCTCACGTTCAGATACCTATGAGCTGAGAAGAGCTCACTGTCATCTTTGGAAACAAACTCTTCAATGGAAGGTAGAGGAGTAGTAGCACAGAATAAAGCGTGAAGAGAAGGGTTATCAATAGCTATAATGAGAGAACTCACCCTGGAAGAAGAGTTCGTAGGAGAGGCAGTACTAGCAATTACCATAGTAGAAGCCCTAATGGGATCTTCTCTCATTTTTTGATAGTATTCCAATCTCCCACTAGTCGTCTTCTCCTTGCTGCTGACTACCACATTGGTAGCTCCCGTCCTAGTCCTACGCTTTTTGTGTACTGCATGAAGTCTAGATCGCAGGCCTAAAACGTCTTCCATCTCTTCAGAAGTGCCAAATGTTTCCTTAGAGTCACTTTCGAAAGCCTGATCCGTGCCTGCACCACCAACAACCTTAACATTAATGAGAGTAGTTAACATATTAATTAGTGCAACCCTTTCTACCCGCAAGGAGACCACCATCCATGGGAAAGGATTTATACCACAATAGTTGTAGAAATAGTTGGCGGGCTCCTCTCGAAGACCGGTCAGATCTTGGCCTAACTCATCACTGTTAATAGTGTTATAAATTCCATGTGGCCATGTCTGATTTTTAGCAACTGCCCCTAAGGCTTCAGCAACCTTTCTACTATCCCCTCTGTATGTAAGCTTCATCTCATCTCTTTACCATTTGTAGCACAGAAAATAGGTTTACCTTCGACAAGGGCCCTAGAAGCACATTCTCGTGATGGGCAACGGGGTAGTAATCGGCCAACGATGGAAAGAAAAGAAATAGGCAAATAAATTTTTTTTACCTTGAGAAAGATCTTAAGATGGTTCTGGATTCAAGGTTGAGTAATTGTAAACCTTAGGGCTCCAAAAAAACCCTCTTTTAAAGAAAACCCTCCCCACGTCTTGAAAGTTTGAATAGATAAAAAGTTCCAACGGTTAGATACACACGTCCAAACACGTGGCAAAGCACATATTAGATTCCAATAATCGATGTCTATTCTACAAGCCACAATACAAGCGAAATGATGGTCCTAAAAAGTGCCACTTTATAACACTCCTTAGGCCCAATAAGGGGAACTATTGTTATACATCAGTGAACACCAATTTGAGTCCTAGATAGGTTCCAGATCACCAACCCATGACCCGAATAAGTCCTGCTAGAATATTTGATACAAGTCGACCCATGAGAGGTTAGCAAAGTGAGTTCACAGGCCCAGCTTGCAAGGCAATCTCACGGACCCGGCCCGCCATAGTCTTAGTTCACATATACCTAAGGAGCTTGCAGGAAGGACAAGCTTGCGGAGCCAGCTCACCACAATCTCAGGTTACCTATACCCAATGAGCTCATAATCACCCAAACACATGTCTAGTAGGTATAGAGCCTGCTCAGATCGTCAACCCCAGGAACAGAAAGGACCGCATGTTCTGTAGACATGTCTCCAGTAGTTTGGATTCCACAGAGAATGTCAATACTAGAGACAGAGAATGTCAGTGCTAGAGGCAACGGAGGCAAGACAAAATATTGGGGTCCTATCATGAGCTGTAACAACATCTATAACAATATGTATAAATATCCAAATACTCCCATGAATAATACACGAGAAAATATTCTCAACAAAAATTAATATTTTGTTAATTTAATCCCTTAACTAATAATTAATAAAAATCACTTAATAAACTAATTCTAATTCATAACCAAAACTTTCATTTTAACAATTAACATCCAAAATAATAAAGATTCATCAATGGTAACATTTAAAATCTTTGATAGTTTCGAAAATGAAGATACAGGTTAGTTAGACCTAGTTGTAACGATAAAAAAAACACAAAAATTACTAAAAACGAGTAACCATTTATTACCATGCAAGAGCTACAAGCCTTCCGAAACCATAAACTCTTTAATGGTGTTTTTAACATTCATTTTTGGTGAAAAAATCCACTAAGGAAGAAGACGAATGTTTTATTTTTCTTGTTTTTTAGTTAAAATTATTCAATTACATATTTACCCTTTAATTAAACATATATTTTAGCTCAATTGCATCCTTAACTATACATTTGTATATCTAATGGACAAATTACATCATAAGCCCTCTTTCTTTTAATATTTAAACTATCAAATCAATGCAATTCGATAATTACTAACTTTTGTGTCTTTCATAATTTAGTCATTTTTATTCAATTAACTAACTAAACATTAAAATTTATTTTCCAAAATTTAATATGACTCTAATGTAACTCCAATAAATATTAATTAAATAATAAAACACAATCGCACCTATCAAAATTGTGGTCCCGAAACCACTATTTCCGACACCACTAAAAAACGGGATATTATAGCCTTCACGGAATTCTATCTTCCATAATTTCAGACAGAGACCCAAAGTTACTTCAAGATTCTGGAAGCAACTACAGAAATCATTGGGAACTAAGCTACAATTCAGTATTACATCCTACTCTCAAACATATGGTCAGCCTGAAAGAGTCATTCAAGTCCTAGAGGATATCGTAAGAAGTTGTGTGATTAGCTTTAGGTTCAAATGGGAAAGGTATCTTCCTCTGATTGAATTTGCCTACAATAACAGTCATCATGTCAGTCTGAAAATGTCTCAATTTGAAGCTTTTTATGCAAAAAAATGTGTGATAAACCATAAAAGTAACTTGTTTTAATCCCATCCTTGGCATGTTTTTGGATGATTTATTATATAATTTAGTGAATTTGATGCTCCTAATCCTTTAATTTCATGCTCCTATACTTAGGAGAGCATAGGGGAGAAAAAGAAGCAAAAAACGAGCCAAAATTAAACCAAACGATCTACTTTCAGGATCCACAATGCCTGGCCATTCCCACACGAGCTGATCACACGTCCCTGTGAGCCACATGAGCTGGCCACACGCCCATGTGCCAGCCTGTGTTGATATCACTCCCTGTTTCCCAAACATGCAAAAAAAAGCCAATTTTTATAGATTCTGAGCATTCTAAAGCCTATAAATACAAACTAGAAGAGAACCTAAGGGAGCACGCAGAGAAGAACGAAGAAATTACTCGAAGAATGCCGTTAGAATCAACTTAGAAGAAGGATCTCCTTTAAGATTAAATATCTCCAGTCAACTTCTCTAGAAGTTTTTGGGTTTCTTTATGCTTTGTTGTTTTCCTAATTTTGAGATGTTTTCCTCCCAAAGTATGAACTAAATTCCCTAGATACCTAGGGAAGATGAAACCTATGATGCATCTTGTTATTTAATTTTCTGAATTATATGATAAATACTTGATTTCTTGATCTCAATTATGTGTACTTATTCAATGTTTTAATGTTTTCACGATATTAATTAATGATTGATGTGCTTAATTTAGTGGAGCAAAAGTCCCTATTTAAAAGAAGATCTGGCATAATTGAGTGGAGTTGCATGCAATCCTAGAAATAGGATGACGTAAATCTACCAAATTAGAGTCAAATATAAGAAAGGAATCAATAGATCGAGTTAATACTACAATAGCGGTTTTAATTAGAAAGAGATTTTAATTAATCAACTTAGAGTCAGTTATTTTTACTCTCAAAAGAGATATTAATATAAGTTAGGGATTTCTACAGATCAAGGAAAGTGAATAAATCATTTAATTCAGATTCAGAATAATAAGTGAAGTCTAGGTGGATTCTTTCTTGGGTATTGTCTCTCATATTGGTTTATTCAATTATTTCCTTACTTTATTTTCTGTCGAGTTCTTAATAATTAGTTTAGATAACTTAAAAATAAACTTCTCCAATTTATCAGCTAGATAATAAAAAGAAAGTAATTACTAGTTCTTTTAGTCCTCATGGATATGATATTCCCAACTCACCATAGCTATACTATTATTCGATAGGTGTGCTTGCCTTTGTAGTGATTTTAGTTAGTTAAGTGAATCATCATCAAGTTTCTGGTGTTGTTGCCGGGACTAAGATATTAGAAACTCTTAATTTTTATTACTTTAGCCATTTTTATTTTTATTTTTTCTTATTTTCTAAATTTTCTTTTATTTACTTCTGGCAGGTTCCTTTAGTTTATGACTAGAAGAAACCCGGCGGGACCACTTTTATTCAACAGTGAAATTGAAAGCACAGTTCGCAGAAATCGTAGAGAAGCGAGGTAGAATCGACAAAGTACAATAGAAGAGTAAGAGGACGTTATTGTTATTACTGAGGAGATGGCTGATAATCATAATAACCAGCTACCTCCTGTGGTTGCTGTAAATCCTATAAATCTGAATCCTACTCCTCGTAATATGTACGATTATTCCAAGCCCAATTTAACTGGGGCTAAATCGAGTATTGTTAGACCTAATATTACTGAAAATTATTTTGAACTGAAACCTAACACTATTCAAATGATTCAACAGTTTGTTCAGTGTGATAGTTTGTAGGACGAAGACCCAAATACTCATTTGGCTAACTTTCTGGAACTTTGCGACACTTTCAAGATAAATGGCATTTCTGAATATGCCATTTGCCTTCAGTTGTTTCCATTCTCATTAAGAAATAAGGCTAAATAGTGGTTAAACTCCCTACCACGAGGTTCTATCACTACATAGGAGCAACTGACTAAGAAATTTTTGTTAAAGTACTTTCCACCAGCTAAGATAGCTAAGCTGAGGAATGATATCTCTTCCTTCATGCAAATGGATTTAGAAACCCTTTACGATGCATGGGAGAGGTATAAGGATTTATTAAGAAGGTGCCTTCACCATGGGTTACTTCTATGGCTACAGGTTCAAACTTTCTACAACGGTTTGAACCCCTTAACTAGGCAACTAGTCGATGCAGCCGCTGGTGGTACTTTGAATAATAAAACACTTGACGAGGCTGATGAGTTTATAGAGGAGATGTCACTGAATAATTATCAGTGGAAAGTCATGAGGACAAAGTCGACAAAAGCAGCCGGTGTTTTTAACTTAAATGCAGTCACCATGTTATCAAACTAGGTACAACTCTTGAATAAAAAGATTGATGGTTTATATGTTTCTACACAGGTACATCCAATGATGCAATGCGACTCAAATGCAAGTAGAATAAATAACTCAGAATATTTACCCTATGGTCCTAGCATGGAGAATGAGCAAATAAATTATATGGGTAATAATTCTAAAACTCAAAATAATCCTTATAGTAATAACTATAATGCAGGATGGAGGAACTACCCAAATTTCTCATGGGGAGGTCAAGGAAACCAAAGACCACAACCTCCTCCAGGTTTTCAACAACAACCATATCAGCAAGAGAAGAAACCAAACCTTGAAAAGATGTTGGCAAAATTTATTTCGATGTCAGAGACTTGTTTTCAAAACACTAATACGACCTTGAAAAATCAATAAATGTCGATTCATGGGCTTGAAAATCAAATCGGACAACTTGCTAAATTAGTTTCAGAAAGGCAACAAGGTAGTTTGCCTAGTAACATCGAACCCAACCTAAAAGAGCATGTGAAAGTAGTTACACTAAGTAATGGAAAGTGTTAACTGAACCTGAAAAGAAGCTACATCAGGAATCTGATAAGGAAAAAGACGAGGAGGTAAAACCCAAAATGAGTGAAACACTGGTACTTAAGGAATATAAACCACCAATTCCATATCCAGAAAAGTTCCAGAAAGACCGTATAGATACACAATTCGGTAAATTTCTTGAACTCTTTAAACAGTTGCACATTAACTTACCTTTTGTTGAAGCTATTTCTCAGATGCCTACATATGCAAAATTTTTGAAAGAGCTATTAACAAATAAAAGGAAGTTTGAAGAGCTATCTACTGTGGGACTCAATGAGGAATGTTCAGCTATTCTTCAAAATAAACTACCAATCAAATTGAAAGATTTAAGAAGTTTTACTATTCCCTGTTTAATTGGTAGTTTAAATCTTGAGAAAGCATTAGCTGATTTAGGTGTTAGAATTAATCTGATGCCTTATAAAATGTTGAAGCAGCTTAGTCTTGGGGAACCAAAACCCACTAAGATAAGTATTCAATTAGTTGGCAGATCTATTAAAAATCCTAGGGGTATTATTGAAGATGTGCTTGTAAAAGTAGATAAATTCATATTCTCTGTTGATTTTGTTATGCTTGACATGGATGAGGATGTTGAGGTACCTTTAATTTTAGGTCGCCCATCTTAGCCACTGCAAGGGCTGCTATTGATGTGGGTGATGGTAAACTTGTGCTTAGGGTAGGTGGCAAAGAGATTATTTTTAAAATCTATGATGCCATGAGATTCTCTAGAGAATAAGATGATTCCTGTTATTTTATTGATTCTATTGATCATGTTATTCAAGATTCTTTAAAATAAATTGTTCATAAGGACACGTTGAAACTATGTCTTGTTCAAAGAGAGGAGGTGGATGACGATAATGCTGTGATAGGTAAGACAAAAGTTGATTTAGATTCTAATGAGTCTTCATTGAGACAGAAGAATTATGAGGGTATTGAGGTAAACGATGAATTGAAATTAAAACCCTCTATTGAAGAACCTTCCAAGTTGGAACTAAAGCAATTACCAAATCACTTAGAATATGTGTTTCTTAGAAATAATTCCACATTACCAATGATTATTGCTTCAGATTTACATCCAAAAAAGATGAGCTATTACAAGTATTAAAGGAGCATAAAAGGGTCATAACTTGGAAGATTTTTAACATTAAAGGGATCAGTCCTTCTTTTTACACCCATAAAATTTTAATCTAGGATGAATACAAACCATGTGTACAAGCTCAAAGATGACTGAATCCTAACATGAAAGAAATCGTTAAGGCTGAGGTAATTAAACTTCTAGATGCTGGAGTTATTTATCCTATTTCTGACAGTACTTAGGTGAGTCCTGTGCAGGTTGTTCCTAAGAAAGGAGGCGTGACTGTTGTAGCAAACGAGAAGAATGAGTTGATTCAAACAAGAACAGTAACGAGATGGAGAGTTTGCATTGACTATAGGAAGTTGAACAATGACACAAGAAAAGATCACTTTCCTTTGCCATTCATTGATCAAATGTTGGAAAGATTATCTGGACATATGTATTATTGTTTCCTAGATGGACTCTCTGGCTACTTTCAAATCCCGATAGCTCTCGAGGACCAAGAAAAAATGACACTTACATGTCCATATGGTACGTTTGCTTACCGAAAAATGCCTTTTGGATTATGTAATGCTCCTGCTACGTTTCAACAC
Organism: Gossypium hirsutum; assembly: GCF_007990345.1. Taxonomy (NCBI): domain Eukaryota; kingdom Viridiplantae; phylum Streptophyta; class Magnoliopsida; order Malvales; family Malvaceae; genus Gossypium; species Gossypium hirsutum. Next base: position 41,941,531 of record NC_053436.1, on the reverse strand, counting down.
TGCATGTTGGCCATTTTTGATGAACTCGTAGAAGACATTATGGAGGTTTTTATGGATGATTTCTCGGTATTTGGTAATTCTTTCCATCTTTGTCCTAAAAATTTAAAACCAGTTTTAATAAGATCTGAGGAAACGAAGCTTGTACTTAATTGGGAAAAATGTCACGTCATAGTTTGAGAGGGGATTGTGTTAGGTCATAAAATTTCTAGTGAAGGGATTGAGGTTGATAGAGAAAAAATAGAAACCATTGAGAAATTACTTCCCCCAAGTTCAGTTCAGGCTATACGAAGCTTTTTAGGACATGATAGATTTTATAGAAGATTTATTAAAGATTTTTTAATAGCTAAGCCTTTAACGAATTTGCTAGAAAAAGATGTGTCTTTCGATTTTAGTCAGGAATGTTTAGAAGTATTTAATACTCTTAAAGAAAAATTAATTAATGCTCCAATTGTAGTTGCACCTTATTGGAATTTACCCTTTGAACTAATGTGTAATGCGAGTGATTTTGCAGTAGGTGCAGTTTTTGGACAGCGAAGAGACAAACATTTTTAACCGATTTATTATGCTAGCAAGACATTGACAGCTGCACAAGAAAACTACACTGCTATAGAAAAAGGATTGCTCGTTGTGGTCTTTACATTCGATAAATTTAGGCCATATTTGATATTATCTAAAGTTGTCGTTTACACTGACCATTCAGCTCTTTGTTATCTCCTCAGTAAAACATATGCAAAACCTCGACTTATAAGATGAATTTTATTATTGCAGGAATTCGATTTAGAAATTCAAGATAAGAAGGGAGCTAAAAATCTTGCAGCGGATCACCTTTCCAGGTTAGAGAATTCACATCTCAAGGAGCTTGATGAAAATGAAATAAATGACTCGTTTCCTGAGGAACAATTCTTAATTATTACTAACTTTGAAGTTCTTTGGTTTGCGGATATTACGAATTACCTAGCTGCTAACATCCTACCAAAAGGGTTGACACATCATCAAAAGAAGCAAATCTTTACCGATGTAAAAAATTATTTTTGGGAGGATCATTTTCATTTTCGTGTATGTGCATGTCAAGTAATTCGGAGATGTGTTACAAAATCAAAGGCGAGTAAAATCTTGGAACGTTGCCACTCAGGACCTACAGGAGGACATTACAGTGGGACTAAGACAACACATAAAATGCTTAAATCAGGTTTTTATTAGCCCACACTATTCAAAGACGCTAACAGGTATGTTAATTCTTGTGATAGATGCCAGAGATCAGGTAATATCTCTAATTGTGATGAAATGCCTCAAACTTATATGCTCTCATATGAAATGTGACAGCCCAAAATTGAACCTAGTCGGGAAGTGGTTTCGGGACCGCTAAACCGAGTCATAAAAATAATTAACCGTCATAATTGATGCTCATTATATGTACATGTGCATGTGTGAAAATTTCGTGTTTGAATTTTGTTTAATTGTAGGTGAATTTTAGTAAATAGGACTTATGTGAGAAAATTTTGAAATGTGATAGGTCAAAGCATAAGGACCTATTAGTGCATGAAATAAAAAGGGGGGACTTGCATGTCAAATTCCCCCCTAATTAGTAGTGGCCGGCCATGACAAGCATGGTAGACCAAGTGTGATGGGCAAGAACATGTCATAAACATGTTGAGTTAGTGTGTCATGGGAAGTATGATAAAATAAGGAGCATGGGCATAAAATAATGAAAAGGAATATGATGAAAACAAAAAAAAAGTGTATGGTTGTTTCCCCCCCATTGCCGTGAGTAAAAGAAAAGAAAAGAAAAATTTTGTTCATCCTTTTTCATCTTCTTTTGGCCGAAAATTCTAAGGAAGGAGGAAGGAGTTCTTGCTTCATGTTTGGTTTGGAAGAGGATTAGGAGGAGGTTTGGCCATACTTGTATCTAGATCAAGGTATGTTTGAGGTTGTGCCATGAGATTCATGCATGTTTTTTTTTAGTTGCTAGCTTGAGTTCTAATTAGCCCATGGTTCAAATCTTTGCTATGTCATGGGGATGATATTCGGCCTAGGTGGATTTTGTATTAATGCCATTGCATGCTAAATATGAAGCTTGTTAATGATGCATGTGATGGTGGATTGATGATTCTTGAATCTTCTTTTAGCATTTTTGAATGAGCACATATGTGCATTGGTTGCTAGATGGAGAAGAATCGGCTAGCAAGTTGTGTGCTAAGGCCGAATATAATTTTTGTATATTAATGAGTAATGCATGTGTTAAATTGATGGAAAGGGAGAGGATGCTTTACTAGTGTATATATGTGTGTATTAGCCAAGTTTTGAACTTGAAACAAAATGGTGTTTAGTCAATACAAGTGACCATACTTGTAGAATGTATTAAGTGTTGCAATCGGCCCCAACATAGACATTCATATTCGGCCATAGGAAGGAGATTGGTGTTGCATGTATTCGGTCAGAGGCAAGCATATTGATGCTTTTGTCTTGGCTTAGAAAATTCGGCCAATGGGAAAAATTAGCCAAAATGTTGAGTTTGATTCATGATTCCGTACATATGTGACTTTAATGTCTAATGTATAAATATGGGCTAAGTGCCTTGTGTTCCTCTTTTCGATGCTCAAATGATTAAATCAATTTATTTGTTTAATTAAGCTCAAGAGCAAAGGGGAACTAAATCCGATAAAGGGAATGAAAAAGTGGTCGAATAGCTATCGGAATCGTTCGACAACATCCGAGGTAAGTTCTTGAGTAATAGAGCTTAAATTATGATTTGATTAGATCATGTTTTAAGCAAATCAAAATCATGCTCTTTGTGTGTGGCTATTGAGCCGAAATTGCAAGAATGATAAGTGTCTTGTGTTTGAGTTTTGCTAACGAAAACGAAATACGAATGTGCCATGATTTATTCTTAAATGTGCATGGTTATTTGAATGATGTCCGGGCTAAGTCCCGAAGGCTTTGTGCTAAGTGACCATATCCGGACTAAGATCCAAAGGCATTTGTGCGAGATACTAATTTCGGGCTAAGCCCGAAGACATTTGTGCGAGTTACTAAATCTGGGTTAAGTCCCGAAGGCATTTGTGCGAGTTACTAAATCCGGGTTAAGTCCCGAAGGCATTTGTGCGAGTTACTATAACCGGGCTATGTCCCGAAGGCATTTGAATGAGTAGCTATATCCGGTTAAATTCCGAAGGTACGTGATTTGGGAATGAATGATCTTGCTGTAAAAATTTCAGTTAATACGCTTGAAACATCCCAACATTGAGGTATGTTTCGTATGTGCTTTGAATTAGTTGAGCCCTTACAAATAAGTATTCGCTCAGTTGATAAATGAGCTACCGGCCTTTGCCTAAGTTGATCTTTGTGTATGAATAAAAGGGTTGGTAATGTGAAGTAAGTATGATATTGAAAAATTGTGCATATGAAATTATCCGTTTAGCTACATGAATGCTATACTTTTGTTGTGCTGGAATCCCTTGCTCAAAACTTACTAAGCATAAATTGCTTACTCCATCTCCTTGATTCTCTGTTTTATAGATTTTGGTTCTCCAGCTATCGGACTCGGGATTTTGAAGTCGAAGTCGCCCACACTATCAAAGCCCCCCCCTTTTGGTACAATTTTGGTTGAACTTCGAAATGGCATGTATAGGACTACCCTTTTTGTTGTGGGTCATGGACCCTTTGGACTTGTATAATTTTGGATAGCCATGCGAAAATGGCTTATATATGTTTGAGCATAATGTTATCATCATTTGGTATGGATATGGTTATTGAGAGGTGTGGATAAGCTTAACAAGGATTGGCCATGGAAATGGTTAATCACTATCATAATTTGTGCTATCTATGCTAAAAGGGCTAGTTGAATCATGGAAACTATGAAATAGGTAAAGTCTACCTTAAAGGCAGATGCTGACAGCAGCAGTGATGTAGATTTGGAAAATCACTAAAAATAGTAGGATTGGAATTAAATAGTGAATAAATTATGTAAACGAACCTTGATGAATCTATTTTCATAGGAAAGTAACGAAACAATCATATGGATAGTATGTTAAGAGATATTCAGGTTCTCGTGAGACAGGGCCAGAACGGTTTCAGGAGTCATACCATATATGTATAGATTCCTCTCTGAGTCTAGTTTCTATAGAAACAAACGGCATCAGTATTGAAGCCCTGTACAGGGAGATATCTAAGTCGTAATGTGCAAAGGTCAGTGTAGTCAATCCCTGTAACATGGGAGACTTTGACTAATAAACTGTACTAATTGGCCCAACCAAAAATTCTAGAAAAAAATATGTAGATGGGAATATGAGTCTAGTTTTGGGGAAAATTTACGGAACTGGATTCCAAGTTTCTGAACTCAAGATATGATTTTTTTTAACGACTAGTACGCAGATTGGCAGTGTCTGGAAAATTTTTTTTATAAGTGGTTTAAAGTCTGTTAACACCTCGTGTTCGACTCCGGTGATGGTCTCGGGTATGGGGTGTTACATTTGATTGGTATCAGAGCTACGGTTTAGTCGATTCTAGGACTACCGTAATGCGTTGGGTCTAGCTATACATGCCATTTTATGTGATTATTTGATAGTGTGGTGATTTCTGACATTTGCAAATGTGTTTATTTATAGTAATAGATCCCGATCCCGACCGAGCGGTAGCTGATGATCTTGAGAGTGTAGCGCCTACTCCCGCACAAGGGACAGCGCCGGCGGACTCTCAACCTAATGCTAGTAATCCGAATGATGAAGCTAGACAAGCTTTCTATAGCGTGATGAATGATTGGTTCAACCAATACATTCGAACTAATACGGCTGTTCCACAACCTCCATTCCCGACTAATACAACCCCCGCACCTACACTACCTCCGGAAACTGACCAAATAAGGTCAAATAAGCCCCCAGTTGACAGAATCCGAAAACATGGGGCTACTGAATTTAAAGCTACGGATAGCGACGACGCCGAGCAAGCTGAATTTTGGTTGGACAACACTATCCGGGTACTCGATGAGCTATCTTGTACACCCGATGAATGCCTAAAGTGTACTATCTCTTTGCTACGCGATTCTGCCTACTATTGGTGGAGTACTCTGACTTCTGTTGTGCCCCGAGAGCAAGTAACTTGGGAGTTTTTCCAAACTGAGTTTCGAAAAAAGTATATCAGTCAGAGATTTGTTGATCAAAAACGGAAGGAATTTCTTGAGCTTAAGCAAGGTTCTATGTCAGTTACTGATTACGAGCGAAAATTTGTTAGACTTAGTAGGTACGCTCGGGAATGTGTTTCGTCCGAGGCTATCATGTGTAAACGCTTCGAGGATGGGCTGAATGAAGATATAAAAATGTTCGTGGGCATTCTTGAAATACGAGAGTTCGTAGTACTTTTCGAGCGAGCTTGTAAAGCCGAAGAGCTTAGAAAAGAAAAACAAAAAGTTGATGTGGGAAATGGAGAGTTTCGTAAAAGATCCTCGGGAAAGTCTCTTCAACAGGCATCGAAGAAATTTCGAGATGATGTGGGCCGGTCTAGAGGCACTTCGGGCCTTTTTAGACGAGATCGTGATCGACCCCCTGTGGGTACACGAGGCACTTCGGTCGCCAGTGTTGGGAATGAATGTCGAGACAGAACGGAATGTCGATATTGCGGTAAATGGCATTCGGGGAGTTGTAGATTCCATGACCGCTCCTGTTACAAGTGCGGATCAGTTGACCACTTCATTAAAGATTGCCCGAGGTTGTCTGAACAGAATGTAAATCAGAGTGGGAAACCGGGTGCTACCACTGCTCGAGGTAGACCATCTGGAAATACGGGCAATGCTAGTGGTGGTCAGAGAGGATCGAGAGATGCTATGACCAGATCCGAGGCTCGTGCGCCTGCTAGAGCTTATGCTATACGTGCCCGCGAGGATGCTTCTTCGCCTGATGTTATTACCGGTACTTTTACTCTCTTTGATACTAATGTAATTGCTTTGATTGACCCCGGTTCTACTCATTCTTACATATGTGAAACCTTAGCATCCAGTAAGACTTTACCTATTGAGTCTACTGAGTTCGTAATTCGGGTGTCAAATCCCTTGGGTCGTTACGTGCTTGTCGACAAAGTGTGTAAGAAATGTCCCCTAGTAATTCGAGGTTCCTGTTTTCCGGCGGACTTGATGCTTTTGCCGTTTGATGAATTTGATGTTATTCTTGGTTTGGATTGGTTGACCGCGCATGATGCGGTTGTGAATTGCAAAAGCAAGACTATTGATTTGAGGTGCGCAAATAACGAGATAATCCGAGTTGAGTCTACGGACTTAAAGGGGTTGCCAACTATAATATCCTCAATGTTGGCCCAGAAATATGTAAGAAAAGGGTGCGAAGCATACCTTGCGTATGTACTTGATGACAAAGAATTAGAAAAGAAACCCGAATCTGTGCCGGTGGTTTGTGAATACCCGGATGTTTTTCCTGAAGAATTACCGGGTTTACCACCTGTTCGAGAGATAGAGTTTGGTATTGAGCTTGTACCTGGGACTACGCCGATTTCGATAGCTCCGTATCGCATGGCACCAACCGAGTTAAAAGAGTTGAAAGCTCAGTTGCAAGAATTGACGGATAGAGGTTTTGCTCGACCAAGTTTCTCACCTTGGGGTGCACCAGTATTGTTCGTGAAAAGGAAGGACGGAACCATGAGGTTGTGCATTGACTATCGTCAGCTGAATAAAGTGACAATAAAGAACAAATATCCGTTACCGCGTATCGATGATTTGTTCGACCAACTGAAGGGAGCCTCAGTGTTCTCAAAAATAGATTTGAGATCGGGTTATTATCAGTTGCGAATTCGAGATTCGGACATACCCAAAACTGCCTTCAGAACGAGATATGGTCACTACGAATTCTTAGTGATGCCGTTTGGGCTCACTAATGCCCCTGTGGTATTTATGGATTTGATGAATCGGATCTTCAGACCATATTTGGATCGGTTCGTAGTTGTGTTCATTGATGACATCTTGGTCTATTCAAGAGATGAGACCGAAGATGCTGAGCACCTGAGATTAGTGTTGCAAATTTTGCGGGATAAGCAGTTATATGCTAAGTTCAGTAAGTGTGAGTTCTGGTTAAGAGAGGTTAGCTTCTTGGGTCACGTGGTATCCGCATCGGGTATTCGAGTTGACCCGAGCAAAATTTTAGCCATACTTAACTGGAAGCCTCCAAGAAATATTACCGAAGTTCGGAGCTTCCTGGGGCTCGCCGGTTATTACCGACGATTTGTAAAAGGTTTCTCGATGATAGCCACACCAATGACGAAGCTACTTCAAAAGGATGTTAAGTTCGAATGGACGGAGAAATGTCAGAAAAGTTTCGATCAACTGAAAACTTATTTGACTAAAGCTCCAATTTTAGTGCAACCCGAATCAGGCAAAGAGTTTGTCATTTTTAGTGACGCATCCCTACTTGGGTTGGGTTGCGTATTGATGCAAGAAGGTCGAGTGGTGGCCTATGCGTCGAGACAATTAAAGCCACATGAGAAAAATTATCCGACCCATGATCTTGAACTAGCTGCCATCGTATTTGCTTTAAAAATATGGCGACATTACTTATTTGGTGAAAAGTGCCATGTATTTTCGGATCACAAAAGTCTCAAATATTTGATGACTCAAAGAGACTTAAATCTGCGACAAAGACGTTGGCTTGAGTTGTTGAAAGATTACGAGCTTGTCATTGATTACCACCCGGGAAAGGCTAATGTGGTTGCGGACGCCTTAAGCCGGAAATCACTGTTTGCTTTACGAGCGATGAATGTGCACTTGTCTGTTCTACCCGACAATGTGTTAGTAGCTGATATAAAGGCCAAACCATTATTGATTCGTCAAATTCGTGAAGCTCAGAAAGTCGACGTTGAATTGGTTGCAAAACGGGCTGAATGTGTTCCGAATATGAAATCCGAATTTCAAATTGATGATGACGATTGTTTGAGGTTCAGAAGTCGGTTGTGTGTTCCAAGAAATTCAGAACTCATTTCGATGATTCTGAACAAAGCCCATTGTAGCCGAATGTCAATTCACCCGGGGAGTACGAAAATGTACAACGATTTGAAACGTCAGTTTTGGTGGCATGGTATGAAACGAGACATCTCCGACTTTGTTTCGAGATGTTTAATATGTCAACAAGTGAAAGCGGAACATCAAGTGCCTTCAGGATTACTTCAGCCGATCATGATACCCGAGTGGAAATGGGATAGAGTCACAATGGACTTTGTGTCCGGACTGCCATTGTCAGCAAGTAAGAAGGATGCGATTTGGGTTGTTGTTGATAGACTGACTAAGTCGGCTCACTTTATCCCCGTACGTACGGATTTTTCATTGGATAAACTAGCCGAATTGTATGTTTCTCATATTGTGAGATTACACGGGGTACCTATTTCTATCGTGTCGGATAGAGATCCGAGATTCACCTCACGATTTTGGAAGAAATTGCAAGAAGCTTTGGGTACCAAGCTGCATTTTAGCACTGCTTTTCACCCCCAAACCGATGGTCAATCCGAGCGGATAATTCAGATACTTGAGGATATGTTGAGATGTTGCATCCTCGAGTTCAGTAGTTCATGGGAACGGTATTTACCTTTGATTGAATTCGCTTACAACAATAGTTTTCAATCAAGTATTAAGATGGCACCTTACGAGGCTTTGTACGGTCGTAAATGCCGTACACCATTGTTTTGGACCGAGCTCGGTGAAAGTAAAATTTTCGGAGTTGATTTGATTAAAGATGCCGAACAGAAAGTAAAGGTAATCCGTGAAAGTCTGAAGGCAGCCACAGATCGTCAAAAATCATATGCGGATTTGAAACGAAAAGACATAGAATATCAGGTGGGAGATAAAGTGTTTCTTAAAGTTTCGCCTTGGAAAAAGGTACTCAGATTTGGCCGTAAGGGCAAGTTGAGTCCGAGATTCATTGGGCCGTACGAAATCTCCGAACGAGTTGGTCCAGTTGCGTATCGATTGATTTTGCCCCCTGAACTTGAAAAGATCCACGACGTCTTTCATGTTTCGATGCTTCGACACTATAGATCTGATCCATCGCACATAATTAGCCCATCAGAGGTTGAAATTCAAGCCGATATGAGTTATGAAGAAGAACCGATGCGTATCCTAGCTCGTGAAGTGAAGGAGTTGCGAAACAAAAGGGTTCTGCTAGTAAAGGTGTTATGGCTCAAACACGGGATCGAGGAAGCTACTTGGGAAACCGAGAGCTCGATGAAAGAACGATACCCAAACTTATTTACCGGTAAGATTTTCGGGGATGAAAATTTCTTAAGTGGGGAAGAGTTGTGACAGCCCAAAATTGACCCTAGTCGGGAAGTGGTTTCGGGACCGCTAAACCGAGTCATAAAAATAATTAACCGTCATAATTGATGCTCATTATATGTACATGTGCATGTGTGAAAATTTCGTGTTTGAATTTTGTTTAATTGTAGGTGAATTTTAGTAAATAGGACTTATGTGAGAAAATTTTGAAATGTGATAGGTCAAAGCATAAGGACCTATTAGTGCATGAAATAAAAAGGGGGGACTTGCATGTCAAATTCCCCCCTAATTAGTAGTGGCCGGCCATGACAAGCATGGTAGACCAAGTGTGATGGGCAAGAACATGTCATAAACATGTTGAGTTAGTGTGTCATGGGAAGTATGATAAAATAAGGAGCATGGGCATAAAATAATGAAAGGGAATATGATGAAAACAAAAAAAAAAGTGTGTGGTTGTTCCCCCCCCATTGCCGTGAGTAAAAGAAAAGAAAAGAAAAATTTTGTTCATCCTTTTTCATCTTCTTTTGGCCGAAAATTCTAAGGAAGGAGCAAGGAGTTCTTGCTTCATGTTTGGTTTGGAAGAGGATTAGGAAGAGGTTTGGCCATACTTGTATCTAGATCAAGGTATGTTTGAGGTTGTGCCATGAGATTCATGCATGTTTTTTTTTAGTTGCTAGCTTGAGTTCTAATTAGCCCATGGTTCAAATCTTTGCTATGTCATGGGGATGATATTCGGCCTAGGTGGATTTTGTATTAATGCCATTGCATGCTAAATATGAAGCTTGTTAATGATGCATGTGATGGTGGATTGATGATTCTTGAATCTTCTTTTTAGCATTTTTGAGTGAGCACATATGTGCGTTGGTTGCTAGATAGAGAAGAATCGGCTAGCAAGTTGTGTGCTAAGGCCGAATATAATTTTTGTATATTAATGAGTAATGCATGTGTTAAATTGATGGAAAGGGAGAGGATGCTTTACTAGTGTATATATGTGTGTATTAGCCAAGTTTTGAACTTGAAACAAAATGGTGTTTAGTCAATACAAGTGACCATACTTGTAGAATGTATTAAGTGTTGCAATCGGCCCCAACATAGACATGCATATTCGGCCATAGGAAGAAGATTGGTGTTGCATGTATTCGGTCAGAGGCAAGCATATTGATGCTTTTGTCTTGGCTTAGAAAATTCGGCCAAGGGGGAAAATTAGCCAAAATGTTGAGTTTGATTCATGATTCCGTACATATGTGACTTTAATGTCTAATGTATAAATATGGGCTAAGTGCCTTGTGTTCCTCTTTTCGATGCTCAAATGATTAAATCAATTTATTTGTTTAATTAAGCTCAAGAGCAAAGGGGAACTAAATCCGATAAAGGGAAGGAAAAAGTGGTCGAATAGCTATCGGAATCGTTCGACAACATCCGAGGTAAGTTCTTGAGTAATAGAGCTTAAATTATGATTTGATTAGATCTTGTTTTAAGCAAATCAAAATCATGCTCTTTGTGTGTGGCTATTGAGCCGAAATTGCAAGAATGATAAGTGTCTTGTGTTTGAGTTTTGCTAACGAAAACGAAATACGAATGTGCCATGATTTATTGTTAAATGTGCATTGTTATTTGAATGATGTCCGGGCTAAGTCCCGAAGGCTTTGTGCTAAGTGACCATATCCGGACTAAGATCCGAAGGCATTTGTGCGAGATACTAATTCCGGGCTAAGCCCGAAGACATTTGTGCGAGTTACTAAATCCGGGTTAAGTCCCGAAGGCATTTGTGCGAGTTATTAAATCCGGGTTAAGTCCCGAAGGCATTTGTGCGAGTTACTATAACCGGGCTATGTCCCGAAGGCATTTGAACGAGTAGCTATATCCGGTTAAATTCCGAAGGTACGTGATTTGGGAATGAATGATCTTGCTGTAAAAATTTCAGTTAATACGCTTGAAACATCACAACATTGAGGTATGTTTCGTATGTGCTTTGAATTAGTTGAGCCCTTACAAATAAGTATTCGCTCAGTTGATAAATGAGCTACCGGCCTTTGCCTAAGTCGATCTTTGTGTATGAATAAAAGGGTTGGTAATGTGAAGTAAGTATGATATTGAAAAATTGTGCATATGAAATTATCCGTTTAGCTACATGAATGCTATACTTTTGTTGTGCTGGAATCCCTTGCTCAAAACTTACTAAGCATAAATTGCTTACTCCGTCTCCTTGATTCTCTGTTTTATAGATTTTGGTTCTCCAGCTATCGGACTCGGGATTTTGAAGTCGAAGTCGCCCACACTATCAAAGCCCCCCCCCCTTTTGGTACAGGTTGAACTTCGAAATAGCATGTATAGGACTACCCTTTTTGTTGTGGGTCATGGACCCTTTGGACTTGTATAATTTTGGATAGCCATGCGAAAATGGCTTATATATGTTTGAGCATAATGTTATCATCATTTGGTATGGATATGGTTATTGAGAGGTGTGGATAAGCTTAACAAGGATTGGCCATGGAAATGGTTAATCACTATCATAATTTGTGCTATCTATGCTAAAAGGGCTAGTTGAATCATGGAAACTATGAAATAGGTAAAGTCTACCTTAAAGGCAGATGCTGACAGCAGCAGTGATGTATATTTGGAAAATCACTAAAAATAGTAGGAATGGAATTAAATAGTGATTAAATTATGTAAACGAACCTTGATGAATCTATTTTCATAGGAAAGTAACGAAACAATCATATGGACAGTATGTTAAGAGATATTCAGGTTCTCGTGAGACAGGGCCAGAACGGTTTCTGGATTTCCTGTTCCGAATTTGGAAATTCATTTTAAATCAACCAGATACAATTAGGAGTCATGCCATATATGTATAGATTCCTCTCTGAGTCTAGTTTCTATAGAAACAAACAGCATCAGTATTGAAGCCCTGTACAGGGAGATATCCAAGTCGTAATGCGCAAAGGTCAGTGTAGTCAATCCCTGTAACATGGGAGACTTTGACTAATAAACTGTACTAATTGGCCCAACCAAAAATTCTAGAAAAAAATATGTAGATGGGCATATGAGTCTAGTTTCGGGGAAAATTTACGGAACTGGATTCTGAGTTTCTGAACTCAATATATGATTTTTTTTAGTGACTAGTACGCAGATTGGCAGTGTCTGGAAAATTTTTTTTATAAGTGGTTTAAAGTCTGTTAACACCTCGTGTTCGACTCCGGTGACGGTCTCGGGTTCGGGGTGTTACATGATATATTTGGCGTTTGGGTTATTAATTTTATGGGCCCATTTCCTAGCTTATTTGGTAATAAATATATCCTAGTAGCAGTTGATTATATGTCAAAATGGGTAGAAGCTCAAGCTTTATCCACTAATGATGCTAGAGTGGTAGTTAGATTTCTCAAGAAACTTTTTTCTCGATTCGGAACACCTAGAGCAATTATTAGTGATAGGGGTACGCATTTTTGTAATGCACAATTTGATAAAGTTCTTAAGAAGTATGGAGTACATTATAGGACAGCTACCCCTTATCACCCCCAAACCAGTGGACAAGTTGTAGTCGCAAATCGAGAGCTTAAACACATCCCAGAGAAAACCGTAGAATCAAATAGGAAGGATTGGGCAATGAAAGTAGATGATGTTTTATAGGCCTATTGTAACACCCCTAACCTGATTCCATCGCTGGAATGGGTTACGAGATATTACCGAAGCAAATACTTATTCGTAAAATTTTCATGCATTTACTTCTATAATCTTCATTGCGTTAAGTTCATCTTTAATAATGCATAATTCATTATACTCCCATATACGATCCTTATTCGTACATAGCCAGAACACATAGTTAATCATTATCAAGTTCAATCAAAACTATTACATAAGTTTACATCATATAACAACCATATCATACGATTGCATGTTATGTTCAGACATAACCAGACGACCCATTATGCTATCTCAATTTAGATACTAAGATCATATACAATAGCCACGTTGCAATTAATCACTTATATAAATGTGTCATAATCAAACCACCCCAAAAACACATAGTCAAGATTTCTTAGCATTATCAACCCTCAAGCATATGTATAATTTTTATAGATATATATATTTATCATTCACTAATAGCATTAAACATTATAGCCAAGACAAATTATACCATGATTAAATATAACCAAATTCAAACTTAGTATTTAAGCCATATTCGCATGGCTAGAAGTATACATATCAAAGTTCAAACAAATACATATTAGCCTATACATGCCAAAATGTTCACTTAGACCAACTAAGAAGAGGGTACCAAAATGTTGCAAGTTGGTGTGATGACTTCGACGATGGTTCCGAGCACACAAAATGGATCGAAGAAATCTAAATAAAAGACAAGTAAACACACCAAATGAGTATTCAACTCAGTAATTCATAAGCAATATAATACATTCCATTGATAAAAGATCATAAGAAAAATAATGTAAGATCTATTACTCCATCCATACTGAACTATGCCATAATTACTTAGATTATTGGTTCAATCTTAAGCCAAGTCCTTCTACCCAATCAAATATCAAAATAACCCATTTGATCTAGATCCATTTCCTCAAAGCATGAAGCAATGATGCACTAGATAAATTCATACATATACATTTCATGTCTCAAATTTGATATTTTAGTTAATAGTTCTATCACTTTATTCTTTTCCTGCACATATTATATTATCAACCAAATTCGCACACATAGTGCTAATTAAGCTCGCACACATAGTGCCATACTAAACCGCACACATAGTGCTTGAAATTTTCACTCATGCATCGACATTCAAATCTGCACACATAGTGCCATTTAATTCCGCACAAATAGTGCCAATGTTAACTCATTATAATAAGGCAATTTACTTAATTCAAATAGCATATAAAATCTGCACACAAAGTGAGATTTAATTCCGCACACATAGTGCCAATGTTAACTCATTATAATAAGGCAATTTACTTAATTCAAATAGCATATAAAATCTGCACACAAAGTGAGATTTAATTCCGCACACATAATGTCAATGTTAACTCATTATAATATGGCAACTTACTTAATTCAAATAGCATATACGGTCACATTAATAATATATATATCGCTTCAAAGGAACACCTAACAAAAGGTATTCTTTCATGATTCACTAGTATTATTTATGCACAAACTAATCAACCTTACAAAATGCTTAAGGACTTACCTTGTGTTGGGTAAAACGGTTCCAACTCAGCTACTCGATGTTCTTTGCTTTGCCCTTGCTTGATTCCCCTCTTTTAAGTTCTTGAGCTTACTCAAATAAATTAACTAGTTTAACCGTCTTGCTAGATATTTATATCAAAATATTAGTGATTTTATATCATAAGAAACACATGGTAAAATTTTATCTTTCTACCTTATGCTTTTGAGCTATTTGGCTAATAACCATATAATATCACCTTGCTATCAATAATCCAATTACACATACATATATAACACATATATATTTGTATATACGGCAACCACCCTTGCTAATTTCTCACATATATAGTCTAATAATTTTCATTACATTTTACAACCGTAATTGTTCAAGACATTAAAACTTTAACAAATATTCATCTATTACCTCGAGGCCGAATGCATCGTCACTTCTCAACATAACATTATCTCAAATAGGTTTACATTCAAATATATATATAATCATGAATCAAACTCAACTTATAAGCCAACATCACTCATTTAGTCGATTATATATAATCAAAGGTAATATCACAAATGGGCATACCTATATAGCCGAATGTGCAAAAATTAAATTCAACATCACCTATTTACTTAATTAGATGGCCGAATATACAATATCAATTATAATATCATTTTAATTCATTTACACACATAGTTTCATCTCATGAACACTTGACCGAATTTTTCCTAAACTAGCATAGCTTCACATCTATTTATAACATCATATAAATCCACATATATCTACATATCTACCCTAATTTTCTTTCACCTTTCTACTATTTCCGTTCACAACATCAAAAGCATCATACTCTTAGCATTTACCTCCCTCTAACCGTATGCCATTTAGTCACCTATTTAGGTAGAAAATTAACATATGGGATATAATAAGACATTGGTTACTAACTAGATTTTCACAAAAAATTAATAAAATTAACATGAGTCCTACCTTAATCAACCCCTTAGGATGGTCGAATGTCTTAGAAAATTTCCTCCTTCTTTCCCTAGCTTACGGCATTTGCAAGAGGAAGAAGATGAATACTTTCTCTCCTTTTCTTATTTTATTCATCTTTTTCCTATTAATTCCTTTCTTTAATTTATTTTAACCATTAACTAATATAAAAAAAATTACAATAAAATTCAACTTAGTGGAAGAAGCATCATTGCTTGGCCGGCCACTACTTGAATTTTGGGCAAATTGACATGCAAACCCAAGCTTTCTCACCTTGTTGTTATTTGATCCTTACAATTTACCTATCATCTTTTCTAAGTTTCTCAACTAAGTCCTTTCAAGAAAATTCACATTCCTAAGACTAAATTAAAACATTAAATTTTCATACACACACTATCACACATTAAATATATGTAATAAAAATTAAAGCAATTTTTTATGACTCGGTTTTGTGGTCCCGAAACCACATTTCGACTAGGGTCAAATTAGGACTGTCACAACTCTCCCCCACTTAAAAATTTTCGTCCCCGAAAATCTTACCAGCGAATACATTCTGAAAACGTTCTTTCATAGATTCTTCAAGCTCCCAAGTAGATTCTTCAACCCCATGCTTAAGCCACAGTACCTTCACTAATGAGATTTTTTTATTTCGTAATTCTTTTACTTCACGTTCTAAAATGCGAACCGGTTCTTCTTTGTAACTCAAATCAGATTGAATCTCGATGTCAGATGGATTAATTATGTGCGATGGATCGGATCTATAACGTCAAAGCATCGAAACATGAAAAACGTTGTGAATCTTTTCAAGCTCAAGGGGTAAAATCAACCGCTATGCGACTAGTCCAACTCGTTCGGATATTTCATACGGCCCGATGAATCTCGGACTCAATTTGCCCTTACGGCGAAATCTGAGCACCTTTTTCCAAGGTGAAACTTTAAGAAACACTTTGTCTCCAACCTGATATTCAATGTCTTTTCTTTTTAAATCCGTATACGACTTCTGACGATCCGAAGCTGCTTTCAGACTTTCACGGATCGCCTTTACTTTCTGTTCAGCATCTTTAATTAAATCAACCTCGAAGATTTTACTTTCACTAAGTTCGGTCCAAAACAACGGTGTACGGCATTTACGACCGTACAAAGCCTCGTAAAGTGCCATCTTAATGCTTGATTGAAAACTATTGTTGTAAGCGAATTCAATCAAAGGCAAATACCTTTCCCATGAACCACAAAGCTCTAGGATACAACATCTCAACATATCTTCGAGTATCTAAATTATCTGTTCAGATTGACAATCAGTCTGGGGATGAAAAGCGGTGCTAAAATGCAACTTGGTACCCAATGCTTCTTGCAATTTCTTCCAAAATCGTGATGTAAATCTCGGATCTCTATCCAACACAATAGAAATAGGTACTCCATGCAATCGGACAATTTGGAAGACGTATAGTTCTGCCAATTTATCAAGCGAGAAATCCGTACGGATAGGGATAAAATGAGCAGACTTCGTCAATCTATCAACAATAACCCAGATTGAGTCTTTCTTACTATGTGTCAACGGTAAACCAGATACAAAGTCCATCGTTACTCGATCCCATTTCCATTCGGGTATCATGATCGGTTGAAGTAATCCTGAAGGTACTTGATGTTCTGCTTTCACTTGTTGACATATCAAACACCTTGAAACAAAGTCAGAAATACCTTGTTTCATACCAGGCCACCAAAATTGATGTTTCAGATCGTTGTACATTTTTGTACTCCCCGGGTGGACTGCCATTCGACTACTATGAGCCTCGCTCAAAATCATCGAAATAAGTTCTGAATTTCTTGGAACACATAATCGACTCTTGAACGTCAAGGAATCATTGTCGTCAATCTGAAACTCTGAGTCCACATTTGAAACACATTCAGCTCGTTTAGCAACCAATTCATCGTCGACTTTCTGGGATTCAAGAATTTGATGAATCAATAATGGTTTGGCCTTTAATTCTGCTACTAGCACCTTATCGGATGAAACGGACAGGTGAACATTCATCGCTTTCAAAGCAAACAGTGATTTACGACTTAAAGCATCGGCAACCACGTTAGCCTTTCCCAGGTGATAATCAATGACGAGTTCATAATCTTTCAACAACTCAAGCCAAAGTCTTCTCTTTGAGTCATCAAATATTTGAGGCTTTTGTGGTCCGAATAAATATGACACCTCCCTCCAAACAACTAGTGTCGCCATATTTTCAAGGCGAATACAATGGCCGCTAATTCAAGATCATGGGTTAGATAGTTTTTCTCATGTGGCTTTAATTGCCTCGACGCGTAAGCCACAGCTCGACCTTCTTGCATCAACACACAACCTAGCCCAAGTAAGGATGCATCACTGTAAATAACAAACTCTTTACCGGATTCTGGCTGTACTAGCACTAGAGCTTCAATTAAACAGGTTTTTAATCGGTCGAAACTTTTCTGACATTTTTCTGACCATTCAAACTCAACATCTTTTTGAAGTAGTTTCGTCATCGGTGTAGCTATCATCGAAAAACCCTTTACAAACCGTCGGTAGTAACCAGCAAGTCTCAAAAAGCTCCTAACTTCAGTAACATTCCTTGGAGGCTTCCAATCGAGTATGGCCGAAATTTTGCTCGGATCAACTCTAATACCCGATGCGGATACTACATGTTTCCAAAAAGCTAACCTCTCTCAACCAAAACTCGCATTTACTGAATTTCGCGTATAACTGCTTGTCTCGTAAAATCTGTAATACCAATCTCAAATGCTCGACATGTTCAGTTTCATCTCGTGAATAAATCAAGATGTCATCTATAAACACAACCACAAACCGGTCCAAATATTGTCTGAAAATTTGATTCATTAAGTCCATAAATACCGCAGGGGCATTAGTGAGCCCAAACGGCATCACCAAGAACTCGTAGTGACCGTATCTCGTTCTAAAAGCAGTTTTGGGTATGTCTGAGTCTCGAACTCACAACTGATAATAACCCGATCTCAAATTTATCTTTGAAAATACTGATGCTCCCTTTAACTGATCAAACAAATTATCAATACGTGGTAACGGATATTTATTCTTTATTGTTGCTTGATTCAATTGACGATAGTCGATGCACATTCTCATGGTTCCATCTTTCTTTTTCACGAATAATACTGGTGCACCCCAAGGTGAGAAACTCGGTCGAGCAAAACCTCTATCCGTCAACTCTTGCAACTAAGTTTTCAATTCTTTCAATTCCGTTGGTGCCATACTATACGAAGCTATCGAAATTGGTGTGGTACCAGGTGCAAGTTCGATGCCAAATTCTACCTCTCGAACGGGTGGTAATCCCGGTAACTCCTCAGGAAAAACATCTGAATACTCACAAACCATTGGTACTGATTCAAGTTTCTTTTCTAACTCTTTGCTATCGAGTACGTACGCAAGATATGCTTCACACCCCTTTCTCACATATTTCTGAGCGATCATCGAGCATATTATTACTGGCACTCCCTTCAAGTCAGTAGACTCAACCCGGACTATCTCATTATTTGCACACCTCAAATCAATGGTCTTTCTTTTGCAATTCACCACTGCATCATGTACGGTCAACCAATCCATACCAAGAATAACATCAAATTCATCAAATAGTAAAAGCATCAAATCGGCCGGAAAACAAGAATCTCGGATTATCAGAGGGCATTTCTTACACACTTTGTCAACAAGTACATATCGACCCAAGGGATTTGACACTCGAATTACGAACTCAGTAGACTCAAAAGGTAGAGTCTTACTGGATGCTAAAGTCTCACATACATATGAATGAGTAGAGCTAGGGTCAATCAATGCAATCACATCAGTATTAAAGAGAGTGAAAGTACCAGTGATAACATCAGGAGAGGATGCCTCCTCTCGTGCGCTGATGGCATAAGCTCTGGCAAGAGCACGAGTCTCAGATCGAACAACCGTATCAGAAGTCTCTCTCTGACTGCCACCCCTACCTCCTGTAATTCTCGGTGGTCTACCTCTAGTCGTTGTACCACTAGGTCTCGCACATTGCATCTTATTTTTCTCGTCAAGTTACGTGCAATCTCGAATGAAATGATCCTTCGAACCACATCTGTAACAGGCTCTGTTAGTAGACTTACCCCAACATTCACCTACGTGTCGTCTTCCACATTGTGGACATTCAGGTTTTTCTTGGCTATTGTTACCCACAATAGCAACCGAAGTAGCTCGAGAGCCCGTTGATGGTCGCTCTCTAATTGAAATTCCTGCAGTCGTCTTCGATTTATTAGTATCGTCCCTGAACTTCTTTACAGCCGAGAATGAAGTTTTACCCGCTGATCTTTTACGAAAGTCTCTAGCTTCAAATTCAGCTTTCTTTTTCTCCTTTCCAAGTTCTTCAGCCTTGCAAGCTCGTTCAACTAGTGTTACAAATTCTTTTATCTCCAAAATACCCACTAGTAGCTTTAAATCTTCATTCAATCCTTCTTCAAATCTTTTACACATGGCAATTTCATCAGCTACACACTCCCGAGCATATCGACTGAGTCTTACAAACTCACGTTCGTATTCGAATACTGTCAAACAGCCTTGTTTAAGCTCCAAAAATTCTTTACGCTTTTGATCGATGAACAGTTGACTAATATACTTTTTTCGAAACTCCGTCTGAAAGAAATCCCAAGTAACTCGTTCCTTCGGGACAATAGTAATCAAGGTTCTCCACCAATAGTAGGCCGAGTCTCGTAACAAAGATATGGCACACTTTAAACACTCATCAGGTGTGCAAGGCAGCTCATCAAAAACCCGGATGGTGTTATCAAGCCAAAACTCGGCCCTTTCAGCATGATCAGTAGCTGTGGCTTGGAATTCCTTGACCCCGCGCTTCCTAATCAAATCCACAGGAGGTTTACTCGGTCTCACAGGATCAGTAATTGGTGGTATTATAGGCACCTGAGGTGGATTATTTAAATTCGGGAATGGTTGAGCAGCCGGGTTAGTTCAGCCATATTGTGCGACCCACTCGTTCATCATGGTAAAGAAGGCTTGTTTTTCCCCCATCATCTTGATTATTCGCAGATGATTGAGGTTCAACAGGCGGTGTCCCCTGCGCAGGAGCAGCCGCTACACTTTCAACATCATCCGCTAAGGCTCTCTCTAAATTGGGTTCCATTTACTAATCAAAACAATAATTCCAACCGTCAGAAGTCATCACACTATCAAATACTAACATTCAGGCATGTATAGCTAGACTCATACGCGTTATGGTAATCCTAGAACTGACTAAACCATAGCTCTAATACCAATAAAATGTAACACCCCTAACCCATTTCCATCGCTGGAATGGGTTACGAGATATTACCGAAGCAAATACTTATTCGTAAAATTTCCATGCATTTACTTCTATCATCTTCATTGCGTTAAGTTCATCTTTAATAATGCATAATTCATTATACTCCAATATACGATCCTTATTCGTACATAGCCGGAACACATAGTTAATCATTATCAAGTTCAATCAAAACTATTACATAAGTTTACATCATATAACAACCATATCATACGATTGCATGTTATGTTCAGACATAACCAGACGACCCATTATGCTATCTCAATTTAGATACTAAGATCATATACAATAGCCACGTTGCAATTAATCACTTATATAAATGTGTCATAATTGAACCACCCCAAAAACACATAGTCAAGATTTCTTAGCATTATCAACCCTCAAGCATATGTATAATTTTTATAGATATATATATTTATCATTCATTAATAGCATTAAACATTATAGCCAAGACAAATTATACCATGATTAAATATAACCAAATTCAAACTTAGTATTTAAGCCATATTCGCATGGCTAGAAGTATACATATCAAAGTTCAAACAAATACATATTAGCCTATACATGCCAAAATGTTCACTTAGACCAACTAAGAAGAGGGTACCAAAATGTTGCAAGCTAGTGTGATGACTTCGACGATAGTCCCGAGCACACAAAATGGATCGAAGAAATCTAAATAAAAGACAAGTAAACACACCAAATGAGTATTCAACTCAGTAAGTCATAAGCAATATAATACATTCCATTGATAAAAGATCATAAGAAAAATAATGTAAGATCTATTACTCCATCCATACCGAACTATGCTATAATTACTTAGATTATTGGTTCAATCTTAAGCCAAGTCCTTCTACCCAATCAAATATCAAAATAACCCAATTGATCTAGATCCATTTCCTCAAAGCATGAAACAATGATGCACTAGATAAAGTCATACATATACTTTTCATGTCTCAAATTCGATATTTTAGTTAATAGTTCTATCACTTTATTCTTTTCCTGCACATATTATATTATCAACCAAATTCGCACACATAGTGCTTATTAAGCTCGCACACATAGTGCCATACTAAACCGCACACATAGTGCCTGAAATTTTCACTCATGCATCGACATTCAAATCTGCACACATAGTGCCATTTAATTCCGCACACATAGTGCCAATGTTGACTCATTATAATAAGGCAATTTACTTAATTCAAATAGCATATAAAATCTGCACACAAAGTGAGATTTAATTCTGCACACATAGTGCCAATGTTAAGTCATTATAATAAGGCAATTTACTTAATTCAAATAGCATATAAAATCTGCACACAAAGTGAGATTTAATTCCGCACACATAGTGCCAATGTTAACTCATTATAATAAGGCAATTTACTTAACTCAAATAGCATATAAAATCTGCACACAAAGTGACATTTAATTCCGCACACATAGTGCCAATGTTAACTCATTATAATAAGGCAATTTACTTAATCCAAATAGCATATAAAATCTGCACACAAAGTGACATTTAATTCCGCACACATAGTGCCAATGTTAACTCATTATAATAAGACAATTAACTTAATTCAAATAGCATATAAAATCTGCACACAAAGTGACATTTAATTCCGCACACATAGTGCCAATGTTAACTCATTATAATAAGGAAATTTACTTAATTCAAATAGCATATAAAATCTGCACACAAAGTGAGATTTCATTCCACACACATTGTGCCAATGTTAGCTCATTATAATATGGCAACTTACTTAATTCAAATAGCATATACGGTCAAATTAATAATATATATATCGCTTCAAAGGAACACCTAACAAAAGGTATTCTTTCATGATTCACTAGTATTATTTATGCACAAACTAATCAACCTTACAAAATGCTTAAGGACTTACCTTGTGTTGGGTAAAACGGTTCCAACTCGGCTACTCGATGTTCTTTGCTTTGCCCTTGCTTGATTCCCCTCCTTTAAGTTCTTGAGCTTAATCAAATAAATTAACTAGTTTAACCGTCTTGCTAGATATTTATATCAAAATATTAGTGATTTTATATCATAAGAAACACATGGTAAAATTTTATCTTTCTACCTTATGCTTTTGAGCTATTCGGCTAATAACCATATAATATCACCTTACTATCAATAATCCAATTACACATACATATATAACACATATATATTTGTATATACGGCAACCACCCTTGCTAATTTCTCACATATATAGTCTAATAATTTTCATTACATTTTACAACCGTAATTGTTCAAGACATTAAAACTTCAACAAATATTCATCTATTACCTCGAGGCCGAATGCATCGTCACTTCTCAACATAACATTATCTCAAATAGGTTTACATTCAAATATATATATAATCATGAATCAAACTCAACTTATAAGCCAACATCACTCATTTAGTCGATTATATATAATCAAAGGTAATATCACAAATGGGCATACCTATATAGCCGAATGTGCAAAAATTAAATTCAACATCACCTATGTACTTAATTAGATGGCCGAATATACAATATCAATTATAATATTATTTTTAATTCATTTACAGACATAGTTTCATCTCATGAACACTTGACCGAATTTTTCCTAAACTAGCATAGCTTCACATCTATTTATAACATCATATAAATCCACATATATCTACATATCTACCCTAATTTTCTTTCACCTTTCTACTATTTCCGTTCACAACATCAAAAGCCCCATACTCTTAGCATTTACCTCCCTCTAACCGTATGCCATTTAGTCACCTATTTAGGTAGAAAATTAACATATGGGATATAATAAGACATTGGTTACTAACTAGATTTTCACAAAAATTTAATAAAATTAACATGAGTCCTACCTTAATCAACCCCTTAGGATGGCCGAATGTCTTAGAAAATTTCCTCCTTCTTTCCCTAGCTTACGGCATTTGCAAGAGGAAGAAGATGAATACTTTCTCTCCCTTTCTTATTTTATTCATCTTTTTCCTATTAATTCTTGTCTTTAATTTATTTTAACCATTAACTAATATAAAAAAATTACAATAAAATTCAACTTAGTGGAAGAAGCATCATTGCTTGGCCGGCCACTACCTGAATTTTGGGCAATTTGACATGCAAACCCAAGCTTTCTCACCTTGTTGTTATTTGATCCTTACAATTTACCTATCATCTTTTCTAAGTTTCTCAACTAAGTCCTTTCAAGAAAATTCACATTCCTAAGACTAAATTAAAACATTAAATTTTCATACACACACTATCACACATTAAATATATGCAATAAAAATTAAAATAAATTTTTATGACTCGATTTTTTGGTCCTGAAACCACATTCCGACTAGGGTCAAATTAGGACTGTCACACCTATGGAACTGCTTTTAAACACCCATAGGAACATCTCCTTACAAACTTGTTTATCGAAAAGTCGTCATTTACCATTTGAATTAGAACACAAAGCATTCTGGGCTATAAATTTCCTAAACTATGATCTCAAGGATGCAGGCGAAAAGAGATTGATGTAGCTGAATGAGTTAGATGAGTGGCGAGCGAATACTTATGAGAACTCATGATTATATAAAGAAGCGAAAAAACGACTCCATAATGCTCATTTGAAGCAACCAAAATAATTTGCAGCTAGAGATATTGTCCTTTTATATAATTCAAGGCTCAAGTTGTTTCCTAAAAAGCTAAAATCAAGATGGTCAGGTCCATTCGTAGTACAAACCGTTTTCCCCTACGGTACGATAGAGGTAACTCATCCAGAATACGGCAGATTTAAGGTAAACTGTGATCGACTTAAACTTTATAGTGGTGAGGATTTTAAAAATGATAGAGAGGAGCCTCAGCTCCGCGAACCTTCATAATCGTGTGCACAAGGTAAGTCTCGTTTAGACTTTAAATAAGCGCTTCTTGGAAGGCAACCCGGGTGTTAACACTACTAATTTCCTTATTTTCATTTCGTAGTATTTCTTTAAAATTAATTAAATATTAAAAATGTAGGTTTTTTGACCCACACGGCTTAGACACACGGGCATGTCCTTGGCCGTGTGACCTAACAGGGGTGCGATAGTGAGTAACACGGCCTGGTGACATGCCCTGTAACCCACACGGCTTGTACAAACAGGTGTGTCCTTGGCCGTGTGGATCTTGAGACTTTGTTTTTAAATTTTAAGGAAATCAACAGAGAGTTACATGGCCAGGTAACATGGTCGTGTAAACCACACAACCGAGACACACGGGCCTGTTCTTGGTCATGTTGATCCTAGAGCTTAATTACCTAAAATTTGACAGAGACACGGCCTAAAATATTCCACAAGGGCTGTGACATGGCAGTGTGGACCATACGGCCTGGACACACGAGCGTGTCATAGGCTGTGTGAAACCTGGAGTTTAATTTTTCAAATTTAAAACAAGTCAGAGAGTTACATTGGCAAGGCTCACGGTCGTGTGGGCAGTCACACGGGCGTGTGGGAGGTCACACGGGCGTGGAAGAAGCGAAGGAGATTGCACACAGCCGTGTGCAGATAGGGCATGGATTTTTAACGCACACAGTCTAAACAGAGGCCACACGGGCATGTGACACGGCCGTATGGCCCAACATGAGCCTAACACAACCATGTCATACCTTTAAAAGAAACCCTAAAATTTTATTTTTTGTCTTCTTGTTCCTAACTCCCCAAATCCTACCTACAAACCCTAGCTGCCACACCTTCTAGCCGCCTTCCTTCGGCCACTGTCTCCCCTCTCCCTTATCCTTTCTTCGTCGACCGCCCACACCCTTTTTCTCCCTTTCTCCACCACGCACGACCACCCAAGCCCCAACTACCATACTTGATCCACCCCCTTCTCTTCTCCCTCGTCACCCCAAACTGCACCACCTACCAACAACCCAAGCCCGCCTTCCCCTTCTCCCTTCTCCCTTGACCGAACCTCAGCCCCATCCGGCCCCCTTCTCCCTGGTTGCACGTCTCCCTCCAACCCTACACCTCACCCCCATTCTCCCTTTCTTTTTTCCCCAACAAAATTTGACCCCCGATCCCTCCCCCAATCCTTCGTCGGCCTCCCACATTACCAACATGCAAGCCCTTCAACTCTCCACCGTCCCTAACTCCGGCCGCCGCCCTTAACACCGTTAGTCCTTCTTCTCCCCTTGTTGCCCATTATCCTATTTTTTATTTTACTTTATTTTATTTTATTTTTTATTATTCTTATTTTTTATTTATTTATTTCTTTAATTAGTTCCACTGATTTTAGTTAGTACGTCATTCTTATTGTTTCTTTACTGTTGACTCTTTGTTCCTTCTTGAAGCTATGGACATTTTTTTATATTGGTTTTGATATGATGCTATTTTATTCTATTTTATTCAGCAGTACTGTGCATGTCTTAAGTTTAGTTGGTTTGATTTGTGTTTTCTTTGCTAGTATGATTATTTATAACACCCCCTTACCCGAGACTGTTGTCGGAGTCGAGCATGAGACATTACTAAACTTATTTTAGCATTTAAACAAGTTCAAACAATTTTCATAGTATGATTCTTTGTAACGCCCCCTTATCTGCGTCATAGTCGCTAACAAAATCATATCTCGAGTTACAAAATTTGAAATCAAATTCCATAAATTTTCCCTAAAACTAGACTCATATATCTACTTACTAATTTTTTTCTAGAATTTTTGGTAGGGCCAATTAGTACATTTTATTAGTTAAAGTCTTCCCTGTTTCAGGGTTTGGCTACTCTAACCCCTGTGCACTACGAATCAAATTTCTTTCCGTACAAAGATCCAATGACCATGTTGTTTGTTTTTCTTAAAAATAGACTCAATAAGGAATCCATAAATATAAATTTTGAGTCCTAATTATTTTTACAAAATTTACGATGAATTTATAAATTCAGAATAGGGAATTCAGAAATTGCTTTGACCCTGTTTCACCAAAACGTAAATATCTCAAAAAATACACCTCTTTCACCTATTTTGTTTCTTCCACGTGAAAACAGATTCATTAAGCTTCAATTCCATATTTTATTCATCATCTAATTTTATCTCTACTATTTTTAGTGATTTTTCAAACTCACATCACTACTGCTGTGTGATTCTGTTTTATAGCCAATTTCACCATTTTATGGATTTCCATAGATTAGTTAGCACATAAAGCATACGTGTTATCAAATATAATCTTGATTAGCCACTCTAATAGCTAATCATTCTCAAACCTTTCCATGCCATCCATAAGCCATATCATAAGATTATATACACAAAATGATTATAATGCTATACATGTCATATTCCCAAATTATACAAGTCATTATACCAAAATAGTTTGTTGATAGTGTGAGCATGCCTCCGACCGTTCCCAATCTCCTAGCCGGCTTGACAAAACTACAAAGAATAGAGAGGAGGGAGTAAGCATAATTGCTTAGTAATTTTACATGTAAATAGCAAGTAACATAACCATGCAATAATACGAAATCCACATTTGCATAATATCACCAAAGCATTCATATCATATTTCTCATTCATGATCCTACCATATTATTGTTATATTGAAGTCTCAACCCGAGGGTTAAGTACATACCTGTACAAATTTTCTCATTCACTACACTTACCAACATGTCACCTTCGTTTTACGTACTCACCTTATCCACTTAAGATTTACCCATTGAACACATTGGAATATGATTCGAATACACGTATTTCATGCACATAAGTGCCATACCCGCAGCTAGACAAACTCAATAGCCTGTGAAAATTATGTAGCCAAGCTACCATGTAACCCGCCCATAAGTGAACTCAGACTCAACTCAACTAGTTCGGATGCCTAGTTACATCTCACGAACTCGGACTCAACTCAACGAGCTCGGAACTCAAATATCTTAGTGACATGTCACTTGTATTCTAATCTATTCTTAATGTTCAAACGGGCTTTTTCCTCAATCACACATCTTTGCCGTCTTCCACGGAATATCGAAACTGATACTCGGTAGCAATTCATATTTAACAAGTAGCACACATAATTTGCATATTACTCAATAGTAACCACAAAGCATAATATTTCATGATATTAATCATCATATCATATAAATAACATTAAATTACTTAAAATGACAATTATGTTACTACATTTACACCTGAACTTAACTTGGTACAAAATAAAGAAATTTTGCAATTTAGTTCACATTTAGCTGATTTAATACTCACATTTATCAAAATAGTCCTTAACTCTAAATTTGGCAAAATTACAATTCTACCCCTAAACTTTTGCATATTTACACTTTTACCCCAAAGCTCAAAAATTAAATTTTTTTCCAAAATTATTAAGTTTTATGACATGCTGATCATTTTTCCCTTCTATGGAAACATCAAATTCTCACTCTAACATGTAGTTATAAACATTAGGTATTTTTACCGATTATGTCATTTTACTCGTTTTCACGTAAAATCGTTTAGCAAACGTTGTTTAACACAATTTAAAGCTTCATATTATACCATAAAACATCAAAATAAACACATTTCACCTATGGGTATTTTTCCAAATATAAACCCTAGGTTAAATTATTGCTAGAATAAGCTAAATCAAGTTACACGGACTCCAAAAACATAAAGAACACTAAAAACGGGGCTTGGAATCACTTACTATGGAGCTTGGAAGCTTGAAACAAACTCTAGTTATGGGGAACCCTTGAAATTTCGTCCTAATGAAGAAGATGGACATATTTTGCCATCTTTTTCCTTTTTTAATCTTTTAATTATCAAATGACTAAAATACCCTTCATTAAAAACTTTGGTTATTTCTACCTATGTATGTCCACTTTTTTCCATGAAAACCTAATGGTATAATTCCATTTAAGGACCTCTGCTTCAATTATGCTCTTCAATTAAATCCTTTAACATCTAAAACTCATATTTATCAACTTTTGCAATTAAGTCCTAATAGGCAAATTAGGCATGCAATTCATGAAATTTTCTATCGATATTCTAACACTCTCAATAAATTATAAAAATTAATCGGAATAAATTTTTCTACTTCAGAATTATGGTTTCGAAACCATTATTTCGTTTAGGCCCTAATTCAGGATATCGCATTCTTCATGTTTATTCTCACTCATTATCAGCTCTTTGATTGGTAATAGCATGCTATTCCTTAGTTTTATTATTTTCCACATCTATTAGTCCAATTTTGAAACTTCATTTAGATTTTTATTCTTTCTTAGCTTGCGTCTCCTATATTGGTTCATCTATTTAATATATTTTAATTACTTTATTGTAGATCCACTATGACGAATACACGAGGCAAATCTAAGTTCGTTTTCCCTGCTTCGAAAAAGCGGAAGGGCCCTAGTGGGACTTTCTCCTCGAGCACATTCGCCGAGGGCCGCCACCCCTATATCCGATTTACGGTGAGCCCCCAAGAGGATTTATATTAGCTCTTTCAAGCACGACCATTCGACCTTGGCCGCTACATTGATTAGGCCGCATTGGAGCAGGTTCGACTCGTTGATGACGTATGCTTCATTATTGCCACAGCTATATGGGATATATTTTTTTCCATCATCGAGCCCACCTATATGGAGATGACATTGGAGTTCTGCTTGACCTTTCTGGTTCATCAGGTTATGACAGTTCATGATGAGTCTGGCACCATTAGTTTTCGACTTGGTGGTTTGGTACGCCACATTAGCGTTCTAGAGTTCAGTGTTGCTATGGAACTTTATACAGAGGAATTTAGGAGCGCCGAGGACTTCCTACGACTTCATCGACATATCCACCACTCGCCATCATGTTGCTAGACGAAGCTTACAGGGAGTCAGGCACCATATGATCCGAGTAGCTCGAAGGCGACTTCTCTCTCTCTGGCTTAATTCATGCCCTTTTAGCTCACATTTTGATAGGTCGGAGAGAGAGCATCGGAGTCGTTACCACTCCCGATGCTTATTTCTTATGGAGCATGGCGTACGGGCACATATTTGATTTGGCATACTTCATCACTCTAGCCTTCCGCCATTACACAGACAGCCACAGGAAGGGCCCCATCGACACTTCGGTCTTCTAGACACACCGGAGCAGTCCTCCACACTCACACTAGTCCTCGTGATAGGGAAAATTCATAGGTAATTATGCATTGATTGTTTAAACTTCAAGACATGAGAGAATCAAGCATGATAAGTCTATTTTCAGAAGAAAAAAATTGCTGGGTTGTTTCCCTAAATTGAGGTATTACCTTGAAGTTTGAGATTTGCAAGATTAATATCAAAAAAAATTTGTAAGATTTTGAGCCTTTAGAGCATACACTTTTCTTGCTCACTTTATTATTGGTTATGTGTGTGTCAATACTGATTGGTTATTCTAGAACTTGCTTCGATTATACATGTCGGGGCCACACATTTGATGTGATACACTGAGATGATAAAGGCACATAGGTTTTAACCCACTTATCCCAAAAAGCCTACCTTCATAATTAACCCTTAGTGAACCCCTTTGCCTAATAAACCTTTTCTTGATCTACCCTTAATATTAACCTATAACTCATTCTTTTTTATTCATTGAGATTTTTTCCTATTTTATTGACTCCCTTTTTGTTGAGATTTGATTTGGTTAGTTGCCTAACTATGTTTTTTTGTTCAGTTATTAAATTATCTCTTATTATCTTTATGCTAAAAAAATGAAAAAAATTATGAATGAATGAAAAAATTTATTATATTCATTTACATTTATATTTATTGATTATTGCGTAGTTATTTGTCGATTGAGCTTGAACAGTTATATTCATATCTTGAGAAGAAGCTCGTGTTATTCTTTAATAATTTCAATTGATGTAATTATTCAGTATTAGTTTATTTTTCTAGTTAGGTAATTTATCAATTCAATCTCGATTCTAACCCTCCTTTTCATCTTTTATCCACACCTTTAACCATAGCCCCATTAGAACCCTTTAAAGACCTTTTGATTTGTGTATCATCTCACTTTATAGTGGTGGAGATTTGATTTTAATGCAAGCATATGGTAATGACTTTTTATGCTTGACTATTGAGTTCTTATTTTTGAACCTTAAACACTTTGAGTGATTTAAGTGAATCTTTAGTGAGGATGTCAATTCTTGTCAGTTTGGATTAAAGATAATTACTTAAATAAAGGGAAATACCTATGTTTTCATGGTTTAAAATTTTCAACTTGGATTGTTTGGATCTTTAATGCCCTTTTAGTTGAATTATCAATGTATGATTACTTGTGAATTATGACAAAACATTATTGATGAGAATTATGAATTGAGAAAGTTTAATTTTAATTGTGAGTTGAGGATTTTGCTTGAGGACAAGCAAATGCTTAAGTGTGGGGATATTTGATAAACCATAAAAGTAACATGTTCCAATCCCATGCTTGGCATGTCTTTCTAATCCCATGCTTGGCATGTTTTTGGATGATTTATTGCATAATTTAGTGACTTTGATGCTCTTAATCCTTTAATTTCATGTTTCTATACTTAGGAGAGCATAGGGGAGAAAAAGGAGCAAAAAAGAGGGCAAAATTGGACAAAACGAGCTACTTTTACGATCCACACAGCCTGGCCATTCCCACACGGGCTGATCACATGCCCATGTGTCAGCTCGTGTCGATATCGCTCCCTATTTCTTAAACACGCGAAAAATCCAATTTTTAGGGATTCTGGGTATTCTAAAATTTATAAATACACACTATAAGAGGACTTAAGGGAGCACACAGAGAAGAACAAAGAAATTACTCGAAGAACACCGTCGGAATCAACTCAGATCTCCTTCAAGATTGAAGATCTCCAATCAACTTCTCTAGAAGTTTTTGGGTTTCTTTATGTTTTATTGTTTTCCTAATTTTGAGATGTTTTCCTGCCAAAGTATGAACTAAATTCCCTAGATACTTAGGGAAGATGAAACCTATGATGGATTTTGTTATTTAATTTTCTGAATTACATGATAAATACTTGATTTCTTGATCTCAATTATGTGTACTTATTCCATGTTTTAATGTTTTCAGGATATTAATTCATGATTGATGTGTTTAATTTAGTGGAGCAAAAGTCCCTATTTAAGAGTAGATTTGGAATAATTGAGTGGAGTTGCATGCAATCCTAGAAATAGGACGACATAAATCTACCGGATTAGAGTCAAATCTAATAAGGGAATCCATAGGTCGAGTTAATGTGACAATATGAGTTTTAATTAGAAAGAGATTTCAATTAATCAACTTAGAGTCAGTTATTTTTACTCTCGAAAGAGATATTAATATAATTTAGGGATTTCTACAGATTAAGGCAAGTGAATAAATCGTTTAATTTAGATTTAGAATAATAAGTGAAGTCTAGGTAGATTCTTTCCTGGGTATTGTCTCTCAAATAATTAGTTTATTTTCATCGAGTTCTTAATAATTAGTTTAGATAATTTTATATTAAAAACAAACTTCTTCAATTTATCAGCTAGATAATAAAAAGAAAGTAAGTACTAGTACTTTTAGTTCTCGTGGATACAATATTCCAAACTCAAAGAAAGTAAGTACTAGTACTTTTAGTTCTCGTGGATACAATATTCCTGACTCACCATAGTTATACTATTATTCGTTAGGTATGTTTACGTTTATCGTGATTTTAGTTAGTTAAGTGAATCATCATCAATGTAGAACGCCCACATGTTCGATGGGGCTTAGTGAAAGAAACTTGGCAAGTCCTGAATTAGTACAAGAAACAGAAGAAAAAGTCTCTATTAGCCATAGTCATCCAAAAGTTGTCCAATATCCTCAAAAAGCTTATGCAGATCTAAAGAGAAAGAGATTTCTTTTGAAGTTGGTGATAAGGTGTTCTTTAAAGTCTTTCCTTGGAAGAAAATTATAAGATTTGTTCAGAAAGGAAAATTGAGCCCACGATTTGTAGGGTCATATGAAGTTTTAGAACAAGTTGGACCAGTGGCTTATAGATTGGCTTTACCTCCAAAGTTATCAAAGATTCATAATTTGTTTCATTTGTCTATGCTAAGAAGATATTGATCAAATTTGGATCATGTTGTACAAATTGGAGGGTTAGAAATGGAACAAAATTTGTCTTAAGAAAAAGAGCCCATTCGTATCTTGGCAAGAGAAGTGAAAGAGCTAAGGAACAAGAGGATCCCATTAGTGAATGTAACGTCCTCACGCCCGAGACCGTCGCCAGAGTCGAGCTTGAGGTGTTACTAAACTTAATTCATTAATTAAATAGCTCAAACAATTTATTTTTAAAATTTCCAGACAAGCTGGCTAACTGTGTCACAGTCGCTTAAAAATTCATATCTTGAGTTACGAAACTTGAAATTAAGATCTGTAAATTTTTCCTGAAACTAGATTGATATATCTATCTAATAATTTTTTTCTAGAATTTTTGGTCATGCCAATTAGTACAGTTTATTAGTTAAAGTCTCCCCTGTTTCAGGGTTTGACTACTCTAACCCCTGTGTATTACGAATCATATATCTCCCTGTACAGAGTTTCAATGATTATTTTGTTTGTTTCTCATAAAACTAGACTCAATAAGGAATCTTTAAATATAAAGTAAAACTTCTAATTATTTTTTTTATAATTTGTGGTGAATTTTTAAATTCAGAACAGGGGATTCAGAGACCACTATGACCCTGTTCCACCAAAACTTAAATATCTCATAAAATATAACTCATTTACCTGTTTTGTTCCATCCATATGAAAATAGACTTATCAAGATTCAATCTAATAACTTATTAATCATTTAATTCCATTTCTACTATTTTTAGTTATTTTTCAAATTCACATCACTGCTACTGTATGACTCTGTTTTATGGCCAATTTTACCATTCCAAGGATTTTCATGTTTTAGTTAAGACATAAAGCATACATGTTATCATATATAAACTTGATTAGCTATTCCAATAGCCAATCATTTACAAACCCTTTTCTTACCAAACCATAACCATATCATATGATCATTTATACAAAGTGAGTATATTGCTATACATGCCACACTCAAAATATACAAGCCATTTTACCAATTTAGGTCTTCGGATAGTGTGAACGAGCCTTCGACCTATCCTGATTCTCAAGCCGGCTTGTCAAAACTACAATGAAGAAAAAGGAGGGAGTAAGCATAAATGTTTAGTAAGTTCACATGTAAATAATAAGTAACATGATTATGCAATCCAACATAAACATCATTAAAACACTCATAACATAAAAATACTTACTATCTTACCACAATTTTGTCTCACCAAGTTCTCAACCAAGAATTAAACTCATACCTGTCCATTTTCACTTTTTCAACACATTCATCATCGAATCACTTTCGTTTTAAGCATCCTCAATATTCTCTTAGGATTCTCCCGTTGAACACGTAGGAATATAATTTCGGATACACAGATAGTGTGCACGTAAGTGCTATACTCATAACTGAACAAGCTCAATAGCTTTTGAATCTATGTAGCCAAGCTACCATGTAACCCGCCCATAAATGAACTCGGACTCAACTCAACGATCTCGGGCGTTCGCATCCATAAGTGAACTCGGACTCAACTCAACGAGCTCGGATGCCTAGTTACATCCCATGAACTCGGACTCAACTCAACGAGTTCGGAACTCAACCATCCTAGTGACATGTCACTTGTACCCTAATCTATTCCCAAGGTTCGAACGGGATTCTTTTCAATTACACATTTCGATCGCCTTCTTCAGAATATAGAAATCGATACTTGCTAACATCTCATACTTATCAAGTTGTTCACATAATTTGCATATCACCAAATAATAATTTACAAAACATCATATTTCATGATAATAAGTATCATGTCATATAAATAACATTAAACACTTAAAATAAAAATTATGTTACCTTATTTACACATGAACTTACCTCGATACAAAATTTTAGCAATCGAGCCTATTCCTCGTAAACTTTGTTTTTCCCTCGATCACAACTTGAATCTCGTTTCTCTTGATCTATAATGCCAAATTAATTTTATTTAATACATACATTCATCAAAACAGCCCTTAGTACGAACTTTGGCAAAATTACCATTTTTCCCCTAAAATTTCACATATTTGCACTTTTTCCCCAAGGCTCGTAAATTAAACCTCATCCTATTTTCTTATGTTTTATGACATGGTGATCATTTTTCCCTTCTATGGCAACATCAAATTCACACTCTAACATGTACTTATGACTATTAGGTATTTTTACCGATTAAGCCCTTTTACTCGTTTTCACTTAAAACCGAGTAACACAAGTTGTCTACCATAATTTAAAACCTCATATTCTATCGTAAAACACCAAAATACACAAATTTCACCTGTGGATATTATTCCAAATATGAACCCTAGGTTGACTTATTGTTAGCATAAGCTAAATCGAGCTACCGGGATTCCAAAAACGTAAAGAACATTAGAAACGGGGCTTGGAATCACTTACTATGGAGCTTGGAAGCTTGAAACAAACCCTAGCTATGGAGAACCCTTGAAATTTCGACCTAATGAAGAAGATAGACAAAAATTGGCTTTTAATTTTGTTTTTAATTCATTTTAATAACTAAATGACCAAAATGCCCTTAATTAAAAACTAAGGTGTTTTATCTTCCTTTAGGTATTACTAGTATAATGGTATAATTACTATCCAAGCACATCCACTTTAAAAACCCATTACTCACAAATACTTAATCCCTTTGTGAACTAGAACACACATTTTACAAGTTTTGCAATTTAGTCCTAAATATCAAATTGGACCCTCTATCGATAAAATTTCTAAACGAAATTTTCACGCTATCATGAAATCATGCCATAGACCTTAAAATGATAATAAAATAAATTTTTCTACCTCAGATTTGTGGTCACAAAACCACTATTCTGATTACGCCCTAATTCGGGATATTAATAGGGTACGAGGTATTACCGGAGTTTACGATTTTTTTATTCAATATAGCCCCTTTATAAATATCTAACCTTCCCTGCAATATTAAATTGAGATCAATCCACATCAACCAAACCAATTCCAACATATTTTCAAGATAAATTCATGCATATTTATAAGATAACGTCATCACATATCCAAAACCAGGTTTGTTAACCTACTAATGGCCAACTTTACATTCATTTCACGTTAACATTTACTTTATTAGCTTATACATGCCATTGATTTCCAAAATAAAGTTTCTTTATATACCAAAATCCTGAGGTTGATAGTGTGATGTGTCTCCGACCAAATCCGACCTCCGAGCTCTTAACACTACAAAACAGGGGAAAAGGAAATAGGGTAAGCACTTTGTGCTTAGTAAGTTCATGTAACTTGAATTATATTCTTAAATGCTTGAAATGTATGTTATTGATGTGAATATGATTTGAAAGTTCATTGTATGAAAATTTATGAAACATTGATATAGTTGATAAAAAGGGGAAGAAATCCCAGTTGAATGAAAGGAAATTTCGATGGATCTCCGAAAAGGAATTGACGGTAAAAAGGATCTAGCCCAGACGGGTGATCCTATCCTGATATAGCCCTCCCGAAGAATATGTGGAAAATGGATTTAGCCCGGATAGGTAATCCGAATTAGGGTCTGAATTTAGCCTGGACTAGTAATTCAAATCTAAGCTCATTAGAGTAATTGTCGTTGCAGGGGATTTAGCCTGGACTGGTAATCCCGACAATACTCTATGAGTTTATATTACAGGGGATTTAGCCTGGACTGGTAATCCCGCTGTAAGGATGAGGTTCGCGGGAGTGTGCTCTCTGAAATGGAAATGTGCGCACATGAATATGAATTGACGGACCCAGAAATGTACACTAAAATTGTACCTCTGAAAATCCATCAAAAATTCCAAGAAATTCAATGGGACAAATATGAAAAAAAATATATAAGGAAATGGAAATCATGGTATTGATGAGCTTATCAATCATAGTATATATTATTGGTACATGGAAATTGTTGTACTAACTTGAATGTTGAGTTTGTGCATGTTAGGGTAATAATGCATTCAATGGATATATGAATGTTTATTGTATTGTATTGAAAATATTAGGTAAGTATAATTCTTGTTACATGAGCTTACTAAGCACAAAGTGCTTACCCTGTTTCCTTTTCCCCTGTTTTGTAGTGTTAAGAGCTCGGAGGTCGGATTTGGTCGGAGACAGATCACACTATCAACCTCAGGATTTCGATATATAAAGAAACTTTATTTTGGAAATAAATGGCATGTATAAGCTAATAAACTAAATGTTAACGTGAAATGAATGTAAAGTTGGCCATTAGTATGGTTAACAAACCTGGTTTTGGGTATGTGATGATGTTATCTTATAAATATGCATGAATTTATCTTGAAAATATGTTGGAATTGGTTTGGTTGATGTGGATTGATCTCGATTTAATATTGCAGGGAAGGTTAGATATTTATAAATGGGCTGGAAATGAATACGGGTAGGGGGTATTACAGTGAAAGTATGATGGAGAAATCATAATACAGAAAAGGCTACTTGGGAAAGAGAAATTTCAATGAAAGAGTAGTATCCTCAGCTATTCATAGGTCTGAATTTTGAGGACAAAATTTTCTAAGTGGGGGAGAATTGTAATAGCCCGCTGGGAAAATTCTTTGTGTTTGGTTACTATTTGGCATATAGCTGGTAAAATAAGGATATATATATGAGTAAGTAAAGTGTTGTATTGGCTAAGTATAAAATTCTGTGTATTGCGCCATTTGACGAACTCCTAGTTTGGTGAGCTCTAAGGTTTGGCAAACTCTTCTATTAAGTATCCATCCAACCTAGAGGCTTTGGGTGAACTCGTTAATTTCGTAGTTGTTTAGGTTTTTTTATTATTTTAATATTTTACTATCAATTAAGTTGAGATTTAATTAGAATGGAACTAGACTACCATAGATGATAAGACTTAAATTATGTTAAGTGCACTTAATCACGAGAATCAAGAGTGTTAGTAGAATTATTTGATTTTTTCACTAATCCTTGTCTCTGTGCTTAAGTATATAAGGATAGCGTTGGTATTTTCAAACACCTTTATGTTTTCTTCTTCTTTCTTGATTTCTTATGAATCTTTTTGAAAACTTAAGTTTAGAAAACTTCTTGAAAGTGAAGGTTCACAATATTCAGCTAACTTATACATTAGTACTAGCTAACTGGTAATTACTGATGGACCCTAGGTTATCCTCTAAGTTATTTATGTGTTTTTTGTTCTACATGCATAGATGTTAAAATAGTATGTGATGAAGGAAACTTTCTAATTCTTGATTAAGTGTGGTTGATTCTTGCATGCAGGATTAGATTTGACAAATTGATGATATGATATGTATAACTATCTTTCTTTTAGCTTAAGAAGCTGATGAAGGTCCAAGTGATAAAGGCAAAGGACCTACTTTGTAGATTTTGTAAGAGTTTCTGGTGGGTTCTTTCTTACTTCCATGTATTGTAGTTTCAGTCTTTTATAATCCATGTAAGGTAAGTATTCTTACTTTGTAATGGATGAAAAGAGTATGAACGGATAATGGTTATCTAGAGTCACTATATAAGTTCAGTTTGTCTATGATATGAAGTAAGTGACATCCTTCCTTCATGCTTGGGCCACTACCACCTACTTCTGATATGTATGATATGATTTAATATGTGGTGATGGAGATGAGGAGATATGTTTATGAAGCCTCAGGTAGGGCAACTATATTGCAAACCGGATTGGCAAATCATGATAAATCATGTTATTCTAAATGAAAATTATATGTGGAGTTAAGAGGGAGAATGTATGTGAATGAGATTGTATGATATGCTTCTGATTATGAATTCTAGCTACGTGGTTGGCATGAAGATAGGTTGTCTGAGTTGTGTTAAATTGGTGTACAGTATACGCCTAAGTGATAAGTAAGTTGGCGTACTAAGTCTATTTGTATTCTGTATGCACCATTGGGCGTACTATGTTTGATGTGTGTAAGTCCCTCAGAAAGGTTCAGTTGTGCTATCAGTAATTTTATGTATAATTTCCTTTTTGTAACTCACTAAGTTCGTATGAACTCACTCTGTTACCTTTTCTTCTCAGACTTGCTAACTGAAGGAAAACTTTGATTGAAGGACTACGCCAGAGTGCTACTTCTTGTGAGTTGAATGTTCTGTTATGTATCTTGCATGACTCATGGGGGTGGCATCTAAATCTATTTTGGAAATAATTTGTATAAAGAACTTATGCTTTGTTGAGACTCTGTTTTTATCATATCTTTATTAAATATCAAAGTTTAGACTTAAAGTTTTACATTTTGTTTAGTGAAATTATTCTATCTGAACTTATACTCCATATAGTTTGAACATTATTATAAATTGTTAATGATTTGATTTAAACTTTAGTAAAGCAACAATTATAATATAGTTTATATCTATAACTTTGTAAGAATTATATAAAGTTTCTACCAAAATTTTTTGAAGTTAATTTGATTTTAAGTAGTGACACATCATACTCAAATCTAAATATTGGGTCGAGTTTGGCGTGTTACAAATAAACTAGGTAAAAGTATGTTAAATTTCTAAACACACACACGCTCTATCTCTCTCCCCCCTCCCCTTTCTCTCTCACTAATTATGACAATAAAACCATAAATTCTTTAACAATGCTCTAATATCAAATGTAAATTAAGTTATTTATTCATTTAAATAATTAAACATAATTATAAAGCTAACGATCTTATGATTTCATCATATTTACATCCAATTCAAGAAGAGTGTACCTTTTTCCATGATGCACTTCGAGGAAGAATAAGACCACCTTTTGTTGTAGAAATTGAAACTATAATTTTTCTCACTTAATCTCTAAAACTTTAAAAATACAATACCCATGGAGAATGTGTATGATTTTCTAATGAGATAGAGAAAGGACCATATTCATTATTAATAGAACATTAATAGCAAACTTTCATAAACACGTCTCTTCGTAACATGTCCTTTTGAAGAGTATTAATTATTCAAATAGGCATAATTCATGTAATATAACTATTTAGAAACGATTCTCATCAACTAATGAATTAAATTTAATTTTAAATAAATTATTGAATCATTATTAATTATTAGATAATATATAACAATAATTAATAAATATCATATGTATCGCATAAATTATTACAATTCACACCATAGTGGTGCCAAGAGCCACTTAGCTTACTTACTACTTACTACTGAGGGAGGTCCTATTTATAAGGGTTTGGGACTTTAACATGGGCCCTGATTGAATGATCACCCTATGGTGCAAGTTCAATCTTAAGGCCGTGAAAAGCTTCGTTAGGGTGCAACAAAATGTGAGTTGATGTCATCATCCTGGTGAATTGGCCTTGGAGTTATTAGATGTGATTGTGGTTTCTTTAAAGTCAATTAAGCGAAGCCTACATTAGCAACATTGTAATTTCTGATAGTCTAGTCTGAGCAAGTCTTGTTTAGCAAAGTGATTCACTTAGTGAGATGGACCTTGTTTGTAGTCGACACCTTTTTATTGCAAGGTAATTACGTATAACAAGTACTTGGCACATTATCTTCTTATACTCCCCTAGAATATCATTTCCTTCTAGTCTCTTTCTTGATGATTCAAAACTGATTTTGGTGGTCTATTTTATAGGATGTGCTGGAATTGATTGTTTACTGACCAGATGTTCAAGGTGAATAATCTATATCACATTTCTACTCATCATGGAAGGGAAATCAAATTAGATGGTGACTAAATTGAATCAGACGTCAAAAGGTGGGTGGATTATATGAACTTTGAGCATGAACCATCTATGAGTTTTTGAACATAGAACATGCTTCAATTCTTACCAATCCACCAAGTTGGCATTGGCATTGATGAAAAATGGAAGTATTGAAGAAAAATGGAAGTAGCTTACTCAATTTGGCTTTGTTATTGTTCAGGTTTTTCTGTATCTAGTTTGTTCAAACTTGGGAGGTCATGTTATGGTAAAACTGCTTCACTTGATATCTGGCAACATCACTTGGGTTCAACAGCCTCCAAATGTTTAGTGGTAACAGGTCAAGAAACGGAGAGTATTTGCCATTATTACCCAAGGAGAGCGCAAAATCATCCACGGTGAGATTCGATGAGTAATTAGTTTTGCTGCTGTGCATTGCGATACCTTAATTGGGAGAATTGGTACTCTAGAGACCCGTACTCGTTTTAGAAATGATAAATATAAATTATATAAATTTATCAATTAATGATTCAATTATTAAAAATGATAAAATAATATTATCCATTATTACTACATATAGTACACAATATAATCGCTTCATTATTCTCTAAACAAGCTTTTTACAGAGAAGCTACGTAAATTTATTCAGATCCCAAATAAATTGGACGTTAGAGCTCATAATATTCATTTCCCTTCACCTATTCACAAGTGCCAATACACAGCCTTCTTTTACCCGTAACTGAAGAAATCTCCTCCTAGAATAGAGAAGAAAGTCCAGGATTACAGGCGGCTCTGCTTGCTCATCCCAGGTGCCTTAAAGCTGGCAAAACCAGTGATTTCCCTACCAGTTACCAAGCTGTTGATATCATACGTGCCTTCATATGTATAAATGGGTTCCATATCACAGAATGCCTGCATGGAATGGTGACACCAACAACGGAAAACTTTCTATAAGGAATTTTTCTTTAAATCTGGATGACAATAAGGACCAAATCTTAAGTATACCAACTTCCCAAAGGAAGACATCTAATAACTGTTCATTATATACTTGATAGACAATTGGGAGGATCTCAGGTTTGGATTAGGTTTGTCAAACTGCATCCTGATTAACCAACAGATATATTCTACCATGAAGATATAAATACGTGATTTTGTTTTGAAAGCAGAGAACGATAACCTTTGCAACATGAAAATCAGCCAGAATTCCATTGCCACCAAGTAATTCCCTCCCAAGCGCGACTGTCTCTCTTGCCCTCAATGTGATCCATGACTGAAGACCATAAAAGTTTGTCAGGGCTTACCTAATTCAGAGTGAAACCTCGTATGAAATGTTTTACATATCTTAAAATGTTTATACCTTTCCCAAGCTAGCATGACCAGGAGTCATTTTACCCTTATCATACAATTTGCAAAGGCGCCAACCAACAAGGGTCATTGCTTGAATATTACCTAGCATTAGAGAAAGTTTCTGTTGGTTAAGTTGAAATGCTGCCAATGGAGCTCCAAACTGTTTCCTCTCCTTCAGATACCTACATCAAAGCAAATGCAAAACAGGTTACCTTACATGCTTGATATGTCATTCTTCAAATTGAGAATAACAGCACCGATTGCAATACCTCAAACACATGTCATAGACACCCATTGATATGCCAATAGGTTGCCACGCAACCATTACTCGTGAAACAGCCAGTACCTGCTTTTCCATGGTGACAGATCACAATTTCATGAATAAAGCATAAAAATCCCACAGGATATATTGAAAGGCACCAACATAAAATAGAAAAGGTTAAATCCTACCACTGACCACAGATTATCAACCAATTAGCAAGCAGAAATATGAGCTGAGATGCTATCATTATCTCAAACAGGCTATTTGAACAAACCTTGTTTGTATCTAGAAATGAGTTTAGACCAGGTAATCGGTCCTCATCAGGAACAAAGACATTCTTTAAGAGAATATCACCATTTTGCACAATTCGCACTCCAATCTTGTTTGCTATTTTTGTAGCTTTCAGTCCAGGGGAATTCTTCTTAACAATATATCTGAAACAGATGGCAGAAGCATCCCATTTTAAGGAAAAAGAGCATGCAATGAATACTGAATCTAGCCACCTTTTTATTTGCATTATTATTGCTTCTTTCTCTGCTAGGTTACAATAATGTAAACTTTGAAAATTATGACTTCATTTAAGTTCTTTAAAATCCTAACATAAAATCAAAATGGACAAAAAGCCCTAAATATCTTCCTCGCCCCTTCTTGAAATGATAACCAGGTTTGAACATTTCCACCTCTTCAAGATCATTAAGCCCTTAATGGTACTTGAGTAAAAATTCTCAACTGAATTGTTGATTTGGCTTTTCATTCTATATATGTTTGTAAATACTTCCTAGTTTCTAGTGAATATACAAGCATGTGTATTTATTGACTATTAGATGGCGCTTGTGTTTACGACCAAATGCTAAATTCTTTTCAATGTCTTTCTTACATACTATTTCATTTACCCATTTATCTGATTGGTTGTGGTATTCCTGGCAAAAATAACCAACACATCAGCAAAAGTGCTGTTTCCTATCCAGCGTTTTTGTCCGTCAATTATCCAACCTCCCTCTACCTGAAATTTTTTATATGATAGCAAACATGGTACAAACAAAAATTTTAGAATGTTTAGCAGTATAATAAGCTATACTAAAAAAGACAATCGAAAACCAATAAACAAGGTTGACGGCAGACCTTTCTTGCAGTTGTATTTACAGCACTAGCATCACTTCCATATTCAGGCTCAGTCAAAGCCTAAAGATAAAATGATAAATACTTTTTTAAAAAATCCTTCAGAGTTAAAGCTGAAAAATGATATTAAAGCCTCCCAAAATGTTATTCCAGAAAGAAATACTACCCAACAAGCTATCGTCTTTAACTGTGCCAAAGAAGGTAAATACTTCTGCTTCTGTTCCTCTGACCCACATGATGCTGTTCTTGATGGTACAGGCAAGTTATGCAAAGGTCATATTTATCAGTTATCTTCTCTAAGAAAAAATAAATAAATATACACATGCCATTAATTAATATGTAAAACAGAAAGGAAAGTTGTTTCATAAATCTCACCAATAGTAAGCATGCCTACAGAATGCACCAATAAAAATGTAGAGAAACTTGCATCAACTCTAGCAATCTCTGCATTTGCAATAGCACTAGTAGTGATGGAGAGACCAGGGGATCCATAACCCTGCAAATCATAGATAACCAAACATCATACTCACTTGAGTTACACTTCAAGAAAGAAGGAGATAAGTTCAAAAAAAGAAATTTAATGTAGGA
Organism: Gossypium hirsutum; assembly: GCF_007990345.1. NCBI lineage: Eukaryota > Viridiplantae > Streptophyta > Magnoliopsida > Malvales > Malvaceae > Gossypium > Gossypium hirsutum. The sequence goes on along the minus strand of NC_053436.1, from coordinate 41,897,806 downwards.
ATAACCTCGGTATTAAAGCCTGCAATTCCAAGATCAGCAAGCTTTGGAAGAATTTGGAATGGAAACTCTGCCTTCTCCCAATACTGGGAAAATTTTCAGATCAGTTTCTTTCTTGGTAAATGTGTAAGTAAAAACAATGATAAAAAGCAATTAACCCTAAAAATCATCAATCCAAGTTGTTAGACAGGTTCATGAACAGCATCTGAAAGATACCTCCGCCATTATAGGAGCTACTTCTTTTTCCATAAACTCTCTTACTTTCATTCGGAGAGTCTTCTCCTCAGGACTCAATAGATCATCAAATCGATAATAATCAGAAACTGTATTTATTTTTCCCAAAAGCAAAACACGCATATAATTAGAACTCAAGGTTTCCCATTTGATAACAACACATAGTCAAAATCTATAAAAAGATTTAGCACTTCAGAACCAATATTTTATCAAGTTGAGATGCATTAATGAAAAAAATACAAGATTTTAGAAGAGCTATAAAATTCATACCAGACGGAGGAAAAACAGATGCTGGAGTTGCTTGAGGGAATGCAACCGAAACATCCAAAGGTGGTGAAGATTTGTCACTTTTTTCAGTTTCATCTGTGAGACATCAAAGACAACAAATCTTTGACTAAAACCAAACAACACAATAATTGCAAACACAACAACGTTGAAGACACTGTAAGAAAACAGCTAATATAAATATAAAGTTTTTTCTTCTTTGAATTCTATTCTTCCCTGAATTCATCCAGAAATAATATGTAAAGCTCCAAACTTTCTTAAATTTTTCTTGCTATAATTAATATAGATTCGCTAGTATTAAGTTTCTTAAAAATTGTCAAGTGCTTAGTTAGTTCTATCATTTGGGGGGAAAATTAAGATCGAATAACAAAAAGGAAAAAAGGAAAAGACAAAATTTTGAAAATCAACTTGCAGATAAAACGAACCTTGAAACTTGGATGGAAGTATCATGGTGATGGACTGACAAGTTTCTTTATTATCCTGATAGAAACAAAATAGAATGAAAATGGAGGAAAAGAAAGGCCAGGCAGGAGCAGGATAAATATAGAGGTTTTATATTGTTTATTTTTGTTTGTTGGCACATGGATAACGATAAAGTTGGCGGTAGAGTCCCAGTTACTAAATGTGAAAGTAGAATTAGCACGCAATTTAGGTTGTATGGTAATACAAGTAAATGATCAAAGGATGGCTCCCACCAGGTGTGGTTGGTGTCAATCCTAATTAATATATTATAATAGTAATGATAACACCAACAAATAAAAATTTGAAAACACGTTTGACATGTAATTCAACTTTGTCTGAAATGATTGAATATAATTGTGATATTATCTTTTTCTAATAGTACATTAATAAATTAGATTTTCTTTTATTTTTTAGTATTTTTATTTGGATTTAAATTTTTTCATGGGAAAAAATATGATTTGTTATTTTCCTGTTGGAGAGAGATAAAAATAATATAAAATCATAGTTTTATACTAGAGGTGCTCATAGGCCAAGTCGGACACAACCAATATTTTTGGCCTAGGCCTAGGCTTAGGCCTAGCTCGGCCCGAAAAATAGGCCTAAAATTTTGCTCAAGCTCGGTCTAGATAAAAATATTGAAACCCAAACTTGGCTAGACCCTTATTAATTTTTTATATTATTTATATTTGTAACAGCCCGATTTAGGGCCTAGTCGGAATAGTGGTCTTTGGACCACAAATTCGGAGTCGAATAAATTATTTTATAATTATTTTGATGTTATAGCATAATTATATGAATGCATGGAAAATTTGGTGAGTTAATTTTGACGTTCGTGAGCTCAATTGAGAAAAAAGGACTAAATCGCATAAAATGCGAAAGTCCTATTTTGATAGCCAAAAGTGCCAAATAGCTAGAGAACCTAAATTGGGGGTCTTTAAAGGGTAATTAGACCCTAAGTTAGTGCATGGCCGGCCATAGGAGGTAATTTGGTCAAAAAGTCCAAGTTTGGTGGGTTTAGTGGCTAATTTGACTAAAATAGAAATAAAATAAAAGAAAGATGATATCATCCTATTTCCCATTTCTTCTCCACTGATTTTTCAGCCATTTTTGGGGGTTTTGAGCTTCAAAAATTTCAGCAACTTATTCCTCTTACAAGTAAGTGATTTACATACTTTTTGTTGATGATTTTTGCATTTTTGAGACCCTTGAAGCATGAGCTTTCAAATGAGGGTACTATTTTGCAAAATGATCAAGAGTTTAGGGTTTTTTCATGAAAGAATTTGTAATGTTTGTTGAGTTTTTATGGAAGAAAATAGGTCTTGGGTGTGTTATGAACAACTTTTGTGAAAGGTGTTAGCATGAAAACACCTAAAGGACTATTTTACATGAGTTGTAAAATAGATGTTACGTATGTGAAATAGAAGGAATTTGGAGTTGCTATAAGAGTAAAAAAGGTTCAACTAGGCTTAAGGTATGAAGAAATTCAATAAAATTTGATTTTTGGGCCTAGGGGTAAAATGGTCATTTTACCAAAGATATGAATTTTCGATTGTTTAATTTTATTTAGTGACTAAATAAGTACATTTTGCTATTATAGATCAAGAAATACCGAATCTGAACCTAGACCTGGGAAAAGCCAAGCAAATCGACTAAATCGACTAGTCGCCACATTTTGTAGTACGAGGTAAGTTGTATGTAAATAATACAACTACATTGCTTATGTATTTGTTGAATTGTATTTGAATTATTATAGTATGAATTGCTTGATTTTGGAAATGAGGTAATATGATGAAAATAGAGATAATAGAATTTCCGAATGAACCTCAGGAAATAAATCGGATATTCATGCCATAACATATGGGTTATTGTGAGCTGGTGTAAGACATGTCTGGGACATGCATCAGCCACATTATGAGAACCAGTGTAAGACCATGTCTGGGACATGGCATCAGCATTGAGACGAGTGCTAGTGTAAGACATGTCTAGGACATGCATCGGCCTCGAGACGTAAGCTAGTATAAGACATGCTTGGGACTTGCATCGACTACGAGATGTGTCAATGTAAGACCGTGTCTAGGACATGGCATCGACAAAGATATACTAGAACTTGTGTAAGACGATGTCTGGGACATGGTGTCGATGTTTGACCCCATATTGGAGGCTAAATGAGTATCCGATAATGTTCCAAATGGTTCAATGGTGAAAGTATGATTTAAAGTTAACTAGGAAAGTATAACCGTGTTGTGATGGTACAGGTACCTATATGGTATGTATGAAATGTGAGCTCAATATATGCTATATGAGGTGTAATGAATATTGATGAGTAAGTTTTGCTTATGCCACTTGTGTATTATGATATCTGTTAATGAATGGTAAAGATATGTTGTATATTTATTTATGTGCAACTTACTAAGCTTTATGTTTACTCCCTCTCCTTTTGTATTTTCTTATAGTGTCGCCTATCTAGCTCAAGGATCAACGGAAGTCAGAGATATCAATCACACTATCAATCGAAGCTTTCGGTATAGTTTGATTTATATTTTTGAATATGGCATGTATAGCGCTTAGACTTTGTTATTTTTGTGTCACTGAAAATTGGCCAAATGTGTTGGCTTGGGTTGGGAACCCTTCATTTTGTATTAAGCCTTAAATGATGGTTAATATTGATTTTGTTTTATATGCAAAGATGTTATTTTCATAGATAAGTAAAATGCACAAATGGAATGTTTTTATTGTGGCTGATTTGGTTGCTTGGGATAGTCTTATCTTGATTGTGGTTACTACTATGCAGGTTGTGTAAGTAAGGGTGGCAAATAGGCTTGGTAAATAGCCTTATATTGTCCACACGGGTAGACACACGGGCGTGTGTCTGGACCATGTGACGCACAGTCTGCCCCATGGGTGTGTGGTCCTGCCGTGTGTCCCCTGTACGTAAAAATTTCAAGTTAGTATGCATGATAGTAAACACACGGGTAGAGACACGACCATGTGTCGTAGCCGTGTGATGACACGGCCTAGCACACGGGTGTGTGCCTTGGCTGTGTGGCATTTTGGGGATGCTGACGTCAGAAATAGAATGCCCATGTTTTTACACACGGACGTGTGCCAGGCCGTCTGAAAGCCTCTGTAGGTGTGCATTTAGAATTAATTCCACACAGGTGGAGGACAGGGGCGTGTCCTTATATTACCTAGGCCATGTGAGCCACACGAGCCACCAACACGCCCATGTTGAAATGGAAACACTGGCGTATGCCTTGTTTCAAAGTCAAATTTTCTATAGATGGTTTAAGGGCCCGGGTTGATCCCGAATAGCTCACAATGGTCAATTAGGGGCTCGTAGGCCCATAACAAGAGGTTTAAAGTAGAAATTGAAAAATTTTTAAATTGGACGGAGTCTGGGTGACTTGTGAATATTTGTGTGCATGAGATCGAGGTAATGCCTTGTATTCCGCTCTGGCGTGGGTTACGGATATGAGGTGTTACAATATTTTTTAAAAAATATGCAATATATCAAGAATACTAAAATATTAAAATAAATATTTCCCAACAAATTGTAAATAAATTTAAAAAAATATATATACTTAAATAACACTAAGATAGGTGCAACTTAACAAGCAAATGTCTCTAAAATAGTAACAAAATTAACAATAAAACAAGAGTTATAAATAACAATAAAATAGTAGCAACATAATAGTGATATTGTAGAAAAATAGTGAAAAAAATAAGAAAATAGCAAAAAAACAATTTTTTTTGCATATTCGAACCGGGCCAGGCCCGGGCCAAAAAACCTTACCCGAGGCACACCTCATTTTCTAAATGGGTCTTATTTTTTTGCCCATGTCCATTTTTTGGGCCTACATTTTTACCCAAACCATCCCACTTTTCGAGCGGGCATTTGGGTCGGCCTGTAACACCCCAAAATAGGGCCTAGGAGTTTTAGGGGTATTTTAAGAATTTTGGCCTAGACAAGCTTAGAATTTTGTAGTGTTGGTACTCGGTAATATTTTCGACTCTAGTATATTAACTGTCAAACCAATTTTTGAAAAAGTGTTCTAGAAACCCTTAATTTTAGAAAAAGAACTACTTTATAACATAGTCAAAACAGTGAGCATTTATGTGGCAATTAAACCAGTCTTTAAAATTGAACATGAAAACCCTCACTTTCAGCCTAAACTCGTGATAGTTGTTCTTCAATTTTGTAGTTGCCGCCCTTTATTCTTTCCCTCACCATTCTATTGATTTTTTATCCCCAAATCACAATACCTTGATTTCTTATCATTCCCAAGTCATTTGCCATCATAAATCTCCAAGAAAAACACCCAAAAACTCCATAGATTTCACCATCTTCTTCAAACGTGGGGTTTATGAATTTACATTGAAACTCTTTCATTCTTTCAACAAAGGTAATCATTAATGTATCTATTGGTTTTTAATGTTATCTAGACTCTAAAATTGAATTATTAACCCTCAAATCGAATGCTTTAAATAAAAGTCAAAAATCGAGCCATTAATGGTGGATTTCGAGACTTTGAGCCAAAATTTGGTTTTAAAGTGTTTTTCAACTTGTTTTAGCATGATTAGCAGGTTTTAAAACTTATCTTAAAGTTCTGGTAAAGATTTCTCATGTTCTAATGAATTTTGTGAAAATTGCCTAAAAGATATTGAAAAATGTCGATACCATGAATTGAGTAGATTTGTCTAGTTTGAAGGTTGCGAGTTAGGAGTAGATGATTAAGTAGATGAATAGAACTGATTTTATGCAAAAAGGTTGAGTGTAGATCAAGATATTAGTATATAAAGTTTGTTGTGTTAATAGTTTAAGTTACATGAGAACTTAGCTTAAAGCTTGTGTTTTAGTTGGTTTGAGTGGATTATTGGTTGATATTTGACTATAGTTATTGCATGATTCATGTGTGTAAAGCTTCAGATTTGTTAGAGCTTGCTACGAGCTAGGAAAGCGTTAGCTGAGCTTCTGGTTTTCAGCAAAAGCAAAGTGGTGAGTGTATGGGATTGCTACTCGTAAACACGAGTCGTGTGTTATTTGGGAATTTAGATGTAGCCTAAACCCCTACTCTAAGTTTTGAGTGTAAGCTTTGTTGAAACTATACTTGTCTTGTGGTTATGTGGTTATATAATAGGCATGATATGTGATATGGTCATATAGTAATTATTATGTAAAGTGCAATTATATACATGTAATACATGTGTAATATATAGGTTATATAACTATGCTAGTGTTTTGCAAAAGATGCTAATATGCAATGTTAGTGCACAAATAATCGGTAAGTAATATGTGTTGTTTTCCTATATTTTGGCCTTGTAATCTTGGAACTATTGGATATAGTTGGCATGCCATAGGGTTATGGGTACTCACTTATATGTATAGTGGTTTTGGGCGTTGAGGCCCTGGGACATGTTTGGAGGGATAAGGGAATGAAAGCTAAGCTCTATTCAACGGGGCATGTGAGGGAAAATAAGGAGAGTGTTAGCTATATGCTTCACTTTTGGGACATGTTGACTCTCTGAGTCTATGTGGTGTAATGGAGATCCGTGTATTCGACGAGTGATGATAGAGCTCACTATATGTTTCATAACTGAATTGGTAATCTATCTTGTCTTTTAAAACTATGGAAATATGTATCTATGTTATGTGATGCATGCTTAAATGAGTATGTATGCATTGTGAGAATGAAATATTAGATGATGCATAACTTAATACTATATGATATTAGACTTATGAATAGGATGCTTGTCTATAACTGATTGGTTATGTTACATGATGACATGCTTGCGTTGTGGAAATTCTTGCATTCACTGAGCTTGTTAAAGCTTACTCACTCATTTCAACAAATATAGATCAGTGACATCACGGTGTGGGCGGTGTGGTTTCCGAGGGAGCGATCCAAAGAAGTCTGGTTATTTTACGTAGGTGTTTTATTATTTATATTTGTTTAGGGGAATAGGCAATGTGGTAGAATTATTATAGCTATGTTTAATTCTAAACATTTTAGTTTGGTTTATAAGGTCTCCATGTTATTATCATGCTAGAATAATAAACATTGATGTTGGCATGAAGATTCCCGTTTGGACTGATTAATTTAGCCGTTGAATGATGAAATTAATAAAGTAATAGATACATGATGTTTAGGAACTATACTTGAGATGATTTATTTGAACTTTTATGCTACATTTTTTTCTTCAGTAGCAAAGGTATCAATATTTAGGATTTAAAATTGACACCTCTATGAATTAAAAATTCAGGAAACAGAATAGAGATTTGGTATTGATACCTTTGCTCGAGTATCGATACTCGGGAAGAAATATCGATACTTTGTTTGGTGCTATCGATATTTTTTTATAGTTGGGTTTTTAATCGAGAAACAATATGCTCTTTTGATATCATTTTTCCAAGTGGTATCAATACCACTCAAGAGAAATATTGATACCTGGATATAGGTACAGATACCTACGGACATTTTTATAGTACTTGTAACACCCTTTACCCAAGTCCGAGGCCGGGACCGGGCACGAGGATTACCTGACTTAAATGCATGCATGCAATCATTTCCGAGTTATAAAAGCTAGATCAAATTTAAAACTTTCTACTCTTAATCTAGAAATTCTTACAAGGCCCAAATCACACTTAGGAAACGATCAGGGATTAATCTGAACACAGTTGAAAACTTTGAAATACGTCACTCAAAACAGGGGCACATGCCTGTGTGGAACGGTGACACACCCGTGTGGCCATTTTGACATGGTTGTGCTAAAGGCCCATGTGGTTCACACGGCCCCAGCACAAGGGACACACCCGTACCCCAAACCCGTGTAGAATTAATTCTAAATTCAAACCTATAGGGGTTTTCACATGGCTGGGCACACGCCCGTGTCCCTCACACGGCCATGGCATGCCCGTGTCGCAGCTTGTGTGTAAAAATCTTGACATTTTTTTCTGACATCAGCAACCAATTAGGAGCACACGGCCAAGGCACACGCCCGTGGCCAGAGGCTGTGTCCTACACGGCTGAGACACACGACCGTGTCTCTACCCATGTGTTTACTACCATGGGTACTGACTTGCAAATTTCGAGGTACAAGGGACACATGGCCGAACAACACGCCTATGGGGCTGACCGTGTGTCACATACGACCTAGGCACATGCCCGTGTGTCTAGCCGTGTGGACAAAAATAGGTTATCTACCAAGCCTTTTTGCCATTGATCGCGATTTTCGTGACAGGTAAGTTTTATATATTTATAATTAATCGTTCTTGAAACTAACTATTATCACGATGTAAGCAAGTGTACCTATCAAACAGTAGTATAGTTTCAGCAAGACCGGATTGTCGAACCCAAAGGAACTAAAAGTACTAGCAATGACTGTCTTTTTATTATCTAGCCTAAGAATAAGGGGGTTTTGTTTTAACTAACTAATTATCTAAACTAAGAATTCACAGAAAATAGAATTGGGGAATTACTTTTGGAAAAATGATTGAATTAAGACAATACCTAAGGAAGAATCCACCTAGACTTCACTTGTTATTTTGACTTCGAATCGGACGATTTATTCATTTAACTTGTTCCGTAGAGATCCCTAAGTTATATTATTATCCCTATTCAAGACTAATAACGTCTAATCCCTAAATTGAATAATTGAGAATTTTCTCTAATTAACAACCTAGGGTTGCATTAACTCAATCTATGGATCCCCTTATTAGGTTTCACCCTAATCCAGCAAAATCTTGTCACCCTATCTCTAGGCGCGCAATCAACTCCACTTAATTATGACAAATGTACTCTTAGACAGGGTCTATTCCTCCTCTGAATAAAAGTTTATCTTGAATCAGTATCCTAGGATATCAAACAAGAATTAAGAACACATAATTAAGAACAAGTTAAATATTTATCATACAATTCAGAAAATAATAACAAGATTCATCTTAGGTTTCATTCCCCTTAGGTATTTAGGGGATTTAGTTCATAACTAAAAAGGAAAACATCTCAGAAGAATAATGAATACAAAACACAAAGAAAACCAAAAACTCCTGAAGGGAAATTGAGGGGAGATCTTTAGTCTTGATGGTGAATCCAGCATCTGGGATGGATCAATCAGCTTCCCTTGAGCAGTTCCCTGCCTCCTTTTCTCCGCGTCCTCTTTTCCTCTTCCTTTAGGGTGTATTCATAGGCTTTAGAATGCCTAAAAGCCCTCAAAATTAGCCTTTTCCGAATTGGACTCAACTTGGCCTTGGTAGGGACACGCTCGTGTGACACGCCCGTGTGCGACTACTTCAAGCCGTGCTCAATGACAAGGGCCTGTGTTCTACCCGTGTGAGTCGTGCTTCGATTCTGCCAAATTGACACGGCTGTGTGGTCTACCCGTGTGAGGAAGTCCAGGCTGTGTTGATTTCATACGTTGGCCCATTTCTCGTTCCTTTTGCTCTCCTATGCTCACCTAAGAATAAAACATGAAATTAAGGCATTAGAAGCATCAAATTCACTAATTCTAAGGAAAAATCATCCATAAAATGTGTTAAGCATGGGGTAAAAATATGTATAAATTACGGTTTATCAAATACCCCCACACTTAAGCATTTGCTTGTCCTCAAGCAAAATTCTCAACTCATAATTAAAATAAATTCTTCTCAACTTATAATTTCTATCGATAATATCTCAAAATAATCCATAGGTAATCATATATTGAAAATTCAACTGAAAGAACATGATACGAGTCACAAAAGCCCAAATTCTTGAAGGCGAGGCCCAATAAGCAAATTCCCAGCCCAATCAAGAAATCCATCCATACTTAGTTGAAAATCAGGCCAAATTGTCAAAGTGGCCCAAGTTGTAAAGTTTTATTTTTATTTTTATTTATTTATTTATTTATTTCTTAGTTTAAATTTTTATGTCAATATTCAGTCCAAGAGTCCCAGATAAAATGACCTTTGACCGAATTTCCATATTAAAATAATTAGGAGTTTTTTTTATTTTAGTTTTCTAATTAGATTAGGACTAGTTATAAGGCCTATTTAAAGGCATGGCTGTCCACCTTGTTAAACACTTATCATTATTATTAAAATTTCAGATTTGTTGAGAGCAGAATTTTCTTTGAGTTTTCTCCAAGATTTCTCTCTTGAGTTTTCTTTAGAAGTTGTTTTAACAATCTTGTGATTGTGGGAGCCATCTTCAACCTTCTTCTTGCCATTGATATTCTTTGGAGGGGAGATTAGAGCCGTTTGAAGGGAGTTGTGAGATCTTTCGAGATTTCAAGGCTTCTTAGGACTTATCTTTTAATTTTTTACTGTCAATTCTTTCTTTATTTCTACTTGTGCTGAATCATTATCTAATCTATTTTCTGTTCTTATTGTGTTTTCAGCCTTTTTCTATCTTAAGGAATCAGCCCAAAAATCCCCAATTTCTAGGGTTTTTCCATACTCTTTTTGGGTGAAATTAGATTGTCGAAATTTGGGGAAAACTATCTTGGTGTTCAATTGGGCAGAATCACAATCTCCTTGAGGGTTTCAAGAACCCTAACACTTATTTCTATTCTCAATTTGATTCTTTGCTGATTTGGGGATTTTATTTCAGATCTGAAAATTCAAAAATCTAATCTTTTAATTTTTCTGTTTCGTTTCAGATCTAATTGTTTAGGGTTTTCGTAGGAGTTTCCCATGACTTGGCAACTCGATCTTGGTCCGCGCGCAACCCCGTATCATTTGGTATCAGATTTTGGGCGTTTTGGGTGTTCTTGGTTGATTTCTAAACTGATCTCTATTTTTTAAAGCATAAACAGCAGTTTTACCCAGAAAAATTGTTCAAAAAAATTCATTTGAGTGGGTAAACGTTGTCCGATTGATCTGAAATTTTACATACATGTGTTTGGCACTGTGATTGAATATAAAAAAATTATTCCCGCAAAAAAATCAGTCAAAACGTCAAAAAAATCGAAAAAAAGACGAAATCCAATAAAAATTTTAAAAAAATTCAGCGGGTTGAGTTTGGTGCCCAAACTTTCCAGATCAAAAATTAAATATTTAAGGACATTCGAGATTTAATTTTGTGATTTTTTGAGATCAGGAACACCTCGAACGAAGTTGTCAAGTTACTCCACAGTTTTTCGGGTTTTCTGTTTTCAGCAATTTTTATTGATTCTTAGCTGTAGGTTTTCATTTGTTTGCTTTTTATTATCCTTTTAAAATATCTAACACCTTCTTGTTTCTTGTGTTAGTAGGATTTAAACGTGTGCACAATCCTTCCTCGGTGCAACACGAATCACTTGGTGTCTCGTCAGTTTTTGGCATCCTAGTGCAAATTAGGATTCTTTGGTAGTTTGGTTCACACTCTCTAATTGGTTGATATAAACTATGATAAAGAACTCACAAGATTGAATTCGACCTCATTGAGAATTTGATTTTTCTTTTTGAGTGATTAATGGTGAGGTTTGCTAACTTTTATTTTTGAGTGTTGAGTGTTTATTTTTTACAGGTTTTGAAGATGTCTAAAGGTGATAATAATGATGCACTTATGAAAGTCCAACAACAGTTAGACAGACATACTGCTGCAATCACACAAATAAATGCTACACTTCAAGCATTGAATACTACTTTGAATGAGGTACGAGTGGATCAAAAACATCAATATCGAGATCCAATTAAGGAAGATAGGGATAACCAGCCCCATAGGTGCAACCCTCAACGTGTCCCTAGAATGGATGATGATTGTCATGATCATGGACAATCATCTTTGGCAAAACCAAAGAGCGAGCAGCAACGAGAACATCTCTTTCATACTCGCTGCCACATACAAGGTAAGCTTTGTAGAGTTATTATTGATGGTGAAAGTTGCTCGAACATAGCCAGCACGACGATGGTGGAAAAGCTTTGCTTAACCACTACCAAGCATCCACAACCTTATCAACTACAAGGGCTTAGCAACGAAGGCCAATTTAGGGTCACTCAACAAGTGCGCATCGCCTTTTCTATCGGTAAGTATCAAGACGAAGTTGTGTGCGACGTAATGCCTATTCAAGCCTGCCATTTGTTGCTAGGAGAACCGTGGCAACTGGATCGAAAAGTCACTCACGATGGTCGTACCAATAGGTATTCTTTCAAGCATCAAGGAAAGAAACTCACCTTAGTGCCGCTCACTCTGGAACAAGTCCATGAGGACCAAATCAAACTGAAAAATTCTGTTAAAACAAGTGAGGAAAAAGAAAAAGAGAATGAAAAAGAGCAAAAAGAGATTGAGAGTGAAAAAGAAATTGAAGAAAGAAGAGAAAATGAATTAGAAAAAGAAACAAAAGAAAAAGACGTGGAAAGGGTAGTGAGGAATGTTTCCACTAACCAAGATATGAATTTTTCTTGTGTTGCTACTTTTCAGGTTCCCGAAAGATCGAAAGATAACTTTCAACTTCAATACCTCTCAAATGAAAGACGCTTTCATACGATCAACTTAAGCAAAGATGAAATCACACTACATGATCCCGAAGGTAAGCGAGATAAGGAAATTTTAGAAACCGAGTCCAGTGCAGATTTGAAAATTATTGATAAAACTTTTGGTGACTTAGTTCTTAAAAGATCCCCTTATTTTGATCCGATTAATTGTTACTCTTCGATTGTGGTTGATAAAGTCATTACGAAAAGAAGCGTGATTTGTTATTCTCTTGATTTACCTTGTGTAAAATCCTCGAATTTGTCCAAATCTGTTTTGGAGAATAAGGTAACGAAATTTTCCAAATTTGTTTTCAATTTATATTCGTGCCTTAAACAGTTTATGTGGTTGTACATGAAGTTTGAGTTCCATTTGACAAAGGTTAACTCAACAACGGAGATTCGACTACACTATGCCCCCGATGAGCGAAGGTTTGTTTTAAATGAAAAAGGTAAAATCGACCCTTATTCTTCTGCTTATCGAGGTAAGATGCTTGAAACCTTTGAAACACTTTTGTACTCCTCGGATAGTGATAAAGATCGTGTTGATGAACACTTAGATCGAAACGTGCTTGACTGTCCTATTTTATTTATTGATGATCTATCTGTTTTGATGGTTGATAAAAAGATTCTTGTTTTTGATAATGCATGTGTGAGTGAATCTATAGACCGTCGATTAATGCATGGTATGATTATGCAACTTTGTGGACCATGTGAATCTTTTCAAATACCTACTTGTGACGATTATGTTTACCATTTGATTTATTACTCGCAATTTATTCATGGTTTGTGGGAACAATGTGAGACGACTGAATGCCTTAAAACATGTCCATCTTTGTTTCAAATATTTGACGAGGCAGTGGTGAGTAAATTAGATTGTTTGCATGGTAATCTGAATCTGTCCATTCACATGCGTTATACCTATTCTATTATGCTTATGATTGGACTACAAGCTTATTTCCGTTGCTATTTACTATCTCATGGCTATTCTTCTCAGTGGACTCAATTGCCATTAGTCCCGTTCGATAGAGGAAAGTCGAGTTCATTTGATTTTTTAGATTCGAGGACGAATATTTTTGAGGAAGGGGGGAATGATACGAGTCACAAAAGCCCAAATTCTTGAAGGCGAGGCCCAATAAGCAAATTCCCAGCCCAATCAAGAAATCCATCCATACTTAGTTGAAAATCAGGCCAAATTGTCAAAGTGGCCCAAGTTGTAAAGTTTTATTTTTATTTTTATTTATTTATTTATTTATTTTCTTAGTTTAAATTTTTATGTCAATATTCAGTCCAAGAGTCCCAGATAAAATGACCTTTGACCGAATTTCCATATTAAAATAATTAGGAGTTTTTTTATTTTAGTTTTCTAATTAGATTAGGACTAGTTATAAGGCCTATTTAAAGGCATGGCTGTCCACCTTGTTAAACACTTATCATTATTATTAAAATTTCAGATTTGTTGAGAGCAGAATTTTCTTTGAGTTTTCTCCAAGATTTCTCTTTTGAGTTTTCTTTAGAAGTTGTTTTAACAATCTTGTGATTGTGGGAGCCATCTTCAACCTTCTTCTTGCCATTGATATTCTTTGGAGGGGAGATTAGAGCCGTTTGAAGGGAGTTGTGAGATCTTTCGAGATTTCAAGGCTTCTTAGGACTTATCTTTTAATTTTTTACTGTCAATTCTTTCTTTATTTCTACTTGTGCTGAATCATTATCTAATCTATTTTCTGTTCTTATTGTGTTTTCAGCCTTTTTCTATCTTAAGGAATCAGCCCAAAAATCCCCAATTTCTAGGGTTTTTCCATACTCTTTTTGGGTGAAATTAGATTGTCGAAATTTGGGGAAAACTATCTTGGTGTTCAATTGGGCAGAATCACAATCTCCTTGAGGGTTTCAAGAACCCTAACACTTATTTCTATTCTCAATTTGATTCTTTGCTGATTTGGGGATTTTATTTCAGATCTGAAAATTCAAAAATCTAATCTTTTAATTTTCTGTTTCGTTTCAGATCTAATTGTTTAGGGTTTTCGTAAGAGTTTCCCGTGACTTGGCAACTCGATCTTGGTCCGCGCGCAACCCCGTATCAGAACATCAAAGTTTTAAACATTCCAAGTTAAGCACTTTATCATGAAAATATAGGTGTCTCCCCTTGTCTAAGTAATTACCTTTGATTCAAAATGTCATAGGGTTTCACATCCTTACTAAAGATTCACTCAAATCACTCGAGGTGTTTAAGGACATTAAATGAAGCACTCAATAGTTAATAATGAAAAGTCATTACCGTAGGCTTGCATGAAAATCAAATCTCCCCCACTATAAATTGAGATGATACATCAATCAAAAGGTCTTTCGAGGGTTGTAATGAGGCTTGGTTAGGGGGTGTGGTCAAAAGCTGAAAGAAAAAGTTAAAATTGAGATTGAATTGAGAAATTACCTAACTAGAAAAATGACTAGTCATTAATCTCGTACAACAAAGCTTCTTCTCAGAATAGGAATTTAACTACTTAAGCTCAAAAAAAAAGGTTACTACTAATGTGTATACACATTTTTTTAAGAACAAGTTAAATAACATGGACTAACTATTAAGAAAAAGACATAGCTGAGCAACTATTTCAATTCAAATCTCGACAAAAATAGGGATCAAATTTAATTTTGGGGATTTCAACAATAATGGGTTAAGGGTTAATATTAAGGATAATACAAGAAATGGCTTATTAGCTCAATGGGGTTTACTAAGGGTTAATCGTGGAGGTAGGCTTTTCATGACATGAGTGGGTTAATCCCAAGTGCCTTAATCATTTTGACATATCAAATCAAAGGGTGCGGTCTTGACATACATAATCAAGCAAGTTCTAGAATAATAGTTCAATTCTGACACACTCAAAGCAATAATAAAAGTGAGCATGAAAGAATTAATAGATGCTCAAAAGGCTCAAAAAATCTCACAAAAATTATGGCTTTTTGATGTTTAAAACTTGTGAATTCCAACTCAAAGTAATACCTAAACTTTGGGGAAACAACCTAAAATTTTAAATTCTTAAAAATCAACTTATCATGCTTGATTCTCTAATGTCTTAAAGTTTAAACAATCAATGCATAAATGCCTATGTTTTAATTTAAGATATATCAATCAAAATCGTAAATCAATCAAAATTTATCCTAAATATGATATGAGAGCTTTTCAAGAGAACAAGGCAGTCATTCAGGGATTTTTCTGATAATGAAATGAACCCCCACACTTAATATGTACATTTTCCTCAATGTACAAAGATAGATATTTTGACAAATGTAAGTGTAAGTTCATAAGATAGGGAGAAAAGTGAAACTTCCTGAGTGATGAATGAATTTCCTTGAACTGGAGTTTCGGAGAATAATCGGTGTGAGGGTGGAGGAGGATACTCCAGTGGTGGTAGAGGTTCATTAGTCCATAAGTTTTGCGCCAAAAGAATATTATATCTGAAGTTGGTTATGGTCGTGGTCGAGTAGGACATGGCAGTCGTGGAGAACCTTTTCCAGTGGAGTTTCGAGTCCCTGAGTAATAGTGAGCTTTGGAGCTTTTTATAACTGTGATAGCATCAGGAACTCTTTTAGAAAATATATAAGGAAGAATGATTTCTTGGTAGGAAATAGCCGGAATTCAAAATTGTTAAATAAAAATTATAAATCCTAATAAAAATAAGATGAAAGAAAAATAAAAAGTAGTCTTAAAATAAAATAAAAGTAAAAACATAAAATAATAAATGACAGTTTTTAACATCTTCATCGCTAGATGGTTCGTGAGGTGAGGGTGGCGATGAGATGTAGAGGTGCTGACAGATCTTCTGTAGAGTAGCATCGATGTTGTCAAATCATTGAAAACATTGCTGCTCGAATCGAGTTAGGCACTCAGAAATGTCAGCATATGAAGCCGCAGCATGAACTGGATGAGAGGGTGGTGGTGGCTGAAACGGTGGGTCCTCGTGCTATGGAGGGACATCATCAGTAATGTCCTCGAGGGTCTCCTCCTCGGTAGATTGGGCGAAACGATATTGAGGAGGGTAGGTTCCTCGGCGCTTTTTGATCATCCTCATGCTTAGCATGCTCGAGATGCCTTGTGGAGACATCTGGCCAATGAGGGTCAAGGATGATTCCTAGGCCACAGCGTTAAGGAGCCCGAAGTGTCAAGCCAACCGAGTAACATAGGGGCCAATGGCGAGGGCAATGAAATAGGCAAGGTCGATGACGTGCCCGTGCGACATACACCATAGAAAGTAGGCGTCGTGAGTGTTGACGACGCCAGTGCTCTCTTGCCTTCCTGTTAATGTGTGAGCCAAAATGGCATGTAGGTACCTCAGAGATAGAGGGAGAGCCGATGCCTTGGAACGGGTAAGATTAATGGTGGCTGAACTTGGTACTAGTGCGTCCCAGCACCATGAAGGAGAACGATGGATATGGCGATTGAGAGTATCTAAGTCATTCTCTTCCTTGAACTCCTCCGTATATAAGCCCAGTGCAGTACCGAATTCTAGGATGCTGAGCTAGTAGACTAATCTACCTAGGCGAAACTGCGTCGTGTCGGGATCATCGTAGTTCGTCATTACGGTCTGGAGATGAAATGTTGAGCATAGTTCTATCGTGAGCTCGAGAGATGTTGACTCGATGATCCCAAAGAAAATCTCCCAAGGATCGGTGGTTAGGAGGGCCCGAATTGCATCAGCCAACTGAACTTGTTCTATTGCAACCCAGTCAATGCAGCGGCCCGCAATTAGAGGTCAAGCCCGGAGTATTTGGAAAAGTTCTTCTTGGGGCCCAATGGGGAATTGCAGGAAAGGGTGGTGAATTTCCGCGGTAGGACCCGAGGAAGATGACACTCCCTTCCTTTTCTTTGAAGTAGGGAAAGCAGTTTTCTTTCCTCGTGAAGACGACATGGTAACCCTGCAAGCAAAACCATTATTTTGTCGTGAGGAATGTTCAAGGTAAGATGAAAGCAAATCCAAAAAGGCAGAAGTCATAAATTAAAACTAATAATCTCAGTCACAACTACTAGCAACTTAATCAAAAATAATTTGATAGCATAATTTCGTGACATTAGCATGGTAATAGCATGAGAATGAGCATAGTAATGGCATGGGTATGATAAGAGAATAAGGCTTTCTTAATAACGCGATTCAACATGCAATGTATCTAAGTAACCTATGAATGCAAATTAAATGATAGAATAATGAGCAAAACTGAAAATAGTACAAGAAAACTGAAGACTATTTTGATAATAAGCATTAGAAATAAGTAAAATAGAAGCGAAAAGAGTAAACAAAAGCAAAGGGAGAGAGATTGGGCGTCAAAAATGGAGTGGGAAGCGGCGCACGGGCATGGTAGGGAGGGCGTGTGGACTTGCAGCGGCTAGGGTTAAGGTTTTTGGGTGAATAAGACAATGAATAGTGTAGCCTATTTATAGATTTTGGGGCACACGGCTAGGGAACATGCCCGTGTTCCCCAATTTTTGCCCGTATGACTCGCGAATTTTGAATTTGGGCACGTCTGACATTTTGTCCATGCCCGTGTCCCTTAGGCGTGTGGGTGCACATGGCCGTGTCGCACGACGGTGTCTGGCTTCGTTCGCTTCTCCCATGCCCCTGTTAATTTAACAGGTTTGCCCACGGTTGCTTGGAATGGACGTGTCGCACGCCCGTGTTAATTTGACAGGTTCGGCCACGGGTTCAAGGCACGGGCGTGTCGCACGCTCGTGCTGTTTTGGCAGGTTTGCCCATGGCAATGTCACACTGTCGTGGCAATTTGTCGTTGCCCGTGTTGGAGAAATCTTTGCCCTGTTTCCACGCAGTCATAAGCACGCCCGTGTGCTTGGCCATGTCTGTGGGGTAAACCTGTATTCAAGAGCTCCATTAGTAAGTTAGGTGTTAAACACTAAAATTAAAAGAAGTTAATACAGTTAGTGCTCGGGTTGCCTCCCGAGAAGCACTTATTTATAGTCTAAGCTCGACTTACCTCTCCATTGAATGGTCATGGTGGTTCGAGGAGTTTATACTCCTCAGTCCTGCTATCATTCTCATCAAAATAAGGTTTTAGATGGGTGTTGTTTACCTTAAAAGTGCCGAAGTTGGGATGACTTACCTCGACTGTACTGAATGAAAAAATACTAAGTACCGTAAGAGGGATTTCTTCATTCGGTTTGGTAGTGACAATGTGAGGATCTGCGACATCTAATAATACTTTATCTCCAACCTTAAGTTGATTTGGGAAGGTTTCTGGCGTAGTTTTGGTTTGTCGTGTATTCTCGGTTTATGCGTCCGCCATTCATCTAGCTCCTCGATTTGTAGCCTTCAATCTTCATGAATAGTTCCTCTGTTACTGCTTGAGAATGACTCATGTACTTCCTTCAGACTCATTTCCTGCAAAGTAGGTTGCACCATATTGTCAGTTTTAGTAGAATGGTTTAGACGATCACCTTCAATTTCCGATGTGTTGCCAGAATTGCGAGCTTGAATGGTGATTGTTTTGTCTCCCACATGGAGAGTGAGCTCACCTGTGCCAACATCAATAATCGTTTTAACAGTTGCTAAAAAGGGCTATCCTAAAATCAAAGGAGTGTTGCTATCCTCCTCTATGTCTAGAATAATGAAGTCAACGGGAAATATAAATTTATCAATTTTAACTAGCACATCTTCAATAATACCCCTAGGAAATCTTATAGCTTTATCTGCTAATTGAATGCTCACCCTAGTCTGTTTGGGCTTCCCAAGGCCTAATTGTTTGAACATTTTGTAGGGCATGACATTAATACTAGCCCCTAAATTAGCTAATGCATTATTAACATCTAAACTACCAATTAAGCAAGGAATCGTAAAACTCCCTGGATCTTTTAGTTTGTTGGGTAGTTTATTCTGTAGAATAGCTGAGCAAACTGCGTTTAGCTCCACATGCGATGCCTCGTCCAACTTCTGTTTATTTTCTAAAAACTCCTTTAAAAATTTCATTACGTTTGGCATCTGCGATAGAGCTTCAATAAATGGTAAGTTAATATGTAATTTTTTTAAGAGTTTAAGGAATTTACCAAATTGTTCATCTGAGTGGTCTTTCCTTTTCGCGTTGGGGTATGGCACACAAGGTTTATATTCGACATTCACTGATTTGTTTTTATTATGACCTACCTCACCTTGATCTTTGCTCAACATAGTTTCTTGCTTCGGTTCTGGCTCAGGCTCCACGAATCCTTCTTCATCTTGAACATTAATCGCATTGAGTTGTTCCCTTGGGTTGGGTTTAGTATTACTTGGCAAGCTACCTTGTGGTTGTTCAGAGATTAGTTTGGAAAGCTGGCCTATCTGAGTTTCGAGCCCTTGGATCGACGCTTGTTGATTTTTAAGTGTTGTCTCGGTGTTTCGGAAACGGGTTTCTGACACTGAGATAAATTTAGACAGCATCTCTTCAAGGTTCGGTTTCTTTTCCTGTTGATAGAGTTGTTGTTGAAAACCCGGAGGCTGTTGTAGTCTTTGATTTCCTTGACTGCACCACGCGAAATTGGGATGGTTCCTCCAACCTGCATTATAAGTGTTACTATATGGGTTATTTTGGGATCTAGAGTTATTGTTACCCTTATATTGGACTTGTTCCTCCTTGATGCTAGGGTTGAAGGGTTGATACTCTGTGCATGCTCCTCCTCCATTCATCTCACACCTCATTACTGGATGTACCTGAGGAGAACCAAGTAAACCATCAATCTTTTTATTTAGAAGTTCTACCTGGTTTGACAGCATAGTAACCGAATTGACGTTATAAACGCTTGCTCTTTTAGTTGGCTTAGTCCTCATGACTTGCCACTGATAGTTATTCAGTGACATCTCTTCAATAAATTCATAAGCTTCTTCAAGTGTTTTGTTGTTGAAGGTTCCCCCGGCTGCTGCATCAATCATTTGCCTTGTTGAGGGATTCACACCATTGTAGAATGTTTGAACTTGCAACCATAGAGGTAATCCATGGTGAGGACACCTTTGTAGTAGGTCCTTGTATCTCACCCATGCATCGTAAAGAGTTTCTAAGTACATCTGCACAAATGAAGAGATATCATTATGTAATTTGGCTGTTTTAGCCAGCGAGAAATATTTTAATAGAAATTTTTCGGTCATTTGTTCCCAAGTAGTAATTGACCCTTGTGGTAACGAGTTCAACCACTGTTTAGCTTTGTTCCTCAATGAAAAATGGAATAACTGAAGACGAATGGCATCATCAGAAATGCCCTTAATTTTAAATGTATCGCAGAATTCCAGGAAATTTGCCAAGTGAGTGTTTGGATCCTCATCCTGCAAACCATCAAACTGAACAAATTGTTGTATCATTTGAATAGTGTTAGGTTTTAGTTCAAAATTATTTGTAGCAATAGCAGACCTAACTATACTTGACTCAGTTCCTGTTAAAGTAGGTTTAGTATAATCATACATAGTACAAGAAGTAGGATTTTGATTTGCTAGTTCAACGGGTATCGCAGGAGGTAGCTGATTGTCTTGGTTTTTAGTCATCTGCTCGGTTGGGGTTTGAATATTGTCCTCTTGCTCATTCTCTATGTATCTTAAGCTTCGCCTTATTTCTCTTTGGTTTCTGTGAGCTGTGCGATCGATTTCTTCGTCAAAAAGTAGTGGTCCTGACGGGTTTCTTCTAGTCATAAACTATAAAAATCTGCCAAGATAAAGAAAAAGTAAATTAATAAATAATAAAATAGAATTAAAATTAATAAATAATAATAAAAATAAAATAGAATTAACTTGCAAGAAAAATAAATGGCTAAAGTAATAAAAATTGAGTGTTCCTAATCTCTTAGTTCCTCGGCAACAGTGCCAAAAACTTGATCACGATTTTCGTGACAGGTAAGTTTTATGTATTTATAATTAATCGTTCTTGAAACTAACTATTATTAAGATGTAGGCAAGTGTACCTATCGAACAGTAGTATAGTTTCAGTAAGACCAGATTGTCGAACCCAAAGGAACTAAATGTACTAGTAATGACTGTCTTTTTATTATCTAGCCTAAGAATAAGGGGGTTTTGTTTTAACTAACTAATTATCTAAACTAAGAATTCACAGAAAATAGAATTGGGGAATTACTTTTGGAAAAATGATTGAATTAATACAATACCTAAGGAAAAATCCACCTAGACTTCACTTGTTATTTTGACTCCGAATCGGACGATTTATTCATTTAACTTGTTCCGTAGAGATCCCTAAGTTATGTCATTATCCTTATTCAAGACTAATAACGTCTAATCCCTAAATTGAATAATTGAGGATTTTCTCTAATTAGCACCCTAAGGTTGCATTAACTCGATCTATGGATGCCCTTATAAGGTTTCACCCTAATCCGGCAAAATCTTGTCACCCTATCTTTAGACGCGCAATCAACTCCACTTAATTATGACAAATGTACTCTTAGCAGGGTCTATTCCTCCTCTGAATAAGAGTTTATCTTGAATCAGTATCCTAGGATATCAAACAAGAATGAAGAACACATAATTAAGAACAAGTTAAATATTTATCATACAATTCAGAAAATAATAACAAGATTCGTCTTAGGTTTCATTACCCTTAAGTATTTAGGGGATTTAGTTCATAACTAAAAAGGAAAACATCTCAGAAGAATAATGAATACAAAACATAAAGAATACCCAAAACTCCTGAAGGGAAATTGAATGGAGATCTTCAGTCTTGATGGTAAATCCGGCTTCTGAGATGGATCAATCAGCTTCCCTTGAGCAGTTCCCTGCCTCCTTTTCCCTGCATCCTCTTTTCCTCTTCCTTTAGGGTGTATTCATAGGCTTTAGAATGCCTAAAAGCCCTCAAAATTACCCTTTTCCAAATTGGACTCAACTTCGACTCGGCAAGGACACGCCCGTGTGACACCTCTGTATGCGACTACTTCAGGCTGTGCTTGAACTTGTCAGAATGGCACGGGCCTGTGTTCTACCCGTGTGAGTCGTGATTCGATTCTACCAAATTGACACGACCGTGTGGTCTACCCATGTGAGGAAGTCCAGGCCGTGTTGATTTCGTATGTTGGACCATTTTTTTCGTTGTTGGCCCATTTCTCGTTCCTTTCGCTCTCCTATGCTCACCTAAGTATAAAACATGAAATTAAAGTATTAGAAGCATCGAATTCACCAATTCTAAGGGAAAATCATCCATAAAATGTGTTAAGCATAGGGTAAAAATATGTATAAATTACGGTTTATCGTCCACCTTTACTTGCACCAACCTATACTACATCAAGAGAAACAAATTTCATACACAAGAACATGGTTAAATTAGCCCCCAACTGAACATTTCACACATTAGGGCCACTCTATTTATTCACAAACAACTCAACAACATGCAAAACCATTCAATTTACTCATTACCAAAAGAAGATCATCATATGCATTTATCAAAAACCAATATTAGCCACCATCCATGGCATTATACAAAATGACTCAATAGCTATGACAAGCTACTTTTTTGGCCCAAAACAATGTGACCATTACAAAAAGACTAGTTCCTATACATGCCATAAGCAAACTGATAAAACTAGCTATAGCAAATGCTTTAGGGATCATGTAACTGGCTTCTTCGATGTAAGGCGATGATCCACGAGCTACTTTGGCGGCACTATAAGGAAATGGAAAGGAAAAGAGGTAAGCATAAAGCTTAGTAAGTTGCATGTAAATAATGAAATAACTACAAGTTACCATAAGGGATCATACTCCCAGTATAACTCAATTTGCACATGAAATTGAGGATTCATAAATATTAATTGTTCATATTTATCTCTCACTAAGCATACAACGTTGATTGAATTCACACTCATACTTCATGAAAAATACACAAATGGCCAGAAGCATAACTTACTCACTTTCCTTCCTTACTAAACATACAATGTATAACCTGATTTAGGGCCTAGTCGGAATAGTGGTCTCGGGACCACAAATTCGAAGTTAGGAAAAATTATTTTATTATAATTATGAGATTATAGCATGATTATATTAGTGTTTGAAAAATTTGATGAGTTAATCTTAACGATTGTAAGCCCAATTGCAAAAAAGGACTAAATCGCATAAAGTGAAAAAGTCATAATTTGATAGCTAAAGGTGTTATTTTATTAAAGAACCAAAATTGGGGGGTTTTTAGTTGGCAAATAGGCCCTTAATTGATGGCGTAGCCGGCCATGAGACATAGAGGAGACAAATTTTAAAAGTAGGTAGAAATTTGGTAGCTATTTTGACCAAAAAGGAACAAAATAGAAAAAGGTTTTCAATTTCCTTTCTTCTCATCTCTTTCCATTGAAATTTTCAGCCATGAAAGGGGGTTTGAAAGCTTAAATTTTGCAGCAACTCATTCCTCTCACAAGTAAGTGATTTTAATGAGTTTTCTTCAAGATTTTCACATTTTTGAGACACTTGAAGCATGAGCTTTAAAATGAGGGTGATATCTTGCAAAATGGTCAAGAGTTTTGGATTTTTCCATGGATGTAATTGTGATAGATGCTGAGTTTTTATGGAGGAATATGAGTCTTAGTTGTGTTATAAACAACTTTTGAAAAAGGTGTTAGCTTGAAAACAACTAAAGGAACCATTTTGCATAAGTTGCAAAATAGGTAATAAGTGTTTGAAATGTAAGAATTTGGGGTTGCTATAAGAGTAAAAAGAGTTTAGCTAGGCTTGAAATACAAATAAATTCGATAAAAATTGATTTTCGAATATAGGGGTAAAATGGTCATTTTGCCAAGGCCTAGAGGCAAAATAGTCATTTTACCAAAGATGTGAAATTATGAATGCGTAATTGTAATTAATGACTAAATGGGTACATTTTTGCTATTATAGATCAAGATTTACCAAAACTGAGCCTAGACCGGGGCAAAGCCAAGCAATCTGATTAAGCCGTCTAGTCAAGTACTTTTTGTAAACCGAGGAAAGTTGTATGTAAATAATACAAATATATTATTAAATGCATGTATTTAACTGTTATTGATTTTGATATAGCATGAATTTCTATATTCTGAACTGAATATGCATATTTATGATTGAGAAAGTAGAAAGATCCAGTGAGAACCCCAGGAAACAAACCAGATGTTCATGCCATAACATTGGGTTATGTGAGAACCAGTGTAAGACCATGTCTGGGACATGGCACCGGAATTAAGACGAGGGCTAGGGTAAGACGTGTCTGGGACATGCATCAGCCATATTACGATAGCCAGTGTAAGACCATGTCTGGGACATGGCATCAGCGTAGAGATGAGTGCGAGTGTAAGACATGTCTGGGACATGCATCGGCCTCAATGATAGTAGCCAGTGTAAGACTTGTCTGGGACATGCATCAGCTAAGCTTTGTACTAGTGTAAGACATTTCTAGGACATGCATCAGCACGTATACACGAGAGCTAGTGTAAGACTATGTTTGGGACATGGCATCAGCCTCGATGAAGATAGCCAGTGGAAAACCATGTCTGGGACATGGCATCGGCAACTTAACCCATGTTTGAGGCTTATAGAATTTCCGGTAGTATTCTAACAGGTTCAACTTTAAGAGTTAAGAAAGAGATTTAATAAGGAAAGTATGATAATGTTTTGAGTGTTACAGGTACCTATTTTGGTATACATGTGTAATGATCTCAATTAGAAAATGTGACTTGAGTGGACGGAAATGAGTAAGTCAAGTTATGCTTACCTTTGAGCTATGAACATGATGATAAATGGTGAAACTGTTGTTGTATATTCATTTATATGCAACTTACTAAGCTTTATGCTTACTTTCCTTCCTTTCTCTTTTCTTTCAGTACTGCCAAATTTCTCAAGGATCCCTTGAAGTCAGAGATATCGATCACACTATCACTCGCAATACTCGGTATAGTTGGATTTATATTTTTGATTATTGCATGTATAGAGCTAGACTAGGAAGTTGTATTATTTAGAAATTGTTTATGTATATTGGCTTAAGATAAAAGCCCTTCATTTTGTATTAAGCCTAGATAATGGCTATTATTTATTTTGGTAAATGTATATGATGTTCTTTCTATGAATGAATTGATGTCTTTTGGGATGGAATTGGTTTATTGAAATGATCTTGTGTAGGTTGTACAAAATGGCTTGGAAGATAGCCTAGTTTGTCCACACGGGCAAGACACACGGCTCACCCCTATAGGTGTGTTATGGTCGCGCGTCCCCTGTTCTTAAACTTTTAAGTTAGTATTGTCCATGGGTAGGCCACACGGGCGTGTGCCATAGCCGTGTCTATAAGTCAGTATTGTCCACGGGTAGGCTACACGGGTGTGTGTCATGGCCATGCCCTAAAGTCAGTGTTGCACACGGGCTAATGGCATGGGCATGTCTCAAGTCACACGAGCATGTGAAACCCTAAGGCATGAACTTTTCCAAGTTTTTCTTAAGTTCTCAGTTTAAACTTAAATCATCTCGAATGTATGTTTTTGGTTTCGTAAGTACTATTAAGGGACAAATTGAGCATGAAATGAAAAGTTTTAAATTGATCAAAATTTTATGGCCCAGTTTTACATGCGTATGCTGGAGTTAAGTCTGGTACACCTTGAACCCTGTCCCGGCATCAGATACGGGCGAGGGTTGTTACATTTAGTGGTATCAGAGCATGGTTTAGTCAGTTCTAGGACTAACCTAGTTAAAGTACGAGTCTAGCCATACATGCCATAAATATATATTGATAGTGTGACGATTCTTGACAACTATAAATTGTGTTTTTATATAGTAATGGATCCCGATAGAACCACGGTGGATGACGTGGAAATTAATACGCCGGCTCCTACAGAAGGGACCGCGCCAGTATAGAGTGAGCCTGTAAGTATGGGCCAAAGTGGAGGGGCTAGGGAAGCTTACCTCTGATTGATGGATGCTTGTTATATGGAGTTCGTTCGTGTTAACCCGAACACTCCACCTCCCCCACTTCCTCCGATTCTTCAGCATGCCCCGATAGCTCAGCAAGGTGCGAACATGTTCAGGAGGTAGAAGCCTCCAGTAGACAAGATTCGGAAGCAAGGGGCCAAGGAATTCCGGGCTAGTGTAGATGATGACCAGAAGCGAGTGAAGTTTTGGCTAGAAAATACCATGAGGGTATTCGATGAGCTATCATGCACACTTGATGACTGTGTGAAGTGTGCCGTGTCACTCTTACGAGACTCGACTTATCAGTGGTGGAACACTCTCGTGTCTGTTGTACCGAGAGAGAGGATCACTTGGGAATTCTTCCAAGAAGAGTTGTGAAAAAAAGTATATTAGTCAGAGGTTCTTAGATTAGAAAAGAAAGGAATTTCTAGAGTTGAAGCAAGGTAGTAAGACTGTGACGGAGTATGAGCGCGAGTTTGTGAAGCTCAGCAAATATGCGCGAGAATGTGTATCCACTGAAGCTACTATGTAAGAGGTTTGAGGATGACCTCAATGAAGATATTCGAGTGTTTGTGGGCATCCTAGAGTTTAAGAGAATTTGTGGTGCTCGTTGAGAGAGCATGTAAAGCAAAAGAGCTGGTGAAGGAGAGGAGGAAGGCGGCCATTGAGTCTCGAGATTTAAAGAGAAGACAGATGGGGAAGACGCATCAGTTTTCCTCTAAGAGGTCGAAAGAATTTATTACCCGATCGAACGCTTCGGTGGGATATTCGAGGAGGAACAAGAATCATCAGAATATGACGTTTAAAGCCCAGACTACTTCAGTCACTAGTGTTGGTAGTACTTGACCAGATAGGCCAGAGTGTCCGCAATGTGGGAGACGCCACTTAGGCGAATGCCTAGCAAATGAGAGGGGTTGTTTCAAGTGTGGATCACTAGACAACTTTATTCACGATTTCCCTAAGATGGAAGAGAGAGAGAGAAAGCGAGAAATAAAGGCAAGCAGTGCTCTATTGAGGGGAAGACCACAAAAGAATTCGAGTAGTGGAGCTAACAGTA
This sequence comes from Gossypium hirsutum, assembly GCF_007990345.1. NCBI lineage: Eukaryota > Viridiplantae > Streptophyta > Magnoliopsida > Malvales > Malvaceae > Gossypium > Gossypium hirsutum. Next base: position 41,870,481 of record NC_053436.1, on the reverse strand, counting down.
GAGGCGCGATTAGAGATGCTGTGGCGAGGTCTGAAGGTTGAGTGCCTGCGAGGACTTATGCTTTTCATGCCCGTGAGGACGCAGAGTCTCCCGATGTGATTACGGTTACTTTTTCTATTCATGATATTTATGTTGTTGCTTTGATTGATCTGGGGTCTACCCACTCCTATATCTGTGTAGAACTGATTCCTCGAACGAGCATGATAGTGGAGTCTACTGAATTTCTAATAAGAATGTACAATCTCTTGGGTAGATATGTTCTAATCAACCAAGTTTGTAGGAGTTGTCGTTTGACAATAAGAGGTCATTATTTCCCAAAAAATTTAATGTTATTTTCGTTCAATGAGTTTGACATAATCCTCGGGATGGATTGGTTGACTTCTCATAGTGTTGTAGTGGACTGTAGGAAGAAAATTATTGAGTTAAAGTATGAAGATGGGAATATTCTTCAGGTTGGACCAGGTGACTTGGATAAATCGCCTGTGATAATATCGTCTCTGGATGCTGAAAAATATTTAAGAAAAAGGTATGAGGCTTATCTAGCTTTTGTGCTGAATATCAAGTGTCTGAGTAGAAGATTGAGTCAATACTAGTGGTTTGTGAGTTTATATATGTTTTTCTGGAAGAGTTGCCCGGATTACGCCAATCTTGATTGCAACGTATAGAATGGCCCTCACTGAGTTGAAAGAGTTAAAAGTACAGATGCAAGAGTTAACAGATAAGGGTTTTGCTAGACCGAGTTATTCACCATGGGGTGCTCCAGTACTTTTTGTGAAAAAGAAAGACGGGTCAATGAGGTTATGTATCGACTATAGGTAGCTTAACAAAGTAACAGTGAAGAAAATGTATCCCTTGCTGAGGATTGATGATGTCTTTGATCAACTAAGAGGAGCCACTGTATTTTCTAAAATAGATTTGAGGTCGGGTTACTACCAGTTAAGAGTCAAGGAACAAGATGTATTGAAGACTGCTTTTTGAACAAGATATGGGCGTTGCGAGATTCTTGTTATGTCTTTTGGATTGACAAATGCCCCAACGGTATTTATGAACTTGATGAACCGCATCTTCCTACCGTATTTGGATAGGTTCATCGTCGTTTTTATTGATGACATCTTGGTTTATTCGCGTAACGAGAGTGAGCACGCGGAGCATTTGAGAACTGTGTTGTAGACCTTGAGGGTTAAGCAACTCTATGCCAAGTTTAGTAAGAGTGAGTTTTGGCTTAACGAAGTCGGATTTCTAGGGCACATTGTGTTAGGTGACGGAATCAGAGTTGACCCAAATAAAGTCTCAGCTATTGTAGAATGGAAACCGCTAAGGAATGTAACAGATGTTCATAGTTTTCTGGGCCTAGCGGGATACTATAGACGATTTGTAAACGAATTCTTTATGATAGCTACACCGATAACAAGGCTTTTATAGAAAGATGTCAAATTTGAACGGACAGTGGAATGCCAACAGAGTTTCGAGAAATTAAAGGCTTTGTTGATCGAAGCCCCAATTTTAGTGCAACTAGAGTCGGGCAAAGAATTTTTAGTTTTTAGTGATGCCTCTCTAAACGGTTTAGGGTGTGTGCTCATGCAAGAAGGCAAGGTTATAGCCTATGCCTCGAGGCAGTTAAAACCTCACAAGAGAAATTATCCAACCCGTGATTTAGAGTTGGCAGCTGTGGTGTTCGCGCTGATTTGTTGACACCATTTGTATGGTGAGAGATGCTGAGTATTTACCGATCACAAGAGTCTAAAGTATCTGATGACTCAGAAAGAGTTGAATTTTAGGCAGGGACGATGGTTAGAGCTAATAAAATATTATGAGCTGATTATCGACTATCATCCGGGAAAGGCGAACGTAGTCACCGACGCTTTGAGTAGGAAGTCATTGTTTGCCTTGAGAGCCTTGAACGCTCAGTTGACTATATCTAGTGATGGATCAGTCCTAGCAGAGTTGAGGGCTAGACCAATTTTTCTTCATGAAATTCGTGAAGCACAGAAAGATGATGAGAAACTGCAAGCCAAGAGAACTCAGTGTGAATCAGGGATTGAGTCAGATTTTCGTACTAGTACTGATGGTTGTATAATGTTCAAAGATAGAGTTTGTGTACCCAAAGATAGTGAGCTCATTCAGAAGATTTTGCGAGAGGCACACAGTGGTTGTTCGTCCGTCCATCCGGGTAGTCTGAAAATGTATAACAACTTGAAGAAAATGTATTGGTGGTCGGGAATGAAAGGAGACATTTCAAAGTTTGTCTCTAAGTATTTAGTGTGTCAGTAAGTAAAGGCTGAACACCAAGTGCCTTTTGGGTTACTCCAGCCTATTATGATTCCCGACTGGAAGTGGGATCGGATCACCATGGATTTTGTAACGGGTTTGCCACTAACCCCGAAAAAGAAAGATGCAGTATGGGTTATTGTCAATAAACTCACTAAGTTAGCATACTTCATACCAGTGCGTGCCGACTACTCCCTTGAAAAGTTGGCCGATGTGTATGTTTCTGAGATTGTGAGGCATTATGGTGTGCCGTTATCGATTGTATTTGATCGAGACCCGAGGTTCACCTCGAGGTTTTGGAAAAAGTTGCAAGAGGCTCTAGGAACCAAGTTGAGTTTCAGTACGACATTTCATCTGCAAATTGACGGACATTCGGAAAGAGTAATACAGATCTTAGAAGACATGTTGAGGTGCTGTGTTCTTGAATATGAAGGAAGTTGGGAAAAATACTTACCATTGGTTGAATTTGCCTACAATAATAGCTATTAGTCGAGTCTAAAAATGACACCTTATGAGGCTTTGTACGGGTGAAAGTGCCGAACGCCCTTATTCTAGACTGAGTTGAGAGAGAGTCAGATTCACGGGGTTGATTTGATCAAAGAGGCTAAGGAAAAAGTTAAGGTGATTCGCAACTAAGAAAAAAATCCTACGCGGATTTGAAACGAAAGGAGATTAAGTTTGAGGTCAGTGATAAGGTATTTTTGAAAGTTTCCCCATGGAGAAAAGTCCTCAGCTTTGGTAGAAAAGGCAAGTTGAGTCCTCGTTTCATAGGACCTTATGAGGTTACCGAGAGAGTAGGGCCTGTTGCCTACCGTTTGATTTGCTGCCAGAGTTAGAAAAGATTCACGACGTGTTTCACGTGTCCATGTTACACCGATACAGATCTGACCCTTCGCATGTAATTGTGCCAACTAAAGTTGAGATTCTTCCAAATATGACTTATGGTGAGGAACCAGTCAAGATCTTAGCTCGAAAGGTCAAACAGTTAAGAAATAAGAGTATACCGCTTGTGAAGGTTTTGTGGCATAGACATGGAGTCGAGGAAGCCACATGGGAATCTGAGGAGTCTCTGAGAGAGTAGTATCCAAACTTATTCACCGGTAAGATTTTCGAGGACGAAAATCCCTAAGGGGCAGAAATGTAATAGCCCGATTTAGGGCCTAGTCAGAACAGTGGTCTCGGGACCACAAATTCGAAGTTGGGAATATTATTTTATTATAATTATGAGATTATAGCATGATTATATTAGTGTTTGAAAAATGTGACGAGTTAATCTTAACGATTGTGAGCCCAATTGCGAAAAAGGACTAAATTGCATAAAGTTCAAAAGTCATAATTTGATAGCTAAAGGTGTTATTTTATTAAAGAACCAAAATTGGGGGTCTTTAGTGGGCAAATAGGCCCTTAATTGATGGCATAGCCGGCCATGAGACATAGAGGAGACAAATTTTAAAAGTAGGTAGAAATTTTGTAGCTATTTTGAGCAAAAAGGAACAAAATAGAAAAAGGTTTTCAATTTCTTTTCTTCTCATCTCTTTCCACTAAAATTTTCAGCCATGAAAGGGGGTTTGAAAGATTAAATTTTTTTAGCTTTTAATGAGTTTTCTTCAAGATTTTCACATTTTTGAGACCCTTGAAGCATGAGCTTTCAAATGAGGGTGATATCTTGCAAAATGGTCAAGAGTTTAGGATTTTTCCATGGATGTAATTTTGATAGATGCTGAGTTTTTATGGAGGAATATGAGTCCTAGTTGTGTTATAAACAACTTTTGCAAAAGGTGTTAGCTTGAAAACACCTAAAGGAACCATTTTGCATAAGTTGCAAAATAGGTAATAAGTGTATGAAATAGTAAGAATTTGGGGTTGTTATAAGAGTAAAATGAGTTTAGCTAGGCTTGAAATAAGAAGAAATTCGATAAGAATCGATTTTCGAATATAGAGGTGAAATGGTCATTTAGCCAAGGCCTAGGGGCAAAATGGCCATTTTACCAAAAATATGAAATTATGAATGCCTAATTGTAATTAATGACTAATTGAGTACATTTTTGCTATTATAGATCAAGATTTGAGCCTAGACCAGGGCAAAGCCAAGCAATCCGATTAAGCTGTCTAGTCAAGTACTTTTTATAAACCGAGGTAAGTTGTATGTAAATAATACAACTATATTGTTAAATGCATGTTTTCGATTGTTATTGATTGATATAGCATGAATTTCTAGATTTTGAACTGAATAAGCATATTTATGATTGAGAAAGTAGAAAGATCCAGTGAGAACCCCAGGAAACAAACCAGATGTTCATGCCATAACATTGAGTTATGTGAGAGCCAGTGTAAGACCATGTCTGGGACATGGCACCGGCATTGAGACGAGGGCTAGTGTAAGACGTGTCTGGGACATGCATCAGCCACATTACGATAGCCAGTGTAAGACCATGTCTGGGACATGGCATCAGCATAGAGATGAGTGCCAGTGTAAGACATGTCTGGGACCTGCATCAGCTAAGCTTCGTGCTAGTGTAAGACATGTTTAGGACATGCATCAGCACGTATACACGAGAGCTAGTGGAAGACCATGTTTGGGACATGGCATCGGCCTCGATGAAGATAGCCAGTGTAAGACCATGTCTGGGAAATGGCATCGGCAACTTAACCCATGTTTGAGGCTTATAAAATATCCGGTAGTATTCCAAAAGGTTCAACTTTAAGAGTTAATAAAGAGATTTAATAAGGAAAGTATGATAATGTTTTGAGTGTTACAGGTACCTATTTTGGTATACATGTGTAATGATCTCAATTAGAAAATGTGACTTGAGTGGACAGAAATGAGTAAGTCAAGTTATGCTTACCTTTGAGCTATAAGCATGATGATAAATGGTGAAACTATTGTTGTATATTCATTTATATGCAACTTACTAAGCTTTATGCTTACTTTCCTTCCTTTCTCTTTTCTTTCAGTACTGCCAAATTTCTCAAAGATCCCTTGAAGTCAGAGATATCGATCACACTATCACCCGTAATACTCGGTATAGTTGGATTTATATTTTTTATTATGGCATGTATAGAGCTAGACTAGGAAGTTGTACTATTGAGAAATTGTTTATGTATATTGGCTTAAGATAAAAGCCCTTCATTTTGTATTAAGCCTAGATAATGGTTATTATTTATTTTGGTAAATGTATATGATGTTCCTTCTATAAATGAATTGATGTCTTTTGGGATGGAATTAGTATATTGAAATGATCTTGTGTAGGTTGTACAAAATGGCTTGGAAGATAGCCTAGTTTGTCCACACAGGCAAGACACACGGGCGTGTGTCTAGGCCGTGTGTGACACACGGCTCACCCCCATGGGTGTGTGTTATGGTTATGCGTCCCCTGCACTTAAACTTTTAAGTCAGTATTGTCCATGGGTAGGCCACACGGGCGTGTGTCATAGCCGTGTCTATAAGTCAGTATTGTCCACAGGTAACCCCACAGGCGTGTGTCATGGTCGTGCCCTAAAGTCAGTGTTATACACGGGCTAAGGGCATGGGCGTGTCTCGAGTCACACGAGCGTGTGGAACCCTAAGGCATGAACTTTTCCAAGTTTTTCTTAAGTTCTCAGTTTAAACTTAAATCATCTCGAATGTATGTTTTTGGTTTCGTAAGTCCTATTAAGGGGGATAAATTGAATATGAAATGAAAAGTTTTAAATTGATTAAAATTTTATGGGCCAGTTTTGCATGCGTATGCTTGAGTTAAGTCTGGTGACACCTCGAACCCTGTCCCGGCATCGAATATGGGTGAGGTGTGTTACATACAACATAAATAAAGCTCGTATTTCAAACTTCTCATTTAGGTACCTGTACCAGTCACCACATGGTCATAAGTTCTCTCATTTTGATATAAATCATAAATTTTCTGTTGAAACATTTGGAATACTACAAGATATTCATTAGCCCCAAACATGGGATAAGATGCTGATTCCATGTCCCAGACAGGTCTTACACTTACTTTCATATATCGAGGCTGATTTCGTCTCCCAGATAGGTCTTATACCGGCTCTCATCTATCGGTGTTGATGCCATGTCCCAGACTGGTTTTACACTAACACGCAACAAGCTGACGCCATGTCCCAGATAGGTCTTACACTAGCTTGTATATCTCAAGGCTGATGCATGTCCCAAACATGTCTTACACTAGCTCTCGTCTGAATGTCGATGCATGTCCCAAACATGTCTTACACTGGCTGGTATATCTCGAGGCCGATGCATGTCCCAGAAATGTTTTACACTAGCACACATATCAACTAATGTCATGGCATGAAAGTCCAAATCTATTCCTAATGTTCAACTGAAAGTATTCATTATACAAATTCTCATCCACAATGCAAATCAAATATTCATACCACACTAATCGTACAATACATGATAATATTAAATTAGCATTATTTACGTACAACTTACCTTGGCTTACAAAAGGTGAGCAACTAATCGGCCTAATCCACAAGCTTGGCCTTTCCCCGCTCCAAGTCTGATTTTCGTATTTGTTGATCTAACATAATAAAAATTCACTCATTTAATCACTAAATAAATTTAGACAATAAAAAATTCACATTTTTGGCAAAATGACCATTTTGCCCTAGACTTTCACAAAATAACCATTTTACCCTTAGGCTTGAAAATCAATTTTTATCGAATTTATTTATGTCTTAAGCCTAGCCGAACCCTTTTTAATCTTATAGCAACCCAAAATTTCCATTATTTCACAAAAGTACATCTATTTTACAAACTTTACAAAATGGTCCTATTAGGGTTTTCATGAGAATTCCTTTCACAAAAGTTGTGTATTTAAAAACCAAGGTTCATTTTCTTCCATAAAAACTCAACAAACATCATAAATTCTTTCATGGAAAATCGCTAGACTATCAACCATTTTGCAAATCCCCTCATTAGTTAGCTCATGCTACAAGGGTTCCAAAAGTAAAAAAATTATCAAGAATGGTTATGAAAATCACTTACTTGAGAGAGGAATAAGTGGTTGAAAGTGTTCAAGCTTCCAAAACCCTTAGAATAGCTAAAAATTTCAGTGGTGAAGAAGGTGAAAAGATGATATCCTTCTTTCTTTATTTTATTTTTATTTCTAGTCAAAATTTAGTCACCAACTCACCTAACCATTTGACCACTTGATTTTTCTTGTCCCTATGGCCGGCCGTCATCTATAAAAAGGCCTATTTGCACTTTAAAGACCCTTAATTTTGGTTATCTAGCTATTTGGTATATCTATCTAGTAAAATAAGACTTTTTTCATTTATGCGATTTAGTCCTTTTTCACAATTAAGCATGCAATCGCTAAAATTCACTCACCAAAATTTTCATGCACTCATATAATCATATTATGACATCAAAATAATAATAAAAATAATTTCTCAGCCTTGAATTTGTGGTCCCAAAACCACTATTCTGACTAGGCCCAAAATCGGGTTGTTACAATTCTCCCCCTTAGGGATTTTCGTCCCTGAAAATCTTACCAGTGAATAAGTTGGGGTATTGATCTCTCATGGTCTCCTCAGGTTCCCATGTGGCTTCCTCGACTCCATGTCTATGTAAAAAACCTTTCACGAGTGCTATACTTTTATTCCTCAATTGTTTGACCTCCCGAGCCAAAATCTTGACTGGCTCTTCGCCATATGTCATGTTCGGATGAATCTCAACCTCTGTTGGCGTAATCACATGCGAAGGGTCTGATCTATATCGACGTAGCATGGACACATGAAACACATTGTGAAACCTTTCCAACTCTGAGGGTAAAGCCAATCGGTAGACAATAGGCCCTACTCTCTCGGTAATCTCATAAGGTCCTATGAAACAAGGACTCAGCTTGCCTTTTCTATCGAATCTGAACACTTTCCTCCACGGGGATACTTTCAAAAACACCCTATCACCGACTTGAAACTCAATTTCCTTTCATTTCAAATCTACGTAGGATTTCTATCTATCCGAAGCAGCCTTTAAATAGTTGCGAATTACCTTAACTTTCTCTTCGGTTTCTTTGACTAAGTCAAACCCGTGAATCTGATTTTCTCTAAGTTCAGTCCAATATAAGGGCGTCCGACACTTGCGTCCATATAAAGCCTCATAAGGCGTCATTTTCAGACTTGACTGATAACTATTATTGTAAGCAAATTCAACCAACGGTAAGTACTTTTCCCAACTTCCTTGAAACTCGAGAACACAACACCGCAACATGTCTTCTAAGATCTAAATCACTCTTTCTAACTAGAAAATGGTTTGCAGGTGAAAAGTCGTACTAAAATAATCGACAAGGGTACTCCATGAAGTCTCACGACCTCAGAAACATACAATTCAGCCAATTTCTCAAGGGAATAGTTTGTACACAGTGGTATAAAATGTGCCGATTTGGTAAGCCAATCAACAACAACCCAAACGGAATCCTTTTTCCTTGGTGTCAAAGGCAATCCTGACACAAAATCCATGGTTACACGGCCCCATTTCCACTCGGGGACCATTACAGGTTGAAGTAAACCCGAAGGTACTTGGTGTTCAGCCTTCACTTGCTGACAAACTAGACACTTAGAAACAAACTCTAAAATGTCTCTTTTCATTCCTGACCACCAGTACATTTTCTTCAAGTCGTTATACATTTTCACGCTACCCAGATGGATAGATAAGTAACCACTATGTGCTTCTCGTAGAATCCTCTGAATAAGCTCATTGTCCTTGGGTACACAAACCCTATATTTGAACATTATACACCCATCAGTACCAATCCGAAAGTCTGGTTCACAATCTATCTTGTTCTGAGTCATCTTGGCTTGCAATTCCTTATCACCCTTCTGAGCTCATTGTCCTTGAAGGAACATTGCTCTAGCTCTCAGTTCTGCTAGAACCAAACCATCATTGGTCACAGACAACTAAGTGTTCAAGGCTCTCAAGGCTAATAATGACTTCCTACTTAGCGCGTCGGCAACTACATTTGCCTTTCCTGGGTGGTAGTCAATTATCAACTAGTAGTCTTTTATCAACTCCAACAATCTCCGTTGTCTTAGGTTCAACTCCTTCTGAGTCATCAAATACTTGAGGCTTTTATATTGGGCATTTCTCACCATACAAATGGTGTCTCCAAATTTTCAACACGAACACGATGGCGGCCAACTCAAAATCGTGCGTCGGGTAGTTTTTTTCATATAGCTTCAGCTGTCTTGAAGTGTAAGCTATCACCTTACCTTCTTGCATGAGTACGCACCCCAATCCATTCAAGGACTCTTTTCCCGATTCTAGTTGCACTAAAACTAGGGCCTCAGTTAACAAGGTTTTTAATGTCTCAAAGCTCTGTTGGCATTTATCCGTCCACTTGAACTTGACCTCTTTTTGTAGCAGTCTCATCATTGGAGTAGCTATCATTGAGAACCCTTTAACAAACTGTCTGTAGTACCCTGCCAAGCCTAGAAAGCTTCTAATCTCTGACACATTCCTCGGTGGTTTCAACTCAACAATAGCTGAGATCTTACTCGGGTCAACTCTAATTCCGTCACCCGACACTATGTGTCCTAAGAATCTGACCTCTCGGAGCTAAAAATCACTTTTACTAAACTTGGCAAATAGTTTCTTATCCCTCAAGGTCTACAAAACAGTTCGCAAATGCTCCGTATGTTCACTCGCATCTCGAGAATAAATTAATATATCATCGATGAAGACCACCACGAACTTATCCAAATACGGCAGAAAAAAGCGGTTCATCTAGTCCATAAACACCGCAGGGGCATTTATCAAAACAAAGGGTATAACAAGGAACTTGTAGTGCCCATACCTTGTCCTAAACATGATTTTCGGTACATCTTGCTCCTTTACTCTGAGCTGGTAAGAACTAGACCTTAAGTCTATCTTGGAAAACACGGTGGCTCCTTTCAATTAGTCAAACAATCATCTATCCTTGGCAAGGGATACTTGTTTTTTATAGTCACCTTGTTAAGTTGTTTGTTGTCTATACGTAGCCTCATCGACCCACCTTTCTTTTTCACAAAAAGTACTGGAGCACTCTACGGGGAATAGCTCGGTCTCGCAAAGCCTTTATCCATTAACTCTTGTAGCTAAACTTTCAACTCCTTTAACTCTGTCGGAGCCATCCTATATGGAGCAATCGAGATGGGTGCCGTATCAGGGGCTAACTCAATTCCAAATTTGACTTCCCTCACTGGAGGCAATCCAGGTAATTCCTCCGAAAACACATCTGTGAACTCACATACCACTGGTACTGACTCGATCTTTAATTCAGATGCTTGGGTATTCAATACAAAAGTGAGGTAAGCTTCATACCCTTTTCTCAAATATCTCACTATCGACATGGACGATATCACTATAGGCGAATTGTCTAATTTACCTTTATCAACCCGAAGAACATCACTGCTCCCATATTTCAACTCGATAACTTTTCATCTACAGTCCACTACAACACCATGAGAAGTTAACCAATCCATTCCAAGGATTACATCAAATTCATTAAACGACAATAACATCAAGTTAGCTGGAAAATAATGACCTCTAATTGTCAAAGGACAATTTCTACATATTTGGTCAATAACACATGTTTGCCTTACGGGTTGGAAATTTTTACCACAAATTCAGTGGACTTGACTAGCATATTCATATGGGGTATCAATTTCATGCAAATATAAGAATGGGTAGACCCTAGGTCAATCAAAGCAACTACAAATATATCGTGGATAGAAAAGGTATCCGTAATTACATAGGGAAACTCCGCCTCTTCATGGCACTTATAGCATCAGTCCCTGCAGGCACTCTTCCCTCGGACCTCACAGTGGAATCTTTAGGTGTACCTTGGCTACCAGCCCCACTTCCCAGGTTCTTTTGTGGTCTACCCCTCAAAGGAGTGTAACCCAATCTTACAATTCGATCTCTATTTTTCTCGACCATCTCAGGACAACTAAGGATAAAATGGTTAAGCGACCCACATTTGAAACAGCCCCTTTCACTACCTCGGCATTCACCAAAATGACGTCTACTGCACAGAGGACACTCTGGTCGATCCGGGCAAGCACTACCAACATTTGCTATAGAAGCGGTTTGGGCTTTTGTCACCGCATGCTGCTTATTCTTACTCTTGCTCGAGAACCCCACTGATGCATTTGATCGAGTAGGAAACTCTCTCGATCTCTTGGATGAGGTCTGATGTGACTTTCCCATTTGTCTCTTCTTTGAGTCACGTGACTCAATGTCCACTTTTCTCTTTTCCTTGGCCAATTCTTCGGCCCTGTAGGCTCTCTCAACAAGTACCACGAATTCTCTTAACTCTAAGATGCCAACCAATAGTCGAATGTCTTCGTTCAATCCATCTTTGAACCCCTTACACATTGTGGCTTCTGTGAACATGCACTCCAGAACATATTTGCTGAGCCTCACAAATTCATGCTCATACTCCGTCATTGTCATACGGTCTTGCTTCAGGTTGACAAATTCCTTCCTCTTTTAATCGATAAACCGTTGGCTATTGTACTTCTTCCAGAATTCTTCCTAGAAGAATCCCCAAGTTACCTTCTCCCTCGGCACAACGGACACGAGAGTATTCCACCACTAATAGGTTGAATCTCACAGGAGTGACACGACACACTTCATGCACTCCTCAGATGTGCATGATAGCTCATCAAATACCCTAATGGCATTTTCCAACCAAAACTCTGCTCTTTCCGGGTCATCATCAATGTTCACCCAAAATTCCTTGGCCCCATGCTTGCGGATTCTATCTACTAGAGGTTTCTCTCTCCTAATCATGTCTGCTCTATGGGGAGCCATAGGGGTAGGCTGAGGAATTAGAGGAGGTGGGGGAGGTGGAGTGTTCAGATTCGCAGGAACGAACTCCGAGTACCATACATCCATCATGTGGAGGTAAGCTTCTCTAGCCCTTCCATACTAACTCATTGTCACGGGCCCACTATCTATCGGTGCGATCCCTTCAGCGGGGGCTGGCGTATTACTTTCCACATCATCCACCGTACCCATATCAGGATCCATTTACAATTCATTTCATCAGGAGTCGTCACACTATCAATATACAACTATGGCATGCAACACTAGACTCGTACTCACGCTAGGTTAGTCCTAGAATCGACCAAACCATAGCTTTGATACCACTAAATGTAATACCCTTTACCCAAGTCTGAGGTCGGGATTGGGCACGAGGTGTTACCTGACTTAAAGGCATGCATGCATGCAATCATTTCTGACTTATAAAAACTAGATCAAGTTTAAAGTTTTCTACTATTAATCTAGAAATTCTTAATATGGGCCTACAAGGCTAAAATCACACTTAGGAAACAATCTGGGATTAATCTGAACACCATTGAAAGCTTTGAAATAGGTCACTTGAAACAAGGGCACATGCCCGTGTGGAAAGGCGACACGCCCGTGTGGTTCACACGGCCTAAGCACAAGGGACACGCCTGCGCCCGAAACCCGTGTGGAATTAATTCTAAATTTGAACTTACAGGGGTTTTAACACAGCTAGCAAAATGCTCATGTCTATAGCTCGTGTCCCTTACACGGCCATGACACGCCCGTGTCACAGCTCGTGTGTAAAAACCTTGGCATTCTGTTTCTGATGTCAGCAACCAATTAGGGGCACACGGCCAAGGCACATGCCTATGGCCAGAGGCCGTGTCCTCCACACGGCTGAGACACACAGCCATGTTTCTGCCCGTGTGTTTACTACCATGCATACTGACTTGCAAATTTCAAGGTGTAGGGGACACATGGCCTAACAACACGCCTATGGCACTGACCGTGTGTCACACATGACCTAGGCACACGTACGTGTGTCTAGTCATGTGGACAAAAATAGGCTATCTACCAAGCCTTTTTGCCACCTTTACTTGCACTAATCTATACTACACCAAGACAAACCAATTTCATACACAACCATATGGTTAAATCAGCTCCTAACCGAACATTTCACACATTAGGGCCACTCGACTTATTCACAAAAAACTCAACATGCAAAATCATTCAATTTACTCATTCCCAAAAGAATATCATCATATGCATTTATCAATAACCAATATTAGCCACCATCCATGACATTATACAAAATGACTAAATAGCTATGACAAGCTACTTGTTTGGCCCAAAACAATGTGACCATTACAAAAAGACTAGTTCCTATACACGCCATAATCAAACTGATAAAACTAGCTATACCAGATGCTTCAGGGATAGTGTGACTGGCTTCTCCGACATAAGGCGATGATCCACGAGCTACTTTGGTGACACTACAAGGAAATAGAAAGGAAAAGAGGTAAGCATAAAGCTTAGTAAGTCGCATGTAAATAATGAAATAACTACAAGTTACCATAAGGGATCATACTCCTAATATAACTCAATTTGCACATGAAACTGAGGATTCATAAATATTAATTGTTCATATTCATCTCTCACTAAGCATATAACGTTGATTGAATTCATATTCATACTTCATGAAAAATACAGATAGTCATAAGCATAACTTACTCACTTTCCTTCCTTACTAAACATACAACGTAAATGAAGCTCGTATTTCGAAATTCTCATTTAGGTACCTATACCACTCACCACATGGTCATAATTTCTCTCATTTCGATATAAATCATAAATCTTCCGTTAAACCATTTGTAATACTATAGGATATTCATTAGCCCCAAACATGGGATAAGATGCCGATGCCATGTCCCAGGCATGGTTTTACACTGCTACCACATCAAAGTCGATGCCATGTTTCAGGTAGGTCTTACACTAATTTTCATATATCAAGGCTGATGCCGTGTCCCAGACAGGTGTTACACTGGCTTTCATCTATCGGTGTTGATGCCATATTCCAGACAGGTCTTACACTGACACACAACAAGCTGACTCCATGTCCGAGATAGGTCTTACACTAGCTTGTATATCTCGAGGCCGATGCATGTCCCGGATATGTCTTACACTAGCTCTGGTCTTAATGTCGATGCATGTCCCAGATATGTCTTACACTAGCTCTCGTCTTAATGTTGATGCATGTCCCAGACATGTCTTACACTGGCTGGTATATCTCGAGGCCGATGCATGTCACAAATGTAACAGCCCGATTTAGAGCCTAGTCAGAATAGTAGTCTCGGGACCATAAATCTGGAGTCGAATAAATTATTTTATAATTATTTAGATGTTATAGCATGTTTTTAAGAATGCATGAAAAATTTGGTGAGTTAATTGTGACATTTATTAGCCCAATTGTGAAAAATGACTAAATTACATAAAATGCAAAAGTCCTATTTTGATAGCTAAAGGCTTCAAATAGCTAGAAAATGAATATTGGGGGTCTTTAAAGGGAAATTAGACCCTATTGTGATGGCTTGGCCAGCCATGGAGAGAAAAATGTTGAAAAGTCAACATTAGGTAATTTTGATGACAAAAGGTGTAATATAATAATACCTAAGCCTAGCTATCATCTTTTTCTTTCAATCTCTCTTCATTTCCAGAAATTTTTTAGCCATTTTAAGGGTTTTGAGCTTCAAAATTTTCATCAACTTATTCCTCTCACAAGTAAGTGATTTTGATAGTTTTTTTTGATGATTTTTACATTTTTTGAGACCCTTAACGCATGAGCTTTCACATGAGGGTACTATTTTGCCAAAGGATTAAGAGTTTAGGGTTTTTCCATGAAAATATTTGTAATTTTTTCTGATTTTTTAAGGAATAAAATGAGTCTTGGGTGTCTAATAAACAACTTTTGTGAAATAGCATGAAAACACCTGAAAGGACTATTTTGCATAAGTTGTAAAATAGATGATAAATGTGTGATATAGTGGGAATTTGGAGTTTCTATAAGAGTAAAAAGGGTTTGGCTAGACTTAAGATAAGAAGAAATTTGATAAAAATCGATTTTCGAGCCTAGGGGCAAAATGGTCATTTTGTCAAAGTCTAGGGGCAAAATGGTTGTTTTACCAAATATATGAAGTTTTGGTTGCCTAATTTTTATTAGTGACTAAATAAGTACATTTTCTATTATAGATCAAGAAATACCAAATTCGAACCTAGACCGGAGGAAAGCCAAGCAAATCGACTAAATTGACTTGCCACCACATTTTGTAATCCGAGGTAAGTTGTATGTAAATAGTACAACTACATTAATAATATACATATTTTAATTTTATTGAAATTATTATAGCATAAATTACTTGATTGTGGAAATGAGAAAACGTGATGAGAATAGAGATAGTAGAATTCCCGATATAACCTTTGGAAATAAATCGGATATTCATGCCATGACGTTTGGGTCACTTGTGTGAGCCAGTGTAAGACCATGTCTGGGACATGGCATTGACATTGAGATGAGTGCTAGTGTAAGACATGTTTGGGACATGCACCGGCCTCGAGACGTAAGCTAGTGTAAGACATGTCTGGGACATGCATCAGCTACGAGATGTGTTAGTGTAAAACCATGTCTGGGACATGGCATTGGCACCTGACCCAATGTTTGAGGCTAAATAAGTATCCGATAATGTTCCAAATGGTTCAACGGTGAAAGTATGATTTCAAGTTAACAAGGAAAGTATAAACGTGTTGTGAGTGGCACAGGTACCTATATGGTATGTATGAAATGTGAGCTCAATATATGTTATATGAGGTGTATTGAATATTGATGAGTAAGTTTTGCTTATGCCACTTATGGATGAATGGTAAAGTTATGTTGTATAATTTTTTGTCTGCAACTTACTAAGCTTTATGCTTACTCCCTCTCCTTTTTCATTTTCTTATAGTGCCGCCTATCTAGCTCAAGGACCAAAGGAAGTCAGAGATATCGATCACACTATCAATTAAATCATTCGGTATAGTTTGATTTATATTTTTGAATATGACATGTATAGGGCTTAGACTTTACTATTTTTGGAGTCATTGAGAACTGGCCAAATGTGTTGGCTTGCGTAGGAAACCCTTCATTATGTATTAAGCCTTAAATGATGTCAAATATTCATTTTGATATATGCAAATGAAGTTAGTCTCATGAATGAGTAATTGTTTAATTGATATGTAGTCTATTGTGGCTGATTGGTTTAAATAAGTTATTCTTGTATTGGTTTGGTTGCTTTTGTGTAGGTTGTGTAAGTAAGAGTTGAAAAGAGGCTTGGTAAATAGCCTTATATCGTCCACACGGGTAGACACAAGGGTATGTGTCTAGGCCGTGTGTGACACATGGTCTGCCCCACGAGCATGTGGTCTGGCCGTGCATCTCTTGTACGTAAAAATTTCAAGTAAGTATGCATGATAGTAAACACACGAGAAGAGACACAGCCATGTGTCTCAGCCGTGTGAGGGACACGTCCTAGCACAGCGTGTGCCTTGGCCATGTGACATTTTGGGGATGCTGACGTCAAAAATAGAATGTCCATGTTTTTACACACGGGCTAGGACACAGGCGTGTCATGGTTGTGTGAAGGACACGGGCCAGGCAGATGAACATGTGCCAAGCTGTGTGAAAACCCCTGTAGGTGTGCATTTAGAATTAATTCCACACAGGTGGAGGACACGGGCGTGTCCCTATATTACCTAGGCCATGTGAGCCATATGGGCCATCAACACGACCATGTTGAAATGGCTACACGAGTGTGTTGCCCTTTTACACGGGCGTGTGCCCTGTTTCAAAGCCAAATTTTCTATACATGGTTTAAGGATCGGGTTGATCCCGAATAGTTTTCAATGGTCAATTTGGGGCTCGTAGGCCCATAATAAGAAGTTTAAAGTAGAAATTGAAAAAAATTCTAATTTGGATCAAGTCTCAGTGACTTGGGGAACGTTTGTGTGCATGAGATCGAGTTAGGTAATGCCTTGTATTCCGTTCCGACGTGGTTTACGGGTACAGGGTGTTACACCAGACATGTCTTACACTAGCACACATATCGCTCAATGTCATGGCATGAATATCCAAATCTATTCCTAATGTTCAACCAGAAGTCTTCATTATACATATTCTCATTCACAACACAAATAAACAATTCATACCACACTAATCGTACAATACATGATAATATTGAATTATAATTATTTACGTACAACTTACCTTGGCATACAAAAGGTGAGCAACTAATCGACCTAATCCACAAGCTTGGCCTTTCCCCGGTCCAAGTCCGGTTTTCGTATTTGTTGATCTAACATAATAAAAATTCACTCATTTAATTACTAAATAAATTTAGACAATAAAAAATTCACATTTTTGGCAAAATGACAATTTTGCCACTAGACTTTCATAAAATGACCATTTTGCCCCTAGGCTTGAAAATTAATTTTTATCGAATTTCTTCATGTCTTAAGCCTAGCCGAACCCTTTTTACTCTTATAGCAACCCAAAATTTCTATTATTTCACAAAAGTACCATCTATTTTACAAACTTTACAAAATGGTCCTACTAGGGTTTTTATAAGAAGTCCTTTCAAAAAAGTTGTTTATTTAACAACCAAGGTTCATTATCTTCCATAAAAAAATCAGAAAACATCATAAATTCTTTCATGGAAAATCCCTAGACTATCAACCATTTTGCAAAATGATCCCCTCATTAGTTAGCTCATGCTACAAGGGTTCCAAAAGTACAAAAATTATCAGGAATGGTTATGAAAATCGCTTAATTGAGAGAGGAATAAGTGGATGAAAGTTTTAAAGCTTCCAAAACCCTTAGAATAACTGAAAATTTTGGTGGTGAAGAAGGTGAAAAGATGATATCCTTCTTTTTTTATTTTATTTATATTTCAAGTCAAAGTTTAGTCACCAACTCACCTAATCATTTGACCATTTGACTTTTCTTGTCCCTATGGCCGGCCATCATCTATAAAAAGACCTACTTGCACTTTAAAGACCCTTAATTTTGGTTCTCTAGCTATTTGGTATATCTATCTAGTAAAAAAAGACTTTTGTCCGTTATGCGATTTAGTCCTTTTTCACAATTAAGCATGCAATCGCTAAATTTCACTAACCAAATTTTTCATGCACTTATATAATCATCTATGATACCAAAATAATAATAAAAATAATTTCTCAACCTCAAATTTTTGGTCCCGAAACCACTGTTTTGACTAGGCCCAAAATCGAGTTGTTACAGTACTTTACTAACTAATGCTTATGCATAATTCTGGTTGAATGTATGATCAATTAACGAATAAATTGCATGTAATAATGATAAATAACTGTTTGGAAGACTTAAAACTTATACAGGTTAATAAAATATGATCGTTTTGCTTGCATCTAGTTTCCCAATAGATGTACATGAGATGAGACGGTGGTGTGGCATCCTGTATTTGGGCTTGGTAACTAGGCCGGGTATAGGGTGTTACATGACCCGACCCATCAGTAGGTCTATTTCATACAATCCCTTCTCGTACTAAAAAATGATTGTATGAAACTCTGATTCCACGTCATCCCTATCCCTTTTCCAATAGGAGAATAACAAATCAGATTTTTCCTCCTGATTTTTAGCATTTTTAGTTGGATTTGAATTTTGTTCAGGAGGTAAAATATGATTTGTCATTCTCCTATTGAAGAGAGATAGGGATAACGTGGAATCACAGTTTCATACAATCCTCTCTCGTACTTCTATTAATTAAAATTAACTACTTCATGTGCACATGCAAATTTTACATGTTTTATAATTTTTGAAAACATATGTTTGTTAAAAAAGATTTAGTTTAATATATAATAAAACTTTATTAATTTTAAAAAATAATTTAGATAATAAAATAACATTTCAAAACAATCAATAGCAAAATATTAATTAATTAGATAAAACAACTCGTAATTTGAATATAATTCAAATTTCACCTATACAAAAGTCATTACTTTAATATTTATTCACTTTTGATATAATATTTCACAACACAATGACAAACAACGTTCTCAATTATATAAATATTATTAAAATAAAATAATATAAAATTATTGAATATCACATAATAATAACTAAGCATCTCAAATAATAATAATCATACATTTTGATAATACAAAGCCCATTAAATAATGCTAAAGTATTCTTCTTTTTTTTCAATAATTCTTTAGATGTTATTTTGAATGAAAATGTTTTTCTAATGCACATATTTATAGTGTCAAATATTTGTTTTAATTAATATATAATTGTAACACAAATTAAGTGGTAATTAATCTAAAATAATAAGTATAATTTTATGTGGACCCAAAATTTAATTAAGTAATAATAACTATTTCATTGAAATTGAGAACATTATTAATAAAATAATTATAATTATTTTATATTAAAAATTTGTTATGAACATAATTTTATATTAAGATTTAATAGAAACATTATTATATTATATTATATTATATTATATTATATTATATTATATTTATTTTCTTTGAGTTTTAACATATAAATTAAGAATAATTAAATAAATTTATACATTATAGATTAGATTACCTATATATTAATATTATCTTTATATATATAACGTTACTCTCACACATTTATTTTCTATTAATTATAAAAAATTTGATTTTAAAATTATTTATTATTATAATATTTAAAATAAATTATATTTATTTAACTAAAAATTTAAAAATTATTATTTTAATTTATCCAATTATATTGAATGATTTTAAAGGTTTATAAATTTATTAATTAATAATATATTATGTTATTTTTTTTCAGTAGAACGTTTAAAATATATGGCCACATTAATTAATTTCACATTAATATACTGTCATATTAATTAATATTTAACTAATATTAATTTTATTATTATCACATAGTAATACTAATAAAATATTATTTTAATGTCAATTTAGTAATATAATTAAGAATAAAGGCTATTCTTGTCGGTTTAAAAGTTTTTTCAAACTCGTGCTTTTATACTAGAAATTCTATACACACGTATGTGTGTGAAAATCACGTATTTATAACACAGATGTGTGTTTAAAATGTTGGATCTAGTTCCCTAAGTATATTTGTTTTGTATACTTGTATTTTTCAAACAAATTAGTTTAATAAAAATATTCATTAATTACATTAATACCATTTGTATTTTCTCCTCAATGGTTTTTGCATGCAAAACAAAATGGAAGCAAATATAAACTCTGTAACACTCAGAAAGTTACTACAGTAAGAAAGTGATATATTGTCCTTGATACAGTAAAATAAGGAAATAAAGTGACAAAAAAGGGAAATTTTGAGTTATGTCAACAAAAATTTGCTTAGGAAGTATAGTATGATGTATTAATTTAAGAAAGGACTAAATCACAAAAGTGAGAAAAGTTTTGTGGCCCAAGAGTGAACATTGAAAATTTGAAGTGTTGAAGTGTGAATATGAAAAAGTTGAAGGACCAATAGTTCAAATATTTTAAGGGTGCAAGGATCTAGAAACTAAGGAAAAAGGATAAATTAGGACCAAATTAAATAAGTGAAAAAAGTATGAGGCTTTAAATAGTAATTTTACTAAAATGAGTATGATTCAATGGAAGAATTTTGAAGGATAATAAGGGGCAAAATGGTCATTTAGCGAGAAAGATATTTTTGAAGAGTAATGATGATGTTGGTGATATTTTAGATTAATTAAATAAATAAATATTAGTTTATTAATATTTTGATTTGACATTTATTTATATTTTATGAATTTTTACTTAGTATATAAGGAAAGAAAGATGATGAATTCTCTTCCTCTTTCCATGCTTCCAACGTGAGAAGAAGAAAAGAAAGAAAGAAAATTATTTTATTTACAATTTGGTCCTTTCACAAAAAATCTACTATTTTCACTTAGAAATCAAAAGAATTTCTATAGCCATCAAGAGAGAAAAATAATAAGGAGCCTATGGGGAGCTAGAATATCAAATTAGATTCAAGAAAATGGAAGTTGGAGGAGAGAGAAAGTCAAGTTAAAGTTTGGTTGCAAGAGAATAAATTATGGATGTTAAGGTTTTATGTTATTTTTAAGTTTAGTATAGATAAAAAAGCATAATAATGGTGTTAAAGTAAAGATTTTTTTATGAGAAAATATTGTGTTCTTGACATGTTGATGAAGAGTGAAGTTGAGTAAGTGAATCAAGTGGTAGGAAAAGAGCAAAACAAGAGATTTTGATAGAAAAGAGGGAAGTACCCATGAACTTCCTTGTTATTTAAGGATTAAAATGTGATCTTTATAAAGTAAGTGGTAATTAAGTAAAAATAATAATAATAATAGTAAATAATTTATTATGTGAAGTATGAATTTATAATAAAAATATAGTAGTTGGGTTATGTGCTAGTGAAAAATATACAAAGTATTAGATAAGTGAAATTATGGGAAAATGTGAAATTTTATGGAAACAATGACTAAATTGAAAGTGTAATAGCCCATTTTCGGTGAGATCGGAATAGTGGTTTCGGGAACAAGTTTGAGCCAAAAATAAAATTTTATTTTATTTTATTTTATGGTTGGTATCATGATAGGAAGGTCATATGAAAATTTTGGTACGAAAATTTTACCGATTGTGTGTTTAATTAGGGAAAGGACTAAATTGCATAAAATGCAAAAGTTGGGTTCTAGTAGCTATAGGTATCAAATAGCTATGAAATTCAAAACTTAAGGTCCTTATATGGTTATTAGACCATTGAAGAGTAGTTAGTAGATATTTTAATGACTCATCCATGGAAAAATTAGAAAATGGTAGGGACTAAGTTGGAAATCAATAAAATTAATAGATGATAATTAATTAAAAAGAAAAAAATAATCTATTTTCTTATCATCTTCCCCAAATTTTCTATGGAAACCCTAGGGGAGAGGAAGAAAACTTTTCAAGCTTAATAAGGTTGAAATCAAGTCCTGTTTTTAGTAATTTCTATATTTTTGAAATTGGGATAGCATAATCTTTCTATTTAGGGGATTTATTTGAAAAGTTATCAAAGTATGAAATTTGGGTCATGGATGAATATGCTAAAATTTAGAAATTTATGGTAGAAAATGAAAAGTTATTCATAGATAAACAACTTTTACAAAGCAAATTTTGATGAAAACTTGATTTAGGGACTAAAATGAAAAAGTGATAAAACCCATGAAAAATTTTGAAATTTGTGAAATGTATGTGCTGTAAATGTAATATATAAATTTTGGTTAGGCTTGGAAAGAGGGTTAAATTTCATGAATTTCATTTTCCGGGCCTAGGGATGAAATCGAAATTTTTTAAAAGGATAGGGGTAAAATGGTAATCTTGCCTAGGATGTAATAGAATGAAAATTTAAATGAAATATGATAGATTAATAGTTAAATTTATCCATATAGATCAGAAAAGACCAACTACAAAACTAGATCGAGGAAAGCAAAAGGTTTCGAATTAGTTGACAGTCAAATATGAACCATTTTCAAGGTAAGTTCATGTAACTTAAAAATGTATGTTAATAGGCTTGAATTGAATTGCATGATTGTGTTGATATGTGTGAGATGATATATACATAATGAAATACTCTTAAGTTGTGTAATATGGACAAATTATCATGTTCCGGTTGAATGTTGAATTTTGATGGGTTAAGAATAATAGTGCATATGCTGCATATAGAATTTAGCCCGGACGGGTAATTCTAATGTAAGCCCTCTTAAGCTTAGGTTATAAATTGGATTTAGCCTGGATAGGTAATCCAAATTAAACTCTCTAGATCATATGCTACAGATAGGATTTAGCCTGGACTGGTAATCCTACTGTAAAATGTACGGCTCAAGAGTATGCCTTTTTATTATTGTACCCTAATATGTACTTTTGCACATGTGTATATTACCCGAACATCCATCGAGATTTTAATAGTTCGACGGAAAAGACTCTTAAAGTGTAGAAAGGTGAAATTAATGGAAGCTTGTAATGTGATTAGCTCATCTATGTTTACTTGATATTCATACGAGATTATGTGACTAACTTGTTGAATAAGTGTATGTGTTTAGGTAACTTACCCAAAATTGATGGAATGTAAATTTATGTATGCTTGTATTAATTAATATGACCAGTAAGTTTATTTTTCATTATACGAACTTACTAAGCATAAAATGCTTACTTCATTTTATTTTCCCTATTTTATAGTGCTTAAAGCTCGTAAAGGTTGGAAGTCGGTCAAAGTAATCATCACACTATCCACTATCACATTTTGGTACAAATAGAAATCTCGTTTTGGTATAATGGCATGTATAAGCTTATTTGGCCAATGATGGTTTGTAATTGTTGTTTTGTAATCTAGCCATTGGAGTGGCTAGTGGTGGTCTAAGTTTGGCTATTTTTGAAGTAATATTTTGGTTATCAGATAAGTGTTTATTATTGTTAATTTATTGGAATTATGTTAGCATATAAGTTTACGATAAGAGTAAGTTTATATCCTTTGATGCATGAGATAATACCATATGATTGATGTCAAATTTTATGTGAATATGATGTTGGATTGGTGGATATATGCTTATGAGTTTTGGTGCAGGAAAATGGTAAGTTTTGGGTGACAAATGAGGCTAGGAAATGGCTTTATTTGTCCACACGGGTAGACACACGGGTGTGTGTCTTGGCCGTGTGTGACACATGGCTTGTCCCATGGGCATGTGCTCTAGCCGTGTATCCCCTATATCTTAAAAATGAGAAACAGAATGCTCAAAATTGGGCACACGGGCAGAGACACGGGCGTGTGTCTCAGTCGTGTGGTTGACATAACCTTGAACACGGACGTGTTACACGGTCGTGTGAAAACTGCACCTAAATTTCGAGAAAAAAATTTGCCACACGGCCTAGCACATGGGCGTGTGACTTGGTCGTGTGACTTCAATTTCTTCATGCCTTAAAAGTCAGAGAGTTACACAGGTTAGGGACACAAGTGTATGTAGTACACGGCTCGACCACACGAGTATGTGAGCCCTGTACCTTGAAAATTTTTTGAAATGTTGCGAAATTTTTTTATGAGTTTCAAATTAAGTCCCGACCTGATTCTAATGCTTGTATTGGAATTCGAGGGTCAAATTAAGGGACACTTTGAATGATCTTGGTAAAGGAACAACAATTTACGTAAATTATTTGTAAAATGTTCTGAATGTTCTGGTAATACTCTGAAACCCTGTTCTAATGACAAATATGGATTAGAGGTGTTATAGAAAGACTTGAGAAATAAATGTGGTGGAAATAATGCAAGTGAAATACATAGAAATTTGATGTGGAAAATGAGATAGTGGAATTAGTAATGTAAATTAAGTGAGATGTCAAAGAAAAATTATGTAATAATGAATAGAGAACTTTTATGAAAAAAGGGTGATTAAATTGGAAAGTTATAAAAGTTTGCAAGGAAATATTAATAATAAATCATACAGTGAAAAATAAAAGAGAATATGAATTTTGTAATCTAAATTGCAATTATTTCCTAAGTTGTGGAAATTAAGGGTTAAATCGTAAATTTGGGAAAATTTATATTAGATATAGAAAAGTGAAGTGTATAACACTTGGAATGAAAAAAAATTGATGTTGTAGTGAATTTTGGAATATTAATAAGTATTGAATTACGTTATATGTGTTATTAAAAGTAAAATATATTGCTACATGAAATATTGTGCTAATGAATAAATTAAAAAATATATAAAAGTGATGTGAAATACATGATAAAGATTATTAGTGAATTATAGATGAATATTTATATTATATGTATTAAAGATAGTAGAAGATATAAGTATATGGATTGTAGTTATAAGGACTAAATTATAAAAAAATTATAAAAGTGTTAAGTAAAAGTGTAAAAGTGATATGCGTGCATGATATAATTTGCCCAAGTAGACGAGATTAGAACTATTGGGATATAGATGGCATGCCATTAAGGAAATTTTAGCGCACTTATCGTCTTGCACTTTAGTGCTTACCGTTTCGCACTTTGGTGCTTATCGTTCCACACTTCGGTGCCTACTGTTTTGCACTTCGATGCCTACTATTATATTAGTGCACTTTAGTGCAGCTTTGTATCAGTTCCATATATCCTAAATGTTCTATTTAGTCTACTGGGCCTCTGCTAAAAAGGTAAACAATTTTCGTTACAAGGTAAAAGTTTATCTTCGATTAATATTCGAAATATTGAATCAATAAAGTGAAGACATAAGTAAATTGAATATATTTGAGGGAGTATAAGAAAGACAATGACCAATAAGTTAAATATGTAAAAATAAAGTGTGAAAGAAATAGTGGTGGAATTATGAAAATTTACACTAAATGGTGAAATATGGTACAAGAATTAAAAAGAGTAGTAATTTTTATAGGTTGATTTGAGGACTTAAGAACTAAATTGTGAAATAAGTAAAAAGTTACAAATGAATATGATAATAATAAATTGAGATGTAATATGATAAATAAACAAAGAAATGAGATATTGGGAATTAAGGAATTTAATAGATTTTGAATATCATGGGTACTTACTAAGTCTTCACTGACTTAACGCGTTTATTTTCAACGCGTAGGTACAAAGATTTTGAAGAGTCGTAGCTGAGGTTGTGGACATCCATCTCAACATATCTCTAAGTGCCAAGAGGGTATGTTTCATAATTTGGAATAGAATGGCATGTACTTAGGAAGATCAAGTGAGTTCTAAGTAGTATGAACTAAAATATAAGTTATGAAAACTTTACTTATTTTAAAGTCTAAAGAAGAACTTGTTGATATTTGCAATGATTATTAAAAATCTAAATGCATACATGTATAATTGACGGAATATATGTTAAATAAGGTTGATTTGGGGATTGTTTTGAATTGGGTTTTTAAACTTTGAAATGGCTTAAAAACAATGCAAGGGGTTTTTAGCAATTTTTCCAAGTATTTTGTTCAAAAATTTACCTAAGGTATCGATACCTTATTGATACCTAGAGCTTGGTTTTGAAAACTTCCAAAACAGAATGCACTTTTGGTATCTATTTTAAGGTTGGAATCGATAATGAAGGAAAAATATTGATACTTAGGCCAAAAGTATCGATACTTTGCCCTTGTTTTGTGCAAAAGTCATATTTTTAAATATTTCCAGGCATAGTAAAATATCTTATAATGTCCCTAAACATTGAGGATGATAATATTGAATTAATTTAGTGAAAACTTTATTTTTTAGTGATTAGCCAAAGTCACTTTGGCACCAAATGTAATATTCCTATATTAGGTTCTTTGGGTTGAATCAGGTATAAGGGTGTTATAGACATACTAGTTATGTAACAGTTAACTAATATTAAGTGGTATTACATGGTTGGATCATAATGCAAAAAGACAACTTGTATTGTAGATAAACAGTAACACCTCTAACTTGTATTCGTCGCTAGATTAGGGTTACAGAGCATTATCGTACAATCAGAAACATTTAAACAATATTTCATTCACTAACATAAACATATCATATATCAATCATACATGCACATTTTATCCCTAAATCGAGCCCTCGAGGCCCTAGAAATACCTTAGAAACTGTTCGAGACTAAATTGATAACATCTAGAAATTCTAAGAAAAGTTTACAAAAATTTGGAAACAGGGGTTACACAGTCGTGTGCCTCACACGGTTGAGATACACCCTCGTGTCTCAAGACATGTAACCTTCGAAGTAGGGATCCATAGCAGTGTCCCAGTCTATGTCCTTACCCATATAAATCTCTGAGTAGGGTCAGACGGCCGTGTTCCAGGATGTGTCGCACTTCCATGTGCCATGACTTGTAACTCTCTAAGTTGCCCCACATTCCCGAGTGCCACGTCGTGTGTTAGGCCATGTAACTCACTGAATTAAACCCTTTGAAACCTTCAGATGACACATGGCCTTGTTGCCAGGCTGTGTGTCTCACATAGCTAAGTCACTTGCCCGTGTCCCAAGCTGTGTGAACCTAAATTTTGCCTATATTGTAGCCATTCCACAATCAGTTCACACCTAACCAATCTAGCCATTTAAACATGCATCCAATGAACATAAACATCATTCATCACTACACAAACATGCCATTTTAATGTCCTAAAATTAACCAACCAATGTGCCATTCATAGACATCACAATTATATCAAAACACAACAACTAAAACATATTGTAACACCCCAATTTTTAGTGATTAAATTATCTGTTATGCTGCATGTTGGCTTGTTTGCTTTGATGGTTAAAGAGGGTCCTAAGTGGTGTGAGAAGTCCTAGGTTCAAACCTGGGCTTTAGTAAAATTTTTGGGTTTTTTTTACTGAATTAAACCTTTGTTGTTTGATGATGGGTTCTTAGTTAATTGAGGGGAGGTTATGTCATGAAAAGCTTGATGATCCAAAGGATAGTGGCGTGTTACTGATGGCAAAGGACTCGAGTTCGACTCTCTCTATGCATAAGGGGTGTCTTTTTGTTGCTGTGCCAGTTAAAAGGTTGTTTGTTAGTAGGATTCTGATGCTCTTGGGTGATTGAGAGTATTGAGGGGAGTAGGGAGTATGTAGCCGAATCCTAGGAGTGTTATGGGGAGAAAACTTAGCAGTTTTGAAGGGATATGGATAGTGTTTAGTTGAAGTGATTTGAGGAGTTAGGTGAGGAGTGTGGTTGTGCCGATTGTGGACTCTCACTTTTGGCATTTTCGGCTTTTGAACAAAAGAAGAAGGTTGGTCATTGTTTTCAGCTCTTTTCTCTGTTCACAAACTTTTTGTTTTGGTTATTTGTTTTGGTCAATTTTGGTCTCTTTCAGTATTTGTCTTTTGTAGCATTTTGGTCACTATTTTTCCTTGCTTCTCTTCTCTGTAGTAACAATTCTTTGGCCGAACAACCTCTTTTATTCCTCTCCCTCACTCCAACGTTACCCCTCTTGACTGAATACATTTTTTTTCTTCACATTTTCTCTCTTCTTCTCCCTTGATCGAATATAGCATCTTTCCTCTTTTGACTCTTGAGTTCTTCAAAGCTTATTTCTGTCCATCTGGCTTTTGAGACCGAATACTCCATCCTTTTGGTTGTGATTAGGTGTTGTTCTTCGACAAGTCGGTAATTACTTTTGCACTGCTAAATGTTGAATACTTTTCTTTTCCCTTGTTGCCGATTCTTACCACCTTTTTCCTAGGGTTGGTGTTTCCTTTTGGTTCTGGAGGTGCTTGGAGAGTGAAGGAATTGCTAGTGTTTACTGAGTAGTCGAACCTTTTGCTCTTTACTAAATCAAGGTAATTCTGTTTACGATAATGGGGTTCTATTGGAGCGTGACTTGTTTAGGAAGGTGTTAGTCGATTGTTTATTTCTCTTATCTTTGGGTTGTGTTTTTAATAGGCTGTATTTTAGTCTCATGTCATGTGTTTTTGGTCATCGATAATGGGTTGTTGTCAATGCAGTTATTCAGTTGGGAGATAAACCAGGCTTCGTCAACGGTTCTAGCAGAGCTAATCACCCTTTTGATCAAGGCAAGTATTATGTGTTATGTTAAGTTGGGAATTAGAAGGGTGATTAACCCTAGTCTACATCAACTAACGGATTATCATGACTGAATGTAGGTTTGAGGAAAACTCTTGGACAAGGCGCACGTTTCGCAACAGGTGTGTAATCACACTATTTTAATTGTGACACGGCAAAAGCCGAAAAACTGGTACCATCGATGCCACATGGACATGCGTTCACTTGTGTGGTCAACTAAATGCATAAGCGCGAGCATGTGATTGTAGAGGCCACCATGAGTGATCTCATGGGTTAGGCCGTTTTGGGCCACGTTAGGCCGAAATGGGCCGTATGAGCCCACGGGCTCGTAGGTCCCACACGGGCAAACCACACTATTGGGTGGAGATAATTAGGCCGACTGTGTAGGTTACATGGCTAAGGCCTCTATTTGGGCTTATTGGGCCACACGAGCGTGTGGGCCCACATGGGTCGTATTATGAGCTTTGGGCACATTTTCACTGTTTGACTGTTAAGGTCGCATGGGTCACCTAAGACGATTGTGGGCCTACTAATGGGTCGGTAAGTACACTTAGACCCCTTACTGATGAAATGACTATTATACCCCTAGAGGTAAAATGACTGATATACATTTATGCTATATTTGACTGTATTCGAGCATGACATTTGGCATACACGTATATATTATGACATGACATGTTGCATGGGGGTGGGTTTGATATATTTGGAGGAAGTGTACTGTACTAGCAGCTCTGCTGCATATACTGTTTAATGCCACAACCGGTGCTATATTCTGGAGTGTAGGGATGGGTGGGTCGATTTTATCCTCACATGGAGTGTAGGGTTGGATAGAGTGGAGTGTAGAGGATGGATGGGTAGGATCTTTGTTTGCATCACTAATACTGTTACCGTAATGGGCTAAGGCCCACACTGATATTGCCACTGATAAGGGCTTAGGCCCAGACTGTTTACATTGCATGATTTACTGTTTGATAAATTGGGATTACACACTGAGTTTCTTTAAACTCACTCTTCTGCTTATTTGCGCATGTAATCCTTAGGCGGGTCGGTGCTGCGAGGGACTCGGAGATGGCCACACCACAATTTATGTTTTTCGTTTTCAATTTTTAGTAAAGTTTGTTTTATTTCGGTAAATTTTATGTAATAAGGCCATTTTAAGTTTTTATTTTTATTTGGGGATTTATTTAAATTGACTTAAATCTCTTAGCAGTAGCACTCGGGTTTTCAAAAGGTAAATGATTTTCAACTACCATACTACGTATCTTGTTTTAAAAGCTTCCGCAATGAACAATGTTTAAAAGTGTAATAACGATTTAGTATGAAACACGTTTCGCTAGATAAACCTGTAACTTAACAAATGAATAAAATAAGTTAGCTCCTCATAAAGATCACAAACGAGGTTTTGACACAAATGGACTTTTCTAATAGAACTACGCTTTTTCAAAACTCACTCCAATGTGACATCACATATTCAGCCATAACATCTAGGCCGGGTTTGGGGTGTTACACATATCAACATTGATCCATTTCTTGCATAGTAACTTAGTTCAATCATATACCAAAACATACCACAAATATTCACTTTCATACCATTCTAATTAGACAAAAAATAAACCTATTTACAAGCATAATAAAATACCTATTGACATAGTTAGTAAAGTATCAAATTGTACCAAAACAACTTGTCTAGCCACATATACATGCCACTACCCTAAGAGACACAAAAAATACCAACTTAGATGGATAGTTTGAGCTGGTTTATTGATCCTTCCAAAGTGTAAGCAATAGAACTCTACAAAACAATCCACAAGAATCGGTAAGTTTACATAACTTAGTAAGATCATAGTATTACGTTCAATCTAACACAATTAGATACAATTCCTATACTACTAGATTTCAAGGTTGCTAGAGTATAAACAACTCACGTAAATGCATTTAAGGGTACCGAAGTACAAACAGGGGCACGTATGTGCAATCAGGGGTATCGAAGTACAAACAGAGCCAC
The DNA here is from genome assembly GCF_007990345.1 of Gossypium hirsutum. NCBI lineage: Eukaryota > Viridiplantae > Streptophyta > Magnoliopsida > Malvales > Malvaceae > Gossypium > Gossypium hirsutum. Next base: position 41,839,837 of record NC_053436.1, on the reverse strand, counting down.
GTATGTACAATCAAGGGTACCGAAGTACAAATAAGGGCACGTACGTGCAATCATTCAATTATTAACTATAGACATTTAATTAAAGAACTATAATGTAAAAATATAAGTAGAAATTCATTACATATTGAAACACTATGAACGTACCTACTTTTCGATTCCGACCAGCACGGAAGGACTAATTCGCTAGTTTCCCTTATTCCTCGATTATTGTCTTTTTGATCCAAGTATTAATCTATATGATAATTAAATACAATATATTAATCTCATACATATTCCACATTTCATATAATATACACAACCCTTAACTTCTTATTATTTACACATTTTCCATAAACTTTTACAATTTAGTCCGCTGACTCGAAAATCATCAAATTGACTATTTCCTTGAAATCAAGTTATAGCCGAATATTATAGGCCTTTTAAAAGTCCCTATTTAACATCAAAATTCACCATCAAACCTTGATATTTTGGCATTTTAACAATTTAATCCTTAAATCAAAATTTAACAAAAATCACTTCACAATTCAACCAAATACCACAATCAAAGCTTCAAACACTTGTTTATCATAAAAAACATTCAAGATTCATCAATGGTAACTTCCAAAATTTTTAGCATATTCAAAAACGAAGGTATGGGCTAACTGGACCTAGTTACAACGATATCAAAAAGATAAAAATCATTAAAAATGGGGCTCAGAGTCACTTACATGCATATACCAAAGCTAGCCAATCCTCAAAGCCCTAAAAATGGCTATTCTTATCTTCTAATTCGGTGGAAAGAAACAAATGTAGAAGGTGATACTAGTTTTATGTTATTTTACTATTACTTAATTATTAAATTACCTTATTAACCTTGCTTATTAACTTTAAAAATCACTTAAATTGTGTCTATAATTGTCCACTAGCTTTATGAATGGTATAATTACCATTTAAATCCATTCACTTTAAAGTTTCATAGCAATTTAACTCATTTAACTAAAAGAACTATATTGTTGCACTTTTTACGATTTAGTCCTTTTCACTTAATTAATCATGCAAACATTAAAACATCTTAACAAAATTTTAATACAACCTTACTAATATCCCATAGACATTAAAATGATAATAAAATAAAAATTCACTCATCGAATTTGTGGTCCCGAAACCAATATTTCGATTTCATTAAAAATAGGTTGTTATATAAACCTAAACATTTCATTAGTCTAATCAGAAATGAGCAAATCGATTGAATGACTAATATGTCATCTATTAATTCTAATTGGAGAGATGTTTTGTCTTGAGCATCGAAGTAGATAACTCCTTAAAGATAGATGTCACATTCCAAATCTGGCAGACCCCATCAAAAGGTGTGCAGATGTAAAGTTATCTATTTGGCGTAATATAGTCTACCCAATTGAATCTTTTGGCGAATAAGAGTTGGCGTAAAGTATCCGTCGTGTAAGTAATTAAAGATTCCATCTCAGGTTGTTTTTCTAATTGAGAAAATATTATGACAAGGGAAGAGTAAGTATGGTTTGAGTTATCGCCAAATGTATAGTACGCCTAGTTTGCCTGAATAATATGCTAGCTGAGTGTTGTAATGTGATCTAGTTAGGAGCCAAGTGAATTGAATAGTCAAATAATATTTGTACATGATCCTCGTTTATATTTTTATCGAATTTTGTAGGTCATTTATTAGGACAAATTCTGGATACAATCGACACTTGTTAAGCTCCATTAGGGGAAAACTTGATAAATATATGGTGAGAAGGGTTCATTTGGAGATGGTTTGTCCTTCTTCAACATTACTCTCTGGTTCTTCTTCTTAAACTTATCCTTTATTAAGCTAGAAGAGAAGGTTTTTGAATTAATTAGATGTTGTTCCACCTCCTAGTAAGTCTGATAGCTCTACATGTTAAGTTTTTAAAAGAATAAGGATAGTAAGAAGCATTTGAATAGTATGTCGTCAGTAAGAGATCCTGCATGGGGGTCATTTGTACTTGAGATTATAACCATTTTTCTGTAAATAGGTTTTAATAGTGATTCCATGTTCTTTAAACACTTGCTACTATTGGTTTGAGAGGGATGTTCGAGTTTTGGAACTCCAAGTTGCAGTCTTGGTGGGTACCAGGTGAGTCTCTATTTTTGATCTTGCATGTGGGCTATTCAATTAAATACATATGAAGAAAATATCTAGGACAACTGATAAGTGTGTATGACAAGTAAAGCAAAGATTATGCATGAGAAAGGTATTGTTTGAGTAAGAAGTTAAATTAAAATTTTGCCTATGATTATTTGATATGAGAGAGTAAGCATCGGTTAAGTATGTAAACAAATCTGGGTAAGTAACTTCTGTGTATAACACTCCTTTTGATGCCTCTTGTAAGGTAGTTATAGTGCTAACTAGACTGGTAGATCACGATATGAAGATATATGTAAGAGTTGGTAGAGATCCATGACATTATATGATAAGTAAAACATTCATGGTGAAGCCTCTAGAGAATTAGAGACTGGATTGGTAGATCATGACATGGAAAGAAATAAGTCCATAGGGAGAAACCCATGACACATTTTGCGGAAGTTCGTCGAGACAGTAAACACATGTTCTATAAGTGCCTTTATGGTGTCTTCTATAAGTGCCTTTGTGGCGTATTCTGTATGTGCCTTTGTGGCATATTCTGTAAGTGCCTTTGTGGCGTATTCGAGGATGCCTACATGGCAGGAATCTAATTATCCGTCTTTATGGTAATATCTAGGTAAGTTTTAAGGTCTCTTCAATCGATAATTCTACAATAAGGTTCTGATATGCTTGAAGATAATTTGGTTTTGTTAGTCTTGTAATGGAGTTGAATGAGGTTCCTAAAAGAAAATATGTATATTTATTTCTAAAAAGGGAATACTGATAGTGATCTATCAGTATAGGATTTGTGAAAAGTAAAAGTGTTCAATGGTCTAAGTTTGTCTACTCTATAAAGGGTTGGAATCTAAGTTATTTGGTATCTGATATATTACAAATAGTGTTGTATCTTGTTCATTGGATTATTTGGAATCTGAGTCATTGGACAATTTTGACTTTCTTGTGTCATGAACCAAAGACGTTTGAAATTCTTCTGTTTGATCTGAAGCATTTCATTATTAGTGTGAGTATGTTATGGTTTTGAATCAAGATATGATCTGAGAAGTAGTTTGATAGATATAAAATTTCATATGGGAATCCGTCCAAAGGTAGGACTAATTATTACATATCTGCTAAGGAATAGTATCTGTGAATAACCATTCTGGAAAAGGTGAAGTGTAAGATTGATGAGGAAATCCTTTGAAAGTGAGTTCTATATAGATACTCTTCTGAGAAGTACCTTAGTTGTTTCAAGAGTAAAGAAAGGTAGAAATCATCTAGTAAGGTATGGAGTTAACCAAGTAATGAAGTGAGAGATAATACATTAAGTATGGTACTTAGCGTATAAGTATATGTGTATCCAATAGTATGGGTGTATTTGCCAAAGACAGATTAGTAATCCAAGATCTTCAAAATGAAAAATTCAAGTACAAATGTTCCAATGTATTTCACATTAAAAACTCACTAAGTGCATGTGAACTTATAAGCATTTTGTTCTTGTTTCAAGTGTAATTGTAAATGATTTCGCTAGGAAAGACCAAGCCAAGCTTGTGCCAGGGAAGTGGCGAGCTGGGATACTATGCATATAGAAAATATCTCAGAAGTATGAAATATAGTTCTCTACGCCAAGAGAGTCTATTTTTAACAAACTGATGTATTGTAATGTTGTTGTAAGTATTTGATATTCTCTTTATATAGAAGAATAGTATAAAAATAATGCAAATTGTGTGGAAAAAGAATTAGACAAAAAATTTTTAAATTTTATGCTAAGTTTTTGTATATTGTAACATCCAATATCTGGACTTGGGAAGTCGGGTCAGGTTGAGGGTGTTTCAATTAATTTTCATTGGAGCTTTCAATTTAGCCGATCCTCTAGCAGTTAAGCAAGAGTTAAACTTGTATAAATAGTACATCAAACCTGGCTTAAGCTCTTAGGTATGTTGACACTTTTGTTTATGTGAAGGATACTTTTGTTATATTGGCAATATTGTGATAAAAAAATACAATGGAGGAACAAAGTGAAAAGTTTCATTGATATGATCATAAAGACATTGCATAAATGATAGAAAAAGAAAGTACAATGCAAAACAAAAAGAAAATTTTAGTTTCCTCCCTCGGCGTGTTGGTCAGTGGTTTTAATAAGGACCTTTACTGTGTAACACCCCAAAATTGAGTATAGAAGTTTTGAGGGTATTTTAGGAATTTTAGCTTATCTGTGCTCAGAATTTTGTAAGGTTGGTAATCGATAATGTTTTCAACAATGGTTATTAGGAAATTAAGTGTAACACCCATTACCCGTATTCGACGCTGGAATGGGGTACGAGGCATTACTAGACTTATACACAAGCAATCACATACAATCGAGGCGTAAATTTCCATCAAAATTTTAAACTTTTCACAACCATGCATAACGTCCCTAAAACGAGCCTACGAGGCCCAAAACATGCATTGAAAGTAGTTCGGGACTAAACTGAAAACTTTGGAAAATTTCACAACACTTAGAAAATTTTTCATGTTTCAAGAGCCACACGCTTGTGTAGCTTGGGACACGCCCATGTGGGCAGGCCGTGTGGTACACACGCTCGTGTCCTTAACCCGTGTAACTCTTTGTTTGTCACCCAAGAACAAATTGAAGTCACACGAAGTCTAATATTGATGCATTTTTTGTCTACTAACTTAACAAATGGTCTAATTACCATCTAAGGAGCTTCAATTTAAAATCTCATAGCATTTAGACACTTTAAGCATGTAGAACTCAACTTTTGCACTTTTTATAATTTAGTCCTTTTGACCAAATTGAGTGCCCAAACGTCAAAATTTTCGAACGAAATTTTCACGGAATCATTCCATAAAACTATAGACCATGAAAATATAATAAAAACAAATTTCACTTCGGCAGATTCGTGGTCCCGAATGAGTTTTAAATACCTCTATTTTTTAAAATAACATTGATTTGTAAAAAAGTCAAAACTGAGAGTTTTTATGAAGTGATTTACCCAGAATTTTAAAATCAACCTAAACCCCCTTTCTCCAAATTGTTCACAATATAACTCCCCACAAAAGCTCTTGTTGTCCCTTTTGTTTTCTCTTGCTATTTCATTCTATTTTATTTCCAAATCTTAATTACTCTTGATTTTCAACATTCTTTGAACCATAAATCTCCATTGAAACCAAGAAAAACACCTAAAAACATCACTAATTTCATCATCTTTTTAAGAGTGGCTTTTCTCGGATTTGTGTCAAAAGCTTGTATTTCTTCCATCGAAGTTGACCATTCATCCTTCTAATAGTTTTAAATGATATATAGTCTCTTAAACTGAATTGTTAGCCCTTACAACATATGTTTTAAATAAAAGTCGAAAAGTTGGTTCTTAATGGTGAATTTCGAGATTGTGGATTAAAATTTGGTTTCAAAGTGTTTTAACATGATTATAAGGTTTCTAAGTTACTTTTAAGTTTCGTTAAAAATTTCTCAAGTTTTAATAAATTTTTGTTGTAACGGCCAAAACTTGTCGAAGAATGTCGATGCCTTGAAACAGGTAGTTTTATGTCATTTAAAGGTTGGCAATTAGTCATAAATGAATATATGTAGATGAATGGAATTTGTTTCGTACGAAAAGATTAAGTATAGGCTAAGGTATTTTGAATCTAGAGTTTTTATGTTGACGATTTCGATTAAAAGAGAATGTAGCTTAGGATATTTTTTTTGACTGTTTAAGGTGAGTTGATGACTTATTGTTGCTTGAATGTTTGTGTGGTTTGTTTTGTTGAAGTGTTGGAATCAATAGGACCTTCAACAAGTAAAGACAAAGGCAAAGGAAAGCTTGTCTGAGCTTTCAGTTTTCAGCAAAAGCATATTTTGGACACATATATCAGAATCACATATCGATCCCATAGTCTTACTCGCACACATATATCAGAATCCTATGTCATGACATATGTATCCTAGCTATTCCTAAGGTTCAAACGAGGCTTTCAAACATCATGACTCGGCTGAAACGAATTTGGAAACAGAGTATTCAAGCTTACTCACATTCGGCCAATGCATAATTAAAATCACATATTTCATTTCAGCAAGTATAATTTTCACATAATTATAATTAAGTACGTCTATTTGCTTATAAACTTACCTTGGACGGTACAAAACGGAACAGGGCAGCTAGTTGACAACTTTCATTTTCCCCCGATCCAAATTCGATTTCGTGGGTTCTTGATCTATACATATTCAAATTAAGCTCATTCAAACATATTTTCATTCAATTTAGTCTAAAAACACATAAATGGACAAATTACCATTTTACCCTTAACATTTACATTTTTTACAATTTAGTCCCTATTGCACAAAACACAAAATATACAAAATTTCGAGATACCCATGTTTCGTTGAATATTCCTAGTGTTTATACAAGTCCATATATTTCATTTATTTCACATTTTAGTCCCTCAAATTATTATTTTTTCAATTTAGTCCTAATTACTCAAAATCATCAAAAACTCCAATACAAAGTCTGTTAATCTAAAACATATCTTTCATATTTCATCATCAAACAACAAAAATCACAAACTCTCAACAATGGCTTAACTAAAATATTCACCAGAATAAAAAAAATTCAAGCATGGGTTTTGTAGTACTCGAAGCAACATCTAAAAAAGGTAGAAATTATCAAAAACCGAGCTAAAACTCAACTTGAATCAAGTTGGAGAATAGCCGAACCCTAAAACCCTTTTATTTTCTTTTTCTTTTCATTTTATGAACACCTAATGGCTTTATTATTTTATGTTTTATGTTATATTATAACATATATTAACTTAATGTTTAATTTACTTATATACCCTTATTGATATAATATAAAAACCATATAATATATGTCTTATACCGTCCCACCAATGTATTAATGGGATATTTACAACATAAATGCCCCAACTTAGAAAGCCACTAACAATTTGGCCCTTATGCTTTGAACTATCAAGTTTTCAATTTACGCAATTAAGTCCTTTTATTTCATCGGACACAAAAACGATAAAATTAAATCACGAAACTTTCACAGATATAAGTCCACACAAAATAAACACAGAAAATAATTTTTAAATATTTTTTTGACTCGAATTCGTGGTCCCAAAACCACCGTTCCGATTAGGGTCTAAATCGGGTTGTTACAATATACGCATGTTTTAACTTAGTCCATTAGTGAACACCCAAAGTTTGTATCATGCATATGTGTTTCTCTTTACCAATCAATTTCATAACTTACCTTAACTCAATAACATCCATAATAAACCATACGGCCAAATATATATATATATAAGCATGGTGCGCATTTAGCCTAAAGCCAAGGCCATACTTAACATTTGAGCATCAAATACATACCAAAAAGTCAACCAAATTAATCTTGAAACACATACATTACTTACCACTTAATAATCGAATTAATGAAGCTAAAACTTAATCACCCATCTTCAAATTATTCCACATTTCACATTTTCCATTTCAAACTAATTAACATATCAAATACATATTATACTATTATTCTTTCATACCCGCATCTTGCTACTTTAAGTCACATAAGCATCCAAAACTTCCATCATCAATTACCAATGAGCAGCTCGTTAAACTTTTTGACTAAGAACTTACAAGACCAAGTTTAAAAATACTAAGCATGCCATTTTCAAAACATATAGTGCTTATCACATATATTATGCATTCATGGCACACAACTTAATAATCAAGATTAATATAAGCCTTACCTAATATAACCGAATTCTAATATAATAATTTAGCCATTTTCGCATGGCTTAGATTACACATAGACAAAAATCCAACTTTACAAAACACATTCCAGCCTATACATGCCATAATTTGAGTTCGAATATTTAAATACCGAAACTGTAGATAGTGTGATAGACTTTGTTGACGATCCCCGAGCTTGTAACTTGAATCCAAATCTATAAAACAAAGTAACATGAACACACACAGTAAGCTATCATAGCTTAGTAAGTCATAAGCAAATAAACAATCTAGTGATTTAACCAACTCATTTTAAACTAAACCGAATTATACTAGCATAATATGCTTAGTCTCAAACTACCAATTTCATAAATGATATTTTTGTTTTTATACAAAATTCCCACCTTGGCCGAATGCTCATATAACCAATATAAGTAATTCATATTTCACTTACAAAGCTAATATATCATTAGAATAATCAAATATACTTATACTCATAAACACAAACTCGAGCATCATAATATATCGTCATGTACACATTACATAAATGGCCGAATACATATGGTTACATCTATACACATATCACATATCATTTCGAAGACAATCACAATATATCTATCAAGATCGAACACACTTTTATAATTATACACATTCTATATTTACCTTATAAGTCATTTGTATCAAACATTAAGTATTTACTTACCCTATCACAAGTGATAATAACCTCTTCCATACCTGGTCATTTAGCTTATTCAACATGTACGTTCACACCTTATCGTAGCCCGATGAACCATTCAGAATTGGATAGGACACTCGGATAAACACATAAGTCGTACAATGCCAACGTCCCAGACGTGGTCTTACATGTAGTCACATATCGATGCCACTGACCTATACAGGGTCTTACTCGTAAACACATATCGAAATCACATATCGATGCCATGGTCTTACTCACACACATATATCAGAATCCTATGTTATGACATATGTATCCTAGCTATTCCTAAGATTCAAACGGCGCTTTCGGACGTCGTGACTTGGTTGAAACCAATTTGGAGATATAATAGTCAAGCTTAATCATATTTGGCCATAGCTCATATATGTTCACACATTTCATACCAGCATATAATATTAACATTTAACTACAATTAAACACGTCTATTTGCTTATAAAGTTACCTCGGACAACGTAAAACGGAACAGGGTAGCTAGTCGACAACTTTCATTTTTCCCCGATCCAAATCCGATTTCTTTGGTTCTTGATCTAAACATATTCAAACTAAGCTCATTCAAACATATTTTCATTCAATTTAGTTCAAAAACACATAAATAGAAAAATTACCATTTTACCCCTGACATTTACAATTTTTACAATTTAGTCCCTATTGCACAAAACACAAAATATGCAAAATCTCAAAATACCCATGTTAGGCCGAATGTTCCTAGTGTTCTTACAAGTCCATATATTTCATTTATTTCACATTTTAGTCCCTCAAATTATTATTTTTCCAATTTAGTCCTAATTACTCAAAATCATCAAAAACTCCAATACAACATATGTTAATCTAAAACATATCTTTCATATTTCATCATCAAACAACAAAAATCACAAACTCTCAATAATGGGACAACTCAAAATATTCACCAAAATCAAAAATTCAAGCATGGGTTTCGTATTACTCGAAGCAACGATCTCAAAAATGTAGAAATTATCAAAAACCGAGCTAGAACTTACCTTGAATCAAGTTGAGAAAGATGACCGAACCTAGCTTCTCTTATTTCTTTTCTTTTGTTTCTTATTTCGGTGCAAGAACAAAGAAAAAATAATATGAATATGTTAACTTAATTTTAACTAATATAAGTTTATTAACTATTTTACAATTTTACCCTTTTAAATTAAATAACTAAAACGCATATTATAAGGGCACAACCGGCCATTACATGTTCCAATGGTCTATTTGCAACCTAAAGGCTTCCATTTAAAAACCCAACAGCATTTCAGCCCTTTATACATTAAACTACCAAATTTTCAATTTACGCGATTAAATCTTTTTCTTTAATCGGAAACTCAAACGACAAAATTAAATCACAAAAATTTCACAGATATAAATTCACACAAAATAAACACAAAAAATAATTTTAAAATATTTTTCTAACTCGGATTTGTGGTCCCAAAATCACCGTTTTGGATAGGGTCTAAATTGGGCTGTTACAACTAATGTTGTTTCAAATCGTTATACATTTTTGTACTACCTGAATGTACAGATAAAAGACTGTTGTGAGCTTTGTTCAAAATCATATGAATCAACTCTGAATTTCTCAGAATACAAATCCGATCTCTAAATCTCAAGCAATCATCATTATCAACTCGGAATTTAGAATCAGAATTCAAATCACACTAAGCTCATTTTGCTATTATCTCATTATCAACCTTTTGAGCATCAATAATCTGTTGTAAAAACAACAGTCTCATTTTCAATTCTACTAAAACTGAACCATCATCAGACAAAGCTAAATGAGTATTCATGGCACTTAATGCAAACAATGATTCTTGACTTAAAGCATCAACAACAACATTTGCTTTTCCTAGATGATAATTGATAACAAGCTCGTAGTCTTTTAACAGTTCTAGCCATCTTCTTTGTCATAGATTCAAATCTTTCTAAGTCATTAGATATTTTAAGCTTTTATGATCGGAATATACATGACATTTTTTACCAAACAGATAATGGTGTCAAATCTTCAAAGCAAACACAATAGCTGCCAATTCTAGATCATGTGTCGAATAGTTCTTTTTGTGAGGCTTTAACTGTCTCGAGGCATAAGCTATGACTTTGCCTTCCTGCATCAAAACACAAACTAGATCATTTAAAGAAGCATCACTGTAGATAACAAATTCTTTACCTAATTCTGGTTGTACTAACACCAGAGCTTCTGTTAATAGGGCAGTCAACTGATCGAAGCTTTTCTGGCACTTTTCAGACCAATCAAATCTCACATCTTTCTGAAGCAATTTCATCAACGGAGTCGCGATCATAGAAAAGCCTTTTACAAACCGTCGATAATAGCTAGCAAGTCCCAGAAAATTATGGACTTTAGAAATGTAACACCCCTCACCCGTATCCAATGCCGGGACAGGGTTTGAGGTGTTACCGGACTTAAACTCAACCAACTACATAGAATCGAGCCATAAAAATTTGATCAATCTAAAACTTTTCATTTCACATACTTTTTTTCCCTTAAACGGGCTCACGAGGCCTAAAACATGCATTAGAGACGGTTCTAGACTAAACCGAGAGCTTAAGAAAAAATTGGAAAAATTTCATGCTTTAAAGCTCCACAAGCCTGTGTGCTAGGGACACGCCCGTGTCTCGAACCCGTGTTCAAAAACCTAGACATTCTTCTAATTTGGTCATGAACAAATTGAAGCCACACGGCCAAGGTACATGCCCGTGTCCTATGGTCATGTCCTTCACGCGGTTGAGACACATGGCCGTGTCTCTTGCCCGTGTGCTTATTATCATACATACTAACTTGAAAAACTTAGGTGCAGGGGACACGCGGCTGGACAACACGCCCATGGAGGCAGACCGTGTGTCATACACAGCCTAGGCACACGCCCGTGTGTCTACCCGTGTGGACAAATACAAGGCTATTTTCCAAGCCATTTTATCACCCTCACAACACATGCACGCATACATATACAATAGCATACAGCATGGAAAAATTAGGCACTTAAACATTCCTAACATGTCATGACCATGGAAATTTCACATGCAACCAATATCATACATTTTACCTTTATCGTTACCACATTAATGCTATAGCTATCAACATGTCATCAAACCTCATTTTCATCACTAAGCATTCATGATCACATCCACATACCATTCATTCCAAGCCATTAAAGACTCTTCATAAATAAATAGGTTTACCAACCCCATAATCAAAATAAGCCAATACATTTGGCTAAAGCAATATCACATACTCAAATTTAAACTCCTATACATGCCATAGACTCAAAGTACTTGAAATCACTTACACCAATAGCGATAGCTTGATAGTGTGATAATATCTCCGATGAACTCCAACCCAAGCTAACCTGGCAACCCTAGAGAACATGGGAAAGAAAGGGGGGTAAGCTTTACGCTTACTAAGTTCATATGAAAACAATAAGCAACTCATTAACAAGCTTTTTATAAATGTTCCCAACATATTCTCAAGTTCATAATAAGTTGTCTTCTTGTACAATAGTCGATAGAATCTTTATATCTGGATCTACAAAACTCCAAATTAAGTTCTGTTAATTTTCCTTGAAACTAGACTCATGTACCTTTCTACCATAAAATTTCCAGAATTTTTTTGTTTAGCCAAATAGTACAGTTTATTCCTCAAAGTTACCCCTAATTCACTGTCTAATAGTTCTAACCCTTCTGTACTAAAGTTCAATTATCTCATAGCACAGGACTCGAATAATGTTCTCGGCTATTTATCTTGAAAATAGACTCATTAAGAATTCTAAACATATAAATTATAACTATAATTATTTTTGTATAACTTATAATGATTTTATCAAATCAGAACAGGGGATTTCGAAGTCATTCTGACTCTGTCTCACACAACTTCAAATATCTCATTCTATAAATTCTTTTTTGACACGGTTTCTTTTATAAGAAACTAGACTCAATAAGCTTTAATCCCATATTTTATTCAGCCTCTAACTCATTTTCCACTATTTTTAGTGTATTTTCAAATTTACACCACTGCAGTAGCCCAAAACTGTCCAGGCTAATTTGCTCATTCACAATTATTGTTCACCAATTTAATACAACATCATATCATCTATCATGGTAATAACACATAGCTATGCATCATAAGCATGGACCCATAATCTCAATGTCATCAAGTATCAAAGACTTATTCACTAATTACTATGTACATCATGAACATAAACCCATAACAATAAGGTCATACACAATCATTCACATAAACATGACTTACTTATTTGAATCCTTACCAAAGGTGCATTATAGACCGAATGATTTCTCACGAGTTTAGCATACATAATCATTCCTTATCACAGCTTTGTTATAATATTTGAATTTCCCATTGAACTACTTGGAGTACTAAAGGATACTCAGGGAAATTCGTACACATAGTGAGATGCCAATGTCATATCCCAGATATGGTCTTACATGGATTCACACATATCGATGCCAATGCCATGTCCCAGACATGGTCTTACATGGGATCACACATATCTATGCCAATGCCATGTCCCAGACATGGTTTTACATGGGATTCATATTGAAACTTTATCGAATGTCATCGAAACATCGTGAATCCATTTCATAAAGAAAAATACATGTACATATTCAAACATTAGACATATAATAATAACAGCACGTTGCATTGTTTTCATACAACTTACCTCGACACCAAATTGGTAAAAGAGGCCTAAACATCAATTTCTTGTTTTTCCTCGTTCTAAGCCAGAATCTCGATTTTCATCATCTATAACATCACATTTAACTTATTAAAACAATATACTAATCAAATTAGTCCAATGACATATTTTGGCAAAATTTTTTATTTTGCCCCTATACTTTTCCATAATTACCAAATTACCCCTAGGCATTTTCTTACTCATTAAGCCTAGACAAACCATTTTCATAACTATAGAAACTCAAAAATTCAATTATTTCACACATTATTCTTATTTTACAACTTTACAAAATAGCCCATTTAGGTGCTTTCATGCAAATTTCTTTCATGAAAGTTGTTTATAACACTACCAAGGCTCATATTCTTCCATAAAAACTCAGAAAACAACACATATACTTTCATGGAAAAACCCTAGACTCTTAATCATTTTGCAAAATAGTCCCTTCATTTGAAAGCTCATGCTTTAAGGGTTCCAAAAATGTAAAAATCATCAAGAAAAACATTAAAAATCACTTACTAGCACGGGAGTTTCTTTACTAAAATTTTCCAGCTTCTAAACCCTTTCTTTGCTGCCATTTTCGGTGGAGAGAAGATGAAGAAAAGATGAGATCTTTCTTTTCTTTATTTTATTCTATTTTTAGTCAATTTAGTCACGTAAAAGCCACAAATTTTGGCTTTTTTTTACCATTTTGTCTCCATTTGTCGGCCATCACACTTTCAATGGCCTAATTTCACTTTAAAGACCCCCAATTTAAGATACAAAGCAATTTAACACCTTTAGGCATCAAAACATAACTTTTACCTTTTACGCGATTTAGTCCTTTTTCGAAATTGGACTAGAAATCGCTAAAATTAATATACCAAAATTTTTATGCACCTTTATAAACATGCTATATCACATAAAATAACATCAAAATAATTTTCTCCGGCCTTAGAATAGTGGTTCCGAAACCACTGTTCTGACTAGGCCCAAAATCAGGCAATTACAAGAAACATTTCTCGGAGGTTTCCAATCCAAAATAGTCGAAATCTTGCTTGGATCAACTCGGATACCAGATGCCAACACCACATGTCCTAGAAAACCAACTTCTCGTAACCAGAATTCACATTCGCTAAATTTCGCATACAATTGCTTATCACGCAAAGTCTGTAGCACTATTCTCAAATGTTCAGCATGTTTGGTTTCATCATGCGAATAAATCAAAATGTCATCAATGAATACGATAACAAATCGATCTAAATACGGTCTAAAAATTCTATTCATCAAATCCATAAAATTAGCAAGTGCATTCATTAATCTGAAAGGCATAACAAGAAAGTCATAGTGCCCGTACCTCGTTCTGAATGCAGTTTTTGGAATGTCTGAATCATTTACTCTCAACTGATAGTAACCCGATCTCAAATCTATCTTTGAAAACACAGTAGCTCCTTTCAACTGATCAAACAAGTCATCAATTCGGGGTAGTGGATATTTGTCCTTAATATTCACTTTATTCAACTTGCAATAATCAATACACATTCTCATTGTGCCGTCTTTCTTTTTCACAAATAGAACAGGATCACCCCAAGGTGAAAAACTCGGTCTTGCGAATCCTCTATCGGTCAACTCTTGCAACTAAGACTTTCTCTTTTAACTCGGTCTGTGCCATTCTATATGAAGCTATAGAAACTGGAGTAGTTCCCGGTATTAATTCAATACCAAATTCAACTTCTCGGATCGGAGGTAAACCCGGTAACTCATCAGGAAACACATCTGAATATTCACAGCCAACTGGCTCTGATTCAATCTTCTTTTTAGTCACTTTCGGGTCGAGCACATAAGCTAAATAAGCTTCACAACCTTTTCTCACATATTTCTGAGCTAACATCATTAAAATCACAGCTGGCAATCCATTCAAAACATATGATTCAATTCGAATAATCTCATTACTCTAACATCTCAAATCAATCATCTTTCATTTGCAATTTACAATAGCATCATGCAATGTTAACCTGTAACACCCCGTACCCGAGACCGTTGCCAGAATCGAACACGAGGTGTTAACGGACTTAATTCATTACTTAAACAGCTCATACAATTCACTTTAAAATTTTCTAGACAAGCTGGCTAACTGCATCACAGTCGCTTTAAAAATCATATCTCGAGTTCCAAAACTCGAAATCCAATTCTGTATATTACGAATCAAATATCTCCCTGTATAAAGCCTCAATGACTATGCCGTTTGTCTCTAATAAAACTAGACTCAACAATGAATCTGTACATATAAATCATGACTTTTAATTATCTTTGTAAAATTTATGGTGAATTTCCAAAGTCATAACAGGGGATCTAGAAATCGCTCTGGCCCTGTTTCACAAAAATTTAAACATCTCATAAAATATAGCTCATATACCTGTTTTGTTTCTTCCATATGAAAATGGACTCATCAAGCTTCGATTCCATAACTTATTCATTATTTAATTCCATTTCTACTATTTTTAGTGATTTTTCAAATTCATGTCACTACTGCTGTCTGAATCTATTTTGTGATAAATTTTACCTATTTCACGGTTTCCATGGATTAGCTAGCAATTTGACATACATAGCACCAAATTTGATCATGATTAGCCATTCCAATGGCTAATCATTACCAAGCATTTCCATACCTCTCAATAACCATATCATAAGACCATATATACAAAATGATTATAATGCTATACTCAAAATATATATGCCATTTTCGCATGGCTATACGAATATATATACATTACCAAAAGATACTTAATTAACAACAAAGGTCGGTCCTATACATGCCATTATCAAAGTTCAACTAAAAGAGTACCAAAAAGGGGGTTAGATAGTATGGTTGACTTCGACTTTGACACTCCCGAGTCCGATAGCTGACGAACAAAATCTATAATACAGAGAATTTAAGCAACAGAGTAAGCATTTCGATGCTTAGTAAGCTTATAAGTAAGGAAATCATTTGAACAAAAACATAAAAGAAATAACATTCATAAGGATAAATAATTGTCTATGCACAAGATCACATATTCATTTTAATTTAAACTTCTATCAATATGATTACACATTCGAAGTCAAACTTAACTAAATTTCATTTGAATCAATTTCATGTAACTCGAGTGAGCTATAGACTTCATATAACCCTAAGGAATGGCCGGGAGAGCATTATTCGATTACATAATCACAACTTATACTCTACCACATTTTTCCAATGTATATACGATCCATACCTGGTCATATTAGGGATTATGAGCACATTAATCGGAATTATTATGACAGAATCGCGCCTTTCTAAACATAATTACTTTCAGAATTTGGCTCGGTTATAATAACCCGCATGAATGCCTTCGGGACTTAACCCGGTTATAATAACTAGCACAATTGCCTTCGGATCTTAGTTCGGATATAGTAACTAGCACGAATGCCTTCGGATCTTAGTCCGGATATCATCCGAATAATCATGCACATATATCAATATATCATAACGCATCTGTATTTCATTTTCATTACTAGAACTCAAGCACAAGACACTTATCAACCATTCCCATTTTCGGCTCAATAGCCACAAACAAAGAGCATGATTTCGATTTGCTTTATAACATGATCTCTATACACATTCGGCTACCAGTCATAAGTATAAACTAATTACCTCGATACATAATTCAAGTAGAATCATTATATCACCGTTTATTTGTTATGCTTATATGTCGTGATTTAATCAAATCATAAACTAAGTTCCATTACTCAAAGACTTACCTCGGATGTTGTCGAACGATTTCAACGGCTATTCGATCACTTTTTCCTTTCCCCTATCCAACTTTGATCCTCTAAGCTCTTGAGCTAAATCAAACAATTTACTTCCCAAATCAAACATAGTCATACGGCATCCATATACATTTTAGAACCAATTCACTTGAATTAATTGCCCACTTAAGTCTCTCATCATTTCATTTTCAAATTTGTATATTTGGTAAGTCACATTAAACAATTATACATATAGCTTTAATACATTTTATACTAGCCGAAATGTACCATCAAGATATACTTTACTCAAATAATTTACTTTGGCCGAACATGTACAATGTTTTGTAGCTTAATAATTATAATATACATCATGTATTTATAATATTTATGCGGCCAATTATCCATGGTCATACACATACACAATCAAAAATAAATACCAAAATTTTCATATCCTTTATGCCCTAAGCCGAATACACTTGTCATGTTCACCTACATTTTTCAACAATTTCTTCTTAATCAAACGCATATTTGGCTAGAACCATGGAAATTTTTAGCAATTTTTTTTAATTTAACACCTAATCGATTATAACACATTTAAGCATTCTTTTCATTTTATTAACTCAAACCACATACATTACTCAAGTACAACATTTTCATATTCGGCATTAGCATCAAACATAATAGCCAATTCTTCCCACTTTGAATCTATGCATCTATTTGATCATAGTTTGTTCAAGCACTCATACAACAAGATTCATCCAATTTAACAACAAACGAAAACCTTATTTCTCCATAGCTACTATGGTCGAAAGTTCTAGACATCTCAATACCGAAATTTCTAACATGGGTTACCTAAAGAACTTGGTGATTAGTTCAAATTTATCTAACATTTCAAAAATTTACATGAATTTCATACCTCAATGAAGACCTAAATGACCGAATGGCTCCTTTCTCCCCAACTCTTCTTCTCTTTTCGGTTTTTGGAAAGAAACAAGGTGAATACTTTGTTGTTTTCACCCACCTACTATTTTATTTCTTTATTTTATTACATTCATTCATGATAACATGGCATTTAACTAAATAAAGCTTATAAAAATTATCATATTTTATAATATAATAGTAACATGGCCGGCCACTAACTAGAAATGGGTAAATTAACATGCAAAACCATTCCTTTAAACACATGCATTATTAAACCATTAAAAATTAACCAATCACATTTCAAAAGTATCACATATAAGTCCTATTGAATAAATTCACATGCAAATGACCAAATCAAAGCTTGAAACTTTCACACTTGTATTTACTCACTTCATAAACATGAAATATAACTTATAATTATTTTTATAGCTCGGTTTTGTGGTCCCGAAACCACTTTCCGACTAGGGTCAAATTAGGGCGGTCACAACTCTCCCCCACTTAAAGAATTTTCGTCCCCGAAAATCTTACCAGTGAATAAATTTGGGTATCGATCTTTCATAGAGTTCTCGATTTCCCAGGTAGCTTCTTCGATCCCGTGTTTGAGCCATAACACCTTTACTAAAGGAACCTTTTTGTTTCGCAACTCTTTCACCTCACGAGCGAGGATACGAATCGGTTTTTCTTCATAACTCAAGTCAGATTGAATTTCAACCTCTGATGGACTAATTATGTGCGAAGGATCAGATCTATAACGTCGAAGCATCGAGACATGAAAAACATTGTGAATCTTTTCAAGTTCAGGGGGTAAAATCAATCTGTAAGCGACTGGCCCAATTCTATCGGATATCTCATACGGCCCGATAAACCTCGGACTCAATTTGCCTTTACGGGCAAATCTGAGCACTTTTTTCCTAGGTGAAACTTTAAGAAACACTTTATCTCCGACCTGGTATTCAATGTCTTTTCGTTTCAAATCCGTGTACGACTTCTGACGATCTACAGCTGCTTTCAGACTTTCCTTGATTACTTTTACTTTCTGCTCAGCATCTTTAATCAAATCAACCCCGAAGATTTTACTTTCCCTAAGCTTAGTCCAAAACAACGGTGTACGGTATTTACGACCATACAAAGCCTCGTAAGGTGCCATCTTAATACTTGATTGAAAACTATTGTTGTAAACGAATTCAATCAAAGGTAAATACCGTTCCCATGAACCACTAAACTCAAGAATGCAACATCTCAACATATCCTCGAGTATCTGAATTATCCGCTCAGATTGACCATCAGTCTGGGGGTGAAAAGCGGTGCTAAAATGCAACTTGGTACCCAAAGGTTCTTGCAATTTCTTCCAAAATCGTGATGTGAATCTCGGATCTCTATCAGACACAATAGCAGTAGGTACTCCATGTAACCTTACAATCTGAGATACATATATTTCAGCTAGTTTGTTAAGGGAATAATCCGTACGTACAGGAATAAAATGAGCCGACTTTGTCAGTCTATCAACAACAACCCAGATCGCATCTTTCTTGCTTGATGACAATGGCAACCCAGATACAAAATCCATCGTGACTCGATCCTACTTCCATTCTGGTATCATGATCGGCTGAAGTAATCCTGAAGGCACTTGATGTTCTGCTTTCACTTGTTGACATATCAAACACTACGAAATAAAGTCAGAAATGTCTCGTTTCATACCATGCCACCAAAACTGACGTCTCAGGTCGTTGTACATTTTCGTACTCCCCGGGTGAATTGACATACGGCTACAATGTGCTTCATTCAGAATCATCGAAATAAGTTCTGAATTTCTTGGAACACACAATCGACTTCTGAACCTCAAACAATCGTCATCATCTATTTGAAACTCTGACTCCATATTCGAAATACATTCAGCCCGTTTTGCAACCAATTCATCATCAATTTTCTGAGATTCACGAATTTGATGAATCAATAATGGTTTGGCCTCTAATTCTGCGACTAACACATTATCGGATAGAACAGACAAGTGTACATTCATCGCTCGTAAAGCAAAAAGTGATTTACGACTTAAAGCATCCGCAACCACATTAGCCTTTCCTGGGTGATAGTCAATGACAAGCTCATAATCTTTTAACAACTCAAGCCAACGTCTTTGTCACAGATTCAAATCTCTTTGAGTCATCAAATATTTGAGATTTTTGTGATCCGAAAATACATGGCACTTCTCACCAAATTAGTAATGTCGCCATATTTTCAAAGCGAATACGATGGCAGCTAATTCGAGATCATGGGTTGGATAATTTTTCTCATGTGGCTTCAATTGCCTCGACGCATAAGCTACAACTCGACCTTCTTGTATCAATACACAACCCAACCCAAGTAAGGATGCATCACTATAAATGACAGACTCTTTGCCTGATTCGGGCTACACTAATACTGGAGCTTCAGTCAAATAAGTTTTTTAGTTGATCGAAACTTTTCTGACATTTTTCTGTCCATTCAAACTTAACATCTTTCTGAAGTAGTTTCGTCATTGGTGTGGCTATCATCGAGAAACCCTTTACAAACCATCTGTAGTAACCGGCAAGTCCCAAAAAGCTCCGAACCTCAGTAATATTTCTCAGAGGCTTCCTGTTAAGTATGGCTGAAATTTTGCTCGAATCAACTCGAATACCCGATGCAGATACCACATGACCCAAAAAGTTAACTTCTCTCAACCAAAACTCACATTTACTGAACTTAGCATATAATTGCTTATCCCGTAAAATCTGCAACACTAATCTCAGGTGCTCAGCATGTTCGGTTTCATCTCTCGAATAGACCAAAATGTCATCAATAAACACAATTACAAACCGATCCAAATACTGTCTGAAGATCCGATTCATCAAATCCATAAATACCGCAGGGGCATTAGTGAGTCCAAACGGTATCACTAAGAACTCATAGTGACCGTATCTCGTTCTAAAAGCAGTTTTGGGTATATCTGAATTTCGAACTCGCAACTGATAATAACCCGATCTCAAATCTATCTTTGAAAACACTGAGGCTCCCTTTAGTTGATCAAACAAATCATCAATACGCGGTAACGGATATTTATTCTTTATTGTCACTTTATTCAGCTGACGATAGTCGATGCACAACCTCAAGGTTCCGTCCTTCTTTTTCACAAACAATACTGGTGCACCCCAAAGTGAGAAACTCGGTCGAGCGAAACCTCTATCCATCAACTCTTGCAACTGAGCTTTCAATTCCTTTAATTCTGTTGGTGCCATACGATACGAAGCTATCGAAATCGGTGTAGTCCCAGGTACAAGTTTGATGCCAAACTCTACCTCCCGAACAGGTGGTAACCCCGGTAATTCTTCGGGAAAAACATCCGGATATTCACAAACCACTGGTACCGATTCAAGTTTCTTTTCTGATTCTTTATTATCAAGTACGTATGCAAGATACGCTTCACACCCCTTTCTCACATATTTTTGAGCTAACATCGAGGATATTATTGTTGGCAATCCATTCAAAACAGTAGACTCAACTCGGATTATCTCATTATTTGCACACCTCAAATCAATAGTCTTACTTTTGCAATTCACAACTGCATCATGTACGGTCAACCAATCCAAACCGAGAATAACATCAAATTCATCAAACGGGAAAAGCATCAAGTCAGCCGGAAAACAGGAGCCTCGGATTATTAAGGGGCATTTCTTACACACCTTGTCGACAAGCACATAACGACCCAAGGGATTCGACACTCTAATAACAAACTCAGTAGACTCAACAGGTAAAGTCTTACTGGATGCTAAAGTCTCACATACATAAGAATGAGTAGATCCAAGGTCAATCAACGTAATCACATTAGTATCAAAGAGAGTGAAAGTACCGGTAATAACATCAGGCGAAGAAGCATCCTCGCGTGCACGTATAGCATAAGCTCTAGCAGGAGCACGAGCCTCAGATCTGGTGATAACATCTTTAGACCCTCTCTAACCGCTGCTAGCGTTCCCCGTATTCCTAGGTGGCCTACCTCGTGCTGTAGTAGCACCCAGTTTCTCACTCTGATTTACATTCTGTTCAGACAGTTTCGGACAATCATTGATAAAGTGGTCGGCTGATCCGCACTGATAACAGGAGCGGTCATGGAATCTACAACTCCCCGAATGCTATTTACCGCAATACTGGCACTCTGTCCTATCCCGATGATCATTTCCAACACTGGCAACCGAAGTGACTCGCGTACTCACAGGGGGTCGACCACGATCTCGTCTGGAAAAGCCCGAAGTGTCTTTAGATTGGCCTGGATCATTTCTAAATTTCTTTGATGGTTGTTGAAAGGGCTTTCCCGAAGATCTCTTACGAAACTCTCTTGTTTCCACTTCAGCTTTTCTTTTCTCCTTACTGAGCTCTTCGGTTTTGCAAGCTCACTCGACAAGTACTACAAATTCTCTAATTTCAAGAATGCCAACATACAGTTTTATATCTTCGTTCAATCCGTCCTCGAAGCGTTTACACATGATAGCCTCGGACGAAACACATTCCCGAGCGTATCTACTAAGTCTGACAAACTTTCGCTCATAATCAGTAACTGTCATAGAACCCTGCTTAAGCTCAAGAAATCCTTTCCGTTTCTGATCGATGAATCTTTGACTGATATATTTCTTGCGAAACTCGGTTTGAAAGAATTCCCAAGTAACCCGTTCTCTCGGCACGACGGAAACCAAAGTATTCCACCAATAGTAGGAAGAATCACGTAATAGAGATATAGCACATTTTAAACATTCATTAGGTGTGCACGATAATTCATCGAACACACGAATGGTATTATCAAGCCAAAACTCAGCCTGCTCAGCATCATCACTGTCAGTAGCCTTGAACTCAGTAGCCCCATGCTTCCGAATCCTATCAACCGGGGGCTTGTTCAACCTCAACGGGTCAACTACAGGAGATATTACAGGTGCGGGGTTTGTATTATTCGGGGCTGAGGGTTGTGCAACAGCCGGATTAGTTCGAACATATTGGGTAAACCAGTCGTTCATCATAGCATAAAAGGCTTGTTTTGCCTCATCATTTTGATTACTTGCATTAAATTGAGAGTCAATCGGCGCTGTCCCGTGTGCGGGAGCAGGCGCTACACTCTCAATATCGTTAGCTACTGTTCGATCAGGATCAGAATCCATTTCTATACGAAAACACATTTTTATCTGTCACAAATCACTACACTATCATATTAACACATAATGGCATGTATAGCTAGACCCATACTTATTACGGTAGTCCTAGAATCGACTAAACCGTAGCTCTGATACCAATAAAATGTAACACCCCGTACCCGAGACCGTTTCCGGAATCGAACACGAGGTGTTAACGGACTTAATTCATTACTTAAACAGCTCATACAATTCATTTTAAAATTTTCCAAACAAGCTGGCAAACTGCATCACAGTCACTTTAAAAATCATATCTCGAGTTCCAAAACTCGAAATCAAATTCCGTAAATTTTTCCTGAAACTAGACTCATACATCTATCTACTAATTGTTTTCTAGAATTTTTGGTCGGGCCAATTAGTACAGTTTATTAGTTGAAGTCTCCCCCATTTCAGGGTTCTACTACTCTGACCTCTGTGTATTACGAATCAGATATCTCCCTGTATAAAGCTTCAATGACTATGTCGTTTGTCTCTAATAAAACTAGACTCAACAATGAATCTGTACATATAAATCATGACTTTTAATTATCTTTGTAAAATTTATGGTGAATTTTCAAAGTCATAACAGGGGATCCAGAAATCGCTCTGGCCCTGTTTCACAAAAATTTAAACATCTCATAAAATATAGCTCATATACCTGTTTTGTTTCTTCCATATGAAAATAGACTCATCAAGCTTCGATTCCATAACTTATTCATTATTTAATTCCATTTATACTATTTTTATTTATTTTTCAAATTCATGTCACTACTGCTGTCTGAATCTATTTTGTGATAAATTTTACCTATTTCATGGTTTCCATGGATTAGCTAGCAATTTGACATACATAGCACCAAATATGATCATGATTAGCCATTCTAATGGCTAATCATTACCAAGCATTTCCATACCTCTCAATAACCATATCATAAGACCATATATACAAAATGATTATAATGCTATACTCAAAATATATATGCCATTTTCGCATGGCTATACGAATATATATACATTACCAAAAGATACTTAATTAACAACAAAGGTCGGTCCTATACATGCCATTATCAAAGTTCAACTAAAAGAGTACCAAAAAGGGGCTTAGATAGTGTGGATGACTTCGACTTTGACACTCCCGAGTCCGATAGCTGACGAACAAAATCTATAATACAGAGAATTTAAGCAACAGAGTAAGCGTTTCGATGCTTAGTATGCTTATAAGAAAGGAAATCATTTGAAACAAAAACATAAAAGAAATAGCATTCATAAGGATAAATAATTGTCTATGCACAAGATCACATATTCATTTTAATTTACACTTCTATCAATATGACTACACATTCGAAGTCAAACTTAACTAAATTTCATTTGAATCAATTTCATGTAACTCGAGTGAGCTATAGACTTCATATAACCCTAAAGAATGGCCGAGAGAGCATTATTCGATTACATAATCACAACTTATACTGTACCACATTTGTCCAATGTATATACGATCCATACCTGGTCATATTAGGGATTATGAGCACATTAATCAGAATTATTACGACAGAATCGCGCCTTTCCAAACATAATTACTTTCGGAATTTGTCTCGGATGTAACAACCAGCACGAATGCCTTCGGGACTTAAACCGGTTATAATAACCCGCACGAATGCCTTCGGGACTTAACTCGGTTATAATAACTAGCACAATTGCCTTCGGATCTTAGTCCGGATATAGTAACTAGCACGAATGCCTTCGGATCTTAGTCCGGATATAGTAACTAGCACGAATGCCTTCAGATCTTAGTCCGGATATCATCCGAATAATCATGCACATATATCAATATATCATAACGCATTTGTATTTCATTTTCATTACTAGAACTCAAGCACAAGACACTTATCAACCATTCCCATTTTCGGCTCAATAGCCACATACAAAGAGCATGATTTCAATTTGCTTTATAACATGATCTCTATACACATTCGGCTACCAGTCATAAGTATAAACTAATTACCTCGATACATAATTCAAGTAGAATCATTATATCACCGTTTATTTGTTATGCTTATATGTCGTGATTTAATCAAATCATAAACTAAGTTCCATTACTCAAAGACTTACCTCGGATGTTGTCGAACGATTTCAACGGCTATTCGATCACTTTTTCCTTTCCCCTATCCAACTTTGATCCTCTAAGCTCTTGAGCTAAATCAAACAATTTACTTCCCAAATCAAACATAGTCATACGGCATCCATATACATTTTAGAACCAATTCACTTGAATTAATTGCCCACTTAAGTCTCTCATCATTTCATTTTCAAATTTGTATATTTGGTAAGTCACATTAAACAATTATACATATAGCTTTAATACATTTTATACTAGCCGAAATGTACCATCAAGATATACTTTACTCAAATAATTTACTTTGGCCGAACATGTACAATGTTTTGTAGCTTAATAATTATAATATACATCATGTATTTATAATATTTATGCGGCCAATTATCCATGGTCATACACATACACAATCAAAAATAAATACCAAAATTTTCATATCCTTTATGCCCTAAGCCGAATACACTTGTCATGTTCACCTACATTTTTGAACATTTTCTTCTTAATCAAACGCATATTTGGCTAGAACCATGGAAAGTTTTAGCAATTTTTTTTTTAATTTAACACCTAATCGATTATAACACATTTAAGCATTCTTTTCATTTTATTAACTCAAACCACATACATTACTCAAGTACAACATTTTCATATTCGGCATTAGCATCAAACATAATAGCCAATTCTTCCCACTTTGAATCTATGCATCTATTTGATCATAGTTTGTTCAAGCACTCATACAACAAGATTCATCCAATTTAACAACAAACAAAAACCTTATTTCTCCATAGCTACTATGGCTGAAAGTTCTAGACATCTCAATACCGAAATTTCTAACATGGGTTACCTAAAGAACTTGGTGATTAGTTCAAATTTATCTAACATTTCAAAAATTTACATGAATTTCATACCTCAATGAAGACCTAAATGACCGAATGGCTCCTTTCTCCCCAACTCTTCTTCTCTTTTCGATTTTTGGAAAGAAGCAAGGTGAATACTTTGTTGTTTTCATCCACCTACTATTTTATTTCTTTATTTTATTACATTCATTCATGATAACATGGCATTTAACTAAATAAAGCTTATAAAAATTATCATATTTTATAATATAATAGTGACATGGCCGGCCACTAACTAGAAATGGGTAAATTAACATGCAAAACCATTCCTTTAAACACATGCATTATTAAACCATTAAAAATTAACCAATCACATTTCAAAAGTATCACATATAAGTCCTATTGAATAAATTCACATGCAAATGACCAAATCAAAGCTTGAAACTTTCACACTTGTATTTACTCACTTCATAAACATGAAATATAACTTATAATTATTTTTATAGCTCGGTTTTGTGGTCCCGAAACCACTTTCTGACTAGGGTCAAATTAGGGTTGTCACATAACCAGTCCATACCCAGGATTTTGTCAAACTCGTCAAATGGTAACAACATCAAATCGGTCGGAAAGCAATTACCTCGAATCATCAATAGACAATTCTTGCACACTTTATCAACCAAAACACACTTGCCTAAAGGGTTCGATACTCTAATTACAAATTCAGTAGACTCTACAGGCAAAGTCTTATTGTTCACTAAATTCATGCATATATAAGAATGCGTTGATCCAGGATCTATCAATGCAATCACAGAAGTATCATAAAGAGTAAAAATACTTGTAATAACATCCAGAGATGATGCTTCTTCACGTACTTGAATAGCGTAGGCTCGTGCAGGTGCTCTAGCATTAGATCTAGTTGCAGTGTCTCACGTCACACCTCTACCACCACTCGCATTTCCTGTGTTTCTCAGTGGTCTACCTCTAGCTGCAATGTTACTCGGCCTCATTTTCTGAGCATTATCTTTTTCACGTAGCTCTGGGCAATCTTTTATAAAATGATCTCATGAACCACAACTGTAACAAGCTTGGTTATTACTTTTTTCCCCAGCAATCTACAAAATGCCATCTTCCACATTGTTGACACTCAGGCTTAACATCTTTTATGTTACCAATGCTCGATACCAATGTGGCTTGAGCTTTAGGATTAGTGTACTGCTTCCCGCAATCTCTATTCTGATATCCTGTTGAAGCTATCGATCGATTAAGTAATCTCTTGATTTCTTCGACGAGGAATGATAAGATTTATTCATCGATCTCTTACTCGAATCTCTCACCTCTACATCAAATTTTCTCTTTTCTTTGCTGAGGTCCTTGGCTTTACAAGCCCTCTCAACCAGTACTACAAATTCTTTCAGCTCAAGTATCCCAACTAAGAGCTTTATATCTCCGTTCAATCCATCAACAAATATTTTACACATGATCTCTTCAGCAGACACTTATTCTCGAGCATACTTGCTCAAATGTACAAATTCTCTTTCGTATTCTATTACAGTCGTCTGACCCTGTTTCAACTCCAGAAACTCTTTATTTTTCTGATCGAGGAATCTCTAACTTATGTACTTCTTCCTAAACTTAGTCGGAAAGAATTCCCAGGTAACTCGTTCCCTAGGAACCACCGATGTCAACATTTTCTACCAGCGATATGCATTATCTCTAAGCAAAGATGCTACGCATTTAATACATTCGTTTGGAGTACAGGACAACTCATTGAATTCTCGGATAGTGTTTTCAAGCCAGAACTTAGCCCTTTCGGGATCATCATCAACCGTAGCCCGAAACTCTTTAGCCCCGTGTTTACCAATCTTATCAATAGGTGGCTTACTCAGTTGAATCAAATCTATTACTGGTGGCACAACCAGGACTTGTTGAGGAACAGGTAGGGGTGGAGGTTGTTGATGTAATAGCCCAAAATTGGGTCTAGTTGGAACAGAGGTTTCGGGACCACAAAATCCGAGATAGAAATAATTATTTTATGATTTTTTGAGGTCTATGATATGATTGCATGATTGTGTGAAAATTTCATGAAGAAATTCTATGCATAAAGTGCTCAATTTGAAGTTAGGGATTAAATTGAATAAGTTGCAAAACCTGCATTCTAGAATTTTCTAGTATGAAATTACTTTGAAATATTAATTAGGAGGTCTTAAATAGCAATTTTACCAATTTCTAAGTGATGGAAAAAAATTGGACATGGATGGAATTTTTGAAAGTTTAGTAAGGAAGGGCATTTTGGTCATTTGGTAATTAAAAGAAATAAAAAGGGAAAATAAAGCCAAAATTGACTCATCTTTTTAATGGAGGCCAAAATTAGCATGGGGGAAGCCATGGCTAGGGTTTTCAAGCTTTCCAAGCTCAATAGTAAGTCCGTTCTAACCCCGTTTTTCAAGTTCTTTACGTTTTTGGAATCCCGGTAATTTGATTAAGCTTATTCTAGCCATAATTTAAGCTAGGATTCATATTTGGAAAAATACCCATAGGTGAAATGTGTTTATTTTTATGTTTTATGATAGAATATGAGGTTTTAAATTATGTTAGACAACTTGTGCTACTCGGTTTTGAGTGAAAACGAGTAAAAGGGCTTAATCGGTAAAAATACCTAATAGTCATAAGTATATGTTAGAGTGAGAATTTGATGTTGCCATAGAAGGGAAAAGTGATCAGCATGTCATAAAACATAAGAATAAGGGATGAAGTTTAATTCCCGAGCCTAGGGGCAAAAGTGTAAATATGCAAAAGTTTAGGGGCAAAATTGTAATTTTTCAAAAGTTTGAGTTAAGGACTGTTTTGAATAGTAAATTAATTAAATAAGTAAAATATGATGTTTTAGATCCTGAAAAACGAGATTTGAACATAGAATGAGAGAAAAATCGAAAATTGGAAAAGTTGGTAAAATGGTCGTTTTAGTATCGAGGTAAGTTCATATGTATAATAAGCATTAATTTATGCATGTTTCACTGTAAAATTGATATATTTATTATAATTTCCGAGGTGTTGAAAGTATGTAAGTTGGTATGATAATAATACAGCAATAATGCTGTAATTTATATTTGAAAGTTAAATTTAGTGAATTAATTGAATTATGTTAAATTAAATGATTATGGTGCCAAGTTTATGAATTGATTTAAAAATATGTTTATGGTACATGAAGTGCATTGAATTATCATACATAAATATGATTTCTATGATTATGGATATTATGGGAAATTGTAAGTTCATATGATTTTTAATAAGGCAATGTGTAATTTAATGTTATTGCCTTGATATTAAATGAGATGTAAGTTTATATGTAAGTAATACATCAATATTACTTGTATTGTGATATTTTATAATAATATTGGAAATATGTTTATGGATAATTACTTGATTAGTGAAATTGTTGGAAAAGAGAGAGAAATCCCGGTTGAACCTTCGGAAAGATTGGATGATACAGATAGTATGTAGCTAGGTCACATGTATGGTGCTGGGTGCACATCATGTGTACAAGAGAGCTACAAGACATTATTATGTAGCTAGGTCTCATGGGTGATACTATGTGTACACCATGTAGACAAGAGAGCTATGGGGTATATATAGTTAGGTCGCATGTGCGGTTCCAGGTGAAGGACACCATGTAGACAAGAGAGCTGCGAGATAAATTGGCTAGGTCACATGGGTGGTACTGAGTGTTCACCATGTGTACAAGAGAGCCGAACTATATGATGGGTGGAGCTATGTGCTGAAACCACCAAGTATCGAGGATAGATCCGAAGTGTTCAACGGGAGACTCTCTATGTATTGCTTTGTGAGTTTTGTGATGAATAAGTGCAGGAACTTGGTTATGTGAATGATGTGTTCATTAAGTGACCAGGATGTGGTAAGGTTATAAACAAGTAAGTTATACATGAGGATGATTTCATGGTGACCTTGTGATCATGGGCCTATACTTGTGATGTATGAAATGTGGTGAAAATGATTTGTGATATGTATGTTAAAATGAGGTTAATACAAAGAAAGTGTGAAAGAGTGAATTAGCAATAAAACTGTTTTGGACAGTAGCAGTGACGTGATTTTGAAAAATCACCAAAAATAGTAGAAATTGAATCAGAGACTCAATGAGGTATCAAATTAAATCTTAATGCGTCTATTTTCATATAAAAGAAATATAGCAAGAAAAGGAGTTCTATATTTTGAGATATTTATGTTTTTGTGAGACTGGTTCAGAATGATTACGTGATCCCCTGTTCTGACTTTGGAAAATCAAACAAAATTTGGATAAAAATAATTAGAGAATTAAACTTATATTTTTAAAATCCCTAATGAGTCTATTTTCAAGATAAATCAACAAGAACATTATCCGAGTTTTGTACTGTAAGTTAATTAATTTTTAGTAAAGAGAGGTTAGAACTGTCAGAAAGTGAAACAGGGGAAATTTTAATGAATAAACTGTACTAATTGGCTAAACCAAAAATTATGAAAATTTTATGGTGGAAAGATATGTGAGTCTAGTTTTAGGGGAAATTTACGGATCTTAATTTGGAGCTCTGTAGCTCGAATTATAAATAAGTAAGTGACTATGACTCATGTGGACAGTTTGATGTTAGCATTTATTAGTAAATTATGAAATCGTACTTACAAGAATGCTATATACATTAAGGATGTGGAATGGAGAGGAGGAGGAGGAAAATAAATATATGTTGAATACATGGAAACTATGGTATATGAAATATTGATATAATGAAATAAATTATATGTGTTTATAAGAAAACAGAAAGAGAATGATATGTATCATGACATGTATATATATATGACTAGTCTCAATGTAATGCTTGTTGGGTATGGAGTTAAATTGAAATGTTTCAGGCAAACATGTTATTTTTCGCATCTAAATTATGGTATTTTATAAAGATATGATCTAGTTTTAAAATGAATGCTTGATGATTAAGCTGAAGATATTTGGTAAGATGATAATCTTGGTATAAATGTATAAGTGGTACTATAATAAACAAGGTAAAATGAGTATGAGAGACACATGTATAATGACATACAAATGCTATGTTTGTGGTTTAATTGAGAATATTTAATCATTAAATGAATACCATGTTATATGCTTTTGATTTTGTATAAGTGTGTAAGAGATTAAGGTTGACCAAAGCTCGGAAAATAGCCTAGGTATATTCCACACAGGCAGAAACACGACCATGTGTCTCAGCCGTGTATGGAACACGACTTTGGGACACGGGCGTGTGGAACCTTAAAGCATGAAATTTCCAAGATTTTCGTAAGTTCTCGGTTTAGTCCCGAACCCTTTCTAAAGTATGTTTTGGGCTTCGTAGACTCAAATAAGGGACTATGTGTAAGTGAATGAACGTTTTGAAATATGAAAGAAATTTTATGGCCCGTATTTTAGTTTAATGTTTGTATGTTTGTCCGGTAACGCCTCGTACCCTATCCCGGCCTCGGGTACGGGTAAGGGGTATTACAGTTGAGCAGCTGGATTTTTTTGTACGAATTCTGTGAACCACTCAGTCATCATTTGGAAGAAAGCTTGCTTAGCCTCTCCTCCATGACTACTAGAAATCAACATAGATTCGGTTAGTGCTACCCCTTGAGTGGGAGCGAGCGCATTGCTCTCAACATCATTAGCTACCTCTCGTTCGGGATCCGTTAGCTATATGAAAAAGATATTTTAACTGTCAGGAATCATCACACTATTGCAATTCATCTATATGGCATGTATAGAAAGACTCACATACGCTACGTTAGTCTTAGAATCGACTAAATCATAGCTCTGATACCAATAAAATGTAACACCCCTAACCCGTATCCATCGTCAGACTAGGGTTAAGAGGCATTACCGGACATACCTGAACATTTAGCATTCATTTCTCAATCATCATAGCATCATTGTCACACATCATTACAAAGTCTCTTACATAGGTCAACGAGACCCTTATCATGCTTTAAAAAGGGGTCAGGACTAAACCGAGCTCATACAAATTTTCTCAAAAACTTAACAAAATTTTTAAAATTTCAAAGGTCAAACGCCCGTGTGAACAGGTCGTGTGCCTCACAAGCTTTAGCCATGCCCATGTGTCTAAACCGTGGAAAAATAGGGCATACATACTGGCTTAACCACACAGCCAAAAGACATGCCCGTGTACCTTGGCCGTGGTCAAAACTGACTTGGGTCACACAGCCAACAACACGTCCGTGTGTCTAGCCTATGTACCATTCGAAATGGCCACACATGCCCATGTGCCAAGGTTGTGTGCCTCACACGGCCACCAGACACACCCGTGTGTCTAGGCTGTGCACAAGACTGACTTGCATAATTAAGTTATAACTGACACACGATTGAGACACACGCCCGTGTAGTCATCCGTGTAGGGCAAAATTAGGCTTGGTTTAAACCACATTTCCCACCTATCTCAAACACACCAAAACCATAACATTTTTGCATCATTTGTATGCATTTAAAGGCAACCAAAACATGCCAATTCAATCACATATCAAACTATATAGCCTCAACCAATTCAATATGCCAACATCATCACAATTTACCAAAGTTCCAAATGCACAAACTCATTACTTCAATACCCCATTGTAAACCATCACATAAACATTATAAACATCACATATCTTACTTATCAAACACACCATTTAGGCCAACTTAAGAGGTCATACATACCAATATTTACAAGCCAAATCTCATGGCTAAATGCAACACAAAACATACCAAAGTGACACTAGCTTATACATGCCATATACTATATATACAACTCTCAAAATGGTACCAAAATAGATGCCCAATAGTGTGATTGATGTCGCTGACGATCCCTAAATCTGAGCTAGCTTTATAGCACTGTAAAACAAAGAACATTTCACACAGTAAGCTTTACACCTTAGTAAGTTCGTACCATAAATAATCAACAGTTTAGAATATACGAAATATCAACTAATAAACACTTAGTAATTCACAATTCATCCATTAATTTTATTCTATTTAATATGTTCATACTAATTCATCAAGCTTCATACACATAACATCATCTACCATATAGGTATCGAACATACCTGAACTTTCCCGTATTTATTCATTTCATTCTCACCTCTTGTTCAAATACATTAATTCATTCAGAAGTCTTTCCATGCCTTAAGCAATGGCACACTTAGTGCATCAGTGATTTGCCATAACCACAACAATCTCACACACTTAGTGCCATTTCAATAAACCGAAGCTATATCGGTATCACACACTTAGTGCCTCATATAGCCAAAGCCATTCCAACTCGCACACTTGCTTTTATTTATAGCCGAAGCTGTTTGAATCGCACACTTAGTTCCTAACATAACCTATTTATCATCGTGCTCAAACCATAGTCAAATATATATACAATTTATGCATTTATAAAGGCATTAAATCATAACTGTAACATCAAATATCACGTACGAACTTACCCCGTACTCGGAATTGACGATTCCAATCGTTTACTCGATAATCTTCGATTTTTCTCGATCTAAATCCGAATTCATCTTTTCTTGATCTATATGTATTCAAAATTAGCTCGTTTAATCACTAACACATTCAATTTAGTAAACAAACATATCTTTGGGCATTTTTGCACTTTAGCCTCTAAAATTACACATTTTGACATTTTAGTCCTTATTACACAAAACACCAAATATACAAAATTCATCAAAACCATGCCTTAGCCGAATTTTCCTATAATCCCTATCAGCCCATATTTATCATTTATTTCACTTTTCAACCCCTCAATTTCTCATTTTCACAAATTAGTCTATAATAAGAAATTTCATCAAAAATCACAATGCAAAACATATTTATCTATCACCAAGCTTTCCTATTTCACCATTTAACATCACAAAATTCATGAATTCATCAATTGCATCTCATCAAATCATCAACAATTTCATGATTTTAAGCATGGGCTAGCTAAAACACTTAACAATGATCACGAAAACATAGAAATCATCAAAAACCGAGTCAAAACCGTACCTTAATCAAGCAATCAAAGTGTCGAACCCTAACTTGATTTTTTTCTCTTCCTTTCTTTGATATAATCGGCCAAGATGATGAATATAACACTAATTCATGCATTTTTTATTAATATTAACATAATAGCCATTTTACTATTTTACCTTTAATGAAATAACATTTTCAACATATAATGGATGTCCAACAATGTCCACTATCATTTAAAATGGTTTATTTACCATTTAAAGCCATCAAATTAAAAAGCCAAAGTAATTTGACACCTTTTACATATAGAATGCAACTTTTGCATTTTACGCTATTTAGTCATTTTCTCAAATTAACCACTTAAATGATAAAATTATCACACCAAACTTTCACACATATCTAAATCTCATGTCATAAACATACAAAATAATATTAAAATAACTTTTCAACCTCGAATTTGTGGTCCCAAAACCACTGTTCTGACTAGGGTCTAAACTGGGCTGTTACATACCGAGATAGTATACTTAAATTATACAAATCAATGATCCATCAACTCATGTTCAAGGGTACCCATAAGGGCACATAATCAGGAAGCACACACTCGAGCCATATATCAGGATGCTCATTTGAGCCATGTACCAGGAAGCTTATCCAGGCTAAACTGAAAACTCATAAGAGTTTTAATTAAGAAGCTTATTAAGCTTAACAAGTAACTCTGAAGAGTTATTAACAGGGAGCTCTGAATAGCATAACAGTGAGTTCAAGAGAGCCATGTCAGGAAGCTTATAAGAGCCTATATCAGGACACTCACGAAGAGTTGCGTTT
The DNA here is from genome assembly GCF_007990345.1 of Gossypium hirsutum. Lineage (NCBI taxonomy): Eukaryota > Viridiplantae > Streptophyta > Magnoliopsida > Malvales > Malvaceae > Gossypium > Gossypium hirsutum. Next base: position 41,804,951 of record NC_053436.1, on the reverse strand, counting down.
CTATCTGCAATAAATGCTGGATCACAACTGATCGAATCATGTAACAGGACGCTCACAAAGAATTGCGGTAGTGCGCAACACATGCAGGATCACTACCGATCAGGATGTTCGCAGGAACTATATAACAGGATGCTCGAGAGGCTTATAACAGGATTGCTCGTCCGAGCTATATTTTGTCCGCAACATATGTAAGACCACATTCAATACGGGAATTCATGGATCCATCAAATTCCATTATTCAAACGAAACTTATCATTTTCTGAATATTAACGAGCATCTGATTGTTTCATACTTTTATAACATTTACATAATTCATGCAAACACATACCACATTCAATTCAAGTATAAAAATAAACACAAATTAGTTACACGAACTTACCTCGACACTTGTTCGTGTAGATAAATCTATTAATCCGACACTTTTTCTTTTCCTTGATCTAACTCTTTATTGAGTCTTTCCGGATCTATGTAAATGAATTTAGCATCAATTTAATTCACATTATACTCAATTAAATTCAATTCACACCTTAGGAAAAATTACCATTTTACCCCTATTCTTTTTAAAAATGACAATTTCGTTCCTAAGCTCGGAAAATGAAATTCATGCGATTTAATCCTTATTTCAAGCCTAACTGAATTTTACATGTTACAATAACAGCCCATGAATTTCACAAAAATTAGAATTTTTTCGTGGGTTTTACATTTTTTAATTTAGTCCCTAAATCATAATTTCATCAAAATTCTCTTTGCAAAAGTTGTTTATAAATCAACAACCTTTCATTTTCTACCATAAATTTCAAAATTTCAGCATTTACATCCATGGAAAAATTTCTATACTTTGATATCTTTACAAGTTAGTCCCCAAAATAGATAGATTAAGCTATTTCAAACTCGAAAATATAAAAATTACTAAAAACGGGACAATAATGCTTACCCAATTAAGCCAAGAAAGCTTGCTTGAAAATTTTTCTATTTCCTAAGGTTTCCATGTATTTTGGGGGAAGAAGATGATAATAATATGTTATTTCTATTTAATTTAATTATCATCCATTAATTTTTTAACATTCTAATTAAGTCATTTTCTTTTTCTAGTTTTCCATGGATGATTCACCAAAAATATCTACTAACTTTTCTTAATGGTCTAATTATAAGGACCTCAAGTTTTGAATTCCATAGCTATTTGATACTTATAGCTACTAGAACTCAACTTTTGCATTTTACGCAGTTTGGTCCTTTGCACAATTAATCATGAAATCAATAAAATTTTCTTAATGAAATTTTCATACGCCATTTCTATCATAATGCAATTCATGCAATAATATTAAAGTAAATTTCTTTCTAACTCAGATTTGTGGTCCTGAAACCACTGTTCTGATTTCACTAAAAATGGGTTGTTACAACATCTCTCTTCAAGACTAAGAGCAACTGACTCTAGATTGATTAATAGAAATTTCTTTCTAATTAAAACCCTTATTATTGCATTAACTCAATCTATGGATCCCTCTATTATATTTTACTATAATCTGGTAGATTTATGTCATCCTATTTCTAGGATTGCATGAAACTCCACTCAATTACGCTAGTTCTACTCTTAAACAGGGTCTATTCCTCATCTGATTTAAGCACATCAAACATGGATTCATAGCTTAGAAATATCAAACCAAGAATTAACCATACATAATTAAGAACAAGATCCAAGTATTTATAGCGTAAAAAAAAAGAAATCAAAAAACAAAATCTATCATAGGGTTCATCCTCCTAGGTATTTGGGAAATTAGTTCATAATTACAAATAAAAACATCTCAAAGACAGTATAACCACAAGGAATAAGGAAACTCATAATTAACTTCAAAGAATTCAAAAGGAGATATTCAATCTTAATGGAAATCCACTCCAAAGTAGACTTCAATGGTGTTTTTCAAGTTATTTTCTTCAATATTCTCTTACGCCTCTTTCCCTTCTTCTTTTATTTGGTATATAAAGGTTTTAGAATGCCTGAAAAACCTAAAAGTTACATTTTCCTGCGTTTCCAGAGTGCAGTTCACGATTTCCACATGGTTTGACACATGGTTTGTGTCAGCACGTGTGACCCTTGTACCTTACTCTAATTTTCTGAGTTTTGCTCGTTTTTCACTCCTTTTTCTCCCAAATGCTCTCTTAAATATAGAAACATGAATTTAAAGGATTAGGAGCATAAAATTCACCATTTTACATCAAATAATCATCCAAAATGCATTAAAAACGATACCAAAACATGTTACTTTTATCACTTATCAACCGTGTAAATATTTCCTATTATATGACCAACAAGCATAATCTTATTAGACACAATGTCAATGAATTTACATTCATTAGATTCAAATATGACATTGAGACCTTTATCACATAACTAACTAATACTCAAAAGATTATGTTTAAAATCGTTTACATATAAAACAATTTCAACAAAAATTGAAGAGTTTTTACAAATAGAGCTAATTCTTCAATGAAACCTTTGGAGTTGTCACCAAAAGTAACTTCTCCTCTACTTTTTAGCTTTATCACAATGACGTGACTCTTGCCACTAGTCATATGCCTTCAACATCCACTATTTAGGTACCATGAGTTTCCACTTGAATTCTTCACCTTAAAACAATGCTATCTTTTTCTTACAAACATAAAATTAATCTTGGATTTTTGGTACCCAAATTCTTTTGGGTCCATAAGCTAATTTCTGAAATTCTAGTCTCTTTGGGTACCCATTTAGAAAGGATATCATTGTCTTAAGTGGTACTTAGTCCTTTAGCGGGCCATACACTCTTAACAAATTTTTCTTTGTAAAAACTTGGGGGACCTCTATGTTTATTATAATTAAAGCTTAATTTAACAAAGTTTGCCTGTGAATTTTCTGCCTTTTCAAATATTTTTGGAGAGGCTTTGTTAGATAAAGCTTTTTCTTTTTTAAGTAACTTAAGTTATTTTTTATGATCCTCATGAACTTTTGAAAGTAAAGTATGCAAGTTATAATTTTTTCTCCCAAATTCATCAATAATTCCTTGCATTTTATTTACTTTCTCCTTAATTTCATGATTGGTTTTAGAAAGTAAGTCATTTTCAATTTTCAATTTTGAAATATTTTTCTTATGCTTTGAAATCATGACTTCAAATTCCAAACCTAACTCATCATAGGCATCTTGTAACTCATCAAATGAATAATAAATTAAACTAGATGAGTTTGAAGTTACTTTAGAGTCATCAATGGTCATAAGGCAAAAATAGGCTTCTTCTTGTTCTTCATGAATAGCCTCAAGCTTGTCTCATATCTCCTTGTCATTGAAACAAGATGACACCCTATTGTACTTTTCTAGACTAAGTGCACAAAATAAAATGTGTATGGCCTTAGCATTGAGCTATATATTCCTTTTATTTTCTGTACTTCATTCTCTTTTACTCTTTGAAACTAATTACTCTCCTTGTTTTTGAAAAATGGAGGGACCATCCATAATGATTTGTCAAACTAAAAGATCATTTGCTTAAATGAAGAGCATCATTCTTTTCTTCTAATAAGAGTAATTTGCTCCATTGAAGTATGGAGGCTTTGAGATGGACTGATATTCTTCATAAAAATATGATCTGAAAATGGATGTCATTGTTGTACAATGTGTTAATGATCATTCGAACTAACAATTGGTACTAGAGCTAGTATCTAAAGATGATTTAGAAATCTTAAGGGAGTTATAAGGTTCAACATTGTCCTCAATTGTTAATTCAATTAGTGAATTTGAGAAAATCTTTAGTTGTGGAAAGCTAAGGTAGTGTAGTAGGCAATTGGGGCTGAACCACTGTAAATCATTGCATTCATTGTTTTATATTCTTTACTTTTGCTTCCAAAAATTCTAAAAGGCCAACAATGAATGCAAATCTTAAGACACAAACCCTCTCAAAGAGAAACAAATAAGCAAACAAGGAAATATTACTTACAAGATTAGGATGTTTTCTAATTAAGTACAATTACAAGGAAAACACTTGAGCAAATAGAAAATACAATGAATGTTCATAAGTGTTTACAAGAAGAAGGTAAAGAATTGAAGCACAAAGTGATTGGTAATGAATTTTTTATGTATCTTGAAGCACTTGATTTATTGTAATCTTATTGTTGAACCTTTGGAAACTGGTATTTATAGTCTCAAATTGATTTACAACTGTTGTGGTTGTTCTAAAAATGAATAGAGCCGTTGGGTATGAAAATACAACTACATTAATGTCACATGCAACAATAGGTATCGATACTTTTTCTAAGAGCATCAGTGCCATAAACATTTAATGCCTATTTTAGTGGCTATTGGAGCCAACAATATCGATACTAGGGTAATGCTATCGATACCAAATATAAGGTATCAATACCGTATTGATACTTGAAAAGTCCTTTAGAAGTCAGAATGTCAATTTCGTATTAATATTAAAAAATGTGTCGATAAAAGTATACCACTATCGATAATAGAAGAAATTTATCGATACCTAGCAAAAGGTATCAATATTATATCGATACTTGGTAAACACTTTGGAAAACAAAATGCCATTTTTGTATTGATACTGAAAAATGTATCAATAAAATATTGATTCTATTAATACTCAACAAAAACTATCGACACTTGAATAAATGTAGCAGTACTGGATCTATACTTTTTGGTTGGGAGCAGTTTTAACAAGGTTTGAAAAATGTTTGAAAGTTTGTTTAACGACTTGACCTTAAAATATTTTCTAAGTATGAGTTCAATAATTTTCTTTTTTAATATCATTTGAAATGAGATTTTTACCAAGTTTTTTTAAAAATGATTTTATTCAAAACATAATATTTGTTATATCAAAATAATTTATAAGTTTGGTCCAACAATGACCAAAGTTATCTAGCCACATACACGGTATCAAACACCTTTCATCATGGCCACTTTTCCCTAGATATTGTCACATTTATGATGAAACTTCTAGAATAAATATAATAACTCTTCATTTTCCCAAGAAAGAAGAAGTGTTTCAAATCGTCCTTCAGCATTTACACAGATGAATGTCTCATGGAAGGCCACTATATGACCTCCTATTCAACTTGGGATTGTTATATCCTTCCGCTACCTCGACACTTGTTAGCAAGGTATAAGGTATTGACGTCCCTTTTGACTTCACTTGAGGCAGTGCCTTAGTTGACCACTGTCTAGACTAGAGGAGCCACACACTTCTATTATCAAGACCATCCGCTAGACAAGAACCCCTAGTGAGGCCTTTCACTTTTTGATAATGAGATGAACACTCGCTTCTAAGTGTAAACATGCTTTATATGTAATAAGGGACCCATTTAGGCATAACAACCTCATATTGATTGAAATGCATATCATATGGCCCCCACAATGTACGTTCTTCACGTCCATTAACATCGTTTACTCATTTGGTGGGATCGAGTATTTATCGTGCCATGTCACATGTAACACCCCTCACTCGCATTCAATGCCGAAATAGAGTTAAAGAGCATTACCAAAATTATAACACAATTATATATACTTTTAGCATACATTATCTTAATTCAAACATCCATCATTCAATCTCATTCAATATGTCCCTAATAAAATCTTATGAGGCACTAAACATGTATTGGGATTGGTTCGAGACTAAACCAATAACTTTTAAAACATTTGAAGCACTTAGAAAATTTTTCTCAAAATAGGGGACACACCGCTGACTTATATATTTATTTCGAAACTCAGTCTAAAAGAATTCCCAGGTCACTCACTCTCTCGGTACTGCAGACACCAAGGTATTCCACCATTGATATGCTGTGTCTCTCAACAAGGAAATGGCAAACTTCCAACATTCAACTAGTGTGCACACAAGTTCATTGAATACTCAAACAGTGTTTTCAAGCCAAAATTCATCTTTCTCTAGATCATCATCAACAGTAGCTCTAAACTCTTCGGCCCCATACTTACGAATTTTATCAACTGGCAGCTTATTCAGTCTTTGATGTTCCATAACTTGAGGAGCTACATGTTGTAATGCCCCAAAAATATAGGGTCTGTAATTTTGCATGTTATGGCATAAGATTCATGGTTGCTTTGGTGGTCAAGTGTTTTGGGTATGTTCGGGGGTTCTTAGGAAGCCTGGGTTCGAGTTTGGACCTTAGCAAAATTTTTAGTTTTGTTCTTAAGTGAAATTGGCTGTTAGCAGATAGGACTTATGTTCAAGTGTGTGTAATTTTATGTCACAAATAAGCTTGTGGCCTAGTGGTGGTGGCGTGACAAGGCTATTGTGAGAACAAGGGTTCAAATCCTATGGCAAGCAAGGAGCTTTTATTTTGCTATCAGGGGACGGCAAGAGTTGGTGTTGGATTTGAACTCTGGTGATAAAGAGTTTGAATTGGTCTTATGGGATGGTTGTGGAGGATATCAAGGAGGGATAAGGGGAGAGTATCATGGAGATTTTCTAGGAGTTTGAGATTGGGAAGAGTTGTAGCGGAAATGGGTAGCTTGTTGGTACAAAATTTGGCTAAAGGGGTTTGGGATGTTCATTTTCGGCAAATGGTGTTTGAGTAGGGGCCGAATTTCCTTTTAGGCATTTTGGGGGTTTTTACGTTTTGGCTCCTTTTCTCTCTAGTGCTGATTTTTTTGGTAATCACTTGTGTTTCTTTGGGATTTGTTTAGTGCAAGTCTTTTGTGCCAAATTTTAAGTGTCAAAATACCAAAAGTCTTGTGCCGTTTCTTCTCAAACTTTTTCTCTCTTTTTTGTTTCAAAAGTTGCTTAATCACTCATTAGCCGAATATTGGTTGCCTATTCCTTTCTTTTCTAGCCGAACCTATTGTTCTCTTGTTCTCAACATTTCTTCTCTTGTTCCTAAAGTTTGATTAAGCCGAACTCAACTTCTTCTTTTTCCCTTTCATTGCTTCTTTTCTTTTCAAGATAGCCGAGTACTCTTCGTTCCTAACCGCTTCTTCATTTATTCAATTTTTGGGGACTCGTTTTCCTTAACCAAGGTGTAGGCCGATTACTTTTCCCCTATAAGGGATCTATTGATTCTTGGTAATAGCATTGAAAAGAATATGGGGTTTTAGGGGCTAGAGGTGGTTGCGGATGCTGATTGGTGATTAATCTTGGAAGCATTTCAACTACAATCCATAACAGGTGTGTAATTGTACATCGTAAATCGTTACTGCCAGAAAATCGAAACAGGTGTGTATTTACACCCCTGTTTTACTGTGAATCAGCAAAAGCCAAAAAGCTGAAACTCCGGCATCTGAGGCCTTATGAGTATGCGAATGCTCGTGTGGTAAATCGAGCCCACAAGGCATGGGCGACAGACTTAGAGGCTGCCACGAGTGTTCTTTTGGACTTGGGCCGTTATGGGCCCACTTGGGTCGATGATGGGCTTTGGGCCCATTTTCACCGTTGGCCATATAAGTTATCTGAGTCGCTCGAGGCGACGGCAGATCTTCTAAGAGGTTGCAATCTGTATCGAGACACCAAAAGTAGTGAAATGACCAAAATACCCCTAAGAGGTAAAATTATCGTTTTACCCCTAATGGACGAAAATGACCGTCATAGCCCTAGAGATTGGTTGATTGATGACTGTATGATATTGGTATGACTGTACTGAGCGTGTCTTTGCATACACGTATTATTTATGACATGACATATTGCATGGGGTTGGGATTTTGATATGGAAGAAGTACTGTACTAGTGACTATGTCACGTTTAATGTTACTGGTGGCTTACCACACTTACTGTTATTGGTAGCTACGCTGCATTATTATTACTGGCAGCTTTGCTGTGATGCTAGTTGGGTGGGTCGAGTTATATCCCCACATGGTGTGTTGGTTGGGACGGGTGGTGTGCTGGATAGATTTGGGATGGGTTGCATTTTTGCACTGTACTGATATTGTATTGGGTTTAGGCCCACACTGATACTGTATAGGGCTAAGGCCCAGACTGTTACTGCATACACTGTTTACTGTCTGACCGATAAGGGTTTACACACTGAGTTCTCGTGAACTCCCCATTTCTTTTAATTCCGCAGGTAATCCCCAACCTTAAGGAGCCTCGAGGGACTTGGAGGTGGCCATGTGACATCCCTAATTTGACCCTAGTCGGAAAGTGGTTTCAGGACCACAAAATCGAGTCATAAAAATAATTAACCGACATATTTGATGATTATTATATATGAATATGCATGTGTGAAAATTTCATGCTTAAATTTTGTTAATAGTATGTGAAATTTATTAAATAGGACTTGTGTGAGAAAATTTAGAAATGTGCTAGGTAAATGTTAAAGTGGCCTATTAATGCATGTTATAAAATGCTTGTACTTGCATGTCAAATATTCCTTTTTGTTTATAGTGGCCGGCCATGATGAGGAATTTATATTAAAAATAGACATAAATAATTACTTATGATGGTTGTATAATTTTATATTGTTAAGGAATAAAAAAAAGGGGTGATAAAAATAAAGCTCCATTCTTGTTCATCTGGGCCGAAGGAAAGAAAGAAAGGGAGGGAAGAATTTTTGGTCACTTGAGTCATTAAGGAGGTTAGTATATTATGTTAAATTGTGAAATTTTAACTTGTTTTAGGTAAATAATCATGGTTCTTACTTAGCCCATGCTAAAATTTGTAATTTTGATGGATGATTGGAGCATTCGGCTAGGGTATAAAGGAAGGAATTTTGGTTGTTTCATCTAAGTATTGATGATGAATGTGTTGTGGAAAGAAATCGGTCTTCCTAAGAATATGATTTGTGAATGTTTATATTAGTAATAGCCGAAATTAAAGAGGTTTGATGTCTTGAACAAATGTTGTTTATATGTTTTGAATTAAGTAAAAATTTATGTTTGAACACTTAAGGATTCGGCATTGTTCATGACTATTTTATTTAGAATGTGATTTTGAATATTACGAATATTGGAATGTAAGTATATGTGTGATCGGTCATAGGAATTTGATATGAAGTTTTGTTAGGTGAGTGATGAATGGCCGAATGAATTATATACATTGTAAGGATGAAATTTGTATATAAATTGTGTATGTGTGATTTTATTAGTTAATGGCGTTTTGGCATTATATTTTGTTATGTGTGCATTCGGACTTTAGGGGTAATAAGATGAAGTTAAAAGGTTAAAGAAGTTTCTAAGGCTTGTTAAGTTATTGTAGCCATTGCCGATTGTATAATTTGTTAAAGGAAATTTCAAATTGTCCATGTATGAGTATATGAGTTGATTATTAAATAAGTATTCGGCAATATTTATAATAATGAATATGAGAGTGTATATATATACATGTTGTGCATAACTTGAGTAATCGACTAAAATATATTTATATGTATGTTAATGCCTTATGTATACGCCTTGTGTCAGTGAGACATTCGAATATAAATATGTATTAAAGTTGCATATATAATTGTTTAATGTGACTTATCAAGTACACAAATTTGAAAACGAATGATAATAGACTTAAGTGGTCAATTGATTCAAATGAATTGGTTTTAAAATGTATATGGATGCCGTATGACTATGTTTGATTGGGAAGTAAATTTGTTTGATTTAGCTCAAGAGCTTAGAGGATCAAAGTTGGATAGGGGAAAGGAAAAAGTAATCGAATAGCCGTTGAAATCGTTCGACAACATCCGAGGTAAGTTTCTAGCATATAAGTTTAGTTATAATGAAGAATGATATGGAATACGGGTAAAGATGGGACTATGAATTGGTGTAATTACCTATAGTAAAATGATAAGGAATAAGTTACTTCTATGAGCCTTAGCCGATTTGTTATTAGAAAATTGATATTTAAATTATGATTTGTATGTGATAATAAGAAGTACTTATATATGATGATATGTTTTAAACTCAAATGCTAAGTTCTTAAGTGTTTGGACTTGGAAATTTAAGAGCAAATTGTAATAATCTGCTTAGGACAGCAGCAGTAGCGTGATTCTGAAAATCACCATAAATTTTTGGAGTGGAATTAGAGACTGAATAAAATATGTAATCAAATCTCAATGAGTCTAGTTTCTTATAAAATAAACAATGTAAGCAAAGGAATTTCCTATAGAGAGATATTTAAAGTTGTGTGTGACAGTGTCAGAATGAATCTGAAATCCCCTGTTCTGTTTTTAGAAAATCATTATAAATAGTAAAAAAATTGTTATAAGATAAAATTTATATTCTTAGACTCCTTAATGAGTCTAGTTTCAAATGAAATAAACAAGAACATATTTTGAAATCTGTACAATGAGAAATTTGATTCGTAGTGAAGAGTGGTCAGTATAGTCGATCAGTGAAATAGGGGAAACTTTAAGAAAATTCTGGTTTTGATTGGCCTAACCAAAAATCATGAACATTTTATAGATAGAAGATATATGAGTCTATTTTCGGGGAAAATTTATGGCACTTCATTTGGAGTTCCGTAGCTCCAGTTACAAATAATCTAATGATTGTTGCTCAAGAAAACAGCTTGTAGTGAATCTGTGATTTTGTTGTAAACATTGATGAAACTAATTGAGTTGCTTATAAGCTATTGCTGAATTGATGCACAAGATAAATATATAGGTGGTGAGGCCAAAATGGCTAAAATTTAAATGTGTGCAAGTTATCCGAATGGCTATTTTATAAACGTAAGCAATGTATATGTAATATGTGTTGATAGTTTTATAAATTGAAGGTGTTGTGACTTATATGTTGTTTAGCCGAATGGTTGTCATGAGAAGAATGTAAGTCATGTGTGTATTTTCTTATTTAGTTGGAAGTTTATTGAAAGGGATATGTATAGATATATATATAAATATGTATTAAAGTCGAATGATATTAGGACATGAAGTTAAGGTATACGCTATATGCTTATATTCGAATGAGGTTAATGAATTACAATGGTGATAGTTTGTGTGAAATGTGGTAACATGTGATTATAGTGTTATGTTTTATTTGAAATATTAATGTGAATATGAACTAAAGAACTAAGCTCCTAAATACATATATACATTTATGTATGTGCACGAAATGAGTGCATATGATTAAGTGGTTAGAGGTATTGAAAGATTGAATTGGTAATTGGTAACTATGGAAACGGTAAGTGTACAAAGGTTAAGTATATGGTAAGTGATACTTACTTGCTATGTGAATTCGATTTCGTTTGTATTACAAATGTACTTGGGGAATCACTTATGAGATGGTTATAAGTTATATTCAACGAGTATTGACTCTATCAAATTGTTTATGTAATATGAAAACATGAATATGTGTTTCCAAATATGGAAACCGAATGTGATTATAGTGTTATGTTTTAGTTCGACTGATTATACTAAACAAAAATACCATTGATGTTTTTTAAATGCGAAGGGGTATATACTCTTAAATTTGGATGAAATAGATGAATTACATGTGCATACATAGGGTTTAATCTATTTGACCGAATGGTGATATATCTTGACATTTCAAAATGTGATTTGTGTAAGGCCTAATCTTAAGCGACTTAGTAATAAATCAACAATTACGGATGTTCAGCACATTAAGTTGGCCAGGTATGTATTATGTACTTGTGTAGGCTTATTAAGCCCATCGAGACTTCACTTGGATTTTGTGTAAGTTATAAATGTATTTAATCCAGCAAAGTTAATTGTTTTACTTAAGACTTACTAAACCTTGAAAGCTTACTATGTTGTTACGTTTCTCTGTTTTATAGATTGTCAAATTTGGCCTTTGCTCGGGAATCGTCAACAACTCGTCACACTATCACTATCCACTATTTGGTACTACTATGTTTTGGATTATTTTATGGCATGTATAGAATAGACTAGTAGTAGAATAATATTCTGGTTAATGTATATAAGCCATGCGAAAATGGCATCCTTTGAATGTGTACTTATAGATATTTAGCATTTATCTAAATGAATGATCTTTATTTCAAGAAAAAGTTTAAAATTTTGCTGTTCTGACATGAGTTACAAGTTTGGTAATACCCCTTTCCTATTCCGACAACGGTTACGGGATAGGGGTGTTACAGGCCACACGGTTGCAGTTGATCTGCAGCTTGACTTTTTTATTTTTAAATTTCCTATTGGGTTTTGATCATGTAATAAGGCCATTTATGGGTTTAAGTTTTAATTGGGCTTTTGGTTTCTTTTATTAAAATGCTAGCCTGAGAAAACACAGGTTTTCAAAATATTCATGGTGTCCAAAAGAACACGAGCATTAAACATCAAAGTTTTCAAAATGCTTCTTCGATTTAAGTTGAGTTAATATATTAGTGGCAAGTAGTTTGACATGCGTTGGTAACGAGTTAATTTGGTAAAAACAATTAAAAGAGTCTTTGGTTTAAAATTGGATTTATAAACGATGAGTCTTGCTGTTAGAAAAAACACTTCGATATGACACGCCAGATTCAACCTTAACATCTAGGCCGGGTTTAGGGTGTTACACAGGTACAGGTTGGGAATTAGGAGGGGTGGAAGTTGTTGAGCAGCCGGGTTCATTTGAATATTTTGCGTGAACCATTCATTCATCATATGGAAGAATGCTTCTTTAGCCTCTCCTCTCTAACTGTCCGTTACGGGTCTAGAATTAGACGACATTACTTTCAACCTCATTAGCTATAGCTTGATTGGGATCCATTTCTATATGAAAAGACATTTTAAAATGTCAGGAGTCATCACACTATCACAGTTTATATATGGCATGTATAACTAGACTCTCACACATATTACGTTAGTCCTGGAATCGACTAAACTGTAGCTCTGATACCAATAAATGCAACATCCCTCACCCGTATTCAATGTCGGAATAGGGTTAAGGAGCATTACTGGAATTACAACAGAATTATACATACTTTTAGCATACATTATCTTAATTCAAACATCCATCATTCAATCTCATTCAATATGTCCCTAATAAAAGCCTACGAGGCCCTAAACATGCATTGGGATTGGTTTAGGACTAAACCGATAACTTTTAAAACATTTGAAGCACTTAGAAAAATTTTCTCAAAACAGGGGACACACGCCCATGTGGCCAGACACGCGGCCACCAGACACGTCCGTGTCGCAGGCCATGTGGACATTTGAAATGAGAGTACATGGCCGTGTCCTAGCCTTTGTCCTACCCCATGTCCAAACAAGTGAGCTTACTGACTTAGGTCACATGGCCAACCACACGCCCGTGTGTCTATGTAACACCCCTAACCCTTATCCAACATCAGGACAGGGCTCGAGGCATTATCGGAACTTTACACTTTCAGTATACTAACTCGGGTCAAAAAATTTCATTTGAATTTAAAACTTTTCAATCATGAACACCTCGTCCCTTGTATAGGCCTTTGAGACCTATATTATATCGGAAGGTAATGCGGGACGAATATGGGCACGTTTGATTAACCTTGGGCTCCTCAGAAAATTTTCCTTAACATAAAGGGACACACACCCGAGTAGGTGGGCCGTGTGGACTCACACGCTTATGTATCTTGGGGCACGCCCATACCCTTCAATCGTGGGCAATACTGACTTATCAACACGGCCATAGAGCACGCTCGTGCTGCCTGCCTGTGGACGAAACTGTCATTTTAACACGGCCATGGCGCACGCTCGTGTGGCCTACCCGTGTACAACTTTGAGCTAAAATTTTAGGTGCAGGGGACACACAGCTATAATACACGCCTATGGGAGGGAATCGTGTGTCACACACACCCGTGTGTCCAACCATGTGGACTTTATTAGGCTATTTTCCAAGCCTTTAGTCACCCCTTTCTACTACTAGTGCCTAGTGGTTACCAAGTTTTAAAGAAAAACATAATTTTTCGTTTATAAATAATCTTAATGAAAATAGATATATAGAAACCTCATATCATTGGTTTCATGCATAAATGGTTATTCCCTATTTAGTGTCATGGGTTCCCATATTACATTAATCCATCTGAAATTGTCTCATTCATGTGATTCATTGCCAATTGATAGCAACCCATCATTTGTAATTAAAACCATGCATAAAATTGTAGGTCATAGCCTACTTAAATTAAGCTAATTTCCATGGCCTTATACAAAAAGATGAATACATCTTTGCATGCCTTCATTTGGAAATTCAAATGACACATATGAAAAAATACTCAAAGGCCTATACATGCCATTAACAAAATAGAAGTGTCCTTATACCAAAGCTTGACTAGTTGATAGTGTGTTGCTTCTCCAACCATCTTCCAATCCTTATGAGTCCTCGAGCTCTGTAAAATAGGGAAAAGAGAGGGGTAAGCATTTTCATGCTTAGTAAGCTCGAATAACCGAAGAGTAAACTTACTGAGTGATTAGCATACATCCATACTTAAATCATGAAATCATCCAATATGAAATGATTTCCTATCACATGCACTCAATAAATGAGTTAGTCACAGAATCATGTATCATGTAATTTAACTAGGTGAGCTCATCATTCAACATTTCATTCATACATGTATCTTACGTTAATCTCGTTGAGTTTCTAGGAAATCTCGATGGAATACCCATTATTCATCAATTCATTCAAATGATCTTTCCATATATGCACTCTCGCGAACCTCACATTATATGGCAGGATTACCAGTCCAAGCTAAATCCCTCATATCATGAACTCATAAGGTGATGTCGGGATTACCATTCCAGGCTAAATCCCTTATAACGACAAGCACCCTTAATGTGCTCGAATCTGAGTTACCATTCCAGGTTAAATTCAGATCCTAATCGGATTACCCGTCCGGGCTAAATCCACAATGCACTCGTATTCTTCGAGAGGCTTGATCGTTCAAGGAACACACGTCTGGGTTAGATTCCTTTCCATACTCGAGATCACGGATTACCCGTCCGGGCTAAATCCTTACTGCAACACATGCAGGATCTCCTTTTACATGTAAAACATGGTTTATCCATCGAATTCCCTTTTAACCTCAACCGAGACGGTTATCAACAAGTCATTATCAAAGACGCATTTCATGCATTTTCATGCCATTAATAATTCAATCATCATGCATTCATAAATCATACAATCATGCATATTAGGGGTTTTCTTTAAGTTATCCGAACTTACCTGGTAACAGTTTCAGAGTTATATTTCGGTTATTCTAAAACCTTGCTTTTACCTCGATCGGCCTCCGGAATTTGTTCCTCGGGGTCTATAACAACAAATTTAGCTCATTAATAACCCACATTATAAATTTCAAGTTTAATATCTACCCCCGATCCAAATGACCGTTTTGCCCCTAACCTTTGAAATTTTTACGATTTAGTCCCTAGGCTCGTATAATGAAACACATGCAACTTCTATCTTACCCAAGCTTAACTGATCATTTTTCTCTCTTATGGAAACCCACATTTTTCATTATTTTCCTCATTTCTACCACACATTTACATCTTTTGCAAAATAGTCCCTATAAGGGTTTCTCATGAAAACCAACTTGGAAAAGATGTTTAATACACATTTCTCTTTCATATTCCTCCATAATCCATCAAAATACCAATAACTCATGCATGGGTAAATTTTTGAACATGAACCCTAGCATGAAATATGGGTAGAAATGGAAAGAGCAAACAACCGGGATTTCAAAAATACAAAGAACATGAAAAATGGGGCTTGAGAGCACTTACTATTGAGCTTGAAAATTGAAGAAACCCTAGCTATGGTGTCCTCCAAATTTCGGCAGCTATGGGAAGAAGATGAGCATATTTTTGCTCCATTTTTCCCTTTTTATTTCATTAAAATGACAAATGACCAAAATGCCCTTATGCCCTTTCTTTAAAATTTCATCCATGCAAGCCTATTTTTGTCCAAAAATTTAGAATTTGGGCAAATTTATCTCCAAGACCTTCTAATTCATAATCTAAGGAAATTTCATACAAATTTCTTCTAGAATCCAAGTTTTACAATTTATTCAATTTAGTCCCTAATTTCCAATTGGACACTTAATACTTAGAATTCTTCATGAAACTTTAACATATGCATATATTCATACTCTAGGCCTCATAATAATCATAAAATAAATATTTTGATGTCAGATTTGTGGTCCCGAAACCACTATTCCGACTAGGCCCTATTTCGGGATGTTACAGTCTAGCCGTGTACCCTTCAAAGTGGCCACACATGCCTGTGTGTCGGGCCGTGTGTTAGGCCATGCCAAACCTATAGGGTATACTGACTTATGCAACACGGCCAACTCACACGCCCATGTGCTAAGCCGTATGCAAATTAGGGGGTATTCTGACTTATGCCACACGACTAATCACACTCTCGTGTGTGAGACTGTGTGGAGCATACTGACTTCATTTAAATTTCAACACTAGGGGACAAACGACCGTGTAACACAACCATGTGTCACACACGGTTGAGACACACACCCATGTCTCTGCCCGTGTGGACAAAAATAGGCTATTTACCAAGCCATTTTGTCACCCTATTTTTGTGCATACCTACACAATTCAAATGGTACTCACTCATAGCATAAATGTTCATCCAATTCAACAAAAATCAAGACTAAAACATACCATTTCAATTCCATTTACTAGCATGCTTACTATCTCATGTTTTACTCATTCAAATCATACCAACTTTACATATTCAAATCATCTAATTAAACATTTTCCAAACATGCATCATCATACTTCAATCCACAAGCACAAAGCTTCTCAATTATCAACCATTTGACATCTATAATACCAACTATCAATAACATTGCAAACCAACCTCAATCACTCAATATAAAACATATGCACACTTATATATACATAACAAAACTAGCCAAATTAAGACAAGTCTCATGGCTATATGTACAAACCAAAATATAACCATTCATAAGCCATCTCAAATGGAAAAACTCACTACCAAGCTACATATCAAAATGACCATAATCCTACACATGCCATATGACCAAATCATAAGCTCAAAAGTACCAAAGTGATGGTTGGATAGTGTGATGTAATCTCCGACGATCCCCGAATCTGAGCTAGCTTTGAAATCACTATAAAACATGGGAAAAATAAATAAAGTAAGCTTTATAGCTTAGTAAGCTCTTATGAAATAAACTCAACTAATCATAAATACACAATTTATCAATTTGAACTTGTTAATTCATAATTCATAAATACTAACAAATCTTCTACATGCTTAACCATATACTTATATGCAAACTTCATGACTTCTTCAATTTAAAGCTTGTATTATTCATATACATACCTGAACCAATCTGTAACAAACTCATACCCAAATGGAAAAGCGTTGAAAACTCGAATTCTCGCACACTAAGTGACAATACATAGCTGAAGCTATTTTAATATCGCACACTAAGTGCCATACATAGCTGAAGCTATCTCGAATCGAACACTAAGTGCCATACATAGCCGAAGCTATCTCGAATCGCACACTAAATGCCATACATAGCCGAAGCTATCTCGAACCGCACACTAAGTGCCATACATAGCCGAATTGTCGTCAAATATGATTGTAGTCTCATATACACAATTTATGCAATATCAAAGCATTTAAAGCATAATTATAACAATACTTATTACATACGAACTTACCTCGATTCAAAAATGATGAAATTGTCGATTAATTGAGTACTTTATCTTTTCCCCGATCCAAGTCCGTATTTCTCTTTCTTTATCTAAATATATTCAAAATTAACTTATTTTATCAAATATTTATTCAATTCAATCCAAAATATACATTAGGGCTATTTTACACATTTGCCCCTAAACTTTCACATTTTTTACAATTTAGTCCTTATTTCATAAAACCCCAAATTAATGAAATTGCAAATATACCCATGCTAGCCGAATTACTATTATGCCCCTAGCAGCCATATTTTTCATTTATTTCACATTTTAACCACTAACTTTTCACATTTATGAATTTAATCCCTATTTTGCATTTTCACTAAAAATCACTTAGCAAAACTTGTATATCTATCAAATAACATTCAAAATCTATCATCAATAAAAAAAATCATACATATTCATCAATGGAAACATTCAAAATCTTTAAAAATTTTGCAAATTAGTCCCTAGGCTAGCTAGACCTAGTTGCAACTATATCAAAAACACAAAAGTCATTAAAAACGGGACAAAAATCGTACCTAATTGAGCATACAAGGCTTGGCTGAATATCAAGCCCTAAAAATGGCTATTCTTCATGTTACAAACGGCTAAGGAAGAATATGAATGAAATTAAAGGCTTTTGTTTTATTAAATTAACCTTTAATTACTAAATGACAAAATTAACCTTATTATTAATTCAAAATTTCAATTATGCCAAGCCATTATCATCCAATATCTAATTTTACAACATAAGGACCTTAACTTTAAGGTTCTATAGCTATTTAGCACTCTTAACTAATAGAATAGCACTTTTTCATTTTACGCGATTTAGTCTTTTTTATCAAATTGAGCAACTAAATGCTAAAATTTCGTAACAAAAATTTCACACCATCATATATTCATGCTGTAAAAATTAAAATAATAATAAAATAAATATTTTAACCTCAGATTTGTGGTCCCGAAACTACTGTTCTAATTTGACTAAAAACAGGCTGTTACATCACATTAGTGAAGTATAGAACCTCTCCTATAAATACCCTCCTAGCAATGAAGAAGGGATCATCTTTTTCAACCCTAAAGTTACTTTGAGCAAATCCTTCTTCTCTCTTTCAATCAGCCTGTTATCTTGTTCCTTTCTGTCTCTCAACTGTTTTAAGTAAACCGGCCTCTACAGAATTATCACTATCTCCTCTTTACTCTCCTCCTTTGTTCAATTTCAAAAGTGAAATATTTGGCATTATTTATGGGTTTAAAAAATACTTTTTAGCCTATAAGCAATTTCTTGAAAAGAAATTTAAAATTTAATATGCATAATATATCTAAAATTAAATGCATAGCAAATTGTGGAACTTTAAATTTTCATTTACAAAAAGTTTAGATCATCCACGTAGAAATAATTATTTAAAACTTTTGATTTTAAATATTATATATAATATTAAATTGGATTAGACTTCTGCTCATTCTCTCATTTCTAACATGCACAGAATTTTCATTAAAAATTAACAATAATTAAATTTATTTAATTTATTTTTAAAATTTAATTTAATCTCTCCATTTAAAATAAAATTTTAATTTAATTTAATTTATTTTTAAAATTTAATTAAATCTCTCCATTTAAAGTAAAAATTTAATTTAATCTTTAAAACTAAATTGGAATTTAATTTAGTTTAAGATTAACTTAAAAATTCAATTAGATCTGAAATTTTGTATAAAACCAATTTTCTGTCCATCTATAACCCAATCACAATGGAAATTCCTTCTGATGATTACATCCAGAACAAATTAGGTTGAAGGCTTTATGCAACATTTTCGGAAAAATAATCTCAAAACACATTTATTTTGAGAAATTAATTTAAATAATAATTTAATATAAAAAAGCCGAATTAAGATTTAAAAAAAAAATACTAATTTTGTGTGAGTTTCATTATTCCCACGTGTAGCCAACTCAATGGGTGTTCCTTTCCAGATACTTCCTTGGACTTTTATCCTTTTTGGCTTTTAATTTCACGGCAGTTTCCCCTCAAACAAACATTGAAAGCACCGGCTTTGACCCAACTCTCCCAAACTAAATCCCGTCTTAAAGTTAAGTTTGATCCCAACTTCTCCAAAAACCCAGATCGAAATCCCACCATGACATATAATGCACTAAAAGCGGTAAGTTTAACTCATGTAAGGTATCAAAGAGGTGACCAACTAGGCCATTTCTTAGCCTGGGTTTCTTTAGTTCCCGTTTTCATTTCCCTTGGTGGCTTCGTTTCTCATTTCATCTTCCGTAGAGAGCTTCAAAGCATGTTCTTTGCATTAGGCCTAGTAATATCACAGTTCATTAATGAATTCATCAAAAAATCCGTTCAACAAGCCCGCCCTGAAACCTGTGCTCTTTTAGAAATGTGTGATTCTCACGGCTGGCCTTCAAGTCTCTCTCAATACATGTTCTTTTTCGCTGTTTATTTCACCCTTTTGACATGCAAAGGGATCGGTGGGATTTGGAATGTTAGAACCAAGTGGGCTGCTTTGTTTTTACCTTGGTCTTTGGCTGTCTTGACTATGTATTCTAGGGTTTATTTAGGTTACCATACGGTGGCCCAGGTTCTTGCTGGAGCTTCATTGGGGATTTTGCTTGGTGGGCTCTGGTTTTGGGTGGTGAATTCTATGCTCTTCTGTTATTTCCCTTTGATTGAAGAGAGTCCCTTTGGGAGGTTTTTTTATGTTAAGGATACTTCTCACATATCAGATGTGTTGAAGTTTGAGTATGATAATGCAAGGGCTGCTAGGAATACTATGGCTGCCAGAAAAGCCATGGCTTCCAAGAGCAGTTGATTAAACACAAACTCATCAGGTATGAAATATTTACATATATAGTTTCATATGTTCAATCTTTTGTTACATTTTGTATTGAAACTTACTTGGTTATTTTGCATCTTTGATAATGTGAAAATTTTCCTTGAACATTTTTGTTTCGGTAATAATAAATTACACGTGTTGGGATCCTAATTCCAAGCTTAGTAGCTGTTACATTCTAAGGATGGTTGTATGAAGTGACCGAGCAAGCACCTTTTATTTGCTGGTAGGAATAGTTAGGGTTAGTGTTGAACATATTGGAATATGAATTAAAAACTAATGAATGCCACCTCTTAAGGATATTTGTATGAAGCAGTTGACCTAAGCTTTGGATTCATGGATTAAGTACTTTATGTTGACCCTGCATTAAACAGTGACTCATTCCTTTGTGTCATTTAGAATAAATTCCCAGTCTTCACAATAATAGAAAATGAAGTAAAACCCCCTTTTGTGATTCTTGGACACTCCTTGTAGTGAAAACCGAACCATGTATTTATCTTCACTGAGAGGAGATGTTTTGCTTCAAATTTGCTTTGTTAGCTTATTAGTGAATGGTCATTGTTGAAGCAGTCACATTTGATAATGTCTTGTATGTCTTGAATGTTCAAGGTACCTAAGGTATCCTTGTATTAGGAGTGCGATCTCTAGAATATGGAGAAATGAGATGAATGCAGAAAGAACATATGTATTATGCTGGGTTATGGTTATCAGGATTGCGTAACAGCCAAGGTGTAGTGAATAGTTTTAGTATGTGCAATAAATTGATTAGTAACCTATAGGAAAGGTGAAAGCTTTTTTATATTTCGAGTTAATCACAAAATGCTGTAGCTGGAAAATGGACTTAGGATCTGATAAGTGGTTCGAATTTGACAGGGAAACATGATTGGTACAAAAATGGCTTGTATGTAGTTTGGAGGTTCAAATTGTCATCTTTGAGCATGATTTGCAAAAACATAGTAAGTTTATCTTCAAACGTCATTCGGGACACAAGAACTATTTGCTTTTTTGTGCTTAAGATGGAGCTGCCTCACTGGAAAATGTATTTCAAGTATCATCTTTAAAAATTCCCATAAAATTGAGTTAGATCAAAATATGCCTTCAGTCCCGTACTTTGGCAGAGTTCGAAATTGAGTCATATTACTGAAAAAGTTAAAAATTAAATCTTCTAAATCTTTAATTTAAAGATTCTAATCCAACCGTTCTTTTAGTATTTAATTTTCAAAATTTTGCTTACTGTAAGTTCTACTTGCTGAGTTCATGATGATGGCTAGATTATTGATGGAAAATACTAATATTGTAAACAATTGACCTAGGATTTTAAATTGAAAACGTGAGAGCACTTTATAAGAACGTGAACTAAATCTAGAACTTCATTCAAGTATAGAGATTGGCAGCATAAGTTGACCATTGAATTTTGTTGTCTACAGTACTATAACTCACTCTCTCATTCTTCTTATTAAGAACTAATCTTTGACTATAAAACGCTCTTCTTTCACTTTGCAGGTCATATTCTTGATACGAATGTTTCAAGATCCAACTTCTGTGCCAATGGATGATTGAATGAGAAGTCAAAACGGGGCATCAAAACGGGGCATTGATGTTTGAGGATGCTGTATGTGTGTGTCAGTTAAGAACATGTTTCTGTGTTTTTTTGTTATACCACGATGAAAGAAACATCATTGCAAGACACAAATACATACATATCATTTACAATCTTCTATTTTGTTATACTTTTGGTTATAATCAGTTGGTTTAACAAACAGGTGCTAGCTTGCATCTAATGAAAGATGTGCAGTGTTTCGATGTTGACTGGAAATTTGGAGTTTATTTCTTCCATCTTCATTGCTAGTCCCATTAGTTTTCTTGTTGAAATTTACATGTGGCTTTTTTTTATAAAAACGACCCAAATATTTTATTATTTATGAAAATAACCCACTTAGAAAATCATGTATTAAAATGACCTGTTTTAAACAGTAAACGTCGGTGATGCTATAGCCATTAGCATCACAACGTATCATTATCATCCAATCGTTGGTTGGAGGGCATAAAAAATATATATTTGGGTCACATCAATGCTTTTGGTATCACCAATATTTATACACATTTAAAATACATGTATTATGAGGAGAGAATATGAAAAAAATAAAATATTTGTTTAATGGGAGGCGTCATAGGCTTTGGTGTCACCAATTTTTATTTTTATTTCTATGGTGCCATAGCCTTTGGAATCATTAGTGTGTCAAGGGAATACTAGCAATTTTTTTTTTTGGGTGATGCCATAAGCATTGGTGTAGACTGTGTGAATTTTTTTGATAGTGTTATTGACATTTGCGACACCAAAAGGTTATATATACCCACTCCCCAATGAAAGATTAGTGTAAGGTTATTATTATTTTTTTGAATTTTATTATGTTGAAGGATGAAAGGGAGGAATAAATTTTTTTGATTAGTTGTAGGGGAGAGGAGAGAAATTTTTAGTGTTGAGAAAAGGTAGAGATTATGATTGAAAAAAGGAATGTTTTATTTAACGGTGATTCGATGGAGCTCAAACACCAACAAATTTAATTTTCCTTTTTGGGAATGTAGATTTAATTCCTTAATTTCATATGCGGTGACGATTTTATATAGGGGTCTATTTCTTAAGTAAAAATAGGGGTCTTCATTACCAGTGATTTATGCGGTAATAGGTTCAAATTGGTTATATAGGGCTATTTGTTGGCTGTGGTAGGACCATAACGGGTTCAAATTGGTTATGTAGCCAACAAGCGGGATTATCTTGGATTCCGTAGGTTAGGGGGATGTTTGAAGGTTCGAATAGAATCCCAATTGTGAAAATACGGGTGAGATTATTTGGGTCAGTAGCATCCAACCTACAAATATTAGTAATGAGAAACTTGCTTGAGAAACTTACTTGTGTTGCCGTTAAACATGGTCTTTTTCAGTTTGTAAGACATAATGTTGTTGCTCTTGAACAAAATCAAATTCATTGTTTAATTTTGTTTTATTAGTATTGAGAAACTTACTCGTATTACTGTTAAACATAGTCTTTTTTAGTTTGTAAGACAATACTATTGGTGTCGAACAAAATATAATTTATCCTTTATTTTTTATTGTATTTTTTATGTTTTAATTTTGAGTCTTATTTTTTTTAAATGTAGCAAAATGTAAAATATTATTTTGTAATGTTGTCAATGTCAAATATTATTTTTATAAAATACTGACTTTAAATTATGTAAATTAGTAGTTATTTGAGATGTTGCAAATATAAAATATTTTCTATTTAAATTATTTACACAATGTGAATTAATAGTTTAATTGCACATTAAAAAAATCGAGATTATAAATAAAATGCAATGCATGTTATGATTAACAAAGGGAAAAAAGAATTGGTTGCGTAACTTAAAAAATAGAAAGATACGGGGAGGAATTTTAATTAGAGGAGAAAATCCTAGAAAAACACACCGTCAGGCGCGTTAGCATCCTGTCATCGACAGTAATTTGACTTCTCACATTTTTTTTATCGTTGCTACTTTTTTTATTTTTTTATTTTTTATTTTTTATTTTTCATTCATTTCACCCCAAATTTTCTCCCCTCCCACAACCATTATAAAATTGACGGGAGTGGGGTTGTTGGTCCACACATTGGTGGTATTTGAAAAGGAAAAGGAGAATTTGATAGTTTTTTTTGTTTGTTTATCATGTTGGTTTTTTTTTTTGGGCGTTATATGAATTTTTTAAGATTAAGGTATGTAAGATATTTGTTGTGATGTACGTATATGTAAGTATTATAATGTAATATTTAATTATATTTAATTATTAAGTTGTGCTTAATTTTTTTAAATTATGCAGATGTTAAAATATCATTTTTACTTCGAATTGTCGATCACAGTGCATTGAGGATAAACGAAACAGTAAAATATCGGTATATTTATTATTGAAGATTTTATGTATATTTATATAGTTGCAGTATGATTTATTTTGTCAGTTTATTTTAAAAAATCATTTATATGATATGAACAGGATGAGTACTGGGTGTTCAAGTCACGAGTCCATTTTTTGAGGTGTCGTCCAGACGAACAGATCATGCCGTACCGGATGTTCAACCTGAGGGCGGGTATAATATCCACCTTGGTTGAGCTGTGGCACCCCGAGGCCCACACTTTCCATCTTTCGTGCAGGGAGTGCACGATCGATCACTTTATAAGACGTCACGATGCAAGTTGAGCTACCAGTTGATGGTGATGTGGTCACAGGTCCAAGCAAACTGGCGCAACCTTCGACCCTATGTTACCAGTTGCTTGGACAGTCTTCTAATGATGGGGAAAACAACTTCACCTCTTTGAAATTCTCATGGTTGAATGAGAAATTCAAAAATTTATCAAGAACTGCCACTGAGTAGGAGCTGATGTGCGCTGCTTGAGTGTATATATTGCAGCTGATAGGGGGCACTTATGTCTGATGCAATGTCCAATAAGGTCCACATAATGTACTTGCCTCTATTGGCGAATTTGTATTGTGCTTGTACTTAGAGTTGGGAATCAGCAATATTGGCGACATTGTATCCAGAGTTTTTTTGGGAGACAAAGCACAAGGCACAAGATATAGCTGGTTGTTTGATACTGCTGCTGTAACACCCCGTACCCGAGACCGTTGCCGGAGTCGGACACGAGGGGTTCATAGACCAAATTCGCTTACTATCGCAGTCCATTTAAATTTTTCCAGGCAGTTGGCTAACTGCGACACTATCACCTTAAAAAATCATATCTTGAGTTTCACAACTCGAAAATCAGTTTCGTAATTTTTCCCTGAAACTAGACTCATATGCCCATCTACATATTTTTTTCTAGAATTTTTGGTCAGGCCAATTAGTACAGTTTATTAGTCAAAGTCTCCCATGTTATAGGGATCGACTACACTGACCTTTACGCATTACGACTTGGATATCTCCCTGCACAGAGCTTCAATACTGATGCCGTTTGTTTCTATACAAAATAGACTCAGAGAGGAATCTATACATATATGGCATGACTCCTAATTATCTCTGGTTAATTTATAATGAATTTCCAAAGCCGGAACAGGGAATGCAGAAACCGTTCTGGCCCTGTCTCATGAGAACCTGAATATCTCTTAACATACTGTCCATATGATCGTTTCGTTACTTTCCTATGAAAATAGATTCATCAAGGTTCGTTTTCATAATTTATTAATTATTTAATTCCAATCCTACTATTTTTAGTGATTTTCCAAATCTACATCACTGCTGCTGCCAGCATCTGCCTTTAAGGTAGACTTTACCTATTTCATAGTTTCCATGATTCAACTAGCCCTTTTAGCATAAATAGCACAAATTATGATAGTGATTAACCATTCCATACCAAATGATTATAACATTATGCTCAAACATATATAAGCCATTTTCGCATGGCTATATACATTAACCAAAATATTCTTCCGCCACTAGTCTATTTTATACATGCCATAAGATAATCCGAAATATAGCAGTACCAAACAGTGGATAGTGATAGTGTGACTAGTTGCTGACGATCCCCGAGCCTGTAGCTTCGCAATGAGATCTATAAAACAGAGGAAACAGAGTAAACGGAGTAAGCATTACAATGCTTAGTAAGTTTTAAGCAGTGTCAACAGATAACAATCAAATTATAACATAGTTGTTCGTATTTTTATTTCACTCTTCCTTCGGGCATACCATCCCTTTACCGAATATGCACATCTCATCATATACAATATGCAGATAAACTTTCACATAAAAGTGAGCTCATGTGACATAGATATATCGTATGATTTCACATCGCCTCTCACACTGATCCGATGTCACATAATCATAGGAATAGTCTCATAGATTGCTCTCGTATGCATCACATAACTACCTTATGATTTAGTGCAAATCAAGCTCACATATAAACTTGGAGTACATACCTGTTTAACCTTTCGCATTGAATATATTTATAAGCAATTCTTATTACGAAGTCTTACCCGGACAAAATCTCCACACGAAGTTATCGGGTCTTACCCGGACAAAATTCCCACACGTAGTCATCGGGCCTTTAGAGCTCGGATATAGTACGAGCACAAAGCTTACGGACATTAATCAGTGATAATATTCTCGCATAAAGCCTGCAGGGTTTTAACCCGGATATAGTACTGACACAAATGCCCTTCGGGACTTATCACATTTATGCACTTTCACATCCATCACGTTGGCCACTCGGCCCTGTCACATATATACACTTTCACATTCATCACATCGGCCATTAGGCCTTATCACATATATACACTTTCACATTCATCACATCGGCCATTAGGCCTTATCACACATATACACTTTCACATTCATCACATCGGCTATTAGGCCTTATCACACATATACACTTTCACATTCATCACATCGGCCATTAGGCCTTATCACATATATACACTTTAACATTCATCACATCGGCTATTAGGCCTTATCACATATATACACTTTCACATTCATCACATCGGCTATTAGGCCTTATCACATATATACACTGTCTTGGCTGAATCTACATCTATCATTTTCCAATATCACAATTTAGAATTCACGTATGGGTTTAATCAATAGCTTATGAGCAACTAGAACAAGTTTATCAAGGTTTACAACACAATCTCAAATTCAGCACAAGCTGTTTTTCCTGAGCAATAGTCACTAAATCATTTATAACTGGAGCTACAAAACTCCAAATCACTTTTCGTCAATTTTTCCTGAATATAGACTCGTATATCTTCCATCCATAAAATTTCCAGAATTTTAGGCTTGGCCAATCAATACCAGATTTTTCTTAAAGTTTCCCCTATTTCACTGTTTGACTAATCTGACCACTCTTCACTACGAATC
The DNA here is from genome assembly GCF_007990345.1 of Gossypium hirsutum. NCBI lineage: Eukaryota > Viridiplantae > Streptophyta > Magnoliopsida > Malvales > Malvaceae > Gossypium > Gossypium hirsutum. The sequence goes on along the minus strand of NC_053436.1, from coordinate 41,777,679 downwards.
AGATTTCTCATTTTACAGAATTCAAAATGTGTTGTATTTGATTTCATTTGAAACTAGACTCATTAAGGAGTCTAAGCATATAAATTTTATCTTATAACCATTTTTGTACAATTTATAATGATTTTCTAAATTCATGTTACTGCTGCTGTCCTGAGCAGGTTTATCACAATTTTACTCTTCTGACATATCCTTTTAGCACTTCATAATATCATATCCATTTGGCAACATATCATATCAATAACTTACCTATACTTCATAATAGCCATTAGGCTATATGCATAAAAATTTACAATAGAGTTATGATTCTTTTAATATGTGCTTAACATATCATACTCAATCACATTATAGGCTTTAATACTTAAAACTTACCTCGGATATACTTGAACGGTTGCGGAAAGGCTACTCAATTACTTTCTCTTTTCCCCTATCCAACTTCGACCCTCTTTGCTCTTGAGCTTAATATAAAACAAATAGATTTATTTAATTACTTAACCAATATCATTTACTATTTAATCACTTATCAAATAGGCAATTTAATTTAATACATGTATATCATATAGTTAAGCTACAAATGACCTTAATAACTAGTTATTTAAACACCATATATATATTCCCTACTCATGCACAACCGAACACATTATTAGGCTACAATTATTCAATACTACAATTATAGCATCATCATATAAATAAACCCATAATGACCTAATATACTTTCTTGTCGAGCCACAATTAAGGCACAAACTAATCATTTCAATGTAAGATACAATCACATACATTGTCATTGCATCCATTTCATAATAATTAGTACCCACTCGAATATATAAATTTTTGCATTTTAGCAAAAACACATTCCCAACTAAAGCATTACTCAAACCGATTCATTTACCCAAGTATCTCATGCACTTACACAACAAACAAAATTTTCAAATTGAGCTAATTACATGACCGATTATACCTCATAACTATCATCATTATCAAACCATTTCCAACACATTTAACACTTTGAAAGACACCCAATCAACCCATAACCGAATGCATCATTTCAAACCAATAACAAATATTAATTCATGGGCTATGAAAGGAGCTTAACAATTAACTCAAATTCACATAAATTATCAAGAAATAAAAACAAACATACCTCCAATTAGAAACACCAAGGCCGAATATCCAAGAACCTTTTGTTTTATTTGTTCTTTAAATTTTGGCAAAATGAAAGAAGAATGGATGAAAACTTTGTTTTTCTCACCTATTTTCTTTTATTAATTATATAATTCCTCTTATAATATCATTAAATATTATAATACTAACATGGAACCATATAATATTCATTAGGTTATTATTTTATAATACAAAACACATATTTTATTTATCAACATTCATCATTGTCGTCCACTAAGTTAATAGTGGTCCATTTGACATGCAAGTCCTCCTTGTAATATACCATGCATTATTCAGCCCTCTAAATTCTTCCTATCACATTTTTTTTATTTTTTTTATTTTTTTTAAAAAAATTCGGCACCTCCCTCTAAACATACACTAATCTCAACCTTCAAGTTAACAACAATTTATCACTCTTCATATCCTAATATACCATCCCTTTTTATGGCATAAAGAAAGAAAAGAAATATTTACCAAGAGTTTCAAACTACTTGGCCAAATATCAAACCTCCAAACAACCAAAAATTTAACTCATGGAATGAATAGAATTTGAACAAATCACCTAAATTATACATAAATTATCAAGAATTTCAAAGTACTTACCTCTTTCTAAATGTTCTCCAAGCCGAAATCAAACAAAGAAATTTTTCCTCTTCCTCACCTCAAGTTATGGCAATGGTGGAGTGAGGATGAACCAACTTTGGTTTCTCCTCCCACTCACCCAATATTTTATTAATCTTTATTCATTATTTCATTTTTGTAATATTAATTATTAGCAAAAATAATTATTTTATACATAAATCCATAACATGGCCGGCCACTAACAAAAATTTTGACTAATTGACATGCAAGTACATTTTTTAACCTCATGCACAATTAGATCCTTTTATAATTACCTATCCTATTTCACAAAAGTCTCACCTAAGTCCCTTCTTCAAAATTTCACATACTAATGACAAAATTAATGCATGAAACTTTCACACATTCATATTCACATAAAATAAACATAGAATATGACGGTTAATTATTTTTATGACTCGGTTTTGTGGTCCCGAAACCACTTTCCAACTAGGGTCAAATTAGGGATGTCACAGCTGCAGTCCTAAGTGTTGTATAGATGCAATTTTTGGCATAAGTGGGTCAACAACCATGTACGTGACCACTTGTAAATAGGTAAAAAAAATTATACTTAACATTGAACAAAAAATATTTGGTATTTCTTTTTTGGATTATGTGCTAACAAGTTTGCTTCGTTTTCAAATGGGTAACGTCTCCAGCTATTGGTGCTTGTAAGACACTAATAGTGTACCGCTAGATGATAGATGCGTTTGCCGATGACCATGTAATATATATAATTTTAATTAATTTGTACTGATTTAATTTATTAAATTGCAGTATGTTATTTGATTCGTGTAACTAACATCATGTTAAATATTGCGCAGTTTATGTGGATGCCGTAATTCGCACCAGATGTTGTGCCATTCATTCTACAGTAGGTTTATGCCCATGCAAATGTGTGGTGCATCAACATGCTGGTTCTGAACTTCTCAACGGTTGAGTGGTACAGCGTCGATTAAGTTATACAACAGTTTGGATGCATACAATATGTTTCAGACGTTCCACATAGATTTGATGATGTTTATGGGATGATCAAAAAGGGAAAAGAATAAAGGAATTGGATTGTGGAACATCAACAATATATAGCACTATGGAACACTTGGTTCGAGAGGTAGCTTCGGATGCAATCTTGTTGGTTTGATTTTAGGCCCTCGGTCGAGTACCAAAGCTGGTACATGGAGAATGGGTTGTCTTATTTATATGGTGGCAGAGACGAAGGCAGAAAATTTTTGGGGGTTCAAAATTAAATTTTTTTTTTTACGATTGTACAAATACAATTTTATTATTTTAATAGCCTATATCTTTATAATTTTTAAAGGATTAAATCAAATTTTATCATTTTTCGGGGGGCCAAAGTGCTATTTTACCATTACAAATTTAAAATTTTAAAGGCCCTAAAGGGAAAATTCCATTTAAGGGGGGGCAGGGCCTCTGCCAACCACTCTGGATTCGCTAATGTATAGTGGGCAACTTATGGTAGTACTGGATCATGGGTCTAAATGAGGGACCCAACTCGTGGCTAAACGATGCCATCGTCGAGGCCAGCCGTCCTGTGCTTCCCAACCTGTGTTGGAGCCTGACCTAAAGCCCTAACCTCCGAACCCATACATTTCACTGGTGACTACTTCCTACCTAGAGTTACGGGTTGACATGTTTTGGGAGTGGTCCTAGAGCTATGGATATCACCTGAATATGGCTGGTCGCAGTTCAAATTACTAATGACTGTAATCATTAATGATGGTTGATATGTTTGGATCAACACCCCGTATTCTATGTACTTCACCTCGCCCGACCAAAGCTTTAACCATGCGTACGATTTTTCTTATGTGTTGAATACACCTCAAGGGTCATACATGAATAATGACTAGCACTGGTCGGGGGAGGAGGAAATGGACCGTAACCAACAACCTTGCCACTGACAGAGGCCATCGCAACGGTACACCCCCGAGACGATATAACTTTTTGTTCCCACGAGTTTTGATAATTGTAAATTTCATATGTAATATGAATTTGTACCACTACAATTTTTTATTTGTTGAATAAATTTATACTTCCAAATTCATTCTACTTATTATTAGAAAAATTAAATTTTATCATTAAAAAAACAACATGAAGAAATATGCGAAAATTTTTATCATTTTGGGGGTGAAAGTGCAAATTTCTTTGATTATAAACAAATAATTTAAAATTTGATGTTTTTAGATGTTGGAATCTTTTTTAAACATAATAAAGATAAAAATTTGTTGAATTATTGGTCTTTAATATTGAGACTTTCAATAATTAAACAATATGAATTCGAGCACATTTAAAACTATATGTTATTTTATAATAAAAACTTAAGATAAAGACTTTAGAAAAATTTAAACCCGAAGTGTTGAATCAAATTAAAAGAAAATAATTCTTACGTCGTAATTTGTAACTGTGAAATAACACATTATTCTATCCATACATTTAAAAATTTATTTTTTTTAAAAAAAAGAATCAAACATAATTACAATTTTCAATTTCAAAAAATAAAAGAACATCGAGATACATTATTCAATTTCCTCCAGGTCATGAAGATTGCCCAGCATGGTAGTTTTGATGAGGGCACTTGTTCCGACCATGGCCGACTATTTTGCATAGCTTGCAATGCTTTGGTTTAACGTCTCTCTGACGTCTATGTCACCACAATCCTTGTCGTCTCTAGTCGACCTTTGAGTTTCCTATGTAGGGACTAGTCTGGCAATATCTTGAACGCAGGTGGAGGCACTTCCCATGTTGAGACATCCGACGGTATAGGGAACTCGTTACCCTAGATATGCAATGTGTGTTGCAGTGTGTACATGTAGTTGATATAGTTTTTGACATTCAAATTGTGTAACACCCCTAGCCTGTATCTATCGCCGGATTAGGGCTACGGGGCATTAGCAAGTTATAACGTCATACAATGAACAATTTATTACCATAAACAAATCATAAGTTAAATCATAGCAACACCAGTAAAAATATACATACAGTCCTTTTTACGAGCCCTCGAGGCCCTAAAAAGAACATAAAAATGATTTGGGACTAAATCGAAAACATATGAAATTTTTCAAAAAATGGCAAAACTTTTCAAATTGCAAGGGTCACACAGCCGTGTGGCCAAGCCATGTGTGTAACACCCCTTACCCGAGTTCGACGCCAGAACAGGATACGAGGTGTTACCGGACTTAAACACTTACAAATATACATTTGTTACTTATGAAATTTTGCTCCAAATTAAAACTTTTCACAATACCTCAATGCCCCTACTATGGGCCTACAAGGCCCCAAATACACTTCGAAATTTATTCGGGACTAAACTGGGCACTCCAGAAAACTTTGTAAAATTTCAAGCAGATAGGGGCACACGCCCGTGTGGAAGGGCAACATGTAACAGCCCGATTTAGGGCCTAGTCGGAATAGTGGTCTCGGGACCACAAATCCATATTCAAATAAAGTATTTTATCATTATTTTGGATTCATTGCATGTTTATATTAGTGTACAAAAAATTTGGTGAGTTAATTTTGACGTTTGTGAGCCCAATTTCGAAAAATGACTAAATCGCATAAAATGCAAAAGTCCTAAATTAATAGCTAAAAGTGTCAAATAGCTAGAGAACCTAAATTGGGGGGTATTTAAAAGACAATTAGACCCTATAGAGATAGCTTGACCGGCCATAGGAGACAAATTGATGAGAAAGTCAAAATTAGGTGAGTTTTGGTTACCAATTTTGACTAGTTTTAGTATTTAAAATAAAACAAAAGCCACATCCTCTTTATTTTTCTTCTTCACCAATTTTTACCAGCCATATGAGAGTTTTGAAGCTTGAAATTTACAGCAACTTATCATCTCTAGAAGTAAGTGATTTTTATACCCTTTGTTGAAGATTTTTACATTTTTGGACCCCTTAAAGCACGAGCTTTCAAATGAGGGTACTATTTTGCAAAATGGTTGAAAGTCTAGGGTTTTTCCATGAGAGCATCTAGGTTGTTTTCTGAAATTTTATGGAATAATATGAAGCTTAGTGGTGTGATAAACAACTTTTGTGAAAGGATTTTTCATGAAGATACCTAAAAAGGACTAGTTTGCATAAGTTGTAAAGTAGATGATAAATGTGTAATATAGTGGGAATTTGGAGTTTCTATAAGATTAACAAGGGTTTGGCTAGGCTTAAAATGCGAAGAAATTTGATAAAAATCTATTTTTGAGTCTAGGGGTAAAATGGTCATTTTGTCAAGGTCTAGGGGCAAAATGATCATTTTACCAAAGAAGTGAGTTTTCGATTGCCTAATTTTATTGAGTTATTAAATAAGTGTATTTTTCTATTATAGATCAAGAAATACTGAATCCGAACCTAGACTGAGGGAAAGCCAAGCAAATCGACTAAATCGACTAGCCGACACATTTTGTAATCTGAGGTAATTTGTATGTAAATAATACAACTATATTGTTAATATATGTGTTTGAATTACATCGAAATTATTATAGCATAAATTGCTTGACTTTTGGAAATGCGAAAATATGATAAGAATAGAGATAGTAGAGTTCCCGTTTGAACCTAGGAAATAAATTGAATATTCAAGCCGTGACATATGGGTTATTGTGAGCTAGTGTAAGACATGTCTGGGACATGCATCAGCCACATTATGAGAGTCAGTGTAAGACCATGTTTGGGACATGACATCGACATCGAGACGAGTGCTAGTGTAAGACATGTCTAGGACATGCATCGGCCTTGAGACATAAGCCAGGGTAAGACATGTCGGGGACATGCATCGGCTACGAGATGATAGTCAGTGTAAGACCATGTCTGGGACATGGTATCGACTTGAGATATGAGCCAGTGTAAGACCATGTCTGGGACATGGAATCGGCACCTTACCCCACGTTTGAGGCTATGGAATATCCGATAGCATTCCGAATGGTTCAATGGTGAAAGTTCTGATTTCTAGTTAATGAGGAAAGTATAACCGTGTTGCGAGTGATACAGGTACCTATTTGGTATGTATAAAATGTGAGCCACATCATATGCTATATGATGTGTATTGAATATTGATGAGTAAGTTTTGCTTATGCCCACTTGTATATTATGATACTTGTTGATGAATGGCAAAGTATTGTTGTATAATTATTTATATGCAACTTACTAAGCTATATGCTTACTCCCTCTCCTTTCTTTTTTCTTATAGTGTCGCCTATCTAGCTCAAGGATCAACGGAAGTCAGAGATATTGATCACACTATCAATAGAAGCTTTCGGTATAGTTTGACTTATATTTTTGAATATGGCATGTATAGGGAACTAGACTTGTGTTTTATGTTGTTACTAATTTGGCCAAATGTGTTGGCTTGGGATAAATTCCTCATTTTGTACTTAGCCTTGAATGATGGCTAATATTCATTTTGATATATGCAAATGGTGTTATGTTCATGGATGAGTAGAATGCACAAATGAAATGTTGCCTATTGTGGCTAATTTTATTGCATGAAATAGTCTTGTACTGGTTTTGGTTGCTTTTGTGTAGGTTGTGTAAGTAAGGGTGGCAAAGAGGCTTGGTAAATAGCCTGATTTTGTCCACACGGGTAGACACACGGGCGTGTAGTACCATGGGCGTGTTGTTTAGCCGTGTGTCCCTTACACATAAAAATTTTAAGTTAGTATGCATGATAGTAAACACAAGGGAAGAGACACGACCGTGTGTCTAAGCCGTGTGAATGACACGGTCTAGAACACGGGCGTGTGTGTGACAGCCCTAAATTGACCCTAGTCGGAAAGTGGTTTCGGGACCACTAAACCGAGTCACAAAAATAATTAGATGTTATATTCTATGTTTATTTCATGTGAAAGTGCATGTGTGAAAATTTCATGCTTTGATTTTGCCAATTGTGAGTGAAATTATGAAATATGACTCATGTGAAAATTTTTGCAAATGCTATGGGCTAATTTATAGTGGCCAAATAACTTATAGTATGAAATAGGTGGATTTGCATGTCAAATTTCCCACCTTAAAACATAGTGGCCGGCCATGATGGGCATGATAAGCATTTGTGCAAATTTTTTTATATTGGAATTATGGCATAAGTATGGCACAAATAAAAAAATGTTATTTTGTGTCATAAAATGTTAGTAATAAAATAAATAAAAGAGAGAATAAAAGAAAAGTAATGAAAAAAAAAAGGGATCATCATTCATGTTCTTGCTAGCCAAATCTAAAGAAAAAAAAATTTGTTCATCTTTTATCATCCTTGGCCGAAAATGCTAAGAAGAAGGGGGAAGGGGAAGTAAAACATTCGGCCACTCCTTCTAGTCTTGAATAAGGTATGTAATTCATGGTAGCTTTTGGAAATTGTTGAATGTATTAAGCTAGTTACTAAGTCCCTTAGTTAGCCCATGTTCAAATCTTGAATCTTGTTGGTAACATGAGCAATCGGCCATGAGAAAATGTTCAAGAAATGGTTGTTGTTCATGTTATTTGGATGAGAAACGAGTTAAAATGGTCTTGGTGTAGTTGCCGAATTTGAATTAGGAAGTTATTGAGTAATGTTTATACCTTAAGTGATAGAATAGAGTGAATGCTTGGAATGTGATATGTGTGAATTATATGTTAAATTAAGGTTTGCTAAGCTAGCTATTAAGGTGAAATGCAAATGTTAGTATTTGATTTGGTAATAATCTGCTTGGGGACAGCAGCAGTAAGGTGATTTTGGAAAATCGCCATAATTTGTAGGAGTTGAATTAGAAGCTGAGTAAATTATGTCATTAAAGCTTGAAGAGTCTATTTTCTTACAAAGAAACTATAAAAACAAAAGAGTTACCGATCTTGAGATATTTGAAGTATTGTGGGGCTGAGTCAAAACAACTACTAGATTCCCTGTTCTGTTTTAGAAAATCATTATAAATTGTACAAAAATGATTATAAGATAAAATTTATATGATTAGACTCCTTAATGAGTCAAGTTTCAAATGAAATCAAATACAACACATTTTGAATTCTGTAAAATGAGAAATTTGATTCGTAGTGAAGAGTGGTCAGATTAGTCAAACAGTGAAACAGGGGAAACTTTGAGAAAAATCTGGTATTGATTGGCCAAGCCTAAAATTCTGAAAATTTTATGTATGGAAGATATACGAGTCTATATTCAGGGAAAATTAACGGCAAGTGATTTGGAGTTTTGTAGCTCCAGTTATAAATAATTTAGTGACTACTGCTCAGGAAAAACAGCTCGTAGTGAATATGTGATTTTGTTGTAAACATTAATGAAAATTTGCTAATGAATTATTTATTGATTTTTATAAAGCTTACTATAATCTATGTGTGTGAAAGTCGAATCAATATATATATTATTCTGAAAGTAATACTTGAATAGTCGATTAATGACTATTTTAAAATTTGTTGAACTTAAGCTCAAGAGCAAAGGGGAAATAAATCCGATAAAGGGAAGGAAAAAGTAATTGAATAGCCATTGAAGTCGTTCGACAACATCCGAGGTAAGTCTTCGAGTAATGACCCCACTTGAATTATATTGAAATGATTAGTCATACTATGATGGATAGCCGAATGTGCATAGAGACTATGTTATAAAGCCAAATGAAATCATGCTCTTTGTGTGTGGCTATTGAGCCGAAAATTGGAAAGGTTTAATAAATGTTTTGTGTTTGAGCCTTAGTAACGAAAATAAGATATGGATGTGTTATGATTATTGATATATGTGTGCATGAGCATTTGTATATATATCCGGGCTAAGACCCGAAGGCATTTGTGCGAGTTGATATATCCGGGCTAAGACTCGCAGGCATTTGTGCGAGTTGATATATCCGGGCTAAGACCCGAAGGCATTTGTGCGAGTTGATATATCCGGGCTAAGACCCGCAGGCATTTGTGCGAGTTGATATATCCGGGCTAAGACCCGAAGGCAATTGTGCAAGTTGATATATCCGGGCTAAGACCCGAAGGCATTCGTGCGAGTTGCTATGCCCGGGCTAAGACCCGAAGGCAATTGTGCTTGTGGTAATATCCGGCTAAATTCCGAAGAAACTTGGGCATGAATGTGAGCGTTTTGTGCTGTAATAAATTCAATTAATACGCTCAACAAACCCAAACGATAAGGTATGTTTGCATGTGCTTCGGAAAAGTCGATTCGTTTTAAGTAGTATTCGTTCAATCGACTAACGAACTTTTGGGCTTTTATATGGGTTGATACCTTGTGTGTGTATATATGTTGACGAATTGTGAAGTAAGCATGATTATGAGAATGTGTATTAATAAAGTGATTCATTTAGTTAGGTGAATGTAATACTTTAGTCAAAGCCGAATTCATTACTTGAAACTTACTAAGCTTTAAAATGCTTACCCCGTTGCTTTGGCTCTCTGTTTTATAGATTTTGTTCGTTAGCTATCGGATTCGGGATCATCGAAGTCGAAGTCATCCACACTATCAAAGCTCTTTTGGTACTCTTTTAGTTGAACTCTGGATATGGCATGCATAGGACTACCCCTTGTTGTTTTAAGCACTTTTTGTGATGTGTGTGTGTACAGCCATGCGAAAATGGCTTGTAGAAGTGGAGTATGGCATTAGACCATTTGTGTTTATGTATGTATATATGGTTTCATGATGTGACTATGGTTTGGAATGGAAGTGTTGGGCAAATGATCAGCCATTGGAATGGCTAAATATGATCATATGTGGACCTATGTATGACAAGACCCTAGTTGGTCCATGGTAACCACGAAATAGGTAAAGTTTACCTTGAAAATAGATGCTGACAGCAGCAGTGGTGTGGATTTGAAAAATCACAAAATTTGTAGGAATGGAATTAAATAGTGAATAAATTATGTAATCGAACCTTGATGAATCTATTTTCATATGAAAGTAACGATACAATCATATGAACAGTATATTAAGAGATATTAAAGTTCTCGTGAAACAGGGCCAGAACGGTTTCTGGATCTCCTGTTTCGACTTTGAAAATTTACCATAAATTAACCAGAGATAATTAGGAGTCATACCACATATGTATAGATTCCTCTCTGAGTCTAGTTTCTATAGAAACAAACGGCATCAGTATTGGAGCCCTGTACAAGGAGATATCCAAGTGGTAATACGCAAAGGTCAGGGTAGTCGATCCCTGTAACATGGGAGACTTTGACTAATAAACTGTACTAATTGGCCCGTTCAAAAATTCTAGAAAAAAATATGTAGATGGGCATGTGAGTCTAGTTTCAGGAAAAATCACGAAACTGATTTTTGAGTTGTGAAACTCAAGATATGATTTTTAAAGCGACTATTACGCAGATTGGCAGTGTCTGGAAATTTTTAAAAGTCTGTTAACACCTCGTGTTCGACTCCGGTGACGGTCTCGGGTTCGGGGTGTTACAATTTGATTGGTATCAGAGCCACGGTTTAGTCGATTCTAGGACTACCGTAATGCGTTGGGTCTAGCTATACATGCCATTTTATGTGATTATTTGATAGTGTGGATATTTCTGACATTTGCAAATGTGTTCATTTATAGTAATGGATCCCGATCCTGACCGAGAGGTAGCTGATGATCTTGAGAGTGTAGCGCCTGCTCCCGCACAAGGGACAGCGCCGGCGGACTCTCAACCTAATGCTAGTAACCCGAATGATGAAGCTAGACAAGCTTTCTATAGCGTGATGAATGATTGGTTCAACCAATACATTCGAACTAATACGGCTGTTCCACAACCTCCATTCCCGACAAATACCACCCCGCACCTACAATACCTCCGGTAACTGACCAAATAAGGTCAAATAAGCCCCCGGTTGACAGAATCCGAAAACATGGGGCTACTGAATTTAAGGCTACGGATAGCGATGATGCCGAGCAAGCTGAACTTTGGTTGGACAACACTATCCGGGTACTCGATGAGCTATCTTGTACACCTGATGAATGCCTAAAGTGTACTATCTCCTTGTTACGCGATTCTGCCTACTATTGGTGGAGTACTCTGACTTCTGTTGTGCCTCGAGAGCAAGTAACTTGGGAGTTTTTCCAAACTGAGTTTCGGAAAAAGTATATCAGTCAGAGATTTGTTGATCAAAAACGGAAGGAATTTCTTGAGCTTAAGCAAGGTTCTATGTCAGTTACTGATTACGAGCGAAAATTTGTTAGACTTAGTAGATACGCTCGGGAATGTGTTTCGTCCGAGGCTATCATGTGTAAACGCTTCGAGGATGGGCTGAATGAAGATATAAAAATGTTCGTTGGCATTCTTGAAATACGAGAGTTCGTAGTACTTGTCGAGCGAGCTTGTAAAGCTGAAGAGCTTAGAAAAGAAAAACAAAAAGTTGATGTGGGAACAGGGGAGTTTCGTAAAAGATCCTCGGGAAAGTCTCTTCAACAGGCATCGAAGAAATTTCGAGATGATGTGGGCCGGTTTAGAGGCACTTCGGGCCTTTTTAGACGAGATCGTGATCGACCCCTGTGGGTACCCGAGGCACTTCGATCGCTAGTGTTGGGAATGAACGTCGAGACAAAACAGAATGTCGATATTGTGGTAAATGGCATTCGGGGAGTTGTAGATTCCATGACCGCTCCTGTTACAAGTGTGGATCAGTTGACCACTTCATCAAAGATTGCCCGAGGTTGTCTGAACAGAATGTAAATCAGAGTGGGAAACCGGGTGCTACCACTGCTCGAGGTAGACCATCTAGAAATACGGGCAATGCTAGTGGTGGTCAGAGAGGATCTAGAGATGCTACGACCGGATCCGAGGCTCGTGCGCCTGCTAGAGCTTATGCTATACGTGCCCGCGAGGATGCTTCTTCGCCTGATGTTATTACCGGTACTTTCATTCTCTTTGATACTAATGTAATTGCTTTGATTGACCCCGGTTCTACTCATTCTTACATATGTGAAACCTTAGCATCCAGTAAGACTTTACCTATTGAGTCTACTGAGTTCGTAATTCGGGTGTCAAATCCCTTGGGTTGTTACGTGCTTGTCGACAAAGTGTGTAAGAAATGTCCCCTAGTGATTCGAGGTTCCTGTTTTCCGGCGGACTTGATGCTTTTGCCGTTTGATGAATTTGATGTTATTCTCGGGTTGGATTGGTTGACCGTGCATGATGCGGTTGTGAATTGCAAAAGCAAGACTATTGATTTGAGGTGCGCAAATAACGAAGTAATCCGAGTTGAGTCTACAGACTTGGATGGGTTGCCAGTTGTAATATCCTCAATGTTGGCCCAGAAATATGTAAGAAAAGGGTGCGAAGCATACCTTGCGTATGTACTTGATGACAAAGAATTAGAAAAGAAACCCGAATCTGTGCCGGTGGTTTGTGAATACCTGGATGTTTTTCCTGAAGAATTACCGGGTTTACCACCTGTTCGGGAGGTAGAGTTTGGTATTGAGCTTGTACCTGGGACTACGCCGATTTCGATAGCTCCGTATCGTATGGCACCAACCGAGTTAAAAGAGTTGAAAGCTCAGTTGCAAGAATTGACGGATAGAGGTTTTGCTCGACCAAGTTTCTCACCTTGGGGTGCACCAATATTGTTCGTGAAAAAGAAGGACGGAACCATGAGGTTGTGCATTGACTATCGTCAACTGAATAAAGTGACGATAAAGAATAAATATCCGTTACCGCGTATTGATGATTTGTTTGATCAACTAAAGGGAGCCTCAGTGTTCTCAAAAATAGATTTGAGATCGGGTTATTATCAGTTGCGGGTTCGAGATTCAGACGTACCCAAAACTGCTTTCAGAACGAGGTACGGTCACTACGAATTCTTAGTGATTCCGTTTGGGCTTACTAATGCCCCTGCGGTATTTATGGATTTGATGAATCGGATCTTCAGACCATATTTGGATCGGTTCGTAGTTGTGTTCATTGATGACATCTTGGTCTATTCAAGAGATGAGACCGAACATGCTGAGCACCTGAGACTGGTGTTGCAAATGTTGCGGGATAAGCAGTTATATGCTAAGTTCAGTAAGTGTGAGTTCTGGTTAAGAGAGGTTAGCTTCTTGGGTCATGTGGTATCCGCATCGGGTATTCGAGTTGACCCTAGCAAAATTTCAGCCATACTTAACTGGAAGCCTCCAAGAAATATTACTGAAGTTCGGAGCTTTTGGGACTCGCCGGTTATTACCAACGATTTGTCAAAGGTTTCTCGATGATAGCCACACCAATGACGAAGCTACTTCAAAAGGATGTTAAGTTCGAATGGACGGAGAAATGTCAGAAAAGTTTTGATCAACTAAAAACTTATTTGACTGAAGCTCCAATTTTAGTGCAACCCGAATCAGGCAAAGAGTTTGTCATTTATAGTGACGCATCCCTACTTGGGCTGGGCTGCGTATTGATGCAAGAAGGTCGAGTGGTGGCCTATGCGTCGAGACAATTAAAGCCACACGAGAAAAATTATCTGACTCATGATCTTGAACTAGCTGCCATCGTGTTTGCTTTAAAAATATGGCGACATTACCTATTTGGTGAAAAGTGCCATGTATTTTCGGATCACAAAAGTCTCAAATATTTGATGACTCAGCGAGACTTGAATCTGCGACAAAGACGTTGGCTTGAGTTTTTGAAAGATTACGAGCTTGTCATTGATTACCACCCGGGAAAGGCTAATGTGGTTGCGGACGCCTTAAGCCGGAAGTCATTGTTTGCTTTACGAGCGATGAATGTGCATTTGTCTGTTCTACCCGACAATGTGTTAGTAGCTGAATTAAAAGCCAAACCATTATTGACTCATCAAATTCGTGAAGCTCAGAAAGTCGATGATGAATTGGTTGCAAAACGGGCTGAGTGTGTTCCGAACAAGGAATCGGAGTTTCAAATTGATGATGATGATTGTTTGAGGTTCAGAAGTCGTTTGTGTGTTCCAAGGAATTCGGAACTCATTTCGATGATTCTGAACGAAGCCCATTGTAGCTGAATGTCAATTCACCCGGGGAGTACGAAAATGTACAACGATTTGAAACGTCGATTTTGGTGGCATGGTATGAAACGAGACATCTCCGACTTTGTTTCGAGATGTTTAATATGTCAACAAGTGAAAGCGGAACATCAAGTGCCTTCAGGATTACTTCAGCCAATCATGATACCCGAGTGGAAATGGGATCGAGTCACAATGGACTTTGTGTCCGAACTGCCATTGTCAGCAAGTAAGAAGGATGCGATTTGGGTTGTTGTTGATAGACTGACTAAGTCGGCTCACTTTATCCCCGTGCGTACGGATTTTTCATTGGATAGACTAGCTGAATTGTACGTTTCTCAGATTGTGAGATTACACGGGGTACCTATTTCTATCGTGTCGGATAGAGATCGAGATTCACCTCACGATTTTGGAAGAAATTGCAAGAAGCTTTGGGTACCAAGCTGCATTTTAGCACTTCTTTTCACCCCCAAACCGATGGTCAATCCGAGCGGATAATTCAGATACTTGAGGATATGTTGAGATGTTGCATCCTCGAGTTCAGTAGTTCATGGGAACGGTATTTACCTTTGATTGAATTCGCTTACAACAATAGTTTTCAATCAAGTATTAAGATGGCACGTTACGAGGCTTTGTACGGCCGTAAATGCCGTACACCATTGTTTTGGACCGAGCTCGGTGAAAGTAAAATTTTCGGAGTTGATTTGATTAAAGATGCCGAACAAAAAGTAAAGGTAATCCGGGAAAGTCTGAAGGTAGCCACAGATCGTCAGAAGTCGTATGCGGATTTGAAACGAAAGGACATTGAATATCAGGTGGGAGATAAAGTGTTCCTTAAAGTTTCGCCTTGGAAAAAGATACTCAGATTTGGCCGTAAGGGCAAATTGAGTCCGAGGTTCATTGGGCCGTACGAAATATCCGAAAGAATTGGTCCAGTTGCATATAGGTTGCTTTTACCCCCTGAACTTGAAAGGATCCACAACGTTTTTCATGTTTCGATGCTTCGACGTTATAGATCTGATCCTTCGCACGTAATAAGTCCCTCCGAGGTTGAAATTCAAGCCGATATGAGTTATGAAGAAGAACCGATTCGTATCCTGGCCCGTGAAGTGAAGGAGTTACGAAACAAAAGGGTTCCTTTAGTAAAAGTGTTATGGCTTAAGCATGGGATGGAAGAAGCTACTTGGGAACCCGAGAACTCTATGAAAGAATGATACCCAAACCTATTTACCGGTAAGATTTTCGGGGACGAAAATTTCTTAAGTGGGGGAGAGTTGTGACAGCCCAAAATTGACCCTAGTCGGAAAGTGGTTTCAGGACCACTAAACCGAGTCACAAAAATAATTAGATGTTATATTCTATGTTTATTTCATGTGAAAGTGCATGTGTGAAAATTTCATGCTTTGATTTTGCCAATTGTGAGTGAAATTATGAAATATGACTCATGTGAAAATTTTTGCAAATGCTATGGCTAATTTATAGTGGCCAAATAACTTATAGTATGAAATAGGTGGATTTGCATGTCAAATTTCCCACCTTAAAACATAGTGGCCGGCCATGATGGGCATGATAAGCATTTGTGCAAATTTTTTTATATTGGAATTATGGCATAAGTATGGCACAAATAAAAAAATGTTATTTTGTGTCATAAAATGTTAGTAATAAAATAAATAAAAGAGAGAATAAAAGGAAAGTAATGAAAAAAAAAGGGATCATCATTCATGTTCTTGCTAGCCAAATCTAAAGAAAAAAAAAATTTGTTCATCTTTTATCATCCTTGGCCGAAAATGCTAAGAAGAAGGGGGAAGGGGAAGTAAAACATTCGGCCACTCCTTCTAGTCTTGAATAAGGTATGTAATTCATGGTAGCTTTTGGAAATTGTTGAATGTATTAAGCTAGTTACTAAGTCCCTTAGTTAGCCCATGTTCAAATCTTGAATCTTGTTGGTAACATGAGCAATCGGCCATGAGAAAATGTTCAAGAAATGGTTGTTGTTCATGTTATTTGGATGAGAAACGAGTTAAAATGGTCTTGGTGTAGTTGCCGAATTTGAATTAGGAAGTTATTGAGTAATGTTTATACCTTAAGTGATAGAATAGAGTGAATGCTTGGAATGTGATATGTGTGAATTATATGTTAAATTAAGGTTTGCTAAGCTAGCTATTAAGGTGAAATGCAAATGTTAGTATTTGATTTGGTAATAATCTGCTTGGGGACAGCAGCAGTAAGGTGATTTTGGAAAATCGCCATAATTTGTAGGAGTTGAATTAGAAGCTGAGTAAATTATGTCATTAAAGCTTGAAGAGTCTATTTTCTTACAAAAGAAACTATAAAAACAAAAGAGTTACCGATCTTGAGATATTTGAAGTATTGTGGGGCTGAGTCAAAACGACTACTAGATTCCTTGTTCTGTTTTTAGAAAATCATTATAAATTGTACAAAAATGATTATAAGATAAAATTTATATGCTTAGACTCCTTAATGAGTCTAGTTTCAAATGAAATCAAATACAACACATTTTGAATTCTGTAAAATGAGAAATTTGATTCGTAGTGAAGAGTGGTCAGATTAGTCAAACAGTGAAACAGGGGAAACTTTGAGAAAAATCTGGTATTGATTGGACAAGCCTAAAATTCTGAAAATTTTATGGATGGAAGATATACGAGTTTATATTCAGGGAAAATTAACGGCAAGTGATTTGGAGTTTTGTAGCTCCAGTTATAAATAATTTAGTGACTACTGCTGAGGAAAAACAGCTCGTAGTGAATATGTGATTTTGTTGTAAACATTAATGAAAATTTGCTAATGAATTATTTATTGATTTTTATAAAGCTTACTATAATCTATGTGTGTGAAAGTCGAATCAATATATATATTATTCTGAAAGTAATACTTGAATAGTCGATTAATGACTATTTTAAAATTTGTTGAACTTAAGCTCAAGAGCAAAGGGGAAATAAATCCGATAAAGGGAAGGAAAAAGTAATTGAATAGCCATTGAAGTCGTTCGACAACATCCGAGGTAAGTCTTCGAGTAATGACCCCACTTGAATTATATTGAAATGATTAGTCATACTATGATGGATAGCCGAATGTGCATAGAGACTATGTTATAAAGCCAAATGAAATCATGCTCTTTGTGTGTGGCTATTGAGCCGAAAATTGGAAAGGTTTAATAAATGTTTTGTGTTTGAGCCTTAGTAACGAAAATAAGATATGGATGTGTTATGATTATTGATATATGTGTGCATGAGCATTTGTATATATATCCGGGCTAAGACCCGAAGGCATTTGTGCGAGTTGATATATCCGGGCTAAGACCCGCAGGCATTTGTGCGAGTTGATATATCCGGGCTAAGACCCGAAGGCATTTGTGCGAGTTGATATATCCGGGCTAAGGCCCGCAGGCATTTGTGCGAGTTGATATATCCGGGCTAAGACCCGAAGGCAATTGTGCAGGTTGATATATCCGGGCTAAGACCCGAAGGCATTCGTGCGAGTTGCTATGCCCGGGCTAAGACCCGAAGGCAATTGTGCTTGTGGTAATATCCGGCTAAATTCCGAAGAAACTTGGGCATGAATGTGAGCGTTTTGTGCTGTAATAAATTCAATTAATACTCTCAACTAACCCAAACGATAAGGTATGTTTGCATGTGCTTCGGAAAAGTCGATTCGTTTTAAGTGGTATTCGTTCAATCGACTAACGAACTTTTGGGCTTTTATATGGGTTGATACCTTGTGTGTGTATATATGTTGACGAATTGTGAAGTAAGCATGATTATGAGAATGTGTATTAATAAAGTGATTCATTTAGTTAGGTGAATGTAATACTTTAGTCAAAGCCGAATTCATTACTTGAAACTTACTAAGCTTTAAAATGCTTACCCCGTTGCTTTGGCTCTCTGTTTTATAGATTTTGTTCGTTAGCTATCGGATTCGGGATCATCGAAGTCGAAGTCATCCACACTATCAAAGCTCTTTTGGTACTCTTTTAGTTGAACTCTGGATATGGCATGTATAGGACTACCCCTTGTTGTTTTAAGCACTTTTTGTGATGTGTGTGTGTACAACCATGCGAAAATGGCTTGTAGAAGCGGAGTATGGCATTAGACCATTTGTGTTTATGTATGTATATATGGTTTCATGATGTGACTATGGTTTGGAATGGAAGTGTTGGGCAAATGATCAGCCATTGGAATGGCTAAATATGATCATATGTGGACCTATGTATGACAAGACCCTAGTTGGTCCATGGTAACCACAAAATAGGTAAAGTTTACCTTGAAAACAGATGCTGACAGCAGCAGTGGTGTGGATTTGAAAAATCACAAAAATTTGTAGGAATGGAATTAAATAGTGAATAAATTATATAATCGAACCTTGATGAATCTATTTTCATATGAAAGTAACGAAACAATCATATGAACAGTATATTAAGAGATATTAAAGTTCTCGTGAAACAGGGCCAGAACGGTTTCTGGATCTCCTGTTTCGACTTTGAAAATTTACCATAAATTAACCAGAGATAATTAGGAGTCATACTACATATTTATAGATTCCTCTCTGAGTCTAGTTTTTATAGAAACAAACGGCATCAGTATTGGAGCCCTGTACAAGGAGATATCCAAGTGGTAATGCGCAAAGGTCAGTGTAGTCGATCCCTGTAACATGGGAGACTTTGACTAATAAACTGTACTAATTGGCCCAACCAAAAATTCTAGAAAAAAATATGTAGTTGGGGATGTGAGTCTAGTTTCAGGGAAAAATCACGAAACTGATTTTTGAGTTGTGAAACTCAAGATATGATTTTTAAAGCGACTATTACGCAGATTGGCAGTGTCTGGAAAATTTTTAAAAGTCTGTTAACACCTCGTGTTCGACTCCGGTGACGGTCTCGGGTTCGGGGTGTTACAGTGTGCCTTGGCTGTGTGACCCTTAAGAAATGCTGACGTCAGAAATAGAATGTCTAGGTTTTTGAACACGGGCTAGGACACGAGTGTGTCATGGTCGTGTGAAGGACACGGGTCATGGACATGGGCGTGTGCCAAGCTGTGTGAAAACCCCTGTAGGTGTGCATTTGGAATTAATTCCCCAAGGGTGTCGGACACAGGCGTGTTCCTGTATTGCCCAGGCCGTGTGAGCCACACGGGCCAACCGCATGACCATGTGAAATTGATCACATGGGCGTGTTGCCCATTCCACACGGGCGTGTGCCCCTGTGTCAAGTGTCATTTTTCTAAAGTTGACTAAAGAACCCGAGTTGTTTTTGAATGATTTTCAATGGGTGTTTTGGGTCTCGTACCCTCATATTAAAGACGTGTTGATAAGCTTGAGAAAGTTTTAAAATTTTCCAAGTCTTGGAGACTCGGAATTGGTAGTAAGCATGAGTTTAAGTTATGTAATGCCTTGTACTCTGCCCCGGTGTAAGATACGGGTATGGGGTCTTACACAACACGCTCGTGTGTCTTTTTAACATGGCCATGTTGAAGGCCCGTGTGGCTCACACGGTTTGAACATATCGGGACACGCCCGTGTCCCTACCCCGTGCGAATTCATTTTTCGATTCGAACATACAGGGGTTTTCACACGGCTTGGCACACACTGGTGTCCATGACCCGTGTCCCTCACACGGCCATGACACGCCTGCGTCTTTAGCCTGTATGCAAAAACCTTGACATTCTGTTTCTAACGTCAGCAACTCCTTAACGTCAGCAAAAACCGTGTACTAGGCCTTTTCCTCCACACGGTTGGGACACACGGTCGTGTCTCCGCCCATGTGGTTACTACTTGGCATTTTGTTTTGCCAACTTTTAGGTGTAGGGGACACACGGCCTTACCTCACACTCATGGGCAAGCCGTGTGTCACACACGGTCTAGACACACGCCCATGTGTCTGTCCATGTGGACAAAAACAAGGCTATTTACCAAGCTTTTTTGCCACCCTTACTTGTGCCAACCTACACAACATCAACCAAAACCAATCCAAGCATAACACATATAACCAAAAAAACCACAACCATGAGAAATTTGCATCAAATTCATTTAATAATAATCAACATTAGCCAACATTAGAGGCCTATACAAAGTGAATATCACATCCATCATATGAGCCAAGAGTTGTGGCTAAACTAACAAGACACTAAACAAAAGATTCAAGCCCCTATACATGCCACAATCAAAACATTTAAACTAGCTATACCAAAAACTTCAGGTGATAGTGTGATCAATGCCTCCGACGTCCCTTGTTCCTCGATACTAGCTTGGCGGCACTATAAGAAGATGGAAGGAGAAGGAGTAAGCATAAAGCTTAGTATGTTGCATATAAAAAGGTAACAACATCAACCATGCATATTATAATTCAACACAACATTCTTGAGTGAACAAAGGTAAATAACA
Organism: Gossypium hirsutum; assembly: GCF_007990345.1. Taxonomy (NCBI): domain Eukaryota; kingdom Viridiplantae; phylum Streptophyta; class Magnoliopsida; order Malvales; family Malvaceae; genus Gossypium; species Gossypium hirsutum. The sequence goes on along the minus strand of NC_053436.1, from coordinate 41,756,592 downwards.
CTACATGCTTATAAATCACAAGTATAAGCCAACAATTACAATATCGTTCCAAAATCATTTTCATAGCTAGAACTTACTCATGCCATTCTTACCATCAAGGCAACATAACTAGACTCATATCTCAGGAGTTTCGAATAAGAACCTGTACCACTCACAACATGATTATATCATTTCATATCATTGTCATAAGCTTTAAAATAACCCGTGAAACCATTTGGAATACAAAAGATATCTGACAAGCTTTACACAAGAGGGTGAATTGCTGATGCCATGTTCCAAACATGTCCTAGACATGGTCTTACACTAGCTTGCATTACATTGCTGATGCCATGTTCCAAACACGGTCTTACACTGGCTCTCATATCGTGGCCGATGCCATGTCCCAGACATGGTCTTACACTAGCACACATATCACCCAAATGTCATGGCATGGATATCCAATCTATTCCTAGGTTCAATTGGGACTCTACTACATTAAATTTCATCATGCATCATTCATAAGCAATTTCAACTATATTATGCAAAATTAATCATTCAACACATAATAACGATAAAGTTGCCTTACTTACGTACAACTTACCTCAGTATACAAAAATTGGGCGACTAGTTAGATTTAGTCTACTTGCCTGGACTTCCCCTAGTCTAGGCCCTGATTTTCTATTTCTTAATCTAAAATGATAAAAATTCACTAATTTAAACATCATATTAATCAATGCATTTCATAATTCGTATTTTGGAAAAATTGACCATTTTTCCCTAGACTTTCATAAAATTATGATTTTACCCCTAAGCTCGTAAATCGATTTTTATTGAATTTCCTCATTAACCAAGCTTAGCTGAATTCTTTTTATACCTATATCGTCTCAAAATTTCAACTATTTCACACAACTACGATCCATTTAGCAAACTTCATAAAATGGTCCATTTTAGGTGTTTTCATGAAAACCCCTTTCACAAAAGTTGTTTATTTAACAACCATGCTTCATTTTATTCCATGAAAATTCAGAAAGCAACATGGACACTCTCATGGAAAATCCCTAGTCTCTCAAACATTTTACAAAATAGTCCCCCTATTAGTTAGCTTAAGCTATAAGGGCTCCAAAAGTACAAAAATCATTAGGAAAGACCACCAAAACCACTTACTTGCAAGGGTGAAGAGTTGCTGAAATTTCAAGCTTCCAAAACTCTTATTTTGCTAAAAATTTCGGTGGAGAGGAGGAAGATGAAAGGTGATATCTTTTCCTCTTTATTTTATTTTTTTAAGTCAAATTAGTCACCGAATTTCACCTAACCTTTGACCATTGCATTTTCTTTGTCTCTATGGCCGGCCACCTTAGTTAGAATAGGTCTATTTTCCTTTTAAAGACCCCTAATTATGATTCTCTAGCTATTTAACACCATTTGCTAGTAAAATAAAACTTTTGCCCTTTATGCGATTTAGTCATTTTTCGCAATTGAGCATGCAATCGCTGAAATTATTTCACCAAAATTTTCATGCACTCATATAAACATGCTATAACACATAAAATAATATTAAAAATAATTTCTCCGACCTTAGGTTAGTGGTTCCAAACCACTGTTCTAACTAGGCCCAAAACCGGGCTGTTACAGTGTGACTTATACGGCCAAGAGACACGCCTATGTCTTAAGCCGTGTGGACATTCGAAATAGGGACACACAACTGTGTCCCAGCCCGTGTTCGTACCTATGTAACTCACTGACTTGGGTCACACGGCCAAGCCACATGCTTGTGTGCCAGGCTGTGTACCCTTCGAAGTAACCTCACACGCCCTTGTGCTAGTTCGTGTGCTAGGCCATGTAACAGCCTGACTTGCAACCTTTTGAAAGCTACAGGGGACACATGGCCGTGTCGGCGGGCCGTGTGTCACACACGGTTGAGACACATGGCCGTGTCGCTTAGCCGTGTATCACACACGATTGAGGCACACGCGCGTGTCTCTACCCGTGTGGACGAAAAATAGGCCATTTCCATGCCATTTTTCATACCCAAACTCACACTTTATGCACAAGCCATTTGCACCTAAAATAAAGCATTCAAAACACACTTTTCATATGCATATCCCAGCTTACACAACATAGAAACTATCCATTCAACCAATAGGTTGAAATGACACCTCAATTTCAACAATCAAACTTACCTAAACATTTAACCAATTCCTTCACTAATTTAACTACCAATTGGAAAAAAATTCACTATCACATTTTTTATAATGATCATATACCAAAAACTCATGTACAACCAATGCAAAAAGACCATTTTCCCAACTAACATATACCATAACCAATTTGACCCAAAAGATGATCACTTCCAAACTACCAAAACTAGCCATTTTCAACATTATGCTACATTCATTCCACACCAACCATTCATTTTTACCATACCATTTCCTTACCATCATCTTAACCAACACGACATCAAGTTAACAACCACACAAAATACCATATAATCTTAATATCATACTAACTAATTCATTAACCAAGATAACATATATACAAGCCACACATTATAGCTAAACTCATTAAACAAAACACCTATACATGCCATTATAACCATGAATCAAAATCATCAAAATTAACCGATTTAGCCAATGGGTAGTGTGATGGATCTCCGACAGCCTTGCAACTCGTACGAGCTTTCGATTAAATAGAAACACAAAGAAATTAACATGAAGTAAGCATGTAATGCTTAGTAAGTTCGTAATTCATAAACAAAGCTTACCATTTCAATTTATAAGCATAAAAACAATTTGAGATAATCCAATATGATTTGGCCTTAGCCTAAACAACAACAACCTTTCAAGTTAGATAATCTTATAGCTTAGCAAATCATCTCAGTAACATCATGCCTTTTATATGCACTATTTATAAGCATATATACTTTCAAGCATATGGCTAAGCATATTTCAAATATCATCATGTAACACCCCCTACCCGTATCTGACACCGGACAAGGTCCGAGGCATTACCGGACTCAAACATAAACAAACATACATAACCGAGACATGAATTTTCGTCCAAAATTAAAAATTTTCATTCAGAAGCATATTGTCCCTTATACGGGCTCACGGGGCCCAAAACAAACATTGGGTGTGGATTGGGACTAAATCGAGGACTTTGAAAACCTTTTGTGGCATTTAGAAAAATTTCTTATTTTGGAGGGTTACACGCCTGTGTGGGTAGGCCGTGTGGTCACACACGCCCGTGTGGATTGGGACACGCCCGTGTAACTCTTTATTTATGACATCATCAATATAATTAGGGTCACACGACCAAGTCACACGCCCATGTGCTTAGGCCATGTGGCAAATTAAATTCCAAAAAATAGGTGCAAACTTCACAAGGCCAGGGCACACGCCCATGTCCTGAGACCATGTCCTGCACATGGATGAGACACACGGCCGTGTCTCTGCCCGTGTATTTACTACTAGGCATTCTGTTTTACCTAATTAGGGTGCAAGGGACACACAGCCGAATCATACGCCCATGGGGCAGACCGTGTAACACACACGGCCTAGACACATGCCCGTGTGTCTACCCGTGTGGACAACTATAAGGCTATTTTCCAAGCCTTTTGCCACCCTTAGACACTCACATACTTAGACATGTTTCATGGCACACAACATGTCACTTTTTAACAATCAATCATTCCTAATCAAGACTAATTCATGCCCATGAAATGTCACCATTTCACATACTCAAATTAACAAGATTACTTAAGATATTCCATACCAATTTCACATCCAATCAATGTTATTAATCTACTCTCATTTTACACATTTAAACCATGATTATAACCATACTAATTTGTCATCATTCATTCACCATACTTATATGCCATATAACACCATCCATCATCATCAAGACTTTGACACATGCATGCATAAATAATTAGGTTTACAACCCAATAATCAATATAAGCCACATCTCATGGCCTTATACAAAATGAATCAAATTTCATCATAAGCCAACACACTTGGCTAAACCAATATGACATGTAACAAAAAGACCAAGTCCCTATACATACATACCATACTCAAAATGTTAAGACAAACTATACCCAATATCCAATTGATTGTGAGATCGAGCCTCTTACGTCCTTCGATCCCCGAGCTAGCTTAGAGATACTATAAGAAAATGGAAAAGAGAGGGGAGTAAGCATAGAGCTTAGTAAGTTCACATGCAAATAAATAGCAACATAAACATGAATGCTATACAATTAACATAACATGATTTACATATGTGTCATCATAGTTTAATAGGCATAACTTACTCATTTTCAATCTTACCAAAAGTTCATCACATACCGATCTCATTCATATGGGTTTTCGTACATACCTATACCAACTCGTAACATATTGTCATATTGCCTCATCATTGATTTACTTGTCAAATGACTCACTGATTCACCCGTTGAACACTTGGAATACTATCGAATACACGGAAAGTTTACACAACCTACTTCATACGTAGCCACATGCTACCTCTTATCACATACTACACATTGCTCGCTCTCGAGCTAATTACGGGCCTGCTCACACAAGCTGACAGTCAGGACGTAACTACTCGGGCTACTCACACAAGTTGACAGGTACCCACAACACATGTCGGGCTACCCAGCCACCAGTAGAAAGTAAAAGACTAGCACCCGGATTCACATAAACACATATCGTATATCTTATGAGCTCAAAACATATAGTTCCTAGTGACATGTCACTCATATCCTAAACTATTCTTAAGGTTCAAATGGGATTTTCTCGATGTCACATATTCGTTGAACTTGTTCACAATGTTATTCATACACTCGTCATAACAATTAAACATAGAGACTCATACATTAATAAAACATTAAAATATGAAACAAAATTGCATTATTTACAGATGAACTTACCTCGGTACAAAATATGGACAATTAATTCATTTTAGTCCAAAATCTTGTTCTTTCCCCAGTTTAGGTTCGGACTCCGTTTTTTCTGATCTATAATAGAAAATTTAGCTCATTTAATCATCACATTACTCAAATCAGTCGAAAAACTATATTTTGGCGAAAGTACGATTTTGCCCCTAAACTTTTACATATTTACAAATTAGTCCCTAGGCTCGTAAAATGAAATGTGTCCATTTTCTTTGTTACCCAAGCCTAGCCGAACCTAACACATGCTCATAACAACCCACACTTTCCTTCAAATCAGATTTTTACTACTCATTTTTACAACTTTTACAAAAAGGTCCTTTTAGGTGTTTTCATACAAAATCACTTAAAAAAGACGTTTATCACACATCAAACTTTCATATTCCTCAATTAAACATCAAAATACATGTATGTCACACATGGGTAAGTTTTTGAACATGAACACTAGCTCAAAATAATGGTAGAAATAGCTAGATCATGCTTCGAGGATCTCAAAAACATAAAGAACATTAAAAACGGGGCTAGGGAGTACTTACAATCGAGCTTGAAAGGATGAACAAAACCCTAGCTATGGCTTCTTAGAATTTTCGACAATGAGGGAGGAAGATGGATACAATTTTGACTTAATTTTCCCTTTTTATTCTTTTATTAACCAAACAACAAAAATGCCCTTAGGCCATTCTTTCAAACTTTTCCTATTCATGCCCATTTTTGTCCATAAAAATAGAATTTGGGTAAATTGCTATTTAAGGACCGCTAATTAAAAATCCATGGAAATTTCATGCTTAAAGCTTCTAGAACTCACATTTTACAACTTTTGTAATTTCGTCCTAAATGTCAAATTGGACTCTTTATCAATAAACTTTCTTCATGAAATTTTCACACAAGCATGCAATCATATCATAGACATCATAATAATCATAGAATAATTATTTCTACTTCGGATTTGTGATCTCGAAACTACTGTTCTGACTAGACCCTAATTCAGGATGTTACACATCAACTCATACCTTTTCATACTTTCATAGCATCACTTATTGAAGCATTTGTCGAACCTTCCCTTTTTCATACTTGTTCAACCACTAGAATAATATCGGATACTCAGGAATCTCGCACACTATGTGCCAACATGTGGTCGAAACCACTTCTATCTCATTTCTTGTATCAATGCTCTCTCTCGAGCCATAAATGGGCCTGCTCACACAAGCTGTCAGTTAGGACATAGCTACATGGTGCTGCTCACACAAGCTGCCATGTAGTGGCAGCACATGCCAAAATCTTAGCCACCAATAGGACGTACAAGACTAGCACCCAAAACGTAGTAACCCCTAATGACATGTCATTCCTATCCTACATATTCCTAAGGTTCAAACGAGATTCGAAAGTCGCCAAAACTCTATTGGATATTTTCATAGGGTCATAATATCAAAATATATAACACGAAAGTATTTGATTCGAACATAATTCAATGTTAATTAAATATATGAACTTACCTCAAACACGAACGGAGAATTATGATTGATTAATCCAATACTTTTCTTTTCCCCGATCTAATTCCATACGTTGCTTTTCTTGATCTATATAATCAAATTTAACTCTTTTAAATTTCATTCTATTTAATTTAATCCAAAGATCATATTTTGGCAAAATTACACTTTTGCCCCTATAATTTTAAATTTATTTCAATTTAGTCTTTAACTCATAAAAATGAAAATTCATGCAATTTAGTCCACACCCATTCTAGCCGAATATTAATTTAGTCCCTAGAAATCCCCATATTTCGTTTATTTCACATTTTTACCATGAACATTTTTATATATTTCAATTAAATACTTAAATGAAAAATTCGTCAAAAATTCCTTTACAAAAGTTGCTCAACTATCATCAAATATTCATTTTCATCCATCAAACATAAAAAGAACCAATATACATTCATCGTAAAACCCTGGACTCTTAATAGTGTTGCAAATTAGTCCCTGGGCTAGCTAGATTAAGCTACAATGACTTCAAAAACATAGAAATCATTAAAAATAAGATGAAAAATACTCACATGTATAAGGGTAGGCCGAATGTTTGAGTGCTCAATAATGGTGATTTCTTCCTTGAAATTTCGACTAGGAGAGATGGACAAGTTAAATTTGGTCTTTGTGTTATTTATTTTGTTATTTAATTACTCAATTAATTATATAACGTTACTAAATCCCATTAATGATATCCAAACTTGTCCACTAATTAAATTAATGGTCTAATTACCATTTAAGGCCACTCATGTTTCACTTTCATAGCAAATTGACACCTTTTTCTAATAGAACACAAATTTTGCACTTTACGTGATTTAGTCTTTTTTTAATCAAATTAAGGATGTAAACGATAAAATTTCTTCATGAAATTTTTATACGACACTACTAACATGATGTAAACATTAAAATAATATTAAAATAAATTATTTGACATCAGATTTGTGGTCCCGAAACCATTATTCCGACTTCATTAAAAACAGGCTGTTATAACTTTTCCCCTAAGAAATTTTCGTCCTGGAAAATCTTACCAGAAAATAGATTCAGATATAGCTTTATCATAGCTTCCTTAGGCTCCTAGGTGGCTTCTTCTATCCTGTAACATTTCCAAAGAACCTTTACTAAAGCTATGCTTTTTATTTCTGAACTCTTGAAACTTTCGTGCCAAAATTGTGATCAATTCTTCAATGTACGACATATCAGGCTGAAATTCAACATCTGTCAGTGAAATGATATGTGAAAGGTCTGACCGGTACCGTCGCAACATGGATACATGAAATACATTAAGAATCTTTTTTAACTCTAACGGTAAAGCTAGCCAATATGCCACTAGCCCTATTCATTTAATAATCTTATACGACCTGATAAATCATGGACTAAGCTTCCCTCCGAAACGAAGATCTCTCTTCCAAGGCGATACTTTCAGAAATTCTCTGTCGCCAATCGGAAATTCAATATCTTTACGTTTCAAATCTGTATACGACTTTTATCGATTTGAAGTTGCTTTCAAACTGTCACGGATTACTTTTACTTTTTCTTCAGTCTCATGAATCAAATCGACCCTGTGTATCTTTTCTCACTAAGCTCGATCCAATACAAAGGAGTTCAACATTTTCGGCGATACAAAGCTTCGCATGGTGCCAACTTTATACTTGACTGATGACTATTATTGTACACAAACTCAACCAACGGTTAATATTTCTCCTAGTTGCCTTCGAATTCTAATACGCAACAACAAAGCATATCTTTGAGTATCTGAATTACTCATTCGGACTGACCATCTGTCTAGGGATGAAATGCAATATTAAAATGTAATCGTATACCTAGAGCTTTCTGCAACTTACTCTAAAACCACGACGTAAACCGAGAATCTCTATATGAAATAATAGAAACTGGCACCCCGTGCAATCTGATAATCTCAGAGATGTATAATTCAGCTAATGTCTCAAGGGAGTAATCTGTACGTACCAGAATAAAATGTGCTGGCTTCATCAAACGATCAACAACAACCTAAATGGCATCTTTCTTTCTCAAAGATAGGAGTAAACCTGATACGAAATCCATAGTAACTCGGTCCTATTTCCACTCCGGTATCTTCACTGGCTGCAACAAACCAGAAGGTACCTGATGTTCAGCTTTTACTTGTTGACATACTAAACATCTCAATACAAAATCTAAAATCTCACGCTTTATTCCCGGCCACCGATACATCTATTTTAAATTATTGTACATTTTAGTGCTACTAGGATGAATGGACAATCTACCACAATGAGCTTCGTACAAAATCTTTCGAATCAAATCTGAATCCCTAAGTACACAAACTATGCCCCTAAAAAGTAAGCAATCATTGGACCTGATTTGAAAATCTAAATCAGGAGTCGTCTCACATGATTTTCATTTAGCTATCAACGCATCATCACATTTCTGAGCTTCACAAATCTGTTGTAAGAATAATGGTTTAGCTTTTAACTTAACTAAAATCGAACCATCAATGGACAATGATAACCTCGTATTTAATGCTAGCAAAGGAAACAAAGATTTTCTACTCAGAGCATCAGCTACTACATTTGCTTTTCTTGGATGATAATCAATAATCAAATCATAGTGTTTCAACAATTCGATCCATCTGCGCTATCTCAGGTTCAAATCTTTCTGTGTCATTAAATACTTCAAACTCTTATGATCGGTATAAATGTGACATTTTTCGCCATATAGATGGTGTCGACAAATCATCAATGCAAACACAATTGTTGCCAACTCCAAATCATGTGTCGGGTAATTATTTTAATGCGGCTTTAATTGTCTGGAAGCATAAGCTATCACTTTGCCTTCCTGCATCAAAACGTAGATTCTTTACCTTATTCAGGCTAAACTAAAACTAGTTCCTCAGTCAATAGTGCTTTCAACTAATTGAAACTTTGCCGACATTTCTCAAACCACTCAAACTTCACATCTTTCTGTACTCGTCATTAGAGTAGCTATCATCGAGAATCCCGTAATGAATCTTTTGTAATAACTAGCTAATCTCAGAAAACGTCTAACTTTAGATATGTTTCTCGGTGGTTTCCAATCAACAATCACTGAAATTTTACTCGGATTAACTCTGGTACCTTTAGTTGATACTATATGTCCTAGAAAATCTATTTCCCGAAGCCAAAATTCACATTTACTAAATTTGGAAAACAAATTCTTTTCACGCAGGGCCTGCAATACAATTCTCAAATGCTTGGCATGCTCAGACTCATCTTGAGAATAAATCAGAATATCATCTATAAAGACCACAACAAATTGGTCTAAATATAGTTTAAAAATTCTATTAATCAAATCCATAAATAATGCAGGTGCATTAGTTAAACCAAACGACATCACAAGAAATTCATAATGTCTGTACCTGGTCCTGAATATAGTTTTCGGCACATTTGGATCATTAACCCGCAACTGATAATAACTAGAAAGTAGATCAACCTTCGAGAATACTTTTGCACCTTTCAACTGGTCGAACAAATCTTCAATTTGCGGCAATGGATACTTATTCTTGATTGTAACTTTGTTGAGCTGACGGTAATTAATTCACAATCTCATTGATCCATCCTTTTTCTTAACGAATAGAATCGGTGCGCCCGAAGGTTAGAAACTAGGTCGTGCAAAATCTCTACCTGTTAACTCTTGCAACTGAGTTTTCAACTCTTTCAACTTTCTAGGAGTTGTTTTGTACGGAGCTATCGATATCGGTAATATTCTCGATACTAACTCAATTGCAAATTCAACCTTTTTGATCAGTGGTAACCTGAGTAACTCCTCTATAAATAAATTTGGATATTCACAAACCACAGACACTGATTCAAGTTTCAACTCAGACATTTTAGAATCTAGAACATAAGCAAGGTATGCATTGTAACCTTTTTTCACATATTTTTATGCTGTCATAGCTGAAATAAAAATAGGCAACTTGCTTGGGTCATCTGATTCAATTTGAAGTGTTTCACCATTCTGACATTTTAGTACAATAAGCTTTCATCTACAATTCACTACATCATCATGCAGAGTCAGCCAATCCATACCCAGAATAACATCAAACTCGTTAAATGACAAAAGCATTAGATTGGCTGAAAAGCTATAACCCTGAATCATCAAAGGACAACCTCGCAGACTTTATCAACTAACACATACTGACCTAGGGGGTTCGATACTTTAACCATAAATTTAGTGGACTCAACAGGTAAAATTTTACTTAACACTAGATTTGTGCATACATACAAATGAGTTGATCTAGGATAAATCAAAATAGTAACTTTAGTGTCAAATATATAAAAAATACCAGTAATAACATCTGGAGCAGAAGCTTCCTCACGTGCACGGATGGCATAGGCTTTAGCTGGTGCTCGTGCCTCGAACCTCACAGTTGAGTCCTTAGTCACACTTCGACTATTATTCACATTTCTAGGGTTCCTTGGTGGTCTCCCTCTCGTAGCTATATTGCTCGGTCAAATAGTCTGAATATTTTCTTTTTAAGGTAACTCAAGACAATCCCGAATAAAATGCTCCTGCGAACCACACCTGAAATAGGCTCCATCATTCATTCGACATTCGCCAAAGTGTCATTGTCCACATCATTGACAATCAGGTTTGTTGGCTTTAACACTACCAGCGCTTGCATGTTGCTTACCATGATCTCTGTTAGGATATCCCTCTGAAGTAGTCGAACGATGATGGTAATACTTCAATCTCTTTCAAGACGAATGATATGATTTCCCAATTGATCTCTTTCTTGAATCTTTAGCTTCAGAATCGACTTTCTTTTTTCTTTACTAAGCTCCTCGACTTTATGTGCTTTATCAACCAAAATAACTAATTCTTTCGACTTGAGAATTATGACTAAAAGCTTTATGTCTTCATTCAACCCATCTTTTAACTGTTTACACATAGCAACTTTGGTTGGAATGCATTCTCAGCGTACTTACCTAATTTGACGAACTCTCTTTCATATTCAGATACTGTCATACGACCCTATTTAAGCTCAAGAAATTTTTTGCGCTTTTGATAAAGGAACCTTTGACTTATATATTTCTTTCTGAACTCAGTTTGAAATAATTCCCATGTGATCCACTCTCTTAGTACTACAAAAATCAACGGGTTCCACCATTGATATGCTGAATCTTTCAATAGTGATACAACGCATTTAACACACTCAGTCAGTGAACAAGATAACTCATAAAAAACTCAGATAATATTTTCTAACCAAAAATCAACTCTCTTAGGATTATCATCTATTGTAGCCCTAAATTCTTTAGCCTATACTTGCGGATTTTATCAACAGGTGGCTTACTCACGCGTAAAGGTTCTAAACCTTGAGGAACTACGGGGACCGATTGGGGAACAGGTGGTGGTGGAGGTTGTTAAGTAGCTAGATTTGTTCGAACGAACTTTATGAACTACTCATTCATCATTTGGAAGAAAGCTTCCTTAGTCTCTTCTTCCCGGTCCTCAGATACGAGCCTAAAACCAAATGACGCTACTCCGTGAACAGAGGCTTGCGCATTACTTTCTACATCGTCGGAGTCTGCTCGGTTTGAATCTATTACTATATGAAAATAGTGTCAAGAGTTATCACACTATCATAGTTTATATAATGACATGTATATCTAGACTTACATACGCTACGTTTAGTTCGAGAATTAGCTAAATCGTAGTTCTGATACCACTAAATGTAATACCCCTAAACACCTAACCAATTCCTTCATTAAATTAACTACCAATTGAACAAAATTCACTATGACATTTGCCATAATGATCATATACCAAAAACTCATGTACAACCAATACAAAATGACCATTTTCCCAACTAGCATATACCATAACCAATTTGACCCAAAAGATATCACTTCCAAACTACCAAAACTAGCCATTTTTGAACATTATGCTACATTCATTCCACACCAATTGTTACCATACCATTTCCATCAACATTTCCATACCATTATCTTAACCAACACAGCACCAAATTAACAACGCACAAAATACTATCTAATCTTAAAATCATACCAACTAATTCATCAACCAAGATAACATATATACAAGCCAGACATAATGGCTAAATTCATTAAACAAAACACCTATACATGCCGTTATAACCATGACTCAAAATCATCGAAATTTATAGATTTAGCCGATGGATAGTGTGATGGATCTCCAACAGCCTTCCTGTAACACCCCTCACCCGTATTCAATGCTGGAATTGGGTTATGGAGCATTACGGGACTTACAAAACAATTAAACAACTATATGGCATACATAACGTCATTTCATACATTCATCATTCAAACTCACTCAATTTGTCCCTAATACGAGCCTACGAGGCCCTAAATATACTTTGGGAGTGGTTTGGGACTAAATCAAAAACTTAAGAAACTTTCGCAAACTTGGAAAATATTTCTCAAAACAGGGTACAACGCCCGTGTGGCCAGGCCGTGTGTCTTACACGGCCACAAGACATGCCGGTGTCACAAGTTGTGTCGACAATCAAAATGGGAGCACATGGTCGTGTCCCAGCTCATGTCCTACCCCGTGTAACTTTCTGACTTGGGTCACACGGCCAACACACAAACCCGTGTGCCCTAAAAAGGTCACACATGCCCTTGTGCCAGGCCGTGTGCTAGGCCATGCCAAACCTGTAGGGTATACTGACTTATGTGCGGCTGTGTGTAGCATACTGACTTGATTTAAATTTCAACACGAAGGGACACACTGCCATGTAATAAGATTGTGTGTCACACACGGTTGAGACACACGCCCGTTTTTCTTCCTGTGTGGACAATAATAGGCTATTTTCCAAGCCATTTTGCCACCCAATTTGGTACACAGCTTCGCCTGCACATATGACACCAAAACAAAGCATAATAGGTAACCCAAAACAACCAAATCAAACATAATTCATACCATTTCATCTAAGCATTTCTTAGACTAAACCATAATCACAAACATCTTCATTTCATCAACCATTTCCAAGCAAACATTAAACACATCAATCCACAAGCACATAGCTTCTCAATTATCAACTATTTGACATCTATAATACCAACTATCAATAATATTTCAAACCAACTTCAATCACCCAATATAAACCATGTGAACACTTATATATATACAAAGATGTATAATGACTTGAAGAAATTGTATTGGTGGCCGGGTATGAAGAGAGATATTTCTGAGTTTATTTCTAGATGTCTAATTTGTCAGCAAGTAAAGGCTAAACACCAAGTACCTTTGGGTTTACTTCAGCCTGTGATGGTTCCCGAGTGGAAATGGGATAGAATCACTATGGACTTTGTGACAGTTTTGCCCTTGACACCAAAAAAGAAAGATGCCATTTGGGTTGTGGTTGATAGGCTAACGAAGTCGGCTTATTTTACTCCGGTACGTACTGATTACTCACTTGATAAGTTAGTTGATTTGTACATTGGTGAAATTGTCAGATTACATGGAGTGCCTATTTCGATTATATAGAATAGAGATCCAAGGTCCACTTCGCGATTTTGCAAAATGTTGCAAGAAGCTTTAGGTACAAAGTTAAACTTTAGTACCGCTTTTCACCCGCAAACTGACGGTCAGTCTGAGCGAGTAATTCAAATTCTTAAGGATATGCTCTGATGTTGTATTCTTGATGTAACACCCCTAACCCGTATCCGTCGCTGAAACAGGGTTACAGAGTGTTACCAGTACATACAAAACATTTACAGATTAATCGAAACATTACTATTCACTTTCTGAGATCATATATATATAACGACCTTTATTTAGGCCCTCGAAGCCCAACATGAACATTAAAATCAAGTCGGAACTTAACCAATTTCTCATAAAATTTTTCGCTTAATTTTTTTAAAAATTTTAATTGTGAACAGTACCCACATGCCCGTGTGATTAGGCCGTGTGGATTCCACACGCCCGTGTGGCTTGGGACACACCAGTTTGGCTTGTCTGTGGAGTTTTCTGTTTATGACATCATGATCAATTTAAGGGCACACGGCCACATCGCATGCCTGAGTCCTAAAGTCGTGTTCCATACACGGCTGAGTCACACGGCCGTGTCTCTGCCTGTGTGGTCAATACCTAAGCTATTTTCCAAGCCTTGGTCAACCTTAATCTCTTACACATTCATACAAAATCAAAAGCATATAACATGGTATTCATTTAATGATTAAACATTCTTAATTAAACTACAAACATAGTATTTGTATGTCATCATACATGTATCTCTCATACTCATTTTACCTTGTCTATTATGGTACCACTTATACTTTTATACCATAATTATCATCTTGCCAAATATTTTCAGCTTAATCATCAAGCATTCATATTTAAAGCTAGATCATATCTTCATAAAATACCACATTTCAGATGCGCAGAATAAAATACTTGCCTGAGACATTTCAATCCAACTTCATACCCAACAAGCATTACATTGAAACTAGTTATATATATACATGTCATGATATGTATTATTCTCATACTATTTTCTTATAAATACATATCATTTATTTTCCTCCTCCTCCTCTCCATTCCACATCCTTAATGTATATAACATTCTTGTAAGTACTATTTCACAATTTACTTATTAATGCTCACAACAAGCTATTCACACGAGTCATAGTCACTCAATTATTTATAATTCAAGCTACAGAGCTCCAAATTAATATCTGTAAATTTTTCCTGAAAATAGACTCACATATCATTCCACCATAAAATTTTCAGAATTTTTGGTTTAGCCAATTAGTACAGTTTATTCATTTACGTTTCCCCTATTTCACTATCCAACAGTTCTGACCTCTCTTCACTAAAAATTAATTATATAACAGTATAGAACTCGGATAATGTTCCCGTTGATTTCTATTGAAAATAGACTCATTAAGGATTCCAATCATATAAATTTGAGCCTCAAATAAATTTTCTCCAATTTTTAGTGATTTTCCAAATTCAAAATAGGGGAACCCGAATTCATTCTGACCTTGTCTCACAAAATTCATTATATCTCATAATTTACAATTCAATTGCTTACACTGTTTCTTCTATAAGAAACTATACTCAATAAGCTTTAATTCAATATTTTTTCATCCTCTAATTCAATTTTTAAAATTTATGGTGATTGTTCAAAGCTAACCTACTGCTGCTGTCCAAAACTATTTTAGTTCAAGATGTTTATTACCATTTTTCCTCTAAATTTCACAGGTCATACAATTCAGTCCTTGCTCAATTAGCCCATCTATTAAGCTAATTTTTCTCAATTAACATTTTATTCCATCATTCTAAACTATTACACAACCTTTGAAAATCAGAATTTTAACACTAAACCTTAATTCACAACTTTTTCACAATTAGGTCCTAAAATCAATTTCTATTGAAATTACTTGATAAAATCATCAAACAACAAAATCAAAGCTTCAAATTCATTTTATTTCATCATAAAAAACCAACACTTATCAATGGTAGCTTTCAATTTTGTCCATAAAATCAAAAACTAATGAATTAAACACTTGGACCTAATTGTAAAAGTCACAAAAACAAAAAAAATCTCAAAGAAAAGGGAAAGAATTGAACTCACATATGTCAAAGTATGAAGAACCAGCAACTTTCAGACCTCCCATGGCGTTTTTACTGAAGAAAAATGATGATATCTCTAGATTTTTCAATTTTGTCTTGTTTTATATGTTTAATTTGCAAAATTTCCCATTTTGCCCTTGTTTCTCCTTGTCTTTTTGCTGATTTTCTTGGCCAACCGTCCAGCCCATACAATTTGGGTCCAATTGCGTTTTAAATCCCTCCTTTTTAATCACTTAAACTATTTAATCACAATTTAACAAATTTTGTACTATTTTCAATGTAGTCCTTTTTAATTAATTGACTAACCAAACGTTAAAATTTTTTAACGAAACATTAATAACTTAATAACACTCCAAAATATTTATAAAAATATTTATGGCTCGGTTTATGAATCTGAGGTCTCGATACCTCGTTTTCAACCCAATTTACTTGATTAATTCTTTTAAAATCGCAAAATTCACTAATTAAAAAAATTCTTTTAAGTTCGTGCTTGGCCCATAATTATTATTTATTAAAATTTCTAAACTTACTCGTCGGATTTAGTGATCTCAAATCACTGTTTCCGACACCATTGAAAATTTGGCTGTTACAACTCTCCCCCTTTTAAGGATTTTCGTCCTCGAAAATATTACCAGAAGAAGTTGCTTTCAACTCTCATGAAAAACTTCCACAGAATTTCTCAGAATCACAACCGAATTAACCTCAAATATCTCTTCCCAATAACCTTTAGACTGTAGCACACAGTGTTGGAGCATATCGTTAAGATCTCACTTATTCTCTCATAATTACTTATACTCAATTGATTTGTTCAATAAAAATTCTGTACATAACGAAATGATCATACGAATCTTTCTTTGTCAAATGATCAACCAGAATCAAATAACATCTTATTTTTCAGAGAGAATGAAAATCCCGATACGAAATCTATGGCAATTCTATCTCACAACTTACTCGTCTCATCACTAACTGTATTAGTACTAAATACACTTGGTTTCTCGTCTTTTACCTGTTAACAAATCAATGTCTGAATACGAATCCAAAATATCATTGAACACATACAATCACTAGCACAACTAACTCACATAACTGCACATCTTATCTCTCTTGGATAAGCAGACTAACTACTATTGAGCCTCGTGCAAAAAACTCTATATAAACTTCGGGTTCATCAATGCATACATTCTATCTCGAGATAACAATAATAACAAAAATCATGTTCGACTTGAAATTCAACATCAGAAATAAATTCGCTCCCAACTCATTTAGATTACCACCCATTATCACATTTCTGAGCTTCTCAGTCATACTAATTTCATTTAATCAATTTCCCAGTTGAACGCTTCGGAATAATAACAGATACGCGATGGTATCGCACACAACCCACCTTTAAAATCAAAGCTCTCTTGTACACATAGTGGCCTTCACTTAGCACCACTCATGTGACCTAGCTCGATTGTACACATAATTTTGGCTCTCTTGTACACATGGTGAACACTTAGTACCACCCATGTGACCTAGCCACTTTATCTCGTAGCTCTCTTGTTTACATGGTGTCTTTCACCTGGAACCACACATGCAACCTAGCTACATTTATCTTGTAGCTCTCTTGTCTACATGGTGTACACATAGTATCACCCATGCGACCTAGCTATCTCATAATGTCTCGTAGCTCTCTTGTACACATGGTATACATCCCATATTACACATGTGACCTAGCTACATACCATCTGTATCTTTCGATTCTGAAGGTTCAAACGGGAAGTATCTCACTTTCTAATACTTTATTCCATTCTTCCAATAGTCAATTATGATTCAAAAATCAACTACAATACATAAAATATGCTGAAATATAAAAACGTAATAAAGATAATGTATTATTTACATACAAACTTACATACTTTCTCATTTCCATGTCGAATTAATATTGAACATTTAAATCATCATAATTATGCTCACTTTCAACACCTCGGCAATCATAGTAAATATATCAATTTTACATTAAAACATGCATAAATTAATGCTTATTATACATATGAACTTACTTAACCCCTTTTTACACCGTCGATGGTAGCTCGGTTGGAAAACACTTCTATCTCAACAGAACTATTTCATCGGGATCGGGAGGCATCACACTATCACAGGTAGTAATATGGCATGTATAGCTTAACTCTTACATATGCTAGGTTAGTCCGAGAATTGACTAAACCATAGCTTTAATACCACTAAATGTAACACCCCTAACCCGTATCTGTCGCCGAAATAGGGTTACAAGTGTTACCAGTACATACAGAACATTTACAGATTAATCGAAACATTACTATTCACTTTTTGAGATCATATATATATAACGACCTTTATTTGGGCCATCGAAGCCCAACATGAACATTAAAATCAAGTCAGAACTTAACCGATTTCTCATAAAATTTTCCGCTTAATTTTTTCAAAAATTTTACTTGTGAACAGTACCCACATGACCATGTGATTAGGCCGTGTGGATTCCATACGCCCGTGTGGCTTGGGACACACCCGTGTGGCTTGTCTGTGGAGTTTTCTGTTTATGACATCATCATCAATTTAGGGGCACTCGGCCACATCGTACGCCCGTGTCCTAAAGTCGTGTTCCATACACGGCTGGGACACACGACCGTGTCTCTGCCTATGTGGTCAATACCTAAGCTATTTTCCAAGCCTTGGTCAACCTTAATCTCTTACATACTCATACAAAATCAAAAGCATAGAACATGATATTCATTTAATGATTAAACATTCTCAATTAAACTACAAACATAGTATTTGTATGTCATCATACATGTATCTCTCATACTCATTTTACCTTGTCTATTATGGTACCACTTATACTTTTATACCATGATTATCATCTTACCAAATATTTTTAGCTTAATCATCAAGCATTCATATTTAAAGCTAGATTATATCTTTATAAAATACCACATTTCAGATGCGCAGAATAAAATACTTGCCTCAGACATTTCAATCCAACTTCATACCCAACAAGCATCATATTAAACTAGTTATATATATACATGTCATGATATGTATCATTCTCATACTATTTTCTTATAAACATATATCATTTATTTTCCTCCTCCTCCTCTCCATTCCACATCCTTAATGTATATAACATTCTTGTAAGTACTATTTCACAATTTACTTATTAATGCTCACATCAAGCTATTCACACGAGTCATAGTCACTCAATTATTTATAATTTGAGCTATAGAGCTCCAAATTAAGATCTATAAATTTTTCCTTAAACTATACTCACATGTCGTTCCACCATAAAATTTTCAGAATTTTTAGTTTAGCCAATTAGTACAGTTTATTCATTTAAGTTTCCCCTGTTTCACTATCCAACAGTTCTGACCTCTCTTCACTAAAGATTAATTATATCATAGTACAGAACTCAGATAATGTTCTTGTTGATTTCTATTGAAAATAGACTCATTAAGTATTCTAATCATATAAATTTAAGCCTCAAATAAATTTTAACCAATTTTTAGTGATTTTCCAAATTCAAAACAGGGGAACCCGAATTCATTCTGACCTTGTCTCACAAAATTCATTATATCTCATAATTTACAATTCAATTGCTTACACCGTTTCTTCTATGAGAAACTAGACTCAATAAGCTTTAATTAAATATTTTTTTCATCCTCTAATTCAATTTTTAAAATTTATGGTGATTTTTTAAAGTTAACCTACTATTGCTGTCCAAAACTGTTTTAGTTCAAGATGTTTATTACCATTTTTCCTCTAAATTTCACAGGTCATACAATTCAGTCCTTGCTCAATTAGCCTATCTATTAAGCTAATTTTTCTCAATTAACATTTTATTCCATCATTCTAAACTATTACACAACCTTTGAAAATCAGAATTTTAACACTAAACCTTAATTCACAACTTTTTCACAATTAGGTCCTAAAATCAATTTCTATTGAAATTACTTGATAAAATCATCAAACAACAAAATCAAAGCTTCAAATTCATTTTATTTCATCATAAACAGCTAACACTTATCAATGGTAGCTTTCAATTTTGTCCATAAAATCAAAAACTAATGAATTAAACACTTGGACCTAATTGTAAAAGTCACAAAAATAGAAAAATCTCAAAGAAAAGGGAAAGAATTGAACTCACATATGTTAAAGTATGAAAAACCAGCAACTTTCAGACCTCCCATGGCTTTTTTGCTGAAGGAAAATGATGATATCTCTAGATTTTTCAATTTTGTCTTGTTTTATATGTTTAATTTACAAAATTTCTCATTTTGCCCTTGTTTCTCCTTGTCTTTTTGCTGATTTTCTTGCCCAACCGTCCAGCCCATACAATTTGGGTCCAATTGCCTTTTAAATCCCTCCTTTTTAATCACTTAAACTATTTAATCGCAATGTAACAAATTTTGCACTATTTTCAATTTAGTCCTTTTTAATCAATTGACTAACCAAACGTTAAAATTTTCTAACGAAACTTTAATACTAACTTAATAACACTCCATAAATATTTATAAAAAATATTTATGGCTTGGTTTATGAATCCAAGGTCTCGATACCTCGTTTTCAACCCAATTTACCTGATTAATTCTTTTAAAATCGCAAAATTCACTAATTAAAATAATTCTTTTAAGTTCGCGCTTGGCCCATAATTATTATTTATTAAAATTTCTAAACTTACTCGTCAGATTTAGTGATCTCGAATAACTGTTTCTGGCACCACTAAAAATTTGGCTATTACACTTGAATTCAAGGGTAGTTGGGAAAAATATCTACCTTTGGTACAATTTATCTAAAATAAAAATTTTCAGTCAAGTTTGAAAATGGCACCTTATGAGGCATTGTACAGTCGTAAGTGTCGGACACTGTTGTATTGGACTGACCTTAGAGAGAATCAGATTCACGGGGTCGATTTAGTCAGAGAAATTGAAGAAAAAGTGAAGACAATTCGTGATTGTTTGAAAGCAGCTTTGGATACACAAAAATCCTACGCGGATTTGAAACGGAAAGAGATTGAGTTTCAGGTTGGTGATAAGGTATTCCTGAAAGTGTGTACGTGGAAGAAATTTCTTAGATTTGGTTGGAAGGGCAAGTTGAGTCCGCGTTTTATTGGACCGTATGAGATTACCGAAAGAATAAGGCCAGTAGCATATCGATTGGGTTTGCCAACAGAGCTGGAAAGGATTCGCGATGTGTTCCATGTGTTTATGTTGTGCCAATACTAATTAGACCCTTCATATGTGATTTCACCGACAGAGGTTGAGATTCGACTGGATATGACTTATGGCGAAGAGCTGGTTAAGATTTTGGCTCGGGAAGTCAAATAATGGAAGAATAGAAGTATTGCCCTTGTGAAAGTTTTGTGGCAAAGACATGGGGTTGAAGAGGCTACATAGGAACCCTGTGACAGCCCTAATGTGACCCTAGTCGGGAAGTGGTTTCGGGACCACTAAACGGAGTCATAAAAATAATTAACCGTCATAATTGATCCTCATTATATGTACATGTGCATGTGTGAAAATTTCGTGTTTGAATAATTGTAAGTGAATTTTATCAAATAGGACTTATGTGAGAAAATTTAGAAATGTGCTAGGCAAATGCAAAGTGGCCTATTAATGCATATTGTGAAAATGATGGGTTTCCATGTCAATTTACCCAAATTAAGGCATAGTGGCCGGCCATGCTATGAGTGGAAACATGTCACAAACATGTTATGTTAGTGATGTATGTTAGGAACAATAAAATAAGGAGTATGGGTAATAAAGAAATGGAAAAAAGAAAGAATGTGTGTGATTGATTCTCCCCCCTCCCCATTGCCGTGAGTGTAAGAAAGAAAACAAAAAAAAAGTGTCCATCTTTTTTCATTTCTCTTGGCCGAATGTTCTAAGGAAGAAAGGAAACAAGTTGTGTTCTTTGGTTCTTCTTGGCCGGATTGAGAGGAGGAAGGAAGGAGTGAAGCAATCGGTCATCTTAGGTCGATATTAAGGTAAGGAAGTTGATACTAGTTCTTGAAATCCTAGTTGATTTTGAGTGAGATATCAAGTTATTGTTGGTAAACCATGTTGAAATTGTGATTTTGGAATAAGTAAGGTTTTCGGCTATGGAGATTAATAAGGGTGATGGTTGTGTTTCATGCTAAATCTAGATGAACAATGGTAGTTGCTTACATCTTGATGATTATGAGTTTCTTTCTTGATTCTACCTTAGATCCATGAAGTATATTTTTATTTGGTGTTGTTGGAAGTATGGCCATGGTATATCCATAAGTGTGATTTATGCTTATTGCATGGTAGGTAAGATTTATGTTTTGGATATATGTTTAAATTTGGTTATAATCAAATTTGTGATTCGGCTCTTGCACGTATATATATATATGATTGCACATGATGTATTGGTATGACCTATATATTATCTCAAGGTATATACTTACACATGATGGTGCTTCGGTTATGGATTAAATGATGGATGCGTATTGAGTTATAATATGTAATGCATTAGTTAGTAAAATGTATGCCATTTATGTGTGGTATTAAGTATATAATCGGCCTCAACATAGACATGCATATTCGGCCATAGGAAGAAGATTGGTGTTGCATGTATTCGGTTAGAGGCAAGCATATTGATGCTTTTGTCTTGGCTTAGAAAATTCGGCCAAGGGGGAATATTAGCTAAAATGTTGAGTTTGATTCATGATTCCATATATATATGTGATTCTAATGCCTAAAGTATATATGGGCTAAGTACCTTGAGGTTTTCTTTTGATGTTCGAATGAATTGTATTAAATTGCTTGATGTGATTAAAAATGCACATGACCATTGTGTAGTTGAGCTAGAAGGTGGCCATATGACCAATCAAACTCCTTGTCATATTCAGCCATAAGCTAGCATAATGAGACTTTAATAAGTTAAATTTGTTTGAATTAGCTCAAGAGCTTAGAGGACCACAGTTGGATAAGGGAAAGGAAAAAGTTATCGAATAGCTGCTGAAAACGTTCGACCACATCCGAGGTAAGTTCTTGAGTAATAGAGCTTAGATTATGATTTGATTAGATCATGTTTTAAGCAAATCAAAATCATGCTCTTTGTGAGTGGCTATTGAGCCGAAATTGCAAGAGTGATAAGTGTCTTGTGTTTGAGTTTTTCTAATGAAAATGAAATACGAATGTGTAATGATTTATTGTTAAATGTGCATGGTTATTCGAATGATGTCCGGGCTAAGTCCCAAAGGCTTTGTGCTAAGTGACCATATCCGGACTAAGATCCGAAGGCATTTGTGCGAGTTACTAATTCCGGGCTAAGCCCGAAGGCATTGGTGCGAGTTACTAAATCCGGGTTAAGTCCCGAAGGCATTTGTGCGAGTTACTATAACCGGGCTATGTCCCGAAGGCATTTGAACGAGTAGCTATATCCGGTTAAATTCCGAAGGTACGTGATTCGGGTTAACCCTTTTGTTGTTGGTCATGTACCCTTCGGTTTTGTGTAAATTTGGATAGCCATGCGAAAATGGCTTAAATATACTTTGATCATAGCATTATAATCGTTTTGTATGTTGTCCGTCGAGAGGTATGGAAATGTTGGTAACGGTTAGCCATGGGAATGGTTATTCATGATCATTTTTGGAATATGTATGACAAACTCTAGTTGATCCATGGAGGATCATGAAATGGGTAAAGTTTACCTTAAAAATAGATGCTGGCAGCAGCAGTGATATGGATGTGAAAAATCATTAAAAATAGTAGGAATGGAATTAAATAGTGAATAAATTATGTAATCGAACCTTAATGAATCTATTTTCATTGAAAAGTAACGAAACGTTCATATGAATAGTATATTATGAGATGTTAAAGTTCTCGTGAGACAGGGCCAGAACGGTTTCTGGATCCCCTGATCTGACTTTGGAAATTCATTAGAAATTAACCAGAGACATTTAGAAGTCATGCCATATATTTATAGATTCCTATTTGAGTCTAGTTTCTATAGAAACAAACGGCATCAGTATTGAAGCCCTGTACAGGGAGATATCCAAATCGTAATGCATGAAGGTCAGTGTAGTCGTACCCTGTAACAGGGGAGAATTTAACTAATAAACTGTACTAATTGGCCTGACAAAAAATTCTAGAAAAAAATATGTAGATGGACATATGAGTCTAGTTTCAGGGAAAAATTACGAAACTGATTTTCGAGTTTTAGAACTCAAGATATGATTTTTAAGGTGACAGTGAGACAGTTAGCCAACTGCCTGGAAATTTTTAAAATGAACTGTGCAAGTAAGTGAATTTAGTCTGTGAACCCCTCGTGTCCGACTCCGGCAACGGTCTCGGGTACGGGGTGTTACAATTTTATTGGTATCAGAGCTACGGTTAAGTCGATTCTAGGACTACCGTAATGCGTTGGGTTTAGCTATACATGCCATTTTATGTGATTATTTGATAGTGTGGTGATTTATGACATTTGCAAATGTGTTTATTTATAGTAATGGATCCCGATCCCGACTGAGCGGTAGCTGATGATCTTGAGAGTGTAGCGCCTGCTCCCGCACAAGGGACAGCGCCGGCGGACACTCAACCTAATGCTAGTAACCCGAATGATGAAGCTAGACAAGCTTTCTATAGCGTGATGAATGATTGGTTCAACCAATACATTCGAACTAATACGGCTGTTCCACAACCTCCATTCCCGACAAATACCACCCCCGCACCTACCATACCTCCGGTAACTGACCAAATAAGGTCAAATAAGCCCCCAGTTGACAGAATCCGAAAACACGGGGCTACTGAATTTAAAGCCACGGACAGCGATGATGCCGAGCAAGCGGAATTTTGGTTGGACAACACTATCCGGGTACTCGATGAGCTATCTTGCACACCCGATGAGTGCCTAAAGTGTGCTATCTCCTTGCTACGTGATTCTGCCTACTATTGGTGGAATACGTTGACTTCTGTTGTGCCTAGAGAGCAAGTAACTTGGGAGTTTTTCCAAACCGAGTTTCGAAAGAAGTATATCAGTCAGAGATTCATTGACCAAAAACGGAAGGAATTTCTTGAACTCAAACAAGGTTTCATGTCGATTACCGACTATGAACGAAAATTTGTGAGGCTTAGCCGGTACGCACGAGAATGCATTTCCTCAGAAGCCGTGATGTGTAAACGTTTCGAGGATGGGCTGAATGACGATATAAAGCTGTATGTAGGCATTTTGGAAATCTGAGAATTTGTGGCACTTGTCGAGCGAGCTTGCAAGGCCGAGGAGCTCAGTATGGAGAAAAGAAAGCTAAGGTAGGAGCAAAGGAGTTTCGTAAGAGGTCTTCGGGGAAGCCCTTCCCACAGTCATCGAAGAAATTTAGAGATGGCTTAGGCCGGTCTAGAGACACTTCAGGCTTTTCTAGACGAGATCGCGATGGACCCCCTGTGAGTGCACGAGTCACTTCGGTCGCTAGTGTTGGAAATGATCGTCGAGACAGAGCAGAGTGCCAGTATTGTGGTAAATGGCATTCGGGGAGTTGTAGATTCCATGATCGCTCTTGTTACAAGTGCGGATCAGTTGACCACTTCATTAAAGATTGCCCGAGGTTGTCTGAACAGAATATAAATCAGAGCGGGAAACCGGGTGCTACCACTACTCGAGGTAGACCATCCAGAAATACGGGCAATGCTAGTGGTGGTCAGAGAGGATCTAGAGATGCTACGACCAGATCTGAGGCTCGTGCTCCTGCTAGGACTTATGCTATACGCGCACGCGAAGATGCTTCCTCGCCAGATGTTATTACGGGTACTTTTACTCTCTTTGATACTAAAGTGATTGCTTTGATTGACCCTGGTTCTACTCATTCTTATATATGCGAAACCTTAGCATCCAGTAAGACTTTACCTATTGAGTCTACTGAGTTCGTCAAATCCCTTGGGTCGTTACGTGCTTGTCGACAAAGTGTGTAAGAAATGCCCCCTAGTAATTCGAGGTTCCTGTTTTCCGGCGGACTTGATGCTTTTGCCGTTTGATGAATTTGATGTTATTCTTGGTTTGGATTGGTTGACCGTGCATGATGCAGTTGTGAATTGCAAAAGCAAGACTATTGATTTGAGGTGCACAAGTAACGAGATAATCCGAGTTGAGTCTACGGACTTAAAGGGGTTGCCAGCTGTAATATCATCAATGTTGGCTCAGAAATATGTAAGAAAGGGGTGCGAAGCATACCTTGCGTATGTACTTGATGACAAAGAGTTAGAAAAGAAACCCGAATCTGTGCCGGTGGTTTGTGAATACCCGGATGTTTTTCCCGAAGAATTACCGGGTTTACCACCTGTGCGCGAGGTAGAGTTTGGTATTGAGCTTGTACCGGGGACTACGCCAATTTCGATAGCTCCGTATCGTATGGCACCAACCGAGTTAAAGGAGTTGAAAGCTCAGTTGCAAGAGTTGACTGATAGAGGTTTCGCTCGACCAAGTTTCTCACCTTGGGGTGCACCAGTATTGTTTGTGAAAAAGAAGGACGGAACCATGAGGTTGTGCATTGACTATCGTCAGCTGAATAAAATGACGATAAAGAATAAATATCCGTTACCGCGTATTG
Organism: Gossypium hirsutum; assembly: GCF_007990345.1. Taxonomy (NCBI): domain Eukaryota; kingdom Viridiplantae; phylum Streptophyta; class Magnoliopsida; order Malvales; family Malvaceae; genus Gossypium; species Gossypium hirsutum. The sequence goes on along the minus strand of NC_053436.1, from coordinate 41,729,972 downwards.
ATGATTTGTTTGATCAACTAAAGGGAGCCTCAGTGTTTTCAAAGATAGATTTGAGATCGGGTTATTACCAGTTGCGAATTCGAGATTCGGATATACCCAAAACTGCTTTCAGAACGAGATATGGCCACTACGAGTTCTTAGTGATGCCGTTTGGGCTCACTAATGCCCCTGCGGTATTTATGAATTTGATGAATCGGATCTTCAGACAGTATTTGGGCCAGTTCGTAGTTGTGTTCATTGATGACATCTTGGTCTATTCAAGAGATGAGACCGAACATGCTGAGCACCTGAGATTAGTGTTGCAAATTTTACGGGATAAGCAGTTATATGCTAAGTTCAGTAAGTGTGAGTTCTGGTTAGGAGAGGTTAGCTTCTTGGGCCATGTGGTATCTGCATCGAGTATTCGAGTTGACCCGAGCAAAATTTTAGCCATACTTAACTAGAAGCCTCCGAGAAATATTACTGAGGTTCGGAGCTTTTTGGGACTCACCGGTTACTACCGACAGTTTGTAAAAGGTTTCTCTATGATAGCCACACCCATGACGAAGCTACTTCAAAAAGATATTAAGTTCGAATGGACGGAAAAATGTCAGAAAAGTTTTGATCAACTGAAAACTTATTTGACTGAAGCCCCAATTTTAGTGCAGCCCGAATCAGGCAAAGAGTTTGTCATCTATAGTGACGCCTCCCTACTTGGGTTAGGTTGCGTGTTGATGCAAGAAGGTCGAGTTGTGGCCTATGCGTCGAGACAATTAAAGCCACATGAGAAAAATTATCCAACCCATGATCTCGAATTAGCTGCCATCGTATTCGCCTTGAAAATATGGCGACATTACTTATTTGGTGAGAAGTGCCATGTATTTTCGGATCACAAAAGTCTCAAATATTTGATGACTCAAAGAGACTTAAATCTGCAACAAAGACGTTGGCTTGAGTTGTTGAAAGATTATGAGCTTGTCATTGATTACCACCCGGGAAAGGCTAATGTGGTTGCAGACGCCTTAAGCCGGAAATCACTGTTTGCTTTACGAGCGATGAATGTACACTTGTCTGTTCTACCCGACAATGTGTTAGTGGCTGAATTAAAGGCCAAACCATTATTGATTCGTCAAATTCGTGAAGCTCAGAAAGTCGACGATGAATTGGTTGCAAAACGGGCTGAATGTGTTCCGAATATGGAATCCGAATTTCAAATTGATGATGACGATTGTTTGAGGTTCAGAAGTCGGTTGTGTGTTCCAAGAAATTCAGAATTCATTTCGATGATTCTGAACGAAGCCCATTGTAGCCGAATGTCAATTCACCCGGGGAGTACGAAAATGTACAACGATCTGAGACGCCAGTTTTGGTGGCATGGTATGAAACGAGACATTTCCGATTTTGTTTCGAAGTGTTTAATATGTCAGCAAGTAAAGGCGGAACATCAAGTGCCTACGGGTTTACTCCAGCCAATCATGGTACCTGAATGGAAATGGGATCGAGTCACGATGGATTTCGTATCTGGGTTGCCAGTATCGGCAAGTAAGAAAGATGCGATTTGGGTTGTTGTGGATAGATTGACTAAGTCGGCTCACTTTATCCCCGTACGTACAGATTTTTCATTGGATAAACTAGCTGAATTGTATGTTTCTCAGATTGTGAGATTACACGGGGTACCGATTTCTATTGTGTTAGATAGAGATCCGAGATTCACCTCGCGATTTTGGAAGAAATTGCAAGATGCTTTGGGTACCAAGCTGCACTTTAGCACCGCTTTTCACCCCCAAACCGATGGTCAATCCGAGCGGATAATTCAGATACTTGAGGATATGTTGAAATGTTGCATCCTCGAGTTCAGTGGTTCATGGGAACGGTATTTACCTTTGATTGAATTTGCTTACAACAACAGTTTTCAATCAAGTATTAAGATGGCACCTTACGAGGCTTTGTACGGTCGTAAATGCCGTACACCATTATTTTGGACCGAGCTCGGTGAAAGTAAAATTTTCGGAGTTGATTTGATTAAAGAGGCTGAACAGAAAGTAAAAATAATTCGTGAGAGTCTGAAGGCAGCCACAGATCGCCAGAAGTCATACGCAGACTTGAAACGAAAAGACATTGAGTATCAGGTGGGAGATAAAGTGTTTCTTAAAGTTTCGCCTTGCAGAAAGATACTCAGATTTGGCCGTAAGGGCAAGTTGAGCCCGAGATTCATTGGGCCGTACGAAATCTCCGAACGAATTGGTCCAGTTGCGTATAGATTGATTTTGCCCCCTGAACTTGAAAAGATTCACGACGTCTTTTATGTTTCGATGCTTCGACGTTATAGATCCGATCCGTCACACGTGATTAATCCATCAGAAGTTGAAATTCAATCTGACTTGAGTTATGAAGAAGAACCGATTCGTATCCTAGCTCGTGAAGTGAAAGAGTTACGAAACAAAAGGGTTCTGTTAGTAAAAGTGTTATGGCTCAAGCACGGAATCGGAGAAGCTACTTGGGAAACCGAGAACTCTATGGAAGAACGATACCCAAACCTATTTACCGGTAAGATTTTCGGGGACAAAAATTTCTTAAGTGGGGGAGAGTTGTGACAGCCCTAATGTGACCCTAGTCGGGAAGTGGTTTCGGGACCACTAAACCGAGTCATAAAAATAATTAACCGTCATAATTGATCCTCATTATATGTACATGTGCATGTGTGAAAATTTCGTGTTTGAATTTTGTTAATTGTAAGTGAATTTTATCAAATAGGACTTATGTGAGAAAATTTAGAAATGTGCTAGGCAAATGCAAAGTGGCCTATTAATGCATATTGTGAAAATGATGGGTTTGCATGTCAATTTACCCAAATTAAGGCATAGTGGCCGGCCATGCTATGAGTGGAAACATGTCACAAACATGTTATGTTAGTGATGTATGTTAGGAACAATAAAATAAGGAGTATGGGTAATAAAGAAATGGAAAAAAGAAAGAATGTGTGTGATTGATTCTCCCCCTTCCCCATTGCCGTGAATGTAAGAAAGAAAACAAAAAAAAAGTGTCCATCTTTTTTCATTTCTCTTGGCCGAATGTTCTAAGGAAGAAAGGAAACAAGTTGTGTTCTTTGGTTCTTCTTGGCCGAATTGAGAGGAGGAAGGAATGAGTGAAGCAATCGGTCATCTTAGGTCGATATTAAGGTAAGGAAGTTGATACTAGTTCTTGAAATCCTAGTTGATTTTGAGTGAGATATCAAGTTATTGTTGGTAAACCATGTTGAAATTGTGATTTTGGAATAAGTAAGGTTTTCGGTTATGGAGATTAATAAGGGTGATGGTTGTGTTTCATGCTAAATCTAGATGAACAATGGTAGTTGCTTACATCTTGATGATTATGAGTTTCTTTCTTGATTCTACCTTAGATCCATGAAGCATATTTTTATTTGGTGTTGTTGGAAGTATGGGCCATAGTATATCCATAAGTGTGATTTATGCTTATTGCATGGTAGGTAAGATTTATGTTTTGGATATATGTTTAAATTTGGTTATAATCAAATTTGTGATTCGGCTCTTGCACATATATATATGATTGCACATGATGTATTGGTATGACCTATATATTATCTCAAGGTATATACTTACACATGATGGTGCTTCGGTTATGGATTAAATGATGGATGCGTATTGAGTTATAATATGTAATGCATTAGTTAGTAAAATGTATGCCATTTATGTGTGGTATTAAGTATATAATCGGCCTCAACATAGACATGCATATTCGGCCATAGGAAGAAGATTGGTGTTGCATGTATTCGGTTAGAGGCAAGCATATTGATGCTTTTGTCTTGGATTAGAAAATTCGGCCAAGGGGGAATATTAGCTAAAATATTGAGTTTGATTCATGATTCCATATATATATGTGACTCTAATGCCTAAAGTATATATGGGCTAAGTACCTTGAGGTTTTCTTTTGATGTTCGAATGAATTGTATTAAATTGCTTGATGTGATTAAAAATGCATATGACCATTATGTAGTTGAGCTAGAAGGTGGCCATATGACCAATCAAACTCCTTGTCATATTCGGCCATAAGCTGGCATAATGAGACTTTAATAAGTTAAATTTGTTTGAATTAGCTCAAGAGCTTAGAGGACCACAGTTGGATAAGGGAAAGGAAAAAGTTATCGAATAGTCGCTGAAAACGTTCGACCACATCCGAGGTAAGTTCTTGAGTAATAGAGCTTAGATTATGATTTGATTAGATCATGTTTTAAGCAAATCAAAATCATGCTCTTTGTGAGTGGCTATTGAGCCGAAATTGCAAGAGTGATAAGTGTCTTGTGTTTGAGTTTTGCTAATGAAAATGAAATACGAATGTGTCTTGATTTATTGTTAAATGTGCATGGTTATTCGAATGATGTCCGGGCTAAGTCCCGAAGGCTTTGTGCTAAGTGACCATATCCGGACTAAGATCCGAAGGCATTTGTGCGAGTTACTAATTCCGGGCTAAGCCCGAAGGCATTGGTGCGAGTTACTAAATCCGGGTTAAGTTTCGAAGGCATTTGTGCGAGTTACTATAACCGGGCTATGTCCCGAAGGCATTTGAATGAGTAGCTATATCCAGTTAAATTCTGAAGGTACGTGATTCGGGAATGAACGATCTTGCTGTAAAAATTTCAGTTAATACGCTTGTAACATCCCAACATTGAGGTATGTTTCGTATGTGCTTTGAATTAGTTGAGCCCTTACAAATAAGTATTCGCTCATTTGATAAATGAGCTACCAGCCTTTGGCTAAGTTGATCTTTGTGTATGAATATAAGGGTTGGTAATGTGAAGTAAGTATGGTATTGAAAATTTCTGCATATGAAATTATCTGTTTAGCTACATGAATGCTATACTTTGGTTGTGTCTAAATTCTTTGCTCAAAACTTACTAAGCATTTAATGCTTACTCCGTTTCTTTGATTCTCTGTTTTATAGATTTTGGTTCTTCAGCTATGGGACTCGGGATTTTGAAGTCGAAGTCGCCCACACTATCAAAGCTCCTTTTGGTATACTTTTGGTTGAACTTTGAAATGGCATGTATAGGACTACCCTTTTGTTGTTGGTCATGTACCCTTCGGTTTTGTGTAAATTTGGATAGCCATGCGAAAATGACTTAAATATACTTTGATCATAGCATTATAATCGTTTTGTATGTTGTCCGTCGAGAGGTATGGAAATGTTGGTAACGGTTAGCCATGGGAATGGTTATTCATGATCATTTTTGGAATATGTATGACAAACTCTAGTTGATCCATGGAGGATCATGAAATGGGTAAAGTTTACCTTAAAAATAGATGCTGGCAGCAGCAGTGATGTGGATGTGAAAAATCACTAAAAATAGTAGGAATGGAATTAAATAGTTAATAAATTATGTAATTGAACCTTGATGAATCTATTTTCATCGGAAAGTAATGAAATGTTCATATGAACAGTATATTATGAGATGTTAAAGTTCTCGTGACACAGGGCCAGAACGGTTTCTGGATCCCCTGATCTGACTTTGGAAATACATTAGAAATTAACCAGAGACATTTAGAAGTCATGCCACATATGTATAGATTCCTCTTTGAGTCTAGTTTCTATAGAAACAAACGGCATCAGTATTGAAGCCCTGTACAGGGAGATATCCAAATCGTAATGCATGAAGGTCAGTGTAGTCGTACCCTGTAACAGGGGAGACTTTAACTAATAAACTGTACTAATTGGCCCGGCCAAAAATTCTATAAAAAATATGTAGATGGACATATGAGTCTAGTTTCAGGGAAAAATTACGAAACTGATTTTCGAGTTTTAGAACTCAAGATATGATTTTTAAGGTGACAGTGAGACAGTTAGCCAACTACCTGGAAATTTTTAAAATGAACTGTGCAAGTAAGTGGATTTAGTCTGTGAACCCCTTGTGTCCGACTTCGGCAACGGTCTCGGGTACGGGGTGTTACAAACCTGAGGAAACCATGAGAAAACAATACCCAAACCTTTTTGCCGGTATGATTTTCGAGGATGAAAATCCCTAAGGGGGAGAGTTGTAACATCCCGATTTTGGGCCTATTCAGAATAGTGGTTTTGAGACCACAAATTCAAAGTTGAAATAATTATTTTATGAATGTGTTGAGGTGTATGATATGTTTGCATGATTGTATGAAAGTTTAGTTGAGAAATTTTGTTGATAGAGTGCCCAATTTGATTTTTAGGACTAAATTGCAAAAGTTGCAAAATATGTGATTCTAGAAGCTTTAAGCATGAAATAGCTATGGATTATTAATTAGAGGTCTTTAAATAGAAGTTTGACCAGTTTTTATTTTTATGGACAAAAATGGGCATGAATAAGTAAAATTTGAAAGTTTAGTAAAAATGGCATTTTGGTCATTTGGTTAATAAAAGAATACAAAGGGAAAATTAAGTCAAAATTTGCTCATCTTCTCCATGCCATAGCCGAAATTCCTAAGGTCACCATAGCTAGGGTTTCTTCAACTTTCAAGCTTGATTGTAAGTGCACTCTAGCCCTATTTTTAATGTTCTTTACATTTTTGAAGTTGTTATCAACCGATCTAGCCATTTCTACCATTTATTTAAGCTAGAGTTGATGTCTAGGGTTCGAACCAAGTGTGACATGCATGTATTTTGATATTTCATGGTAGATTATGAAAGTTTGATGTGTGATAAACATCTTTTACTAAGTGATTTTTCATGAAAACACCTAAAAAGGACCTATTTGTAAAAGTTATAAAATGTGTAGTAAAAATCTAATTTGATGAAAAATGTGGGCTGATATGAGCATGATATAGGTTTGGCTAGGCTTGGGTAACAAAGAAAATGAGTACATTTCATTTTACGATCCTAAGAACTAATTTGTAAATATGTGAAAGTTTAGGGGAAAAGTATAATTTTGCCAAAGTATTATTTTTGGGCTGATTTGAACAATGTGATAATTAAATGAGCTAAATTTGCTATTATAGATCGAGAAAAATAGAGTCCGAACCTAGATCGGGGAAAGAACAAAGTTGTGGACTAAATCGAATTAGTTGGCCATATTTTGTACCAAGGTAAGTTTGTGTGTAAATAATGTAACTTACATTATGTATTTAATATTTTGTTATTGCATGACTTGTAAAATTATCATTATGGATTCGTTCAGAAAAGATTCGATATGGTGAAATTCTTGGTTGAACCTTAAGAATAGTTAGGAAACAAATGTCATGACATTAAGGTTATGAGTTTACGTGTAAGACCATATTTGGGATATGGCATCGTTATGAGATTTCGTGCAAGACCATGTCTGGGACATGGCATCGATATAAGAATCGTGTAAGACTATAGATGGGCTATTGGCATCGATATGAGATCCCATGTAAGACCATATCTGGGATATGGCATTGGTACGATTCTATGTGTATGTAATTCCCGAGTATCCTTTAGTATTCCAAGTGGTTCAATGAGTGACTTAAAGATTATGCCAAAGATGTGATAAGTTATGGTTGTGATGAAGTGGTACAAGTACATACACAAAACTCATGAGAAGTGATTTCGGTTTAAGATGCATGGTTGGTAAGGATGCAAATGAGTAAGATAAGTCTATGATCACTTGATGATTTTGTGCTAATTTACATTATGTTATGTGTATGTTATTGTAAGTTTAAAGTTTATTATTATTTACATACTAACTTACTAAGCTTAAAGCTTGCCCCACTTTCCTTTTCATTTCTTATAGTGTCACCAAGCTAACTCAGGGATCGGAAGTAGTCGAAGCATCGATCACACTATCAATTTGATCATCTCGGTATAATTGGCTTAGATATTTTGAATATGGCATGTATAAGGACTTGGTCTGTAACAGTCTGGTTTTGACCTAGTCAGAATAGTGGTTTCGGGACCACAAATTCGAGTCTAAAAAATATTTTAATATTATTTTCTGTGTCTGTGATATGTGTTTACATCTGTGAAATTTCTATGATTTAATTTGTCTGTTTCTGTGCTTAATTATGAAAAAGGATTAAATCGTGTAAAGTGTAAAAGTTTTGTGCTAGATGCTAAAGCACCTTTTTGGCTTGACTTTTAAAATAAAGGTCCTTGCATGTCAATTGGACCATTATACTAATGCATGGACAAGTATGGACACTAGTGGATGGAATTTTTATTTGATAATTAAAGGGAAACATTGGAAAATGCATATTAATGTATATTATAACGAAATGAAAACACGAAATTGGCCATATTATCATGCATATAGCCGAAAATCAAAGAAAAAGAAAAAGGAGAAAGCCATTTTAGGTTTCGGCACTTTGATTTCTTGATTAAGGTACGGTTTTAACTCAATTTTTGATAATTTTTATGTTTCTGTGATCGTTGCTTTGTGTTCTTGAAAACCCATGTTTGAATTTCTGATTTTGTTGAAGATTATGAAATGTGCCATTGATGATTATATGAGCTTTGAAATGTCTTTAAATGGATTATGAAAGATATAGTTGAGATTATCATGTTTTATCTTTAGATTTTTGATGAAATTGAGCTATTTGGGTTTAATTGTGAAAATAATGTTTTGGGGACTAAATTGTGAATTGAACATGTGGTATGGGATTATATAGAAGCCATGAAAATTCGGCTAGCCCTTGTTGCAAAGAAATTTTGTATATTTCTGATTTTATGAAAAATGGACTAAATTGTCAAAGTGTGAAAATGTAAGGGCTAAAATGCAAAGTGCCCTAAATATGTGTATATGGATTATATTGAATGAAATGAATGATTGAATGGATGAATTTGTATTGTATTAGATCAAGAACAAAGAAAATTGAATTTAGATCGGGGGAACTCCAAAATAGTTGAATAGTCGACTCGTTTTATCCGAAATCCGTCCGAGGTAAGTCAAATTACAATTACGTGTTAATTAAAATAAATTCTGCACATATAAACTGTAATCTACATTGGATGGCCTTGAGTGCCTGATGAATGTCTTTGGAGTAAAGTATGATAATATGATAATATTTGAAAAGCTCTGTATGTTCCTAAGCAAAGTTGACATCTATCTGACACATCGTGTAAGACCGTGTCTGGGACACAAGCGTTGATTGATATTTACGTGTAAGACCATGTCTGGGACATCAGCATCGTATCTGATTTTGTGTAAGACCCTGTCTGGGACAGAGGCATCTATATTGAATTACATGTAAGACCACGTCAGGGACGTTGGCATTGTACTTGTTTATGAGCATCTGTATCGTTTCTGACTCGTTTGATGATAGCGTACGAAATCTGAGGTTGAGTATATGAAATGTATAACCTATGCAGGTACGATTGAATCGTACTAGACTTTTGAATATGAAAAACTCTATCTCTGCGAAATATGTATGGAAATGAAGCATGTCATATACGCAAACAAAGGAGCATGGTTAAGTTTATGAATTATTTTATGAAATGGTTATGAATCTATATGGTTGAATTGTACTTATATGCTTTAGTAGTTAGACCAATTGTATTTGGCTTACTAAGCTCTTTGTAGCTCACTCTGTGTGTTTACTGTCTGTTTTATAGTTATCGTAGCTACTGAAGGCTTGGGGATAGTCGAGGGTCATCACCACACTATCGATCTCATTTTGGTACTTTTGAAATTGTAAATATTTTAAAGTATGGCATGAATAGTCTAGAAGGTCTATGTATATAAGTTTTGATGTGTATATATTATGCCATGGGAGTTGGATAACAATGATGAGTTGTGTATAGTTTTGGTGTATGTTTGTGCTAAGTTCTAATGTGTTTTGATCATTCTTAAGCATGAAATTGGTTGGAAATTTTGGTATGAATGTTGTATATAATTGCTTGTAGGATTGGACCCAAAAAAGGGTGACAAATTGGCTTTAACCAAGCCTGCTTGGTGCCACACAGTCAGGGTACACGGGCGTGCCTTGTGGCCATGTAAGAAAAGCAGTATTCTTCTAAGAATCACATGGTCTCGACACACAGGTGTGTCATATGGCCGTGGGCTAAAGTCAGTAGCTAGCTAAGTATCACACGGCCATAGTACACAGGCGTGTCTGTTGGCCGTGTGAAAAAGTCAGTATAAGACCTCTTTTTAGCATGGTTGGATCATATGGGCGTGTTTAGTGCCCATGTGTGTCACACGGCTGTGTCACACGGGCGTGTGACTTTAACAGTTTTGAAAGATTTGGTTAAGTTTTGAAAATTCTGAATGTGTTCGTTTTAGTCCAGACCTTTCTTAAAAAGTACATTTTAGGTCTCGTAGACCATCTTAAGAGATGATTGCTTATGAAATGATGTTTTATGATATCTGTGATTCTAAATTGGTTTGAAATGTTTTGTCTGTCTGGTAATGCCTCGTAACCCTAATCTGATGTCGGTTATGGGTTAGGGGTGTTACAATTTTATTGGTATCGGTGCTATGGTTTAGTCGGTTCTAGGACTACCATAGCATATGTGAGTCTAGCTATACATGCCATATATCTGAATCTATGATAGTGTGATGACTCCTGACACTGAAATGTGCTTTTATATAGCAAATGGATCCCGATAGAGCTGTAGCTGACGATGTTGAAAGTAATGCGCCTGCTCCCGTGCAAGGGACGGTGCAAGATGATTCACGACCAGCTATGAGTAACTGTGATAGCGAGGCTAACCAAGCCTTCTATCAGATGATGAATGATTGGTTCACTCAGTATATTAGAACCAATCTGACTGTACAACAACCTCCACCTTCGGTAATTCCTTCTCAAATTCTTGATATGCCACGAGTAAATTCGGTACAGTTGAGTAGACCACCAGTTGATAAGATTAGAAAGTATGGGGCTGAAGAGTTCCGAGCTACCACAAATGATGATACTGAAAGAGCCGAATTCTGGTTGGAAGATACAATAAGAGTGTTTGATGAAATGTCTCTAAGTCTTGAGGAATGTGTAAAAGGTGCTATTTCACTTTTGAGAGAGACGACGTATCATTGGTGGAAAACTTTAATATCTGTAGTCCTGAGTGAACGGGTTACTTGGGATTTCTTTCAATCTGAATTTTGGAAGAAATATATCAGTCAGAGATTCATTGATCAGAAACGTAAAGAGTTTCTTGAGCTTAAACAAAGTCGTATGTCTGTTACTGAATACGAACGTGAATTTGTGAGATTGAGTCAGTATACCCTTGAATGTGTATCAAATGAAGCAATAATGTGCAAAAGGTTTGAAGATGGACTAAACGAAGATATCCATCTATTAGTTAGGATTTTGGAGATTAAAGAAATGGTTGTGCTCGTTGAGCGAGCTTGTAAAGCTAAAGAATTAAGTAATGAGAAAAGAAAAGCTAATTCTGAAGCTAGAGATGTTAGAAAGAGATCTTCGAGTAGATCATTTCAGTTTCGAGATGATTAAAGCCGTTCAAATGCTAATGTGGGACATTCAAATCGAGATCAAGCTAGATCGCATTTAAACTTTAGATTCCTTGCTACTTCTGTTGCAAGTGTCGGGAATGTCCGATCTGAGAGACCTGAATGTAAACACTGTGGCAAAAGACATCTGATAAATTGTAGATTGAATGGCCGAGCTTGTTTTTGATGTAGATCTCTGGATCATTTTGTAAGAGATTGTTCTGAACCTATTGAGTAAGAAAATGTACAGAATCTAAGATCGAGTAACAACTCAGCTAGAGGTAGACCTTCCAGAAATGCAAGAAATGCAAGTAGTGGTCAAAGAGCTACTCGAGATACTATTGTTAGATTTGAGGCCAAAGCACCTGCCAGAGCCTATACTATCCGAGCTCGTGAAGAAGCCTCGTCTCTAGATGTGATTACTGGTACTTTTACTCTCTATGATACTTCTGTGATTGCATTGATAGATCCTGGATCAACGCATTCTTATATTTGTATGAAATTAGTGCAGAGTAAGACTTTGTCTGTAGAGTCTACTGAATTCGTAATTAGAGTATCGAACCCCTTAGGAAAAAATGTCTTGGTTGATAAAGTTTGCAAGAATTGCCCGTTAATGATTCGAGATATTTATTTTCCTGCTGATCTGATGCTTTTACCTTTCGATGAATTTGACATAATTTTGGGAATGGATTGGTTAACTCTGCATGATGGTATTGTGAATTGCAAACGAAAAGTCATTAATTTAAGGTGTAAGAATGATGAAATAATTCGAATTGAGTCTAGTGATCTGATTGGACTATCAGCTGTGGTATCTGCAATGAAAATACAAAATTATGTGAAGAAAGGTTGTGAAGCTTACTTACCTTATGTGTTAGATTTGAAAGTGACTGATAAGAAAGTTGAATCAGTGCCTGTTGTTTGTAACTTCTCTGATGTGTTTCTTGAAGAACTACCTGGTTTGCCTCCGATTCGAGAAGTCAAGTTTGGCATTGAATTAGTACCTAATACTACTTCGATTTCAATAGCTCCGCATAGAATGGCTCCGATCGAGTTAAAGGAATTAAAATCTCAGTTGTAAGAATTGACCGATCGAGGATTTTCTAGACCGAGTTTCTCACCTTGGGGTGCTCCTGTTCTATTTGTGAAAAAGAAAGATGGCACAATGAGAATGTGTATTGGTTATAGACAGCTTAATAAAGTGACTGTAAAGAACAAATACCCTCTGCCTAGAATTGATGATTTATTCGATCAATTGAAAGGTGCTACTGTGTTTTCTAAGGTAGATCTGAGATCGGATTACTACCAGTTGCGGGTAAAGGACTCTGACATTCTGAAAGCTGCTTTCAGAACAAGGTACAAGCATTATGAATTTTTAGTTATACCTTTTGGATTGATGAATGCACCTGCTATCTTTATGGATTTGATGAATAGAATATTCAGACCGTATTTAGATCAATTTGTTGTTGTATTCATTGATGATATATTGATTATCCATGTGATGAATCTGAGCATGCTGAACATCTGAAAATAGTGCTACAGACTCTACGAGATAAACAGTTGTATGCAAAGTTTAGTAAATGTGAATTCTAGTTGCGAGAAGTTGGTTTTCTGGGTCATATTGTATCAACTTTTGGTATTCGAGTTGATCCGAGCAAGATTTCAGCTATTCTGGATTGGAAACCTTCGAGAAATGTATCTGAAGTCCATAGTTTTCTGGGACTTGCCGGTTACTACAGACGATTGGTAAAAGATTTCTCTGTGATAGCAACTCAGTTGACAAAATTACTTCAGAAAGATGTGAAATTTGAATGGTTTGAGAAATGTCAGAAAAGTTTTGATCGATTAAAAGCTCTGTTAACTGAAGCTCCGGTATTGGTACAACCTGAGTCAGGTAAAGAATTCGTTGTTTACATCGATGCTTTGTTGAATGGACTCGGTTGTCTTTTAATGCAAGAAGGAAAAGTTGTTGCTTATGCTTTGAGACAATTAAAGCCGCATGAGAAGAATTATTCGACACACGACCTTGAGTTAGCTACCATTATGTTTGCTTTGAAGATCTGGCATCATTATCTGTTTGGTGAGAAATGTCACGTGTTTTCTGATCGTAAAAGTCTGAAGTATTTAATGACGCAAAAAGATTTGAATTTACGACAAAGAAGATGGTTAGAACTGTTAAAAGACTACAAACTTGTGATTGATTATCACCCAGGAAAAGCAAATGTGGTTGCTGATGCTTTGAGTTGAAAATCGTTATTTGCAATAAATGCTCATTTAGTTCTGTCTGATGATTGTTCAGTTTTAGCTAAATTAAAAGGCAGACCTTTGTTTTTACAACAGATTATCGAATCTCAAAAGGTTGATAATGAGATTATGGCTAAACGAACTCAGTGTAATTTTGATTCTGATTCTAAATTCCGAATAGATGTTAATGACTGTCTGAGGTTCATAAATAGACTTTGTGTTCCAAAAATCCATATTTGATTCAAACGATTTTGAGTGAAGCCCATAGTAGTAGATTTTCTGTACATCCGGGAAGTACGAAAATGTATAACGATTTGAAACAACTATATTGGTGGCTGGAAATGAAAAGAGATATTTCTGACTTTGTTTCGAGATTTTTGATCTGTCAGCAAGTTAAAGCTGAGCATCAGGTGCCATCTGGGTTATTACAATGAATTATGTTTCCGGAGTGGAAATGGGATTGTGTGACCATGGATTTTGTTTCGGGTTTGCCTCTATCTCTAGAAAAGAAAGACACAATTTGGGTTGTAGTTGATCGTTTGATGAAATCATTTTATTTCGATTCGGTTTGATTATTCACTTGATAAGCTAGTTGAGTTGTATATTTATGATATTGTGAGATTGCATGGTGTGCCATTGTCAATAGTGTTTGATAGAGACCCGAGATTTACATCATGATTCTGGAAGAAATTGCAAGATGCTCTGGGTACTAAATTGCATTTTAGCAATGCTTTTCATTCGCAAATAGATGGTCAATCAGAACAGATTATTCAGATACTCGAGGATATGTTGAGATGTTGCATTCTTGAGTTTGAAGGTACATGGGAACAATACTTACCTTTAATTGAATTCGCTTAGAAGAATAGCTTTCAATCGAGTATCAAAATGGCACCGTACGAAGCCTTATACAGTAGAAAGTGTAGAACTCCGTTATACTGGTCTGAGCTCAATGAGAATAAGATTTATGGTATTGATATGATAAAAGAAATATGAACAGAAAGTGAAAATAATACGAGATAGTCTGAAGGCTGCCTCTGATCGTTAGAAATATTATGCGGATTTAAAACGAAAAGAAGTCGAATTTAAGATCTGTGATAAAGTGTTTCTGAAAGTATCTATGAAAGAAACTGCTTCGATTTGGTAAAAAGGGGAAGTTGAGTCCAAGGTTCATTGGACCGTATGAAATCATCGAGCGAGTTGGACCGGTTGCTTATAGATTGAGGCTACCATCTGAGTTGGAAAGCACAGATCTGATCCGTCCCATATGCTATCCCCTTTTAAAATTGAGATTCCATCTGATATGACTTACGAAGAAAAGTCGATCCGTATTTTAGCTCGCGAGATTAAAGAATTGTGAAACAAGAAAATTTCGTTAGTTAAAGTGATGTGGCATCGACACGGTGTTGAAGAGGCCACATGGGAGCCTGAAGATTCAATGAGACAACAATATCCGAATCTGTTTAACGGTAAGATTTTCTGGGACGAAAATCCCTAAGGGGGGAGAATTGTAATAGTCAAGTTTTGACCCTAGCCGGAATAATGGTTTTGGGACCACAAATCCAAGTCCAAAAAATATTTTAATATTATTTTCTGTGTCTGTGATATGTGAATTTACATCTGTGAAATTTTCGTGATTTAATTTGTCTGTTTCTGTGCTTAATTATGAAAAAGGATTAAATCGTGTAAAGTGTAAAAGTTGTGTGCTAGATGCTAAAGCACCTTTTTGGCTTGGCTTTTAAAATAAAGGTCCTTGCATGTCAATTGCACCATTGTACTAATGCATGGACAACTATGGACACTAGTGGATGGAATTTTTATTTGTTAATTAAAGGGCAAAATTGGAAAATGAATATTAATGTATATTATAATGAAATGAAAACATGAAATTGGCCATGTTATCATGCATATAGCCGAAAGTCAAAGAAAAAGAAAAAGGAGAAAGCCATTTTAGGTTTCGACACTTTGATTTCTTGATTAAGGTACGATTTTAACTTGGTTTTTGATAATTTCTACGTTTCTGTGATCGTTGCTTCGTGTTCTTCAAAACCCATGTTTGAATTTCTGATTTTTTTGAATATTATGAAATGTGCCATTGATGATTATATGATCTTTGAAATGTCTTTATATGGATTAAGAAAGATATAGTTGAGATTATCATGTTTTATCTTTGGATTTTTGATGAAATTGAGCTATTTGGGTTTAATTGTGAAAATAATGTTTTGGGGGACTAAATTGTGAATTGAACATGTTGTATGGGCTTATATAGAAGCCATGAAAATTCGGCTAGCCCTTGTTGCAAAGAAATTTTGCATATTTGTGATTTTATGAAAAATGGACTAAATTGTCAAAGTGTGAAAATGTAAGTGCTAAAATGCAAAGTGCCCTAAATATGTGTATATGGATTATATTGAATGAAATGAATGATTGAATGGATGAATTTGTATTGCATTAGATCAAGAACAAAGAAAATCGGACTTAGATCGGGGGAAGTCCAAAATAGTTGAATAGTCGACTCGTTTTATCTGAAATCCGTCTGAGGTAAGTCAAATTACAATTACGTGTTAATTAAAATAAATTCTGCACATATAAATTGTAATCTGTATTGGATGGCCTTGAGTGCCCGTGTAACACCCCTTACCCGTGTTTGACGCCGGAACAGGGTACGAGGCATTACCGGACTTAATCACTAATCATCGTATAAAAACCGATTCATAATTTCACTCTAATTTAAAACTTTTTCAAACACATTCAAGCTATCCCTTAAAAAGAGCTTACAAGGCCCATATCATGCTTTAATTCAACCGCACACATAGGCAAGCATGCACATTCATAAATTACGTCATTTAATTAATAACATAATCAAGACTATCTACATTAAATGACTTTATGCAATAGAGACCTTCAAATAACATAGATCAGTATTTTAAGCCAATTCCTAGCAACTTAATAACAATTAAATGAGTCTCCATACATGCCAAAGACTTAAAATACTTTAAAACCTTTATATATCGATCAATAGTTTGATAGTGTGATTTAACCTCCGACGACCTCCAACCCGAGTTAACATCTACGACACTATAGGAAAAAGGAAAGGAAGGGAGTAAGCATTATAGCTTAGTAAGTAAGTATGTAAATATTAATAAACAATACATTATCATACTTTAAACAAAGTCACAATATGTTCCCAAAATATTACCATCACAAACACACATTCACTATTACAATCATAAACAGGTTCAAAATAAGCTGTCTAACAGAATACCAGCAACTAAATTATTTATTTTTGGAGCTAAAGAACTCCAAATTACAAATCGTTAATTTTCCTTGAAACTAGATTCACATATATTCTTACCATAAAATTTTCAGAATTTTTGGTCTATCCAATTAGTACAGTTTATTCATTGAAGTTACCCCTGTTTCACTACTCAACTATTCTGACCACTCTTCACTACGAATCAATTTTATCCTCGTAAAGAATTCAAAGGATGTTCATGTTTATTTCATTTGAAACTAAACTCATTAAGTAGTTCAAGAATATAAATTATATCCCTTAATTATTTTTTTAGAATTTTTAATGATTTTTCCAAGTCAGAACAGGGGATCACATAGTCATTCTGAACTAGTCTCTCAAAAACTTAAATATCTCATAATATAGAATTCCTTTTCTTGTTATGTTTCTTTTATATGAAAATAGACTCATTGAGATTTAATTTCATATCTCATTAAGCATCTAATTAAATTCCTACTATTTTTGGTGAGTTTTCAAAGTCACATCATTGCTACTGTCCAAAACAGTTTTATTGCTAATTCACTCTTTCACGCTTTCTTTGTATTAACCTCATTTTAACATACATATCACAAATCATTTTCACCACATTTCATACATCACAAGTATAGGCTCACGATTACTAGGTCACCATAAAATCATCCTCATGTATAACTTACTTGTTTATAACCTTACCACATCCCTGTCACTTAATGAACACATCATTCACATAACCAAGTTCGTGCACTTATTCATCACAAAACTCACAAAGCAGTACATAGTAAGTCTCTTGTTGAACACTTCGGATCAATCCTCGATACTTGGTGGTTTCAGCACATAGCTCCACCCATCATATAGTTCGGCTTTCTTGTACACATGGTGAACACTTAGTACCACCCATGTGACCTAGCCAGTTTATCTCGTAGCTCTCTTGTCTACATGGTGTCCTTCACCTGGAACCACGTATGCGACCTAGCTACATATATTCCGTAGCTCTCTTGTCTACATGTTGTACACATAATATCACCCATGCGACCTAGCTACATCATAATGTCTCGTAGCTCTTTTGTACACAAGATATGCACTCAGCACCATACATGTGACCTCGCTACATACCATCTGTATCATCCAATCTTTCCGAAGGTTCAACCGTGATTTCTCTCTCTTTTCCAACAATTTCACCAATCAAGTAATTATCAACAAACATATTTCCAATATTATTATAAAATATCATAATACAAGTAAAATTGATGTATTACTTACATATAAACTTACATCTCATTTAATATCAAGGCAATAACATTAAATTACACATTGCATTATTAAAAATCATATGAACTTACAATTGCTCATAATATCCATAATCCTAGAAATCACATTTATGTATGATAATTCAATGCACTTCATGTACCATAGACATATTTTTAAATCAATTCATAAACTTGCACCATAAACATTTAATTTAACATAATTCAATTAATTCACTAAATTTAACTTTCAAATATAAATTACAACATTATTGCAATATTATTATCATACCAACTTACATACTTTCTCATTTCCATGTCGAATTAATATTGAACATTTAAATCATCATAATTATACTTACTTTCAACACCTCGGAAATCATAGTAAATATATCAATTTTACATTGAAACATGCATAAATTAATGCTTATTATACATATGAACTTACCTCGATACTAAAATGGACATTTTACCAACTTTCCCAATTTTCGATTTTTCTGCCATTCTAGATTCAAATATCGTTTTCCGAGATTATTGAGCTTGGAAAGCTTGAAAACCCTAGCCATGGCTTCCCCCATGCTAATTTCGGCCTCCATGAAAGATAAGTCAATTTTGGCTTTATTTTCCCTTTTTACTTCTTTTAATTACCAAATGACTAAAATGCCCTTAAGGCCTTTCTTTAAAATTTTGTCCTATTCATACCCATTTTTGTCCAAACGAAATATAATGATCTAATTACCATTTAAGGACCTCCTCTTTAAACCCCCATTTTAGTCAAGTACTTATGAATTAGAACACATATTTTGCAACTTTCGCAATTTAGTCCTAAAAGTCCAATTAAGCACTTTATCAGTAAAATTACTTAACGATATTTTTACACAATATTTTAATCAATAAATAAACCTTAAAACTTAATCGGAATAAATTTTTTGACTTCGAATTCATGGTTCTAAAACCATTGTTCCGTTTAGGCCCTAAATCGGGCTGTTACAGCAACTTCTGCAAATAAGTCCTAATAGGCAAATTAAACATGCAATCTATAAAATTTCTTATCAATACTCTAACCCATGCATCTAATCACTCGGTAAATCATAAAAATTAATCGAAATAAACTTTTCTATTTCAGATTTGTGGTTTCGCAACCACTATTCCATTTAGGCCCTATTTCGAGATGTTACAGCCTGATGAATATCTTTGGAGTAAAGTGTGATAATATGATAATATTTCAAAAGCTCTGTATGTTCCTAAGCAAAGTTTACATCTGTCTGAGACATCGTGTAAGACCGTGTCTAGGACACAGGCCTTGATTGATATTTACGTGTAAGACCATGTCTAGGACATCAGCATCGTATCTGATTTCGTGTAAGATCCTATCTGGGACAGAGGAATCGATATTGAATTACATGTAAGACCACGTCTGGGACGTCGGCATTGTACTTGTTTATGAGCATCTGTATCGGTTCTGACCCGTTTGATGATATCGTACGAAATTTGAGGTTGAGTATATGAAATGTATAACCTATGCAGGTACGTTTGTATCGTACTAGATTTCTGAATATGAAAAACTTTGTCTTTGCAAAATCTGTATGGAAATGAAGCATGTCATATATGCAAACAAAGGAGCATGGTTAAGTTTATGAATTATTCTATGAAATGGTTATGAATTTATATGGTTGAATTGTACTTATATACTTTAGTAGTTAGACCAATTGTATTTGGCTTACTAAGCTCTTCGTAGCTTACTCTGTGTGTTTACTATCTGTTTTACAGTTATTGTAGCTACTGAAGGCTCGGGGATAGTCTAGGACCGTCACCACACTATCGATCTCATTTTGGTACTTTTGAAAGTGTAAATATTTTAAAGTATGGCATGTATAGGCTAGAAGGTTTATGTATATAAGTTTTTATGTGTATATATTATGCCATGGGAGTTGGCTAACAATGATGAGTTGTGTATAGTTTTGGTGTATATTTGTAATGTACTAAGTTCTAATGTGTTTTGGTCATTCTTAAGCATGGAATTGGTTGGAAATTTTGGTATGAATGTTGTATATTGTTGCTTGTAAGATTGGACCCAAAAAGCGGTGGCAAATTGGCTTTAACCAAGCTGCTTGGTGCCACACGGTCAGGGTACACGGGCATGCCTTGTGGCCGTGTAAGAAAAGCAATACTCTTCTAAGAATCACATGTCTGGACACACGGGCGTGTCATATTGCCGTGGGCTAAAATCAGTAGCTAGCTAAGTATCACACGGCCATAGTACACGGGCGTGTCTGTTGGCCGTGTGAAAAAGTCAATATAGGACCTCGTTTTAGCACGGTTGGATCATATGGGCGTGTTTAGTGCCCGTGTGTGTCACACGGCTTAGTCACACGGGCGTGTGAATTTAACAGTTTTGAAAGATTTGGTTAAGTTCTGAAAATTCTGAATGTGTTGGTTTTAGTCCAGACCTTTCTTAAAAGTACATTTTAGGTCTTGTAGACCATCTTAAGAGATGATTGCTTATGAAATGATGTTATATGATATTTTTGATTCTTGAATTGGTTTGAAATGTTCTGTCTGTCTAGTAATGCCTTGTAACCCTAATTCGATGTCGATTACGGGTTAGGGGTGTTAGATTGTCTTTTAGCGATATGTGTCATTATTGATTTGGCCAAATGTGTTGGCTTGTAATGGTAATTGGTTCATTTTGTAAATGACCATTTGGTATTGGCTAATATTGGTTAAGTATATATACAAATGATGATGGCTTCCATGGATGTGGTTATTGCATGATTTGTGATGATAAGTATGAGATGTTGCATTGATAGAAATTAGCTTGAAATTGATGTGTGGATGCCTTGGTTGTTGCTGAATTGGTAGTGTGTATATGCTTGGCTTGGTGTTGTTTGATGTTGTGTAGGTTAGTGCAAGTAAGGGTGGCAAAAAGGCTTGGTAAATAGCCTTATTTTTGTCCACACGGGTAGACACATGGGCGTGTGTCTAGGCTGTGTGTGACACACAGCTTGCCCTATGGGTGTGTGATATGGCTGTGTGTCCCCTGTACTGTAAATTTTAGCTTTGAATTGGCCACACGGGCAGAGACACGACCGTGTGTCTCAGCCGTGTGAAGGACATGCTCCATGGACATGGGCGTCTGCCCAGGGCGTGTGCCTTGGCCGTGTGACCCTAATTTGTTGATGATGTCATAAACAGAGAGTTACACGGGCAGAGTTACACGGGCTGAGGACACGGGCGTGTCCAAAGCCACACAGGCGTGTGATACCACACGGCCTACCCACACAGGCGTGTAACCTTCTACAGCATGAAAATTTTCTAAGTGTTGTAAAAAATTTGAAAGTTCTTAGTTTAGTCCCGAAACGCTTCCAAAGCACGTTTTGGGCCTCATAGGCTAGTTAAGGGATGATATGAATGTTTATGAAAATTTTTAAAATTTGAGTGGAAATTCATGTCTCGGTTTTGAATGTTCGTTTGTGTAACACCCTAAATCTAGCCTAGACGTTATGGCCGAATCTACGATGTCATATCGAAGTGTTTTTTTGAAAAATATAATTTCATTGGAAACCCGTCCTATATTAAAACCTTTTTGCTCTTTTAACGAAAATTTAGGATATCTTGTTCATTGTTTAGACTCAAGTCGGTTTAGCAAAATGTTGATCCTATTAGATTGTTATTACATTTTAAAATAATGTTTGTTGTGGAAGCTTTCAAAATATGTTGTATAAACATAGTGTTTTAGAAAATGTTTATATATATTTTTTAAAACCCATAGGCTAATACTTAGCAGATATAAATCAAAGTTATAAATCCCAAATTAAAATAAAAACTTAAAGAGGCCTTATTACAAACAAACACCCAAATTAAATTACTTAAAAATTAAAGGTTAAAAAGGGAAGCAAATGCGGTTGTGTGGCCACATTCGAGTCCCTCGCAGCACCGATCCGCCTAAGGATTACCTGCGCAGAAATCAGAAAGGGTGAGTTTATGAAAACTCTATGTGTAATCTCTTAACAACAGTCAGTCATACAGTAGGCAATTACAGACTGGGCCTAAGCCTGCTTCAGTAACAGTTTAATTTCAGTTAGAGCCTAGCCTATTACAGTATCAGAATCAGTGTATGCCTTAGCCCAATTCAGTAGCGGTCACAGTATAGATATGCAATCAGAAATCCTACCCAACTAGCCTCTGCACACCACTCCGTCCAACCCTACACACCATGTGGGGATAAAATCAACCCATCCATCCCTACAAACCAAAAATAGCACCAGTTGTGGCACTAACAGAAACTACAGCAGAGTTGCTAGAACAGTACACTTCCTCCAATCATAATAACCCATCCCTATGCAACACGTCATAAGATCATGCATGTATACAACATATATATATAATGGCATGTGCAGTACAGACATACAACCCATAAGGGCATAATAGTCACTTTACCTCATAGGGGGATAATAATTATTTATGAATTTTAGGGTCGAGGTATGCTTACTGACCCCAACGATAGGTCCACAATCATCTCGAGCGACCTGTGCAACCTTAACAGTCAAACAGTACAAATGGGCCCAAGGCCCACAATACAGGCCCATGTGGGCCCACGTGCCCGTGTGGCCCACTATGCCCAAAAATGGCCCTGGCCTTGTGAACTACATAGCCCAGCTCAATATTCTCCATACTTTCATGTGGTTTACCCGTATGGGGCCCACTAGTTCGTGGGACCCGCGCGGCACTTGTTTTCCCAATATGGCCCAAATCGGCCTAAGCCCATGAGGTCACTCATGGTGGCCTTTACGATCAAATGCCCACGTTTATGCGTTCAAACTACCACACAAGCGAGCGCACGCTCGTATAGTGTCTACGATCACCTATTCCGGCTTTTGTCGATTTATGATAATGGTAGTGTGATTACACACATGATTGCAAAAATGTGTTACAGGCCCACGAGTATTCCAAACTTATCACAATCAGAACTTTGGCTAAACACTTAGCCAATGAATTGAAAAGTACCCTAGCCAACACTTGCTTAAGAAATTACCTATTACTCGCTTTGATCGATCACCCTGAAACTGTTGCAAGAGATCTAATCACAAGGCCCAAAGGGTTTCATGCACTCCAAAAAAACTTATCAACCATCAAACAACAGAACAGTTTGAACTAGTTGGACAATCACTTACTGAAAACGTAATCTCTAGACAAGAAGGGAAGAATATTCAGCCTACACCCATAAGAGCCGGAAGTACACAAATGATAGCTATTCACCCATAAGCTAGCTATTCACCGGTAAGATTTTCGGGGACGAAATTTCTTAAGTGGGGGAGAGTTGTGACAGCCCAAAACTGACCCTAGTCGGGAAGTGGTTTCGGGACTGCTAAACCGAGTCTTATAAATAATTAAAAGCTATATTCTGTGTTTATAATGTGAGTAAATGCATGTGTGAAAGTTTCATGCATTAATTTGATCATCTTTATGTGAATTTTGTTATATGGACTTATATGAAACTTTGTTGGAAAGTGAGAGGCTAATTTACAATGGTCTAATAGTACATGCATTGAAAGGAGTGGTTTTGCATGTCAATTTACCCATGTTAAATATAGTGGCCGGCCAAGGAAGGAATATGCTCCACTAATTCAAAAATTAAAATAATTTTGTATTAGCATATGATTTAATAATTGAAATAAAAGGAATTAAATAAAAGAGAAGAAGGAGGATGGTGTTCATCTTCTTCTCATACCTCCCTCAAGCCGAAACAAGGAGAAAAAAAGGAAGGGGAAAACTTACCTAGAGCAATTCGGCATTCATCTTTAGCTATTAGGAGGTAAGCTTTGAATTTGTTGATTTGGCTTTATAATATGCTAAGTTCAATGGTGGATGCACTCTTGGTAATGTCAAGGAAGTTGAGATTTCTTATGGTGAATTGAGCAATATGCCAAATGATTAAGTGTTGGAATTAGGGGTTATCTCATGTTGTATGGAACAATGGGAGAGTGACTAGAATGGGGTAAAGATTTTTGGATGAGTGGCTTAGAGGAGCCTAGTACATTCGGTCAAAGATTGAGCCTATATAGAATGTAAATTTCTTCCTCTATGATTATGTTCCTTGCATGTTAAATGGTTCTTGATAGGACCAAAGGATTGATCAATAGGCATTAAAAGGCTAAATGTGTGAATTTAAGGTATAAGAACCTATAGGTAATTACATAGGTAATGTTGGAAATTAATGTAGTGTATTCGGCCATGTAGAGTATATCCTAGAGATATTATGTTTAATTCTCTATAATCGGCTAAATGGGTGATAATGGGTTATAATGTTGAATTGAATTATATGTATAAGTGGTTAGCAAAGTGATAAAACTACCGAATTTAATTAGTAAATGTGTTCTAAGCTTGATGAATTTTGAGATGCGATTGGGAGTAAATTTGTCATGAGCATTCCTTGTTAATAATAAATATGATAAATGTATATATATATATAGCTGAATGTGATATGTGTGAATTATATGTTAAATCAAGGCTTGGTAAGCTAGCTATTAAGGTGAAATGCTAATGTTAGTATTTGATTTGGTAATAATCTGTTTGGGGACAGCAGCAGTAAGGTGATTTTGGAAAATCGCCATAAATTATAGGAGTTGAATTAGAAGCTGAGTGAATTATGTCATTAAAGCTTGAAGAGTCTATTTTCTTACAAAAGAAACTATAAAAACAAAAGAGTTACCGATCTTGAGATATTTGAAGCATCGTGGGGCTGAGTCATAATGACTGCTGGATTACCTGTTCTGTTTTTAGAAAATCATTATAAATTGTACAAAAATGATTATAAGATAAAATTTATATGCTTAGACTCCTTAATGAGTCTAGTTTCTAATGAGATCAAATACAACACATTTTGAATTCTGTAAAGTGAGAAATAGGATTCGTAGTGAAGAGTGGTCAGAATAGTCAAACAGTGAACAGGGGAAACTTTAAGAAAAATCTGGTATTGATTGGCCAAGCCTAAAATTCTGAAAATTTTATGGATGGAAGATATACGAGTCTATACTCAGGGAAAATTAACGGCAAGTGATTTGGAGTTTAGTAGCTCCAGTTATAAGTAATTTAGTAACTACTACTCAGGAAAACAGCTCGTAGTGAATATGTGATTCTGTTGTAAACATTAATGAAAGTTTGCCGATGAATTATTTATTGATTAATATAAAGCTTACTATAATCTATGTGTGTGAAAGTCGGATCAATATATATATTATTCTGAAAGTAATACTTGAATAGTCGATTAATGACTATTTTAAATTTTGTTGAACTTAAGCTCAAGAGCAAAGGGGAACTAGATCCGATAAAGGGAAGGAAAAAGTAATTGAATAGCCGTTGAAGTCGTTCGACGACATTTGAGGTAAGTCTTCGAGTAATGACCCTACTTGAATTATATTGAAATGAATAGTCATACTATGACGGATAGTCGAATGTGCTTAGAGACTATGTTATAAAGCCAATTGAAATTATGCTCTTTGTGTGCGGCTACTGAGCCGAAATTTGAAAGGTTTAATAAATGTTTTGTGTTTGAGCCTTAGTAACGAAGAAATGATATGGATGTGTTATGATTATTGACATATGTGTGCATGAACATTGGATTATATCCGGGCTAAGACCCGAAGGCAATTATGCGAGTTGACATATCCGGGCTAAGACCCGAAGGCAATTATGCGAGTTGATATATCCGGGTTATGACCCGAAGGCAATTATGCGAGTTGACATATCCGGGCTAAGACCCGAAGGCAATTATGCGAGTTGATATATCCGGGCTATGACCCGAAGGCAATTATGCGGGATGATATATCCGGGCTAAGACCCGAAGGCAATTATGCGAGTTCATATGTCCGGGTTAAGACCCGAAGGCAAATATGTTTGCGGCTGTATTCGGTTAAATACCGAAGAAACTTGGGTTTGAATGTGAGCGTTTTGTGCTGTAACTAATTTAATAAATATGCTCGACCAACCCGAACGATACGGTATGTTTGCATGTGCATTGGAAAAGTCGATTCATTTTAAATAGTATTCGTGTGATCGGCTAACGAATTTTTCGGCTTTTAGAAAGGTTGATACCTTGTGTATATATGTTGATGAAGTATGATTATGTAAATGTGTGTTATTAAAGTGACTTAGTTAGCTATGTGAATGTAATACTGTAGTTAAAGCCGATTTCATTACTTGAGACTTACTAAGCTTAAAATGCTTACCCGGTTGCTTTGGCTCTCTGTTTTATAGATTTTGTTCGTTAGCTATCGGATTCGGGATCAGCGAAGTCGAAGTCATCTACACTATCAAGCTCTTTTGGTACTCTTTAGTTGAACTCTGGATATGGCATGTATAGGACTACCCCCTGTTGTTTAAGTTCTTTTGTGATGTATGTGTGTAAAGCCATGCGAAAATGGCTTGTAGAAGTGGAGTATGGCATTAGACCATTTGTGTTTATGTATGTATATATATGGTTTCACGATGTGACTATGGATTGAAATGGAAGTGTTGGGCTAATGATCAGCCATTGGAATGGCTAAATATGATCACATGTGGACCTATGTATGGCAAAACCCTAGTTGGTCCATGGTAACCACAAAATAGGTAAAGTTTACCTTGAAAACAGATTTTGACAGCAACTGTGGTGTAGAATTGAAAAATCACATAAATTCGTAGGAGTGGAATTAAATAGTGAATAAATTATGTAATCGAACCTTGATGAACCTACTTTCATATGGAAGTAACGAAACAATCATATGAACAGTACAGTAAGAGATATTCGGGTTCTTGTGGAACGGGGCCAGAACAGTTTCTGGATTCTCTGTTCCGCCTTTGGAAATTCACTATAAATTGACCAGAGATAATTAGGGGTCATACCATATATGCATGGTTTCCTCTCTGAGTCTAGTTTTCATAGAAACAAACGGCATCAGTATTGAAGCTCTGTGCAGAGAGATATCCAAGTCGTAATGGGAAGAGGTCAGTGTAGTCGACCCCTGTAACATGGGAGACTTTGACCAATAAACTGTACTAATTGGCTCGACCAAAAATTCTAGAAAAAAATATATAGGTGGGGACATGAGTCTAGTTTCAGGGAAAAATCACAAAACTGATTTTCGAGTTGTGAAACTCAAGATATGAATTTTGAAGCGACTAGTACTCAGACTGGGCAGTGTCTGGAAAAATTTTTAAAAGTCTGTCAGCACCTCGTATTCGACCCCGGTGACGGTCTCGGGTTCGGGGTGTTACAATTTGATTTGTGACAGCCCAAAACTGACCCTAGTCGGGAAGTGGTTTCGGGACTGCTAAACCGAGTCTTATAAATAATTAAAAGCTATATTCTGTGTTTATAATGTGAGTAAATGCATGTGTGAAAGTTTCATGCATTAATTTGATCATCTTTATGTGAATTTTGTTATATGGACTTATATGAAACTTTGTTGGAAAGTGAGAGGCTAATTTACAATGGTCTAATAGTACATGCATTGAAAGGAGTGGTTTTGCATGTCAATTTACCCATGTTAAATATAGTGGCCGGCCAAGGAAGGAATATGCTCCACTAATTCAAAAATTAAAATAATTTTGTATTAGCATATGATTTAATAATTGAAATAAAAGGAATTAAATAAAAGAGAAGAAGGAGGATGGTGTTCATCTTCTTCTCATACCTCCCTCAAGCCGAAACAAGGAGAAAAAAAGGAAGGGGAAAACTTACCTAGAGCAATTCGGCATTCATCTTTAGCTATTAGGAGGTAAGCTTTGAATTTGTTGATTTGGCTTTATAATATGCTAAGTTCAATGGTGGATGCACTCTTGGTAATGTCAAGGAAGTTGAGATTTCTTATGGTGAATTGAGCAATATGCCAAATGATTAAGTGTTGGAATTAGGGGTTATCTCATGTTGTATGGAACAATGGGAGAGTGACTAGAATGGGGTAAAGATTTTTGGATGAGTGGCTTAGAGGAGCCTAGTACATTCGGTCAAAGATTGAGCCTATATAGAATGTAAATTTCTTCCTCTATGATTATGTTCCTTGCATGTTAAATGGTTCTTGATAGGACCAAAGGATTGATCAATAGGCATTAAAAGGCTAAATGTGTGAATTTAAGGTATAAGAACCTATAGGTAATTACATAGGTAATGTTGGAAATTAATGTAGTGTATTCGGCCATGTAGAGTATATCCTAGAGATATTATGTTTAATTCTCTATAATCGGCTAAATGGGTGATAATGGGTTATAATGTTGAATTGAATTATATGTATAAGTGGTTAGCAAAGTGATAAAACTACCGAATTTAATTAGTAAATGTGTTCTAAGCTTGATGAATTTTGAGATGCGATTGGGAGTAAATTTGTCATGAGCATTCCTTGTTAATAATAAATATGATAAATGTATATATATATAGCTGAATGTGATATGTGTGAATTATATGTTAAATCAAGGCTTGGTAAGCTAGCTATTAAGGTGAAATGCTAATGTTAGTATTTGATTTGGTAATAATCTGTTTGGGGACAGCAGCAGTAAGGTGATTTTGGAAAATCGCCATAAATTATAGGAGTTGAATTAGAAGCTGAGTGAATTATGTCATTAAAGCTTGAAGAGTCTATTTTCTTACAAAAGAAACTATAAAAACAAAAGAGTTACCGATCTTGAGATATTTGAAGCATCGTGGGGCTGAGTCATAATGACTGCTGGATTCCCTGTTCTGTTTTTAGAAAATCATTATAAATTGTACAAAAATGATTATAAGATAAAATTTATATGCTTAGACTCCTTAATGAGTCTAGTTTCTAATGAGATCAAATACAACACATTTTGAATTCTGTAAAGTGAGAAATTGGATTCGTAGTGAAGAGTGGTCAGAATAGTCAAACAGTGAACAGGGGAAACTTTAAGAAAAATCTGGTATTGATTGGCCAAGCCTAAAATTCTGAAAATTTTATGGATGGAAGATATACGAGTCTATATTCAGGGAAAATTAACGGCAAGTGATTTGGAGTTTAGTAGCTCCAGTTATAAGTAATTTAGTAACTACTGCTCAGGAAAACAGCTCGTAGTGAATATGTGATTCTGTTGTAAACATTAATGAAAGTTTGCCGATGAATTATTTATTGATTAATATAAAGCTTACTATAATCTATGTGTGTGAAAGTCGGATCAATATATATATTATTCTGAAAGTAATACTTGAATAGTCGATTAATGACTATTTTAAATTTTGTTGAACTTAAGCTCAAGAGCAAAGGGGAACTAGATCCGATAAAGGGAAGGAAAAAGTAATTGAATAGCCGTTGAAGTCGTTCGACGACATTTGAGGTAAGTCTTCGAGTAATGACCCTACTTGAATTATATTGAAATGAATAGTCATACTATGACGGATAGTCGAATGTGCTTAGAGACTATGTTATAAAGCCAATTGAAATTATGCTCTTTGTGTGCGGCTACTGAGCCGAAATTTGAAAGGTTTAATAAATGTTTTGTGTTTGAGCCTTAGTAACGAAGAAATGATATGGATGTGTTATGATTATTGACATATGTGTGCATGAACATTGGATTATATCCGGGCTAAGACCCGAAGGCAATTATGCGAGTTGACATATCCGGGCTAAGACCCGAAGGCAGTTATGCGAGTTGATATATCCGGGTTATGACCCGAAGGCAATTATGCGAGTTGACATATCCGGGCTAAGACCCGAAGGCAATTATGCGAGTTGATATATCCGGGCTATGACCCGAAGGCAATTATGCGGGATGATATATCCGGGCTAAGACCCGAAGGCAATTATGCGAGTTCATATGTCCGGGTTAAGACCCGAAGGCAAATATGTTTGCGGCTGTATTCGGTTAAATACCGAAGAAACTTGGGTTTGAATGTGAGCGTTTTGTGCTGTAACTAATTTAATAAATATGCTCGACCAACCCGAACGATACGGTATGTTTGCATGTGCATTGGAAAAGTCGATTCATTTTAAATAGTATTCGTGTGATCGGCTAACGAATTTTTCGGCTTTTAGAAAGGTTGATACCTTGTGTATATATGTTGATGAAGTATGATTATGTAAATGTGTGTTATTAAAGTGACTTAGTTAGCTATATGAATGTAATACTGTAGTTAAAGCCGATTTCATTACTTGAGACTTACTAAGCTTAAAATGCTTACCCGGTTGCTTTGGCTCTCTGTTTTATAGATTTTGTTCGTTAGCTATCGGATTCGGGATCAGCGAAGTCGAAGTCATCTACACTATCAAGCTCTTTTGGTACTCTTTAGTTGAACTCTGGATATGGCATGTATAGGACTACCCCCTGTTGTTTAAGTTCTTTTGTGATGTATGTGTGTAAAGCCATGCGAAAATGGCTTGTAGAAGTGGAGTATGGCATTAGACCATTTGTGTTTATGTATGTATATATATGGTTTCACGATGTGACTATGGATTGAAATGGAAGTGTTGGGCTAATGATCAGCCATTGGAATGGCTAAATATGATCACATGTGGACCTATGTATGGCAAAACCCTAGTTGGTCCATGGTAACCACAAAATAGGTAAAGTTTACCTTGAAAACAGATTTTGACAGCAACTGTGGTGTAGAATTGAAAAATCACATAAATTCGTAGGAGTGGAATTAAATAGTGAATAAATTATGTAATCGAACCTTGATGAACCTACTTTCATATGGAAGTAACGAAACAATCATATGAACAGTACAGTAAGAGATATTCGGGTTCTTGTGGAACGGGGCCAGAACAGTTTCTGGATTCTCTGTTCCGCCTTTGGAAATTCACTATAAATTGACCAGAGATAATTAGGGGTCATACCATATATGCATGGTTTCCTCTCTGAGTCTAGTTTTCATAGAAACAAACGGCATCAGTATTGAAGCTCTGTGCAGAGAGATATCCAAGTCGTAATGGGAAGAGGTCAGTGTAGTCGACCCCTGTAACATGGGAGACTTTGACCAATAAACTGTACTAATTGGCTCGACCAAAAATTCTAGAAAAAAATATATAGGTGGGGACATGAGTCTAGTTTCAGGGAAAAATCACAAAACTGATTTTCGAGTTGTGAAACTCAAGATATGAATTTTGAAGCGACTAGTACTCAGACTGGGCAGTGTCTGGAAAAATTTTTAAAAGTCTGTCAGCACCTCGTATTCGACCCCGGTGACGGTCTCGGGTTCGGGGTGTTACAATTTGATTGGTATCAGAGCTACGGTTTAGTCGATTCTAGGACTACCGTAATGTGTTGGGGTCTAGCTATACATGCCATTTTATGTGATTAATTGATAGTGTGGTGATTTCTGACATTTGCAAATGTGTTTATTTATAGTAATGGATCCCTATCCCGACCGAGCGGTAGCTGATGATCTTGAGAGTGTAGCGCCTGCTCCCGCACAAGGGACAGCGCCGGTGGACTCTCAACCTAATGCGAGTAACCCGAATGATGAAGCTAGACAAGCTTTCTATAGCGTGATGAATGATTGGTTCAACCAATACATTCGAACTAACACGGCTGTTCCACAACCTCCATTCCCGACAAACACCACCCCCGCACCTACAATACCACCGGTAACTGACCAAATAAGGTCAAATAAGCCCCCAGTTGACCGAATCCGAAAACATGGGGCTACTGAATTTAAAGCTACGGATAGCGACGATGCCGAGCAAGCTGAATTTTGGTTGGACAACACTATCCGGGTACTCGATGAGCTATCTTGTACACCCGATGAATGCCTAAAGTGTGCTATCTCCTTGCTACGTGATTCTGCCTACTATTGGTGGAGTACTCTGACTTCTGTTGTGCCCCGGGAGCAAGTAACTTGGGAGTTTTTCCAAACTGAGTTTCGGAAAAAGTATATCAGTCAGAGATTTGTTGATCAAAAACGGAAGGAATTTCTCGAGCTTAAGCAAGTTCTATGTCAGTTACTGATTACGAGCGAAAATTTGTTAGACTTAGTAGATACGCTCGGGAATGTGTTTCGTCCGAGGCTGTCATGTGTAAACGCTTCGAAGATGGGCTGAATGAAGATATAAAAATGTTCGTTGGCATTCTTGAAATACGAGAGTTCGTAGTACTTGTCGAGCGAGCTTGTAAAGCCGAAGAGCTTAGAAAGGAAAAACAAAAAGTTGATGTGGGAACCGGGGAGTTTCGTAAAAGATTCTCGGGAAAGTCTCTTCAACAGGCATCGAAGAAATTTCGAGATGATGTGGGCCGGTCTAAAAGCACTTCGAGCCTTTTTAGACGAGATCGTGATCGACCCCCTGTGGGTACACGAGGCACTTCAGTCGCCAGTGTTGGGAATGAACGTCGAGGCCGAACGGAATGTCGACATTGCGGTAAATGGCATTTGGGGAGTTGTAGATTCCATGACCGCTCCTGTTACAAGTGCGGATCAGTGGACCACTTCATTAAAGATTGCCCGAGGCTGTCCGAACAGAATGTAAATCAGAGTGGGAAACCGGGTGCTACCACTGCTCGAGGTAGACCATCTAGAAATATGGGCAATGCTAGTGGTGGTCAGAGAGGATCTAGAGATGCTACGACCAGATCCGAGGCTCGTGCACCTGCTAGAGCATATGCTATACGTGCCCGCGAGGATGCTTCTTCGCCTGATGTTATTACTGGTACTTTTACTCTCTTTGATACTAATGTAATTGCTTTGATTGACCCCGGTTCTACTCATTCTTACATATGTGAAACCTTAGCATCCAGTAAGACTTTACCTATTGAGTCTACTGAGTTTGTAATTCGGGTGTCAAATCCCTTGGGTCGTTATGTACTTGTCGACAAAGTGTGTAAGAAATGTCCCCTAGCAATTCGAGGTTCCTGTTTTCCAGCGGACTTGATGCTTTTGCCGTTTGATGAATTTGATGTTATCCTTGGGTTGGATTGGTTGACCGTGCATGATGCGATTGTGAATTGCAAGAGCAAGACTATTGATTTGAGGTGCGCAAGTAACGAAGTAGTCCGAATTGAGTCCGCGGACTTGGAGGGGATGCCAGCTGTTATATCAGCAATGTTGGCACAGAAATATGTAAGAAAAGGGTGCGAAGCATACCTTGCGTATGTACTTGGTGACAAAGAATTAGAAAAGAAACCCGAATCTGTGCCGGTGGTTTGTGAATACCCGGATGTTTTTCCGGAAGAATTACCGGGTTTACCACCTGTTCGGGAGGTAGAGTTTGGTATTGAGCTTGTACCTGGGACTACGCCGATCTCGATAGCTCCGTATCGTATGGCACCAACCGAGTTAAAAGAGTTGAAAGCTCAGCTGCAAGAATTGACGGATAGAGGTTTCGCTCGGCCAAGTTTCTCACCTTGGGGTGCACCAGTATTGTTCGTAAAAAGAAGGATGGAACCATGAGGTTGTGCATTGACTATCGTCAACTGAATAAAGTGACGATAAAGAATAAATATCCATTACCGCGTATCGATGATTTGTTTGATCAACTAAAGGGGGCCTCAGTGTTCTCAAAAATAGATTTGAGATCGGGTTATTATCAGTTGCGGATTCGAGATTCAGACGTACCCAAAACTGCTTTCAGAACGAGGTACGGTCACTACGAATTCTTAGTGATGCCGTTTGGGCTCACTAATGCCCCGGCAGTATTTATGGATTTGATGAATCGGATCTTCAGACCATATTTGGATCGGTTCGTAGTTGTGTTCATTGATGACATCTTGGTCTATTCAAGAGATGAGACCGAACATGCTGAGTGGAACACTTGTACCTTTCAGACAACAATAAAATAGGCAGATATTAGATGAAACTATTAGTGCGACGAAAGAGAGAAAGAGAGAGAAAAGGAATAACCACGTACCCTCACACCTGATTAGTCGAATATCAATAGTCCAAAACTAAAAGTATAGAAGGAGAGAATGGGGTACTCGGCTACAATACTAAGATGAAGAGAGGAAAAAAGTGCAAGAAGCAATCGATCAAGGTAATAGTGTGGAAAAGAGTGAGGATCAGTTAATACAGAAGCCTCGAATGAGAGGAAGAAGAAAAGAAGAGAAGAGGTTTAGCTAAAGCAAACCCATTTGAGGAAAGGAAGAAGAAACAAGGGTATTCAACAATGGGTTGTGGAGGGAGAAAAAGAGTGTTGGTAAAAAACAGAGCACAAAACGTAACACAAGAATACCTGAATGGTCAAGCAACATATGGGCTTAACAAATAAAAGCAAATAAGTAATAGAGAACTATTTGGTAGAAATCGTAAAATGGAAAGAATAGACAAAATCAACAATTGAGAGAATGGTTAATTCAGTCAAAATTTCTGTGCACCTACTAGCCAATTTCGACACCACTCCACCACTTTCAAATCCCACATAAACCTCCTAAAATCACTCTACCATTATCTCCTCAACCACCGAATTCAAACTCTACTCAACTAGTAGAGTTTCGGTCAACCTCAACTTCCCACATGGTAGAGCAGCAAAATAAACACACCTTGTGCACAACAGGACTCGAACTCAAGACCTTTAGTTACAGTGACACGCCACTTATCCCCTAGACCAGCAGACCCTTTCTGTCATGCAACACTCACATTAGTTTATAAGCCTACTAACTAAAAGAAAGGGTTTATTAGTTAAAAACAAAATTTTTGCAAAGGGCCAGACTTGAACCCAATACTTCTCAGGTACTTCCCAGAACAGTTAACCATTAAAGCAGATACATAGTTGTGTGTCAAACCATATGAAAACAATTATTAAAGATTTGGGGCATTACAAGTCTACCCCCTAAAAGAAAATTTCAATCTCGAAATTTACCTGGTTAAAATAGATAAGGGTGTTATTGTCATGTCGCCTCTTTGGGTTCCCATATTGCCTCCTTTGAGCTGTGATTTTGCGAAAATACCTTAACTAGTGGGATAGACTTCTTCCTTAACAATCTTGCATCACGCTCTAGAATCTGAACTGGATCCTCCTCGAAAGTTAGATCCAGACTAACGTCTATCTCCTCAGTCGAGATAATATGTGTTGGATCAGAGCAATAATGCTTTAGCATAGAGACGTGGAACACATCATGAATCTGGTCCAACTCTGGAGGTAACAAATTTGATAGGCAACTGGTCCCATACGTCTCAGTATGCGGTAAGGTCCAATGAACCTAAGGCTTAGCTTGCCCTTCCGTCCAAACCTCAGTACCTTCTTCCATGGCGAGACCTTGAGAAACACTAAGTCCTCTACAGAAAACTCAATCTCCTTATGTTTTAGATCCGCATACAACTTCTGTCTATCTGATGCTGCCTTCACTCGATCCTAAATTAGTTTAACTTTATCTTCGGTATTAGAAACCAACTCAGGGCCCAGAACATGCCGTTCACCCAACTCAGTCTAACACGAAGAAGTACGACACCTACAACCATATAATGCGTCGTAAGGTGCCATCTGTATGCTAGACTGGTAGCTATTGTTATATGCAAAATCTGCTAAAGGCAAATAATCCTCCCAACTGCCTTAGAACTTTATCACATAACTCCTTAATATGTCCTCTAGTACCTGAATCACCCTCTCTGACTAACCATCTGTCTGAGGATGGAACGTAGTACTGAAGTCCAATCTTGTACCCAATACTTCATGCAGCTTCTTCCAGAACCGAGACATAAAGTGAGGATCTCTATCAGATATTATAGAAATCGGTACCCCATGCAATCACACTATCTCAGACACATACAGTTTAACCAGCTTCTGCAATGAGTAATCAATACGAACAGGTATGAAATAGGCAGATTTGGTTAATCGATCCACTATGACCCATACTGAATCCTTCTTAGTAGGTGTTAAGGGTAGCCCACTTCTGAAATCCATAGTTACTCTCTCTCACTTCCAAAGTGGAATCTTAACTGGCTGAAGCAATCCAGAAGGTAACTGATGTTCAGCCTTAACCTGTTGGGAAGTCAAAGATTTACTCACAAAGTCAATAACTTCACACTTAAGACCTGGCCATCAATATAACTGCCGAAGGTCTCGGTACATCTTATTCCCTTTCGAGATGCATGGTATAAGGAATACTATGCGCTTTTCTTAGTATAGACCACCTCAAATCAGTATCCCTCAGCACATAGACTCTCCCACGAAAACACAAAACCCCTTCACTATTCAGTCCAAAATCTGAAGTTTCCCTACTCACAATTTGTCAGAATTGAGGACCCAGTGACTCATCCTCTAACTATTTACCCTTAATCTACTCAATCCATATCGGTTTAACCTGAAGTTCAACCAACAGACTACCATCATCAAATAAGCTAAGACGAGCAAACATTGCCCTCAGATATGTCATAGCCCTACGGCTCAGTGCATCACCCACCACTTTAGCTTTACCAGGATGGTATTTAATTGAACAATCATAATCCTTAAGCTGCTCAATCTATCTATGTTGCCTAAGATTTAGCTCCTTCTGGGTGAGGAGATATCAAGACAGGGGCCTCAGTAAGAACTTTCTTAAGTTTCTCAAAACATTTTTTCTAAGCATCAATCTCGTGAAACAGCACACCCTTACGCAACAACTTAGTCAGAGGTGCAACAATTAATGAAAACCCCTGAACAAACCGTCTATAATACCTTGCCAGACCCAGAAAACTTCAAATTTCAGATACCGTCTTAGGTGGCTTCCAATCCAAAACAACTTTAATTTTTCGAGGGTCAACCCTAATCCCTTCAGAAGATACCACATGACCCAGAAATGTTACCTCACGTAACCAAAACTCACACTTACTGAACTTGGCATGCAGTTGTTTCTCCCTCAGAATCTGCAGAACAATTCAGAGATGTGCATCGTGTTCATCTTTAGTTTTTGAATGCACCAAAATATCATTTATAAACACCACTACGAACCGATCTAGATAGGGCTGGAATACTTGGTTCATCAAATCCATAAAAGCTACTGGTGCATTTGTCAGTCCAAATAGCATCACTAGAAACTTATAATGATCGTAACAAGTCCTGAATGCTGTCTTAAAAACATCAACCTCTTTGACTCTTAGTTGATGGTACCCAGATCGAAGATCTATCTTAGAGAAAATTAAAGAACCACAGAACTGGTCGAATAGATCGTCAATCCTCGGTAGAGGTTACTTATTCTTAACAGTTAGTTTATTTAGTTGCTGGTAAACAATGCACATACGCATGGATCCATCCTTCTTTTTCACAAATAAGACTGGTGCTCCCCATGGAGACAAACTAGGGCGGATGAACCCTCAATCCAGTAATTCTTGAATCTAAGCCTTAACTCCACAAGCTCCTTCGATGCCATTCTATAAGGGGTGATGGACACCGGAGCTGTACCTAGTAGGAGCTCAATCCCAAACTCAACTTCTCGGTTTTGAGGTAACTCCGATAGCTCATCAAGAAACACGTTTGAAAAGGCCTTAACTATTCTAATATCTTTAACAGAAGAAACCTCAAGATCAGAAATACCGATGTAGGCTAGATACGCCTCAGAACCCTCACAAACCAACTTCTTGGCCCTTAGTGCAGAAATCAAATTCGACAGATAATTCTGACGCTCTCCAATTACCACTACCTCGTCACCCTCCGCATTTTTTAGTACCATCCGTTTGGTAGTACACTCCAAGTCCACCTGATCTTTAACTAACCAGGCCATTCCCAGTATTAAATCGAATTCTCTGAAAAGGAGTTCCATTAAGTTCGCCAAAAAGATAGTTCCTTGAACTTCCAAAGGCACATCTCTGAACAATTTATTTACCCTCACAGACTGCCTTAACAGACTCAACACAGTGACCTCATTTGCAGTAATTTCAACCATTATACCCAAAGTTTCAGATACAATACATACTATATAAGAATTCGTAGGCCCAACATCAATCAGTGCAGTATAAGGTACATTATGAATAAAGAACGTACCCGTAATAACATCTGGAGCGTCTCTGTCCTCCCAACGAAGTGCAGCATAAACCAGAGCTGGTTGCCTTGCCTCAGTACCACCAGCACCTCTGCTCGGTGCCCTCTGACCACGACCCATACCATTACCACCTCTGGCCTAGCCATTGCCTCTCGGTGGCTGCTGAACACCCCTTGGCGACTGTAAATTACCCAAACTAGTAGCTTGCATCTGCTCAGTCCTCCATGGACAATCTTTGATAAGGTGATCCAAAGATCCGCACCTAAAGCATGTACTGGTCCTTCTCTAGCACTCGCCCTAATGGCGTCTCCCATATTCAATAGAGGGTTACGATCCAATAGCAGCAACAGGGACCCCGACTTTGACCAGGCCAACAACTTTGGCCTTTTTCTTAGGCCTCATAAATGAACTTGAGAGCTCCGAATCCCTATTGTTCCTACCTTCGTCCTTCTCATGTCCTCAGCGATCTTCGTCTTTTCCATTAATATAGCAAAATCTCACTCCCTCTGTGGAGCTATCAAAACACTTAAATCATCCCTGAGGTCGTCCTCAAATCAAACACAACACTCATATTTAGTAGCCACTATCCCACGCGCATAACGGCTAAGTCGCAAAAATTTAGCCTCGTACTCA
Organism: Gossypium hirsutum; assembly: GCF_007990345.1. Taxonomy (NCBI): domain Eukaryota; kingdom Viridiplantae; phylum Streptophyta; class Magnoliopsida; order Malvales; family Malvaceae; genus Gossypium; species Gossypium hirsutum. Next base: position 41,691,355 of record NC_053436.1, on the reverse strand, counting down.
GCCACAGATTTATCCCCCTGAACCAAATTCAGAAACTCCCTCATCCGAGCATCCACATAACTAGCGACCACATATTTTCCCTGGAAGGTAAACTTGAAAAATTCCCAAGTCAACTGGTCGGGCTGAGTACCCTCTTTAACTATAAGCCACCACTGATAGGCTTCATCTTGCAGTAGTGACACCACACCTTTTAGTTTCTGCTCAGGGGTACAGTTGAGGTCATCCATTATTCTCTTTGTGGCCTCAATCCAATATTTAGCCACATTAGGGGCAACTCTAGTGATGCCCCTAAAAATCTCAGCTCCATTGGACCGAAGTCGTTCTGTAACCGACCTACGGTCCATAATACCAGTATTGGGCCCAGAGACCCTTTCCAGAATTCGCAACATAGCTTGGGACAGTGCATCATCCCTAGCTACACAATTATAAGACCCCGTCTCAGTCACAAGTGAAGCTGGTGCCTCTCTAGCTTCAACGTTAGCCATGTGGCCTGATGACGAAGACCCGACCCGAGCACCTCTACGGCCTCCGCCTTGGCCTTTTGTACCTCTTCCATGAGTACCTCTCTTGCTCATTATCAATTTATGCTTTTATCTGTGTTAACAATTTTATGCATCAGTTTTACAGTTCCATTTTTATTAACGGATATTTTATGGAAAATATTATCAGTAATTCAGAGTTTTGTTTTTGTAGATCGTAGTATTTACTACAGTTTTAGGTTACCCTAAATAGAATATTTTAGTACAGCCTATTGCCTACAGTAATCTCAGTATTTCAATTTAACAAATAGTAGTTTCAGAGAACTTACAGAATTGGTGCCAAAGACTCGATAAACCACACATTTAGAAACACTTCAAAAATACTTTCCAACCATTTGAAACAGTTCTTTTTGGAAATTTTATATTTTTAGAAAAACTCAAATTCACAGCCGAGTTTTGCAACCTGGCTCTGATACCACTAAATGTAACACCCCAAACCTAGCCTAGACATTATGGTCAAATCTGCGATGTCACATCGAAGGGTTTTTTTGAAAAACATAATTTCGTTGGAAACCCATTCTATATTAAAACTTCTTTGCGCTCTTAAAAAAAATTTAGGATATCTTGTTCATTGTTAAGACTCAAATCGGTTTATTAAAATGATCCTATTAGATTGTTATTACACTTTAAAATAATGTTCGTTGTGGAAGCTTTCAAAATATATTGCATAAACGTGGTGTTTTGGAAAACGTTTATATATATATTTTAAAACCCGTAGCCTACTACTTAGCAGATATGAATCAAAGTTATAAATCCCAAATTAAAATAAAAACTTAAAGAGGTCTTATTACAAACAAATACCCAAATTAAATTACTTAAAAATTAAAAGTTAAAAAGGGAAGCAAATGCGGTTATGTGGCCACCTTTGAGTCCCTCGCAGCACCGTTCCGCCTAAGGATTACCTGCGCAGAAATCAAAAAGGGTGAGGTTATGAAAACTCTGTGTGTAATCTCTTAACAACAGTCAGTCATACAGTAGGCAATTACAGACTGGGCCTAAGCCCGCTTCAGTAACAGTTTAATTTCAGTTAGAGCCTTAGCCCATTACAGTATCAGAATCAATGTGGGCCTTAGCCCAATTCAGTAGCGGTCATAGTACAGATATGCAATCAGAAATCCTACCCAGCCAACCTCTACACACCACTCCGTCCAACCCTACACACCATGTGGGGAAAAAATCAACCCACCCATCCCTACACACCAAAAATAGCACCGGTTGCGACACTAACAGAAAGTGCAGCAGAGCTGCCAGAATAGTACACTTCCTCTAATCATAATAACCCATACCCATGCAACACATCACAATATCATGCATGTATGCAACATATATATAAAATGGCATGCGTAGTACAATCATACAACCCATAAGGGCAAAATAGTCACTTTACCTCATAGGGGCATAATAGTCATTTATGAATTTTGGGGTCGAGGTATGCTTACTGACCCTAAAAGTAGGTCCACAGTTGTCTCGAGTGACCCATGCAACCTTAACAGTCAAACAGTAAAAATGGGCCCAAGGCCCATAATGGGGGCCCATGTAGGCCCACGCGTCCGTGTGGCCCACTATGCCCAAAAGTGGCCCTAGCCATGTGAACTACATAGCACAGCCCAATATTCTCCATACTTTCATGTGGTTTAGTCGTGCGTGGCCTACAAGTGTGTGTGACCTGCACGGCTTATTACAGCCCAATATGGCCCAAATTGGCCTAAGCCCATGAGATCACTCACGGTGGCCTTTACGATCAAACGCCAACGTTTATGCGTTCGAACTACCACATGAGCGGGCACAAGTTTGTATAGTGTCAACGATCACCTATTCTGGCTTTTGCTGATTTATGATAATGGCAGTGTGATTACACCTGATTGTAAAAATGCGTTACTGGCCCACGAGTATTCCAAACCTATCACAATCAGAAATTCAGTTAAACACTTCTCCAACGAATTGAAAAGAACCCTAGCTAACACTTGCTCAAGAAATTACCTATCACTCGCTTTGATCGATCACCCTGAAAATGTTGCAAGATATCTAATCACAAGGCTCTAGGGGTTTCTTGCACTCTAAAAAAACTTATCAACCATCAAACAATAGAATAGTTTGAACTACTTGGACAATCACTTACTGAAAACGTAATGTCCAGACTAGAGGGGAAGAATATTCGGCCTACACCCATGAGAGCCAGAAGTTTACAAACGATAGAGGCAAAATGGAACACTTGTAGCTTTCATGCCCATATTAGTGAAACTATTAGTGAAACAGAAGAGAGAAAGAGAGAGAAAAGGAATAACCATGTACCTTCACACCTGATTAGTTGAACATCAATAGTCTAAAACTGAAAGTATAGAAGGAGAGAAGAAGGTATTCGGCTACAATACTAAGATGAAGAGAGGGAAAAAGAGTAAGAAGGAATCAATCAAGGTAACAGTGTGGAAAAGAGTGGGGATTAGTTAATACAGAAGCCTTGAATGAGGGGAAGAAAAAAATAAGAGAAGAGGTTCAGCCAAAGCAAATCAATTTGAGGCAAGGAAGAAGAAACAAGGGTATTCACTAATGGGTTGTGGAGGGAGGAAAAAAGTGTTGGTAAAAAAGAGAGCACAAAATGCAACACAAGAATACTCGAATGGTCAATCAACATACGGGCTTAACAAAGAAAAGTAAAGAAGCAATAGTGAACTATTTGGTAGAAGCCACAAAGTGGAAAGAATAGACAAAATTAACAATTGAGAGAATGGCTAATTCAGTTGAAATTTCTGTGCACTTACTAGCCAATTTTGGCACCACTCTACCACTTTCAAATCCCACATAAACCTCCTAAAATAACTCCACCATTATCTTCTCAACCACCGAATTCAAACTCCACTCAAGTATTAGAGTTTCGGTCAACCTCAACTTCCCACACGGCAGAGCAGGAAAATAAACACACCTTGTGGGTAGTAGGACTCGAACTCAAGACCTTTAGTAACAGTGACACACCACTTATCCCCTAGACCAGCAGGCCCTTTCTTTCATGCAACACTCACATTAGTTTATAAGCCTACTAACTAAAAGAAAGGGTTTATTACTTAAAATCAAAATTTTTGCAAAGGCCTAGGCTTGAACCCAAGACTTCTCAGGCACTTCCCAAAACACTTAACCACTGAAGCAGATACACAGTTGTGTGTCACAACCATACGAAAACAATTATTAAAGATTTGGGGCATTACAGTTTGAGTTTTAGTCCGATAATGTTTCGCACCCTGATTTGATGTCAGATACGGGTAATGGGTGTTACACTCAAAATCAACGTATATTCTACAAGTTTTATGGATCAATCATCGACAGACAACTTCGAATCTAGATTTCTCTTTTCCTTTTTCTTCTTTTTACTTTCAATTGAATGTTTAAAATTCAATTAGGGAAATTTGTATCTAGCACAAGCATGAATTGAAATCCTTAGGAAGATTGACCAGTGGATGTGGGAGTGATTGACTAAGTCTTGAAGGTTTACTCCAATTTAGTTTGTATAGGTTAAGCAAAATTAAACCCTAGGATTGACGACCCTAGAAAGTAACTTAGGTAGATGAGTTCGAAAGTATAGTTTGCTGAGGAACACTTAATCTATCCCGATTTAAGTTATCAAGTCGAAAGATAAGTAATTTAAGCTGATAGTTAGTTTAATTATAGGCTGGAAGGTATTAATTAGGTTAATTGCTAGCTAAATTGTTAAAACTTGAATCTAAAGTTAACCACGAACATGGAAATGAGTTAATCTTCTATCCACATTAATTGGTTGGAATTTGATTATTTTCTTTAGTTCTTGTTTTATGTTTTGTTATATCATCCCTTTATTATTTGCCCGTCATAATATAATTAATATGTTGTTACTAGTTAGACTTATTAGTTTGCGGATTACAATTTATTTTAGTCAAGTCTCCCTTGGGTACAATCCTCAGAATAGTTTTATGTGTTTCGTTATAAAGACTAAAACTATATTACAATTTGACCTGTATATTTGTAGATACCGCACTTCAATCCTTACATTTAATTGTAGATTTACAAGCCCCTGTGCATAAATGTCGGGGCATAGTCAAGTTGTTGGTATCGTTGCTGGGGAGGTTTCAACATTAGATTCGATTGTTAATTTTGCATGCTAGTAGGCTAATTAGGAAAACCAAAATTTATAGATACTGTATTAAATTATTTATTTGTTTATTTTTCTAACACTATTATTATAGACTAATTGGCTAAAGCTTTGTTTATATGTAGAATAACAATACTGTTTGGACAAACACCTTTTGAAATGAGTTGGCTCAAACATAGAATTTCGATACCTATTATTAGCAAACCCCAATTCAAGATCAGCCAAACACTATTCAAATGGGTTTCAACGAATCTTTAGTTTGATAACAGTGAAGTTTCAGATCTAGTGGCATTTCTCAAATAATTCAAACATCTATGTAGCAAGATTGCATATGATAGAGTTTTAAATGAAGCAATTAAGCTACTGTTAGTCCCTTTTGCACTTAAAGGTAAATCTAAGGCATGGTTAGAAGCTTCACCACTAGAAACCATTACATCTTTAGAAGAATTTGTACAGTTGTTCTGGCGTAGAACCATACCAATAACTGCAGTTCTCCACACTTACGATGAGTTATTCGACTTTGTACAAGATCTAACAAAAACTTTAGGTCATGCATGGGAAAAGTTTAAAAGTATTCTTCGGAGAGTACTTGGAAGTGGTATTGGTCTAACACTACAATTGTAACATTTTTATGGAGGTTTAGACAACTAAAGTAAAAGGGAATTTGACATTATAGAATGGGATAGCTTATGGACCAAAGCAACCCATGATCATACTTGGGAAAGAATTAGGAAATTGGAATCAATAAATGAAATAGTGGTTATCAAGGAAGAAAGCCAAGCAGAGATTCAAGACGAAGTAGTTGGAAGAAATATGGGTCTTAATCAGTAGATTGATCTATAACCAAATGACAATGGTTCAGAAAAAAGAGTGAACAGTTTAGTGATAGTAACAATAGTACATTAGATGAGGAAGATGTGATGGAAGATGAACTTGCTGACGACTGGTGGAAGTACTGTAAGGAACCATTGGGCCTATTGGAAGACTCACCGGATAAAATGGTCCCATTAATTATCAAATCACTCACTCTAGAATTGAAACCACTTTCTGCACACTTGAAATATGGGTATTTGGGGATCACAACACCTTACTTGTAATTATTGTTGTTCATCTATTCGTAAAATAAGAAATTGCATTATTGGATGTTTTAAAAAAAACATAAGAAAGAAATTGGATGGATGATTACTGACTTCAAGGGGATAAGTCAACATTATGCTAACATAAAATTTGATTAGGGGAAGGAAAGAAGCTTGTGGGAGATGTGCAAAGGTGTCTTAATCCAACAATGAAAGAGGTGGTGAAAAAAGAGCTACTAAAATGGTTGGATAATGGAATAGTTTACAACATTTTTCATAGTGAATGGGTAAGTCCAACACAGTGGGTTCCAAAGGAGGGTGGTTTAATTGTTGTGGAAAATGAGAAAAGTGAGTTAATTCCAAATCAAATAGGGATCGAATGGCAGGAATGTATTTATTACAGGAAACTATATAACACAACCAGAAAGGATCACCTCCCGCTTCCCTTCATTGATCAGATGTTAGACAGATTGGCCGTAAGAGAGTATTACTATTTTCTTTATGGGTATTCGGGGTATCATCAGATTCAAATACATCTGAACGATCAAGAAAAAACAACATTCACATGCCCATTTGGGACATATGCATTAAGAATGATGCCCTTCGGGCTATGTAACGCCCAACTACTTTTATGAGGTGCATAACAACAATTTTCATTGACATGTTGGAAGACAGGTTGGATGTTTTTCATAGATGATTTCTCGATATATGGAGACTCGTTTAGAGAGTGATTAAGCAACCTAGAAAGAGTCTTGGAAAGTGATGGGCATCGAAACTACCAAATATAATTTCCTATGCTCTAACTTAATTAAATAGTAGTATAGTGTAGGAGGGTCGACCACACAGGGATAGGGATTCCTAATTTTCCTATTTACATGACCAAATTTTTTAGTCTAGGTAGCTATCATGCCCAGACCTGTGCGTGTAGAGCTGTAAAATAAATAAAAGGGGGAAATTTAGTTGATAAAGAAAATAACATAAACAAATATAAAATAAAATAAAAACAAAATTATGATTGCAAAATAAAATTAAGGAAATCAAATCAAATTGGTAAGTCAATATGTGAATGCTTAGCCTCAATCTTGGTACACTTCGAAATTGAATCGATTTTTAAAAGTAGATTTTCCTTTCCAAGCGGCAAGTTAGTTATAGCGATCAAGGACACCCCAACCACCAGCTTTTCCTTGTGTAGTTGGTTTCGGTACAACCTACAAATCAGCTCTTACCAATTATCTAACCACGTAACACACGTCCATAATTTAAGATCTCGACAACCTTGTGATCTAGAAAGTCCCAACTCAAATTTCCAGCCTCAACTACGTGGGTCATTTAAATTTGATCACTATCTCCCTTGATGGAATCCAACTAGCTTTTTCTAATTGAAAATGTAACGCCCCGTACCCGAGACCGTCGTCGGAGTCGAACACGAGGTGTTAACGGACTTAATTCATTAATTAAACAACTTAAACAACTTATTACCAACCATGCATATGCACATCACCAATATCAAACATAACATAAATAGCTAGATTTATAAGGCAGAATCATTAGCTCACTAAAGACTAATATATTTGACGAAATTATAATAATACATGTTATAAAACTAGGTCCCTATACATGCCACTCACTTGATAATTCTAGCATATGTGTTTATACTGTCAAGGTGTTGGCTTGATAGTGTGATGCTGCCTCCGACGATCCCCAACCCTGAACTAACCTGACAACACTAAAAGAAATAGAAAGGAGGGGGTAAGCTTTATGCTTAGTAAGCTCACATGAAAGAATAATAAGCAATTTACTAACATGCTTTCCACAGTAAAACTAACCCAATTGTACATTTACACATGTTCTAGTTAAGCTACTTTCTTGAGTAACAATCACTAAATCATTTATATCTAGAGTTACGAAACTCCAAATTAAGATCCGTAAATTTTCCCAGAAACTAGACTCATATATCTTTCCACCGTAGAATTTTCAGAATTTTTAGTCCAGCCTATAAGTACAGTTTTTATTCAAAGTCTCCCCTATTTTGCTGTTTAACAGCTTTGACCTTTCTTCACTAAAATTTATTTATCTCATAGTACGAGACTCGGATAATGTTCCCGTTTTTTTATATTAGACTCATCAAATATTCTAAGAATATAGATTATAACTCATTATTAGTTTTCTAAAATTTTTAACAATTTTTCCAAGTTAGAATAGGGGATCTCGAATTCATTCTGACACTGTCTCACAAAAATTAGAATATCACATAATATACAACTCTTTTGCTCCCTCTATTTCCTTTATATGAAAATAGACTCATTAAGATTTAATTACATAATTTATATGAAATTTAATTCAACTTACATAATTTTTGGTAAATTTTCAAATTCACACAACTGCTGTTGCCCAACACTGTTTTACTACTAAAATTCACTCTTACAGAATTTCACTTTATCTATTTTGTCTTATCGAAGTTCACTCAAATATCGATCATATTGCTCAAAATTTTCTTAAACATATACCTGCACTTATTCATCATATAATCATGTTCACATGTATTTTTTTAATTAATCGATTTTCCCGTTGAACTCTTCGGAATAATAACTGATACTCAGATGCCTGCACATATTTTCACACTTATAGCCAAAGCTATTTGGTACGCATAGTAGCCAGCACTTAGTACTACACATGCGACCAATTATCCGGTACACGTAGTAGCCTGCACTTAGTACTACACACGTGACCTAACCATCTGATACACGTAGTAGCCTGCACTTAGTACTACACACGTGATCGAGGTTATCGGGTACGCATAGTAGCCTGCACTTAGTACTACACATGCGACCTCACAATAGATCATTTGTATCATTTCTATTCCGAAGGCTCAACCGGGAAATTCCTCAATTTCCAACATGTTACAAATTTATTCATAGTCCTTTTTCAATTTGCAATTTACAACAAATAGTCATTCTATAGGCAGCCACATTTCATATGATAACAAAATATAAGAAAATAAAAAGAATCGATAAATTATTTACGTACAAACTTGTTGAAATCTCATCAGGTACAGCCGTGTAGCAATTGATACAACCTAGGTAATAGTAATTTAACACTCAAGTCATGTAACAATAATTTGCCATTCAATTTCACATGTCACAACAAGCATTACATTTTTCCATATCATACATACCATCCATCAACTTCTCTTAAACATATTAACTCATACAATTTATGCCATATCAATAGAGAATTACAATTCATGCATGGTATTGCATTATTATTAACACACGAACTTACCTCGATCCAGAAACGGTAATTTACCATTTTAGTCCATAACCTTATATTTTCCCGATTTAAGCCCGAATTCAATTTCCTTCATCTATAATATCACATTTCGCCTAATAATTAGTCACATTATTCATACGGGTCCAAAAATCATATTTTTACAAATTTGTATTTTGACCCCTAAACTTTTGCATATTTTCACTTTTGCCCCAAGGTTCAGAAATTAAAATTCATCCTATTTTCTTATGTTTTATGACATGCTGACCATTTTTCCCTTCTATGGCAACATCAAATTCTCACTCTAACATGTACTTATGAACATTAGGTATTTTTACCGATTATGTCATTTTACTCGTTTTCACGTAAAATCACTTAGCAAAAGTTGTTTAACACAATTTCAAGCTTCATATTCTACCATTAAACATCAAAATACATGCATATCATTCATTGGTAAATTTTTAAACACAAACCCTAGCTCAAAATAATGGTAGAAATAGCTAGAACATGTTACCGGGACTTCAAAAATGTAAAGAACATTAAAAACGGGGCTCAGGATCACTTACAAATGAGCTTGGAAAGCATGAAAACCCTAGCCATGGTGTTTTTCATGAAAAATTCGGCCATGAGAAGAAGATGAGCAAATTTGGCTTATTTTGGCATTTTTAATTCATTTTAATTACCAATTTACTAAAATGCCCTTAATGAAAAACTTTTAAAAACCTATCATACCATGTCCATTTTTGTCCACAAACTTCAAAATGGTCTAATTACCATTTAAGGACATTTAATTTAAAAAATCATAACAATTAGACACTTCTAACATGTAGAACTCAACTTTTGCACTTTTTACAATTTAGTCCTTTTGACCAAATTGAGTTCCCAAACGTCGAAATTTTTGAACGAAATTTTCACGAAATCATTCCGTGAAATCATAAACCATAAAAATTTAATAAAATGAATTTTTCCTCATCGGATTTGTGGTCCCAAAACCACTGTTCTGACTAGGCCCAAAAATCAGGATGTTACATTTCTCCCCCTTTAGGGATTTTCGTCCTCGAAATCTTACCAGGAAAGTGGTTGTGGTTTTTCACTTGGATTCCTCAATCCTATAGTCGATATCAAAGAACTTTCACTCAAGCTGTGCTTTTACTGCCTATCTCTTTAAATTTCACATACAAAAATCATAAGAGGTATTCACTTTACAATACTTTCACCAAAACTTAATCTGTACCAGAAAGCTCATGTACTCAAAAGTTTGATCCAAACCATCATGTTACATATACATTCGCACCAGAATATTTTTGGATTCAAATAGAAAAACTAGTCAGTTCATCTCGGCCTCATACTCTTTATAATTCGACACAGTCCAATTCAACTCTTAGTTACCTTTCATTTCAGAGCCTCCTCTGGCTTTCCCAAAAAAATCATGATATGAATCCCAGATCTCAATCCGATTTGTGGATATTAAAATTCCATGATATCCAACATTCATAAAGACATGAAATTCTATAAATCTAGTGAGCAGACATTTGGGTATACCAGCATAATTTACACGTCTCAATACGTTTAACAACGCTACATATCACTTTTCTCTTTCAAGGATAGGAATGATCCAGACATGAAATAATTAATGATTCTTGCTATACATCTTTAAACTTTCAACATTTCAAGAATTTGTACTCAAAGATAAACAATGATCGTTTCAACATTTTTTTTAATACTCAGATTATCTTCACATTATCAATATCAGATCTTCTTATTGTATACGATTCTTCTAGGAAACATACACTTCTTAATTAGACTATTCATCTTTTTACTCGTGAGGAAATAAAATCTTATTCTCAAGCATGCACATCTCATTAAATTCTAGACATATACTCCATTCAGATTGAATAATCAAGTCGACCTTATTCATCCATAATTGATATTTCAAGAAATTCTCTCTTCTAGTCAACAGAATGATTCAACATGCATCATTCCAAATTCACTCATCATGCCAATCGAATACCATAACAAATGCATTAGCATAAGTAATACTGATACCTCAACTGAATACATTAACTCTGATTAACTTACTTGAGAAAAGAAATCCACCATACACATTGGGACTTGAAATTTCACCACATTATCAGGATCAATTCAGAGGTATAGTCATATTTGTTCTTTATATACATCAATCACAAGCTGAAGGTCATGCTCTAAATGCAAGCCATGATCAACAAGTTACAAGATAAAATATCCAGAAAAACCAAGATAGAGAAATCTAAAACAGAGAAGCCAAGAATAAAGAAATCCAAGATAAAGAAATCCATGATACGAGAATCCAATTTACAGCACTGTATCAGAAGACCGAGAACCAGACTTATAAAAATATGAAAGACCCCAATGGTTTTTTCAAAGAAAAAAAAATCCAGAATAACATCATTCCAAACCACTGACAACAAATATGACCGGAACTATATGCTTCTCATATATATATATAAAATCAATCCGAGCAATGATCGGTAGAAATAGAATCTTGGCACCCTACACAATTTCTCATCGATTCCCAACAGGCGGAATATAACAAAATACTAGAGAAAAACAGAACCATGCAGATTATAATCCAATTAGACTAACAACACATTCGTCTAACGTTAAGATCAGGGAACATTTCCTTATTTCAAACATTATTCCTTTAACTATTTCTACCATCCCAAATTCCATAATATTCCCTTTACTAAGAAAACCAGTTCATGGGGGAATTGCAATCAATACATTTCTCGACATCATACCAGGATAGATCATTTTACCAAAATTAACTTTTTCACTAACTACGATGTTGCGAAAGTTAAACAATCTTTCGGTCAATCCGATATCTTTCTAGCTCATGTCTGTACTTATTAACCCATTCTCAATCTCTAATCATGCTTATAACCATTTCATCATTGAACTCTTTGGTTTCTCACCTGGAAACTCATTCAACATCAATCTCAGGAATTTCCCTTATAAATCACCACTTTGGTAAGGGGGAGGGGTCGTAGGGCCTCTGACTCAACTCTCATATACAAATGTAACACAATTTTCATCATAGCAATCATATTTCAATCATGTCATTCATTTTGAGTAACTAACATTCATATTGATTTTACACTCACTTTTTTAGTTACCTTATTTAAACAAGTGTACTTATACATGTATTTCAATGTTTCCTAGATAATATTACTTATGCATTCATTAAATCAGACAAGTCAAGCACATAATATCATATAAGGGCCAAACAAAAATGGATAAGTATATCACAGTCTAAACTTTCATCTTACACATCATCATATACATATTATTACAATCATATATATCAGTCCAAGCAATTTAATACATTTACTCAAGTTATACGAGCTTACCAATCATAATCATCCCAACCAATATGCATGAATATTCATCTTATCAATATTTTTGATAAGTTACTCAAACACATGCATTTGTTCAAATATATCGATCATATACATCATAGAATTATCTATTAATCATAGATAAACTCTTTTCACCATGTACACATTTCATGAATCCTCATTCGTACCTTTCCAAGTTTCAGTTCGTCATGACTATACTTTACTCAAATATTTTAGCATCACATTCAACATGGTCGGTGTAGCTCGGTTGGAGAGTACCTTTGTCTAAACAAAATGACTCTCATACGCGTCGGGAGACATCACACTATCACGGATCGGTGACATGTATAGTTGGACTTTTACACATGCTAGGTTAGTCCGAGAACTGACTAAACCATAGCTCTGATACCACTAAATGTAATGCCCCGTACTCGAGACCGTCACCAGAGTCGAACACGAGGTGTTAACGGACTTAATTCATTAATTAAACAACTTAAACAACTTATTACCAACCATGCATATGTACATCACCAATATCAAACATAACATAAATAGCTAGATTTATAAGTCAGAATCATTAGCTCACTAAAGACCAATATATTTGACGAAATTATAATAATACATGTTATAAAACTAGGTCCCTATACATGCCACTCACTTGATAATTCTAGCATATGTGTTTATACTGTCAAGGTGTTGGCTTGATAGTGTGATGCTGCCTCCGACAATCTCCAACCCTGAGCTAACTTGACAACACTAAAAGAAATAGAAAGGAGGGGGTAAGCTTTATGCTTAGTAAGCTCACATGAAATAATAATAAGCAATCTACTAACATGGTTTCCACAGTAAAACTAACCCAATTGTACATTTACACATGTTTTGGTTAAGCTGCTTTCTTGAGTAACAATCACTAAATCATTTATATCTAGAGTTACGAAACTCCAAATTAAGATCCGTAAATTTTCCCAGAAACTAGACTCATATATCTTTCCACCATAAAATTTTTAGAATTTTTAGTCCAACCAATAAGTACAGTTGTTTATTCAAAGTCTCCCCTATTTTGCTGTTTAACAGCTTTGACCTTTCTTCACTAAAATTTATTTATCTCATAGTACGAGACTCGGATAATGTTCCCGTTTTTATATTAGACTCATCAAATATTCTAAGAATATAGATTATAACTCATTATTAGTTTTCTACAATTTTTAACAATTTTTCCAAGTTAGAACAGGGGATCTCGAATTCATTCTAACACAGTCTCACAAAAATTAGAATATCACATAATATACAACTCTTTTGCTCCCCCAGTTTCCTTTATATGAAAATAGACTCATTAATCTTTAATTACATAATTTATATGAAATTTAATTCAACTTACATAATTTTTGATAAATTTTCAAATTCAAATTTTCAAATTCATACAAAATAAACACAGAAAATAATTTTTAAATATTTTTCTGACCAGGATTCGTGGTCCCGAAACCACCGTTCTGATTAGGGTTTAAATCGGGCTGTTACAGTTCTAGTAACGGTTTGAGCTCTAATTTCAATGCCTCTATGCGAATGACAACTTCACGTATTGGTTCTTTGATCATAAACAATTCTTCATGTTCTTCCATAGCATCAAGATCTAAATTCTTACATAGCACAGTTTGTAATTTATCTTCTTTATGATATTCAAAATGCAACTTTGTTAATGGTTCAATAATATCAATACTAGAGACATTTGAAATTGCATTGGGTCGACCCATTGTCAAATAAACATTAAATTTGACCACTTCAGTGTTGAACTCCATAGTGAGTGTTCCACTTTAAACATCAATTTTCGTACGTGCAGTGCTTAAAAATGGTTTCTCGAGTAGAATATCAGAAGAATTTTTTGAGTTGTCATCCTCAATGCTAATGATGTAAAAATCTGCAAGAAAAATTAGTTCATTTACCTTGATGAGGAAATCTTCCAACACCCCTTCAAGATACACAACTGACCTATCTATCAATTGAATGATCACCCCTATTTCTTTCAAAGGACCTATGTTTAGTAATTTAAAAATAGATAAAGACATAACGTTGATATAGAGGCACCTAAATCACACATGGCTTTCTTTATGCCAACATTACCTATTTTGCAAGATATAGAAAACATACCTTGGTCCTTACACTTGGGCAAATTTTCCTTTGTAAAACCACAGAGACATTTTCTCCTACATTTACCCTTTTGTTACCTTGAAGTTTCTTCTTTTCAGTACATAATTCATTTAAGAATTTTGCATAGTGTGAAACTTATATTATCACATCGAGCAAGGGGATATTAATTTCTCCCTTTTGAAACATCTCAATGATCTCCTTTTCTTCTCACTCCCTTTTACATTGAGAGAGCCTTCTAGGGAATATAGGTGGTACCACGAGTGGTTTAAGTGGTGTCGACTTTGTGGGAGCTACTGGTTTAAGTTTCTATTCTTCTTGTTCAATGTTGTGATCACGACTTGTGCCAGGTAGTGGCTCCAAAAATGTTCCATCTTTTATGGTCATAGCACTCACATTTTGTCGTGGGTTCAACTCAGTTTGAGATGGAAGTTTCCCTTGGGTCTCCAAATGAATAATTGTAAGCTTAAGCTTACTTATTTGCTGATCCATTTCTTATAAGTGGGCTTTAGTTTTTTGTTGAAATATTTTAGTGCTAACAACTAATCTCTTTACTATGGGTACAATAGATGACTTTGGGGGTTGATACTATTGAGGCAGAGGTGGCCTTGCTTGGTACGACTCGTTGTAACATTGATTTGATCCATAAATTAGATTTGGGTCGTCCCTCCACGCTACATTGTAAGTATTCAAATGTGGTTCATAACGTCTTTGAGGTGGGCTTGGGAAGTTTCGAATGACATATACTTGTGTTGTTGTGTCCTCATGTAAAATTGGACACAATTCAGTTGGATGATCATGCATGGCATAAATCCTGTACAACCGAGTTGGGTTCATTTGTCCTACAAGAAAATTTTGAACTACATTAGTGAGTTTATTAATTTTATCTTCTAAGGATAGAAGTACTTAACCCATGAACACTTATCATAGGTTCTATAGTTGGTCGATACTGTTGAGAATTCGCAGCCATGGTCGAAATTAATTCCCTTTCTCTATGAGGAGTCATGTTAACAAGTGTCCTCCACTAGCGACATCAATCATCTTCATTTCCATAGGGAGTAACCCCTCATGGAAATATTGAAGAATGATTGTTCATGTAGGCCATGTTGTGGGAAACTTGCATACAACTTCTTATATTGCTCCCAATAGTCATAAAGTGATTTGGTCTCCTTTTGTTGTATTCTGAGAATACCTCTCCTCAATTCGACTGCTCAAGCTATTGGGAAGAACTTGTCAAGAAACAAGCGAGACATATCAGAATATGTATTAACAGATCCTAGAGGTAAATAAAATAATCATTCTCTAGCAGAGTCAGCTAACGAAAAAGGAAAAGCTTGAAGTTTAATTTGATCCTCGATTATTCCCTGTTGTTTCATGCTTAAGAAAACCATGTAGAACTCCTTAAGTTGAGTGTGGGGCTTTTCATTTTTCAAACCACGGAAAGTGTGAAAATAATGATTTAAGCCCGACTTTAATTTAAATAGTGTTCCTTCCGTCAGATAAGTTATGCATAACAGATGTTGCTTATCCTGTGCCACAACGAGTTGTCGAATGGTTTGATTCGTCATTTCTTCTGGTTCATTGAGTGTGTCATCTATTTCTTCCGTGTAAGGTAGTGTTCATATTCGCCTTCTCTCAGTTGCAGTTATTTTCCTCATTGAATATCATCTTTTCATAGCGTTCGAGTTAATTTCTTAGTTTCTGGTTTAAACTTTAAGGTTTTTGGTTTTGACTTGGTCATGAGTAAAATAAATGAAAATTATAATAATTTCCAGTCTAAGACAACGATGCCAAAATTTGATGGACGTCGAAACCACCAAATATAATTTCCTATGCTCTAACTTAATTAAATAGTAGTATAGAGAAATAGGGTCGATCCCAAAGGGACTAGGATTACTAATTTTCCTATTTACGCGACCAAATTTCTGATTCTAGGCAGCTGTTGTGCCCCCGACTTGTGTGTGCAAAGTTGTAAAATAAATAAAAGGGGGAAATTTAGTTGATAAAGAAAATAATAGAAAAAATATAAAATAGTAACAAAATTATGATTTCAAAAAAAAAGGAAATTAAATCAAATTTATAAATCGATATGTGAATGTTTAGCCTCAATCTCAGTACACTCCGAAAGCGAATCAATCCTTGAAAGTAGATTTTCTTTTCCAAACGATAAGCTGGTTATAGCGATCAATGACGCCCTAACTACCAACCTTTCCTTGTGTGGTTGGTTTTGGTATGACTTGTGTAACACCCTATACCTGGTCTAGTTACTGTCCCGAGCTATAAGATATTACAACAATAAAACTTTAACATAATTCATAATTTAAATCAAAATAATCAAAATAATTCATCACCAATCATTTCCATGCTTTTCAAACAATTTGGGACCTAAATTGAGCTTGTAGAACATGTAAAACAAGATGGGATCAAATCTGGATTAAATTGAAACTTTTACAAAATTTTAAGTGAAAAGTGAAAACAGGGATCACACAGCTGTGTGAAAAAGGGCTAGCCCATCTGGCCTCAAACGTGGCTGTGTGGCTACCGACATATGCCTGTGTGCTTAAACCGTGTAACTAACTATGCTTGTGTTCTTCAGGGTCACACGATTGTGGCCCTAGGTCATGTAACTCATTGTGCTTGTGTGACTAAGGGTCACACAACTGTGTCTCTAGCTCATGTAACTGACTGTGCCAATGTTAACCACCCTACAATGGAAGATAACAAGACACATGATCGTGTGATAGCCCGTGTCCCAGGCTGTGTGTACCTAAAAATGACTTAAAAATCAAGGCAAATTTCACATATTACTTGGGTAACAAACCAAACCTAAAACCAAATATTTTTATACCTTTAAATGCATTCAAACAAATCCAAAACATAGCAAAAACATACAACGTAAGTGCCAAACCAATGTGCCCTCAATGACACCACAATCCAATTACGAAACCAAAAATCACATTTCATACCAAATTAGTTTGCATACAAAGTTCTAAAATCCATTCATTTCATCCATTTAAGTATCATGAACCAACAACATTAAGAACAAAGCTTGACATCATATGCCAACCTAAGTACCATTACAAAAAATGACTATTAACATACATTACTAAAGGTTACCTTCAGCAAAACATATGTCAACTTTACACATAAAGACATTTACAATCAAAATAACAAGGCATTCACAATCTTGACATAACATAATCCTATACACATGCCATTTATAACCAGAGCAAAATTAACAAATAACTACCGAATAAATTGCAGGAGAGCGTGATCTGAAAAACTTCCATTCAACAGAAAAAGTCTGATAACCTACAAGGAAATACAACTAGAACAAAGTAAGCTTTCATATAGCTTAGTAAGTTCATAAAACAAACATCACATACCTTTTACTTAATTACAAAACATACAAAGCATGTAACTAAAAATTCTTACTATATACCATCGTTTCAACTTTTCGAAACATTTAAACCTGGATAATTTATATCATTAATATACAACATGATAAACGATTATAAATCAAATCATCATTATAATAACATCTAATTTAAGATACTCAAAATAATAATACTTATTCGAGTTAAGATACTCAAAATAATAATACTTATTCGAGTTAACTTTAGATCTTTAACTGACTCACGATGCTACTCACACAAGCTTCAGAGTATTCGCAACACATGTAGGATCTCAAGCCATCATTGCTGTCTATATCACCGGTACATAGTACTTGCTAAATAATCATCGTGTCAAAGCTTGCTAGATAAACACCGGCTCAAGGCTTGCTAAATAATCACTGGCTCAAAGGAAGATAAAAAATCACCAGCGTAAAGCTTGCTAACTAAACATCGGCTCAAGACCTGCTAAACAATCACTAGCTCAAGGCTTGCTAAATAAAGTACATCTCGTATCTACTATATTCATTTACTATTTATTTTCCAATCAATCAATAAATAATAACTTATATTTAATTTTAATAAAATGTGTAATAAGTAAAAGTTATTATAAACATAGGAATAATAATACAAATGTACAACGTGCGGTAGCTAATATTACGTGATGACGATTATTCGATAGCTTTTCGCTTTCCCTGGTTATCAAGAGACTGATCAGTTTCTTGATATAAATATAATAAATTAATTCAATTAACCCAATTTAACATCTTAAAGCACTTACATTAATGCAATTAACCATTTAATACATTTTACCCTTTTACCCTAAACTTTTACCTTTTATTCAATTTAGTCCTTATGTCCAAAATTGACAAAATTTTAACAACAGTAAAAAACACTAGTGCCAAATTCTGATGGCCCCTCTACGGCCCCTAAACATTTGAATAATAGCAATTAAACCATGCCACTTTAAAAATTATAACTATTAACAAACTAGTTAAAATTACTATACTAAATATTCCTATTAAGCAACCAACCATAATAATCTATTAATTAAGTTCAAAACACATTCAATTCACCCATAGAAAGTCCCTAAACTTTTAAGAATTTTACAAATTGACCCTCAGGCTAGCTAGATTAGGCTAAAACAAGCTCAAAAATGGAAAAATTACTAAAAACGGGACAAAATATCATACCATGCATGAGAGACTATGCTTGGCCGAAGCTTTTTCAACCCTCTTATGGTGAATTCAATTTTGTATGTCTAAATGAAGAAGATGATGATTTTAGCTTGTTTAATTTTTATACTAAATTACCATTTTCCCCTTTTGTTAATTGAAATTTCAACTAAACCTTGTCCATAACTATCCACTAACATGTCATATGGTATAATTACCATCCAAGTAAATTAGTTTAAAATTTCACAGACCTTTGATCCTTTTAACAATAGAAATAAACTTTTACATATTTTTCTATTTAGTTTTTTTATCTAATTAACAATTTAAACCTTAAAATTTCTTAACAAAATTTTAATATAATCTTATTAAATACTCATAAACATTAAATAAATATTAAAATGCTAACTCGCCCGTCGAAATTGTGGTCACAAAACCATTATTTCCAGCACTATTGAAAATTGGGTTGTTACAACCTACAAACCAACCTTACCGATTATCTAACCACTTAACACGCGTTCGCAATTTAAGATCTTGACAGCCTTACGATCTGAAAAGCCCAACTCGAATTAATAGCCTCAACCGCATGGGTAGTTTAAATTCAATCACTATCTCCCTTTGCAGAATCTATCTAGCTTTTTCCAATTGAATACGCCAATTTGTTCACGGGCATTTAAACTCAGCAGATGATCGTCTCATTTTCCCAACTATACACCAAACAATTCCAACCCAATGCACGCTTTTTGAATTGAAATTGAATTAACTGTAAGAGACGGTTGTGACTATCCCATATACCGGATAAATAGTGAATACCATGTTGAAAAGGTTTTTAGCATGGGTTCATATCTCACGATTTTTTTGGTCGGAATGACATCCACGCTAAAGCTAAAAGAAAATTAGTTGAGCATGGAATTAATCATACTCAAGTGGGATTTGAAAGTGGGTTTGAATGAAATGGTGATAGGTGAAAAGGAGAAGAGCTTACAAAGTAGTTAAACCAAAAATAAGAAGAAATCGAATGGTAGAATGGTCTAGCAAATGGTATAGCATATGGAACAAGATAAGAGAAAACAAATTAAATTTTATTCAATCTCTAGTTTATTTTCCAAAGCCACCATATAAGGTATTTATATACATTCCATATGCTAATTTTAGCTTGATTCTTCTAACAACCAACAACATAAAATTAGATTTTACATCATATTTTATATAAGATTTTTTATAAATCTAGATTTTACAATGTAACACCCCTTACCCAAGACCGTCGCCAGAGTCGAGCACGAGGCGTTACTAGACTTATCTTACTTGTTCGGGGCATAAATTTTTTTATTTTTTATTTTTTATTTTACTTTTAAAATTTAATTCGCTCGTATTCATCCAATAAATCCATAAAAAGGGCACTCGATGCCTTAAAACGTGCAATTGGAACGGTTTGTGACCAAACCAGGAACATTAAAAATTTTCCGATTACTTACACAAATCAAAATAATTTATTTCACTATTCATAATAAAACTATCCATCTGCGTAATAGTCACTAAATTAATTATAACTCGAGTTACGAAACTCAAAATTTAAATCTTTAAAGTTCTCCTGAAACTAGACTCATATATCTTCTTACCATAATGCTTTGGTTTGGCCAATTAGTACAGTTTATTCATTAAATGTTCCCTTGTTTCGTAGTTCAGCGGACCTGACCTCTCTTCACTAAAAATTGATTATCTCATTATACAAAATTCAGATAATGTTTTTGTTTATTTCTAATGAAAATAGACTTACTAAGGAATCTACAAATATAAACTATGACTTATAATTATTTTTGTACAATTTCTAGTGATTTTCCAAAGTTGGAATAGGGGATCACGAAGTCACTCTAAACCAGTCTTACAAAAATTTAAAAATCTCAGAATATAGACTTCCTTTGCTTGCTCTGTTTCTTTGCTATAAAAATAGACTTAATAAGCTTTAATTATATATCTCATTCACCATTTAATTACATTTCTACAATTTTTACTGATTTTTCAAAACCACGTCACTACTGCTGTTTTCTAATTGTTCCATGGCCAATTCTTACTCCATAATTTCTTTGCATCAAACCTTATTTAGGCATACATAATACCAAAACATGTTCTTATTTAACTATATCATAAGCTAATCATTACCAAGTATTCACATGCCATTCTTTAATCATATGATAAGGACATATAGACACAATAGCCAAGTCCCTATACATGCCATAACTTAAAGTATTTCTAGTCACAAAATACTGAGATAGCTTGTTGATAGTGTGAAGACATCTTTGACGTCCTTACGATATTTCGAGTTGGCTTTGTGATACTATAAAAAAGAGAGAAAAGAAAGGGAGTAAGCATAAAGCCTAGTAGTTTTGCATGTAAATAAATAACAACATTCTAAATGAATTATCAAGATAACCTAAACCTTTCGAACATGGACTTATCTTACATTCCCTTTGGTACACTCTTTGAATTTTCTGTTCAACCATTTGGAATATTAAGGATACACGGGTACTGATAAACCGTAATTTATACATATTTTTATCCCATACTTAGCATATATTTGGATGAATTATCCTTAGATTTGGTGAATTCGATGCTCCTAATCCTTTAATTTCATGTTTTATACTTAGGTGAGCATAAAAGAGTAAAAAGAGTGAGAAACGGGCCAAAAACAGAGAAAATGGGCCAACGTGGGAAATCAACACAGCCTGGAGTTCCTTACACGGGTAGACCACACTCCCGTGTCTATTTAACAGACTCAAACATGGGTTGAAGCACTTGCACACGGGCGTGTCACATGAGCGTGTCCCTGTCGAGCCCAAGTCTAGTCCTATTTGGAAAAGGCCACTCTTGAGGGTTTTGAAGCATTCTAAAGCCTATATAAACACATCAGGAGGTACCTAGAACAGACACAGGGAGTAGGAGGCAAGAAATTACTCAAAAAAAGTTGATTGATCCATCTCAAAAGCCGGATTCACCTTCAAGACTGAAGATCTCCCTTCAATTCCCTTCAAGAGTTCTTTGGTTTTCTTAATGTGTTGTTATCATTATTCTTTTGAAATGTTTTCTTTCATAAATATGAACTAAATCCCCTAAATACCTAAGGGGAATGAAACCTAAGACGGATCTTGTTATTATTATCTGAATTATATGATAAATATTTAATTTGTTCTTAATTATGTGTTCTTAATTCTTGCTTTGATATTCCAGGATATTAATTCAAGTTTTGATGTGCTTATTCAGAGGAGCAAAAGTCCCTGTCTGAGAGTAGATCTAACATAATTAAGCGGAGTTGATTGCACACCTAGAGATAGGGTGACATAATTTTGTCGGATTAGGGTGAAACCTAATAAGGGAATCCATAAATCGAGTTAATGCAACACTAGGGGTTTTAATTAGAAAGAGATTTCAATTAATCAACCTAGGGTTAGATGTTGTTAGTCTCGAGAGAGATAATAATATAAATTAGGGATTTCTACGGATCAAGTCAAATGAATAAATTGTCTAATTTAGAGTCAATAACAAGTGAAGTATAGGTGAATTTTTCCTTAGGTATTGTCCAAATCATTCAGTTTTCCCAAAACTTATTTCCCCAATTCACTTTCTGTGTATTCTTAGTTTAGTAATTAGTTTAGATAAAACAAATCCCTTTATTTTTAGGCTAGATAATAAGAAGAAAGTTAATACTAGTACTTTTAGTTCCTTTGGGTTCGACATCCCGGTCTTGCCATAAGCTATACTACTGTTCGATAAGATGTGCTTGCCTTTGTCGTGATAATAGTTAGTTTTCAAGAACGATCAATTATAAATTATAAAACTTATCATGATTTGTTCACATCAGGTACATTTCCTTTTTAAACTTACCATTGCCATGTCTGGACATGGTCTTACGTGGTATCCTTGCCTTATGAACTCACCATTGCCATGCCTTGGCATGGTCTTACATGGGATCTTTGCCTTATAGTAGTTTATCAATGCCATGTCTTGACATGGTCTTACATGATTTCCTTGCCTTGTAAAGCTTACCAATGCCATGCCTTGGCATGGTCTTACTTGGTACCCTTAAACCCTAATGTCATGACATTTGTATCCTACACATTCCTAAGGTTCAACCAGGACTTTTAAGTATCATTTCTCCATCAATTCTTACTTGAATCATCAAGGAATAAAGTTACAAAATAAATATATAGATGCTGAAAAATAACATTATTAATTATAAATAATAAAACATTGTATTTATTTATCGCAAACTTACCTTGATACAAAATACGATCAAATATTTTGATTTAATCCTCAACCTTTTTCTTTCCTTGGTCTAACCTCGAATTTCATTCTTCTTGATCTATAATAGAAAATTTAACTTATTTAATATTCACATTTATCAAAACAGTCCTTAACTCTAACTTTGGAAAAATTACGATTTTGCCCCTAAACATTTGCACATTTACACTTTTGCCCCAAGGCTCGGAAATGAAACATTATCCCTAATTCTTATGTTTTATGACATATTGATCATTTATTTACCTACGGCAACATTAAATTCCCACTCTAACATGTACTTATGACCATTAGGTATTTTTACCGATTATGTCGTTTTACTCATTTTCGCTTAAAATCGCTTAGCTAAAGTCGTTTAACATAATTTCAAGCTTCATATTCTACCATAAAACATAAAAATAAACACATTTCACCGATGGGTATTTTTCCAAATATGAACCCTAGGTTAAATTATTGCTAGAATAAGCTAAATCAAGTTACCGGGACTTCAAAAATGTAAAAAACATAAAAAACTGGGCTTGGAATCACTTACTATGAATCTTGGAAGCTTGACAAAGCCCTAGCTATGAAGAACCCTTGAAATTTCAGCCTAATGAAGAAGATGGGCACATTTTTTCATCTTTTTCCCTTTTTTAATTCTTTAATTACCAAATGACTAAAATACCATTCATTAAAACTTTAATTATTTTTATCTATGTACATTTTTGTCAATGAAAACCTAATGGTCTAATTCCATTTAAGTACCTCTACTTCAATTATACTCTAAAACTTAATCTTTTAGCATTTAAAACTCTTTTTTATCAACTTTTGCAATTAAGCCCTAGTAGGCAAATTAAGCATGCTATCTATAAAATTTTCCATCGATACTTTAACACATGCATCTAATCACTTGGTAAATTATAAAAATTAATCAGAATAAACTTTTCTATCTCGGATTCGCGGTTTCGTAACCACTGCTCTGTTTAAGAACTGTTCTGTTTAGGCCCTATTTTGGGATGTTACATTTCTCCCCCTTTAGGGAGTTTCGTCCTCGAAAATCTTACCTATGAAAAGATTTGAATACTATTTTCGCATAACCTCTTCAGGCTCTCATGTAGCGTCGTCTACCCCATGAATATTCCATAATACTTTCACAAGTGAAATACTTTCATTCCTTATTTGCTTGACCTCTTGAGCTAAAATCTTTACCGGTTCTTCACCATAAGTCATATCTTGCTGAATCTCAATCTCTGTCTATGAAATCACATATGAAGGATCAGAACGGTAATGACGTAAGATGGACACATAGAACATATCATGAATCTTCTCTAACTCTGGTAGTAAAGCTAACCGATATGCTAATAGTCCAACTCTTTCAGTCACCTCAAACGGCCCCATAAAACGTGGACTTAGTTTGCCTTTCTTGCCAAATCTAAAGACTTTCTTCCACGGGGATACTTTCAAGAACACTTTGTCACCAACTTGATACTCAATCTCTTTTATTTTCAAGTCTGCATAAGACTTCTATCTATCTGAAGATACTTTCAAGCAATCTTTGATAACTTTCACTTTCTCTTTAGTTTCTTTAACTAAATCAACCCCGTAAATCTGATTTTCTTTGAGCTCTGTCCAATACAAAGGTGTGCAAAATTTACGTCCACACAAAGCTCCATAAGGTGTCATTTTCAAACTTTATTAGTAACTATAAAAATATTTCTCCCAACTACCTTGAAATTCTAAGACACAACATCTGAGCATATCTTCAAGTATCTGAATAACTCTCTCTGACTAACCATCGGTCTGAGGATGGAAAGCTGTACTAAAACTTAATTTTGTGCCCAAAGCTTCCTGTAACTTCTTGCGAAACCGTTAAGTGAATCTCAGGTCTCTATCTAAAACAATCGATAATGATACTCCATGTAGACTGACTACCTCTGAAATATACAACTCGACCAACTTGTCAAGTGAATGATCCATACGAACTGGAATAAAATGAGCCGACTTCGTTAGCTTATCAATCACAACTCATACTGCATCTTTCTTTCTCAGTTTCAACAGCAATCCTGTCACAAAATCCATGGCAACTTGGTCCCATTTCCACTTAGGAACTAACACAGGTTGTAATAAACCTGAAGGTACCTGATGTTTGGCTTTTACCTGCTGATAGATCAAGCATCTAGAAACAAACTTTGAGATATCTCTCTCCATTCCTACCCTCCAATACATTTTTTTTCAAATCATTATACATCTTTGTACTACCTGGATGAATATACAAGGAATTGTTATGTGCTTCCTATAAAATCTTTTGAATAAGCTCATCATTATTTGGTACACATATCCGATTTTTGAACATTAAACAACCGTCAGAACTGATCTAAAAATCTGACTCTATACCCGACTCACACTGAGCTCTTTTGGCTTGCAACTCACTGTCATCTTTCTAAACTTCACAAATTTCTTCAAGAAACATTGGTTTAGCTCTTAACTCGGCTAAGATAGAACCATCATTCGATAAGGTTAAACTAGTTTTCAAAGCTCTTAATGCAAATAAAGATTTTCTACTCAAAGCATCAGCAACTACGTTGGCCTTACCCGGGTGATAATTGATCACTAGTTCATAATCTTTAATCAACTCTACCCATCTCTTTGCCTCAAGTTCAAATCTTTCTGAGTCATCAAGTATTTCAAACTTTTATGATCAATAAATATTTGGCACTTCTCACCATACAAGTGATGTCTCCAAATTTTCAACGCAAATACAATGGCAACTAGTTCTAAATCATGTACCGAATAATTTTTCCCATGTGGCTTTAACTATCTAGAGGCATAAGCAATTACCTTTCCTTCCTATATAAGTACACAACCTAGTCTATTCAAGGACGCATCACTATAAATCACAAACTCTTTACCCGGTTTTGGTTGTACTAAGACAGGAGCTTCAGTCAACAATGCCTTTAACTTGTCAAAACTCTACTGACACTTTTTAGTCCATTCAAACTTAACATCTTTCTGTAGAAATCTTGTCAATGGAGTAGCTATCATGGAAAATCCCTCTACAAATCGTCTATAATAACCGACGAGACCAAGCAAACTTCTGACCTCTGATACATTCCTGGGAGGCTTCCAATCAACAATGGCTGAAATATTGCTCAGATCAACTCTAATACCTTCACCTGAGACTATATGTCCAAGAAATCCAACTTTCCGTAACCAGAACTCACTTTTGCTAAACTTCGTATAAAGCTGATTATCTCTCAAAGTCTGTAAAACTATTCTTAAATGCTCTGAATGCTCCGTCTTATCATGAGAATAAATCAAGATATCATTAATGAACAAAACTACAAATTTATCCAAGTAAGGTCTGAAAATTTGATTCATTAAGTCCATGAAAATGGCAGGAGCATTAGTCAAGCCAAATGGCATCACAAGGAACTCATAATGGCCATACTAGTCCGGAAAGCAGTTTTTAGAACATCTGACTCTTTAATTCACAACTAATAATATCCGGATCTCAAATCTATCTTGTAGAACACAGTAGCTCCCTTCAATTGATAAAAAAATCATCAATTCTAGGCAGTGGATATTTGTTCTTAATAGTCACCTTGTTAAGTTGCCGATAATCTATGTACAATATCAACGAACCATCTTTCTTTTTCGGAAAGAGCACTGGTGCACCCCATGGTGAACAACTGGGTCTTGCAAAGCCTTTCTCTGTTATTTCTTGTAACTGAACTTTCAATTCTCTCAATTCCTTTGAAGCTATTCTATAAGGAGCAATAGAAATGGGTGTTGTACCCGGAACCAATTCAATACCAAACTCAATTTCTCTGATAGGAAGCAAAACAGGTAGTTCTTCCGGAAATGCATTAGGAAACTCACATACCACAGGCACTGATTCAATTTTCAACTCTGGATCTTTAGTATTCAACATATAAGCAAGATAAGTTTCATATCCTTTTCTCAAGAATATCTGAGCAGACATAACAAAAATCATGGCAATTGAACTATCTGACTCATCTGAATTAACCCGAAGAATTTCACCATTTTCGCATTTCAACTCAATGAATTTCTTTCCTTATTTCACTATCACGTCATGTGCAGCCAACCAATCCATACCAAGAATCACATCAAACTCATCAAATGGCAATAGCATGAGATCGGCCGAAAAATAGTAACCTCTAATCATCAAAGGGAAAGTTTTACATACTTTGTCTACTAATACATACTGACCCAATGGATTTGATACTTTAATCACAAATCTAGTAGACTCTATGGACATGTTCATACTAGGCATCAATTTCATGCAAAATAGGAATGGGTCGAACCCGGATCAATCAAAACAATAACATTAACATCAAGAAGAGAAAATGTACCTATAATTACATCGGGGGAGGATGCCTCTTCACGAGCATGGATAGCATAGGTCCTTGCAGGTGCTCTAACATCTGGTCTCACTGCTGAATCTCTAGATGAACCTCTACCTGCTCCTATTCCTGAACTTCTCTGAGGTCTACTTCTAGCAGGGGCATTGCCTATAACGCCCTTTACCCGTGTTCCACATCGACATAGGGTACGAGGTATTACCAGCTCATAATATATATCATTAAATGAAACCGAAATAGAAATATGTTTTCCAAATAGATAATGTATCATTATAACATATGTCTTCAACAATATTAGCCAACTTCAATGGCTTATACAAAATAATTTGGTTAAATAATGTAACCAATATTTTAAACCTTGGCAATTATGACACGTAACAAAATAACGAAGCCTACTATACATGCCATAATTCAAAAGAAATGTTTAGTTCAAATACCAAAAAGTATTGATAGTGCGGCAGATCTTCAACGATACTTAACTCTCGAGCAATGCCGGACGACACTATAAGACAAAAGAGAGAAAAGAAAGTAAGCTTATATAGCTTAGTAAGTAAATATATAAATAATAATTAAAGAATCTAATATGTTTACACATTAACTCAAGTGTATCTACTTTTAATTTCAATATTTACTCCACTTTCATTGAGCTGTCTCTCCTGCGTCATGTTCACTAAATAAATCATAACTCGAGTTAAAAAACTCAAAATTCAAATCCGTAAAATTTTACTGTAACTAGACTCATATAATTTCTTACTAATTGTTTTCTAGAATTTTTGGTCCAGCGAATTAGTACATTTTATTAGTTAAATTTTCCCCTATTATACAGCTCGATTGATTTGACCTCTGTTCACTACGAGTTAAATTTATCCCAGTACACAATTCAAATAGCCATGAAACATGTTTCATTTAAAACTAGACTCAATAAGTAATCTAGACATATAAACTATATTTCTTAATTATTTTTGTACAATCTGTAATGATTTATCAAAGTCAGAACAGGGGATCACATAGTCAATCTGAACAAGTCACACACAAATATAAATATCTCAAAATATAGAGTTCCTTTGCTTGCTCTGTTTCTTTTATATGAAAATAGACTCATTGATATTTAATTCAATATCTCATTCAGCCTCTAATTAAATTTATACTATTTTTGGTGATTTTTCAAATTCACATCACTGCTACTGTCCAAAATAGTATTATTGCAAATTCACTCTTTCATACTTTCTTTGTATTAACCTCACTTAGCATACATATCACAATTCATTTTCACCACATTTCATACATCACAAGTATAAGTCCATGATTACAATGCCACCGTAAAATTATCCCGTTGAACAATTCGGACCAATCCTCGATACTTGATGGTTTCAGCACATTGCCCCACTATCATATTTCATATAATTCGGGTCTCTTGTACACATGGTGAACACTTAGTACCACCCATGTGACCTAGCCAATTTATCTCGTAGCTATCTTGTCTACATGGTGTCCTTCACTTGGAATCACACATGCGACCTAGTTACATTTATCTCTCTCGTAGCTCTCTTGTCTATATGGGATACATCCCGTATCACACATGTGACCTAGCTACTACATAGTATCTCGTAGCTTTCTTGTACACATGATGTGCACTCAGCACCATACATGTGACCTAGCTACGCTCCATCTATATTATTCAATCTTTCCGAATGTTCAACCAGGATTTCTCTCTCTATTACTTATTTCCATTCCTCCAATAGTCGATTTATGTTTCAAAATTAGCTAAAATACATATAATAGGTTGAAATATAAAAGTGTAAATGAAGTTAATGTATTATTTACATACAAACTTACCTCGGTGCAAAATATAGAAATTTTGCACTTTAGTCCAAAACCTTTTCCTTCCCCCGTTCGAGATCGATTCCACGCCTTTCTTGATCTATAACAGCACATTTAGCTCATTTAACACTCATACTATTTATTTCAATCCAAAAATCACATTATGGAAAAATTACATTTTTGCCCCCTAACTTTTACAAAATTATGATTTTGCCCCTAGGCTCGGGAATTTAATTTCAGCCCTTATTATTATGTTTTATGACATGCTGATCATTTTTTCCTTCTATGACAACATCAAATTCTCACTCTAACACATAGTTATGAACAATAGGTATTTTTACCGATTATGTCGTTTTGCTCGTTTTCGCTAAAAATCGCTTAGAAAAGATCGTTCTCCTAAATTCAAACATTCATATTCTACCATCAAACATCAAAATACATGCATATCATTCATGGGTAACATTTTAAACATAAACCCTAGCTCGAAATAATGGTAGAAATAAGTAGACCGAGCTACGAGGATTTTTAAAATGTAAAGAACATTAAAAACGGGGCTTGAATGCACTTACTATTGAGCTTGAAAGCATGGCAAAAACCCTAGCTATGGAGAACATGTAAGTTTCGGCCAAGCTTGAATGAAGATGAACACATTTTTGTGTTATTTTTCCCATTTTATTTCACTTAATATACAAATGACCAAAATGCCCTTACTACTAAACTTTCTTAAAATTCCATCCATGTCCTAATTTTTTTCATATAAAGTATAATGGTCTAATTGCCATTTAAGGACCTCTACTTAAAACCCCCATTTCAATCAAGTACTTTAAGGACTAGAACACACATTTTTTACCTATTTCAATTTAGTCCTAAATATCAAATTAAACACCCAATCGATAAAATTTCGCAACGAAATTTTCACACAATTATGAAATCATAATATAAACACTAAAACTTAATCAAAATAATTTCTTTCAACCTCAGATTCGTGGTTTCAAAACCACTATTCTATTTTGGCCCCAAATCGGGCTGTTACAACTCTCCCCCCTTTAGGGATTTTCGTCTCTGAAAATCTTACCGGTAAAGAGATTTGGGTACAGTTTTCTCATGGCTTTCTCCGGTTCCCACGTAGCTTCTTCTACTCCATGTCTTTGCCATAACACTTTCACTAAAGCTATACTTTTCTTTCTCAACTGTTTTACTTCTCGAGCCAAAATCTTAATAGGTTCCTCATCATAGGTGAAGTCCGATCGAATCTCAATTTCTATTGGAGAAACCACATGTGAAGGATCAGAACGATAGCGTTGCAGCATTGATACATGAAACAAGTTATGAATTCTTACTAACTCTGCCGGTAAGGCCAACCGATATGCCACTAGTCCAATTCTTTCAGTAATCTCGTACGGCCCAATAAAACGTGGACTCAACTTGCGTTTTCTAAATTTCAGAATCTTCTTCCATGGTGACACCTTCAAGAACACTTTATCACCTACCTGTAATTCAATCTCTTTTCTTTTTAAATCTGCATATGACTTTTGTCGATCTGAAGCAGCTTTCAAGCAATCACGAATTACTTTTACTTTCTCTTCGGTTTCTTTAACTAGATCAACTCCGTGAATCTGTTTCTCACTAAGTTTGGTCCAATATAAAGGAGTCTGACACTTGCGACCATACAAGGCTTCGTACGGTGCCATCTGTATACTTGACTGAAAACTGTTATTGTAGGCAAATTCAACCAAAGATATATATTTCTCCCAACTGCCTTCAAATTCTAAAACACAGCATCTAAGCATATCTTCGAGTACTTGGATTACTCATTCCAACTGACCATCTGTTTGTGGATGAAACACGGTACTAAAGTTCAATTTTGTACCCAAAGCTTCTTGTAACTTTTTCCAGAATCTCGAGGTAAACCTCGGATCTCTATCTAATATTATAGACATAGGTACCCTGTGCAACCTCACAATTTCAGCAATATATAATTCAGCTAATTTATCAAGTGAGTAATCGGTACGTAATGGTATAAAGTAAGCCAACTTTGTTAACCTATCAACCACTACCCAGACAGCATCCTTCTTTTTAGGAGTCAGAGGCAAACCGGTTACAAAATCCATGGTAATCCTATCCCATTTCCACTCAGGCACCATTACCGGTTGGAGTAATCCTGAAGGCACTTGATGCTCAGCTTTTACTTGTTGATAGATCAAACACTTGGTTACAAATTCAGAAATGTCCCTTTTCATGCTTGGCCACCAATATAACTTCTTTAAATCATTATACATTTTTGTGCTACCAGGGTGAACCGACAAACAACCACTGTGCGCCTCATGTAATATTTTCTGAATCAATTCATCATTTTTTGGTACACATATCCTGTCTCAAAACATCAAACAGTCATCCGGTCCAACTCGAAAATCTGAGTCGCAACCTGATTCGCGTTGAGTTCTCTTGGCTCGCAACTCACTATCGTTCTTTTGAGCATCACAAATTAGCTAGAGAAATAACGATTTAGCCCTCATCTCTGCTATGATTGACCCATCATCAGACAATGCTAACCCGATATTCATGGCTCTCAAAGTAAAAAGAGATTTCCTACTCAAAGCGTCAACAACTACATTCGCTTTTCCCGGATGATAATCAATCATTAACTCATAATCCTTCAATAATTCAAGCCATCTCCGTTGTCGCAGATTCAAATCCTTTTGATTCATCAAATACTTCAAACTTTTGTGATCAGTAAAAATTCGGCATTTTTCACCATACAAATAATGTCGCCAAATCTTCAAGGCAAAGACAATAGCGGCCAATTCCAAATCATGTGTAGGATAGTTCTTCTCATGCGGTTTTAACTGTCTCGAGGCATAAGCTACCTCTTGCATTAGTACACATCTAAGGCCTGTCAATGATGCATCACTATAAATTACGAACTCCTTCCCTGGCTCGGGCTGTACTAAAATTGGTGCTTCAGTTAATCGTGTTTTCAGCTTTTCAAAACTCTATTGACATATGTCATTCTATTCAAACTTAACATTCTTTTGCAGCAACTTAGTCATAGGAGAGGCAATCATCGAAAATCCCTCGACAAAACGTCTATAATACCCGGCCAAGCCTAAAAAGCTTCTAACCTCGGATACATTCTTTGGCGGTTTCCAATCAACGATCGCCGAAATCTTGCTCGGATCCACCCGAATACCATCACCTGAGACTATATGTCCCAAAAATCCGACTTCACGAAGCCAGAACTCACTTTTACTAAACTTAGCAAACAATTTCTTTTCTCTCAAGATTTGCAATATGGTTCTCAAGTGTTCGGCATGCTCAGACTCATCCCGAGAATAAATTAGGATGTCATCTATAAACACTACTACAAACTTATCTAAATATGGCCGAAAGATTCGGTTCATCAAGTCCATAAATATAGCTGGAGCATTTGTTAGGCCGAAAGGCATCACAAGGAACTCATAATGTCCATACCTTGTCCTAAAGGCAGTTTTCGGCACATCTGACTCATTAACTCTCAATTGGTAGTAACCGGACCTCAAACCGATCTTTGAAAACACTGTGGCCCCCTTTAACTAATCGAATAAATCATCAATCCTCGGCAACGGGTACTTGTTCTTTATAGTCACCTTGTTGAGCTGACGGTAATCAATGCAAAGCCTCATTGAGCCATCTTTCTTCTTTACGAACAATACGGGAGCACCCCAGGGAGAGAAACTCGATCTCACAAATCCCTTGTCTGTTAACTCTTGCAACTGAGCCTTCAAGTCTTTTAATTCAGTTGGTCATTCTATATAGAGCAATCGAGATCGGTGCAGTATCCGGCAACAAATCAATGGCAAACTCTATCTCCCTGTTCGGAGGCAATCTAGGCAATTCTTCTGGAAATACATCTGGAAATTCACAGACTATCGGTATTGATTCAAGCTTCAATTCAGACAGCTCAGTATTCATTACATAGGCCAGATAAGCTTCACATCCTTTCCTTATGTATTTCTGTGCAGACATATGTGAAATCGCCATAGGCAATTTATTTGATTCATCTGTTTCAACCCACAGAGTTTCACCATTTTCACATTTCAACTCTAGTGTTTTCTGTTTACAATCTACCTTGGCATCATACAATGTCAACCAGTCCATTCCCAAAATAACGTCAAACTCATCAAATGGTAACAACATCAGATTAGCCGGAAAATAATGACCTTAATCATTAATGGGCAATTCTTGCAAACCTTATCAACTAACACATATTGGCCTAAGGGGTTCGACACTTTAATCGTAAATTCAGTAAACTCAACAGGCAACTTTTTATTAGATACTAAATTCATACAAACATAGGAATGAGTAGACCCGGGATCAATCAATGCAATAACAATAGCATCATAGAGAGAAAATGTACTAGTAATCACATCGGGAGATGATGCATCCTCTCGGGTACGTATGGCATAAGCTCTAGCAGGCACTCTAGCTTCTGATCTCGCTGCTGAATCTTTCAGTACAGTTTTACTGCTAGCTCCACCTCCAGTATTTCTCGGTGGTCTACCTCTGCTAGCAGTAGTACTCTGTCTAGCACTCTGAAATTTTTCTTCTTTAACTTTCTCCGGACAGTCTCTGATAAAATGCTCTCGAGAACCACACTTGAAACAAGCTCGCTCGTTTCCCCAACACTCACCAAAATGTTGCCTGCCACATTGCTGACATTCGGGCTTTCTAGATCGCACATTACCCGCACTTGCCACTGAAGTAGCCTGAGCTTTAGACCCCGAATATGCCCTACCACAATCTTTGTGTGAATCCCTAGCTGAAACTGTCATTCGAGGGTTTGTCTCTTTGGACCTCTTTGATTGAGATTGAAATGACTT
This sequence comes from Gossypium hirsutum, assembly GCF_007990345.1. Taxonomy (NCBI): domain Eukaryota; kingdom Viridiplantae; phylum Streptophyta; class Magnoliopsida; order Malvales; family Malvaceae; genus Gossypium; species Gossypium hirsutum. The sequence goes on along the minus strand of NC_053436.1, from coordinate 41,656,942 downwards.
GCTTATCGGCATCTTTCTAACATCTTGAGCCTCAATAGCAGTTTTTCTTCTTTCTTTGTTCAATTCTTCGGCTTTAAAAGCTCGGTCAACCAATACTACAAATTCTTTCAGCTCCAAAATTCCCACAAGCACTTTAATGTCCTCATTTAGCCCATCCTCAAACCTTTTACACAAAATGGCCTCGATGGACACACATTCCTGGGCATACTTGCTGAGCCTTACAAATTCGCGTTCATACTCTACCACAGACATCTTGCCCTGCTTCAATTCAAGGAACTCCTTCCGTTTTTGATCAATAAATCACTTACTTATGTATTTTTTTTGAATTCTTCCTGGAAGAAATCCCAAGTAACCCTTTCTTTTGGCACCACTGCTACCAAAGTCTTCCACCAGTGGTAGGCTGAATCTCTCAAAAGTGATACATCACACCTTAAGCACTCCTCGGGTGTACATGAGAGCTCATCAAATACACGGGTAGAATTTTCAAGCCAGAACTCCGTTTTCACTGGATCATCATCGATCTTTGCTCTAAACTCTTCGGCCCCTTATTTTCGAATCTTGTCAACCAGAGGCTTGTTCATTCTTACCAAATCTATGCATTGAGCAGCTATAGGAACCGTCTGAGTTATGGGAGGGGGTGGAGGATGTTGAGCATTTGGGTTTGCTCGAATAAACTCAGTATACCAATTGTTCATCATTTGGAGAAAGGCATCCTGAGCCTCATCTCCTTGTCTCAATGTCTCAGGTCTACTTTCTACAGGCGCAGTCCCTTGTGCGGGAGCCGGCGTATTACTAGCAGCATCATCAGCCGCAGTTCCATCAGGATCCATTACTATATTAAAACAAAACACAATTTAGAATAATCAAGAGTCACCACACTATCACAGTATATTTATGGCATGTATAGCCAGACTTTTACACACACTATATTAGTCCGAGAATCGACTAAACCATAGCTCTGATACCACTAAATGTAACGCCCCTTACCCGTGTTCCACATCGAAATAAGGTACGAGGTATTACCAGCTCATAATATATATCATTAAATGAAACCGAAATAGAAATATGTCATCCAAATAGATAATGTATCATTATAACATGTCTTGAGCAATATTAGCCAACTTCAATGACTTATACAAAATAATTTGGTTAAATAATGTAACCAATATTTTAAACCTAGGCAATTATGACACGTAACAAAATAACGAAGCCTACTATACATGCCATAATTCAAAAGAAATGTTTAGTTCAAATACCGAAAAGTGTTGATAGTGTGGCAGATCTTCAACGATCCTTAACTCCCGAGCAATGCCAGACGACACTATAAGACAAAAGAGAGAAAAGAAAGTAAGCTTATATAGCTTAGTAAGTAAATATATAAATAATAATTAAAGAATCTAATATGTTTACACATTAACTCAAGTGTATCTACTTTTAATTTCAATATTTACTCCACTTTCATTGAGCTGTCTCTCCTGCGTCATGTTCACTAAATAAATCATAACTCGAGTTACAAAACTCAAAATTCAAATCCGTAAAATTTTCCTGTAACTAGACTCATATAATTTCTTACTAATTGTTTTCTAGAATTTTTGGTCCAGCCAATTAGTACATTTTATTAGTTAAAGGTTCCCCTATTATACAGCTCGACTAATCTGCTCTCTGTTCACTACGAGTTAAATTTATCCCAGTACACAATTCAAATAGCCATGAAACATGTTTCATTTAAAACTAGACTCAATAAGTAATCTAGACATATAAACTATATTTCTTAATTATTTTTGTACAATTTTTAATGATTTATCAAAGTCAGAACAGGGGATCACATAGTCAATCTGAACAAGTCACACACAAATATAAATATCTCAAAATATAGAGTTCCTTTGCTTGCTATGTTTCTTTTATATGAAAATAGACTCATTTAGATTTAATAAAATATCTCATTAAGCCTGTAATTAATTTTATACTATTTTTGGTGATTTTTGAAAGTCATGTCACTACTACTGTCCAAAACAGTATTATTGCAAATTCACTCTTTCACACTTTCTTTGTATTAACCTCACTTAGCATACATATCACAATTCATTTTCACCACATTTCATACATCACAAGTATAAGTCCATGATTACAATGCCACCGTAAAATTATCCTGTTGAACAATTCAGATCAATCCTTGATACTTGATGGTTTCAGCACACTGCCCCACTATCATATTTCATATAATTTGGCTCTCTTGTACACATGGTGAACACTTAGTATCACCCATGTGACCTAGCCAATTTATCTCGTAGCTCTCTTGTCTACATGGTGTCCTTCACTTGGAATCACACATGCGACCTAGCTACATTTATCTCTCCCGTAGCTCTCTTGTCTACATGGGATACATCCTATATCACACATGTGACCTAGCTACTACATAGTATCTCGTAGCTTTCTTGTACACATGATATGCACTCAGCACCATACATTAGACCTAGCTATGCTCCATCTATATTATTCAATCTTTTCGAATGTTCAACCGGGATTTCTCTCTCTATTACTTATTTTCATTCCTCCAATAGTCGATTTATGTTTCAAAATTAGCTAAAATACATATAATAGGCTGAAATATAAAAATGTAAATGAAGTTAATGTATTATTTACATACAAACTTACCTCGGTGCAAAATATAGAAATTTTGCAATTTAGACCAAAACCTTTTCCTTCCCCCATTTGAGATCGATTCCACGTCTTTCATGATCTATAACAACACATTTAGCTCATTTAACACTCATACTATTTATTTCAATCCAAAAATCACATTATGGAAAAATTACATTTTTGCCCCCTAACTTTTACAAAATTACAATTTTTCCCCTAGGCTCGAGAATTTAATTTCAGCCCTTATTATTATGTTTTATGACATTTTGATTATTTTTCCCTTCTATGACAACATCAAATTCTCACTCTAACACATAGTTATGAACAATAGGTATTTTTACTGATTATGCCGTTTTGCTCGTTTTCGCTAAAAATCGCTTAGAAAAGATCGTTCTCCTAACTTCAAACATTCATATTCTACCATCAAACATCAAAATACATGCATATCATTCATGGGTAAAATTTTAAACATAAACCCTAGCTCGAAATAATGGTAGAAATAGGTAGACCGAGCTACGAGGATTTCAAAAATGTAAAGAACATTAAAAACGGGGCTTGAATGCACTTACTGTTGAGCTTGAAAGCTTGAGAAAAACCCTAGCTATGGAGAACATGTAAGTTTTGGCCAAGCTTGAATGAAGATGAACACATTTTTGTGTTATTTTTCCCATTTTATTTCACTTAATATACAAATGACCAAAATGCCCTTACTATTAAACTTTCTTAAAATTCCATCCATGTCCTAATTTTTTTCCATATAAAGTATAATGGTCTAATTGCCATTTAAGGACCTCTACTTAAAACCCCCATTTCAATCAAGTACTTTATGAACTAGAACACACATTTTTTTACCTATTTTAATTTAGTCCTAAATATCAAATTAAACACCCAATCGATAAAAGTTCGCAACGAAATTTTCACAAAATTATAAAATCATAATATAAACACTAAAACTTAATCAAAATAATTTCTTTCAACCTCGGATTCGTGGTTTCGAGACCACTATTCTATTTTGGCCCTAAATCGGGCTGTTACATTTCCTGATCTTACACTCGGTATTACTTCTCTTTTAACCATCTCGGAACACTCCCGAATGAAATGATCTGAAGCACAACATCAGAAAAAACCAGTATTAGTTGCTTGACATTGACCTGGATTACGTCGACCACATTGAGGACACTCGGGTCTATCAGGCTGAATACTGCCAACACTCGCAATTGATGTGGTCTGAGCTTTCTGACCCATAAATCTTCTACCATTGTTTCGGCTAGAATACCCTGCTAAAAATTTAGATCTTGTAGAGAACTCTCTAGGCCTCTTGGATGTAGACTGAAACGACTTGCCCATCTGTCTTTTCTTCGTGTCTTGTATCTCAATTTTAGCTTTACCCTTTCCTTTCAGCAACTCCTCTACCTTACAAGCTCTTTCAACTAAAATAACAAACTCTTTTATTTCTAAAACACCGACTGACAGTCAAATTTCATCATTGAGCCCATATTCAAATCTCTTGCACATAATAGCTTCAGTAGACACACACTCTCAACCATAATTACTGAATCTGAGAAATTTACGTTCATATTTAGTCACTTTCATCTTACCTTACTTTAGTTCAAGGAATTCCTTTTTTTCTGGTTGATGAACCTCTGACTAATGTATTTCTTACGGAACTCCTCCTAAAAGAAATCCCAAGTAACCCTCTCTTTTGGTACTACTGACACAAATGTCTTCCACCAATGGTAGGCCGAGTCTCATAAAAGTGATACAACACACTTCATGCACTCCTCAGGTGTGTAGGATAAGTCATCAAGGACTTTGATAGTATTCTCAAGCCAAAATTTAGCTTTCGTTGCATTGTCATCTTTAGTAGCCGGAAAGTCTTACTTATTTGGTTTGGCAAATTAGTTCAGTTTATTCATTAAATGTTCCATAATTCGTGTCACCATAGGTTCACTGCTAGACACACACTGAACTCTTTTAGCTTACAATTCCTTATCAACTTTCTGAGCATTACAAGTCTGTTGAAGAAAAGTTGGTCTAGCTCTCAACTCGGCTAGAATTGAACCATCATCGGACAAAGTCAGCCGTGTATTCATATCCCTTAAGGCAAATAATGACTTCCTGCTCAAAGCGTCGGTGACCACATTCGCCTTACCCGGATAGAAATCAATCCAAAGCTCATAATCCTTTAACAGTTCTAACCATCTCCGTTGCCGTAAGTTCAATTCCTTTTGAGTCATTAAGTACTTAAAACTTTTGTGATCGGTATAGACATGGCATTTCTCAACAAATAAATAATATCGCCAAATCTTCAAAGCAAACACTATGGTGGCCACCAAAATTTGGTCATCTACTCCATGCCATAGCTGAAATTTCCATGCTCACCATAGCTAGGGTTTCTTCAACTTTCAAGCTCAATAGTAAGTGCATCCTAGCCCTATTTTCCATGTCCTTTACATTTTGAAGTTGTCATCAACTGATCTAGCTATTTCTACCATTATTTTGGGCTATGGTTCATGTTAAAAAACTTACCCATGTGTGACATGTATGTATTTTGATGTTTAATGGAGGAATATGAAAGTTTTATGTGTGTTTAACATCTTTTACTAAGTGATTTTTGATGAAAATGTATGAAAATGACCTATTTTTAAAAGTGGTAAAATGGGTAGTAAATATGCGAAATAAAGAAAAATGTGGGCTGCTAGGAGTAGGAATATGAATCGACTAGGCTTGGGAAATAAAGAAAATGCATGCATTTTATTTTATGAGCCTAAGGACCAATTGTAAATAAGTGAAAAGTTAGTGGTAAAAAGGTAATTTTACCAAAGTCTGTGTTATGGGTTGATTCGAACAATGTGTGTATTAGATAAGTTAAATTTGGCATTATAGATCAAGAAAAATGTGATTTCGGTCTTGTTTGAGGGAAAAATAATGTTTACGAAGAATAGTCTCGTTTTCATCATTTTGTACCAAGGTAAGTTCATATACAAATAACGTGATGTTATGTTATATTTTCAATGCTTGAGTATTATGTGAATTCAAATTCTTTAACACTATTATGAGTTATGCTTTGATTGCTTCATGAGTAAGTGATTTGGTATTATGGACATTGAGATCAGCATTACGAGCAAACTTGACAGAGAACTGATATTAGAAAAATCTTGTTTGAACCTTAGGAATAGTTTAGGATACAAGTGACATGTCACTAGGAATCATGTGATTTATGAGCTCTTGAGATATGAGCTATATGTTTATGTGGTTCCAGGTACTAGTCTTGTACATCCTACTGGTGGCTGGGAAGTCCAACATGTGTTGCGGATACCTGACAGCTTGTGTGAGTAGCCCGTGTAGCTACGTCCTGACCAACAGTTTGTGTGAGCAGACCCGTGAGTAGCTCGAGAATGAGCTTTTATGTGTTATGTGATATGAGGTAGCTTTAGCTACGTATGTGGCACTTATGTGCAAGCCTTCCGTGTATCTAATAGTATTTCGAGTGTTCAACGGGTAAATTATCGAGTAACTTGACAGAAGACCCAAGGGGTAAGTCAATGAGAAGAATGAGTAAGAGGTTATGTTATGAGTTTTGATACAGGTGTATAACGAACTCATGAGTAATTCCTTGGTATGTGATGAACTTATGACAAAGTTGTTTATGTGATGAGTAAGTTTAAATGATTTTATGAATTATAAATTTTGTTTATTATATTAAATCTATGTTAATTACTTGTTTAGATAACATGTTATTTGTGTATGCACTTACTAAGTTATAATGCTTACCCCTTCCTTTCTATCTTTATAGTATTGCCAAGCGAGCTCGAGGATCGAAGGATGTCGGACACTAGATCACACTATCAATTGCACATTTGGGTATAGTTAGTCTTAACATTTAGAGTATGGCATGTATAGGGGACTTGGTCATTTTGTTATGTATCATATTGACTAGCCAAATGAGTTTGCTCATGTTGGTATTAAGATCAATTTTGTATAAGGCCACGAGATGTGGCTTATATTTGCTTCTTGGGTTGTAGCCCTAATTATTTATGCATGCATGCAATGTGTTTATACTTTGTGATGTGGTTGGTGGTTGCTTGTTGGAAATGGATATAATAAATGGCACATATGCTTAATGAATGAATTGGAACTAATAGGTATGACCATGTTCATGTTATGATTGAGTAGGTTGAATGTAGGTTTATAAGGATGAATTAATATGAAATTGGTGTGGAATGCCATATGAAAGCATGATGTTTGAGCATTTGATATGTGGACATTACAAAGTCATGAATTAATCATGATTGTGACTGTCTGAGTGAATAAAAGTTCCATGTTGCATGCCGTCAAAAAATGTATAAGTGAGTGAGCATTTAAGGATGGCAAATGGCTTGGAAATTAGCCTAGAATTTGTCCACACTGGGAGACACATGTGCATGTGTCTAGGTCGCGTGTGACACACGGTCTGCCCCATGGGCGTGTGATCTAGCCGTGTGTCCCCTGCACCCTAATTAGGTAAAACAGAATGCCCAGTAGTAAACACACGGGCAGAGACACGGCCGTGTGTCTTAGCTGTGTGAAGGACACGCCCTCAGGACATGAATGTGTGCCCAGGCCTTGTGAAGTCTACATTTAATTTTTGGAATTTAATTCGCCACATGGCCTAAGTACATGGGCGTGTGACTTGGCCGTGTGACCTTAATTGTGTGATGACATCATAAACAGAGAGTTACATGGGCTGAGGACACGGGCGTGTGTGACCACACAGCCTACCTACATGTGTGTGACCCTATTTCATGAAAATTTTCTAAGTTTTCCCAAATATTTCTAGAGTTCTCAGTTTAGTCCTGAACTACTCCCGATGCATTTTTTGGGCCTCGTAGGCCCATATAAGAGACAATTTTCATATTTATGAATGAATTTAATTTGAATGAAATTTTATGGCCCGGTCTGGACTAACTTAGCAGGTGTACGAGTCTAGCTATATATGCCATAAATGAGTTATGATAGGGTGACGACTTCTGACCTTTTAAGTTATTTTTTGTATAGTAATGGATCTCAATCAAGCTGAGGCTGATGACGTAGAAAGTAATGTGCCGGCTCTTGCTCAAGGGGCAGCACCAGTTGAGAGTAGACCCATGACCGTGAGTTAGGGAGGAGAAGATGAGGTAGGGGAAGCCTTTCTCCATATGATGAATGCCTGGTTTACGGAGTTCGTTCGAATGAACCCGAACGCTCAACCCCTTCCACCCACTTAAAATCCTCAACATGTACCCCTAGTGCCACAAGGTATGGACTTTATGAGATTTCATAGAACCCCTGTCAATAAGATTCAGAAACAGGGGGCGGAAGAGTTCAGAGCAAATGTTGAGGATGATGCTGAGAAAGCAGAATTTTGGCTTGAGAATTCAATAAGGGTATTTGATGAACTATCATGTACACTCGAAGAATGTTTGAAGTATGCTATTTCCTTGTTGAGAGACTTAGCATATCACTGGTGGAAGACACTAGTATCTGTGGTACCTCAAGAGAGGGTCACATGGGAATTTTTTCAAGAAGAATTCCGAAAGAAGTACATAAGTGAACGATTCATTGACCAGAAGCACAAGGAATTTTTAGAATTGAAACAAGGCCGCATGCTAGTGACCAAGTACAAAAGAGAGTTTGTCCGACTCAACCAATATGCTCAGGACTGTGTATCCTTGGAGGCTAAAATGTGTAGAAGGTTTGAAGACGGACTTAATGAGGATATTGGAGTGTTAGTGGGTATTCTTGAGCTGAAGGTATTTGTTGTGCTCATTGATTGGGCTTATAAAGCGAAGGAACTGACCAAGGAAAAGAGAAAAGCCAAGGCTGAAGCTAAAGATATAAGAAAGAGGCCGATGAGCAAGTCTTCACCTCTCAACTAAGAAATCTAGAGATATGTATTCTCGCTCTCATGTTTCGGTCGGGCAATCGTACGAAAATCGTAGGAAGCAAAATTTGAGTTTTAAATCTCAGGCTACATCTGTGGCTAGTGTGGGTAATGCTAGACCTTTTAAACCTGAGTGCCAAATTGCGGTAGACATCATCTTGGTGTGTGTAGGATGAACAACGGATCCTGTTTTAGATGTGGCTATCAAGACCACTATATCAAGGACTTCCTCGAGATGATCGAAAAATTAAAATTTTAGAGTACAAGTGTAATATCCTGATTTTGGGCCTAGTCGGAATAGCGGTTTCGTGACCACAAAATTCGAGATAGAAATAATTATTTTATGATTATTTTGAGGTCTATGATATGATTGCATGATTGTGTGAAAATTTTGTGAAGAAATTTTATGCATAAAGTGCTTAAATTGAAATTAGGGACTAAATCGAATAATTTGTAAAACTTGCATTCTAGAAGTTTCTAGTATGAAATTGTTTTGAAATATTAATTAGGAGGTCTTAAATAGAAATTTTACCAATTTCTAAGTCTATGGACAAAAATTGGACATGGATGGAATTTTTGGAAAGATTAGTAGTAAGGATATTTTGGTCATTTAGGGGTAAAATGAATTAAAATACAAAATTAACAGCCAATTTTGCTCATCTTCAACTCCATGGCCGAATATAGCAAGGAGAAACCATGTCTAGGGCTTTTCAAGCTTCCAAGCTCGATTGTAAGTCCGTTCTAGCCTCGTTTTTAATGATTTTTACGTTTTTAGAGTCCCGGTAGCTCGATTAAGCTTATGCTATCAATAATTCAACCTAGGGTTCATATTTCGAAAAATACCCACAGGTGAAATTTGTGTATTTTGGTGTTTTATGATAGAATATGAGGTTTTAAATTATGTTAGACAACTTGTACTACTCGGTTTTAAGTGAAAACGAGCAAAAGGGCTTAATCGGTAAAAATACCTAATAGTCATAAGTACATGTTAGAGTGAGAATTTGATGTTACCATAGAAGGGAAAAATGATCAGCATGTCATAAAACATAAGAAAATAGGCTGAAGTTTAATTTACGAGCTTTGGGGCAAAAGTGTAAATATGTGAAAGTTTAGGGGCAAAACTGTAATTTTTCGAAAACATGATTTTGGGTCAATTTGTATAATGTGAGTCCTAATTAGACTATATTTTAAATGATAGAGCAAGGAAAACTAAAATTCGGGCTAAAATGGGGAAAATACCAAGTTGTGGACGAAATGGTAAAAGTAGCCATTTTCGCATACGAGGTAAGTTCATATGTAAATGTTGGTAACATAGTTATTATTTTAAATGTTTTAATGTTATTTAAAAGATATGATAATTATTATGAAATATTATACTGTGATAATTGTTTGTTAATATGTCAAATTATGTGATATACTTGGAAAATGTGAAATACTACCGAGTATCGGTAACGGCATTCCGTAGAAGATGGTTGAGACACATGATTGGGAAAAAGGTCCCGTTGAACCTTAGGAATGGATTAGGATACAAGTGACATGTCACTAGGATATTTGGGCATTCGAACTCGTTGAGTTGAGTCCGAGTTCGTGAGATGTAACTAGGCATCCGAGCTCGTTGAGTTGAGTCCGAGTTCACTTATGGGCGGGTTACATGGTAGCTTGGCTACATGTGGCACTTATGTGCAAACTTTCCATGTATCTGAATTATATTCCGATGTGTTCAACGGGTAAAATTCTACTCAAATGGAGGAATACTCGAGATGAAAGGGACGTATTGGTAAGTGTTGTGAAATGAATACTTTGAACAGGTATGTACTTAACCCTCGGGTTGAAAACTCGATATAACAACAATATGGTAAGATGATAAATGAAAATGTGATATGAATGTCTCGGAGATGATTATGCAAATGATGTTTTATGTTTACGTATATAGTTGTGTTACTTGTTATTTGCATGTGAGCTTAAAAGCATTTATGCTTACTCCCTCCTTTTGATTCCTTGTAGTGTTGACAAGCCAACTCGGAAATCGGGAACAGTCGGAGTCACACTCACACTATCCGTATACCATCTTGGCATGATGGCTTGTGTATTTTGAGTATGGCATGTATAGCATTATAATCATTTTGTATATATTGTCTTATGATATGGTTATTGAGTGGTATGGAAATTCTTGGTAATGATTAGCCATTGGAATGGCTAATTTGATCATATTTGGTGTTATGTATGCTAAATTGCTAGCTAATCCATGGAAACCATGAAATAGGTAAAATTTACCATAAAATAGATTCAGACAGCAACAGTGATGTGAGTTTGAAAAATCATTAAAAATAGTAGAGATACAATTAGATGATGAATAAAATATGGAACTGAATAATTATGAGTCTATTTTCAAATGGATGGAACAAAACAGGTATATGAGTTATATTTTATGAGATGTTTAAATTTTTGTGAAACAGGTCCAGAACGATTTCTGGATCTCCTGTTCTGAACTTGGAAATTCACCATAAATTTTTCAAATATAATTATAAGTCATGATATATATGTAAAGATTCCTTATTGAGTCTAGTTTTATTAGAAACAAACGGTATAGTCATTGAAACTCTGTACAAGGAGATATCTGATTCGTAGTACACAGAGGTCAGAGCAGTCGAACCCTGAAACAGGGGAGACTTTAACTAATAAACTGTACTAATTTGATAGACCAAAAATTATAGAAAAAAATTATAAAATATATATATGAGTCTGGTTTTAGGAAAAATTTACGGAATTGGATTTTGAGTTTTGGAACTCGAGATATGAATTTTTAAGCGACTATGACGCAGATTGCTAGCTTGACTGAAAATTTTAAAAATAAATTGTTTGAGCTGTTTAAGTAATGAATTAAGTCTGTTAACACCTCGTGTTCAACTCCGGCGACAGTCTCGGGTACGGGGCGTTACAACAAGGCCGAGTAGTGCGGCTACAAAGGGGATACCCTCGAGAAATGTTGGTAATGGGGCTAGTAGCAAAAGTGTAGCCAGGGATGGCCCCGAATGAGTTTAAAGAACTGAAGTCATAGTTGCAAGAATTGACCAACAAGGGTTTTGTGAGATCGAGCTTTTCACTGTGGGGTGCTCTGGTATTATTCATGAAAAAGAAAGACAGTTCTATGAGATTGTGTATAGACTACCGACAACTTAATAAGATAACAATTAAGAACAAGTATCCTTTCCCAAGGATTGATGATTTGTTTGATCAATTGAAAGGAGCGTCATGATTTTCTAAAATAGACTTGAGGTCCGGCTACTATCAGTTGCGAGTTAAAGAGTCGGATGTGCCTAAAACTGCTTTTAGAACGAGGTATGGCCACTACGAATTTCTTGTTATGCCATTTAGGTTAACGAATGCTCCTACTGTGTTTATGTATTTAATGAACCTAATATGTCGGCCATATTTGAACAAGTTTGTTGTTATGTTTATTGATGATATTATGATTTATTCGAGAGATGAGTCAAAGCATGCCGAGCACTACAGAACTGTTTTATAGACTTTAAGAGACAAACAGTTGTATGCTAAATTCAGTAAAAGCGAGTTTTGGCTTCGAGAAGTTGGATTCTTGGGCCACATTGTTTCAAGTGATGGTATCCGAGTAGATCCTAGCAAGATTTCTTCTATCATCGAATGGAAACTACCAAGGAATGTATTTGAGGTAAGAAGCTTTTTGGGCTTAGTCGGTTACTACCAATGGTTTGTGAAAGGATTTTCTATGATTGCCATTCCCATGACAAGATTGCTTCAAAAGGATGTTAAGTTTGACTGGTCGGAAAAGTGTCAGCAAAGCTTCGAGAATTTGAAGATGTTATTGACTGAAGCACGAGTTTTGGTACAAACCGAGTCAGGTAAAGAATTTTTTATTTATAGTGATAGTTCCTTAAATGGTTTGGGATGTGTACTTATGCAAGAGGATAAAGTTGTAGCTTACGCTTCGAGGCAGTTGAAGCCTCACGAGAAGAACTATCTGACACATGATTTAGAGTTGGCTACCATAGTGTTTGCTTTGAAGATTTAGCGATATTATTTATTTGTTGAGAAATGCCATGTCTATACCGATCACAAAAGTTTTAAGTACTTAATGACTCAAAAGGACTTGAACTTATGGCAACGGAGATGGTTAGAACTGTTAAAGGATTATGAGCTTTGGATTGATTTCTATCTGGGTAAGGTGAATGTGGTCGCCGACGCTTTGAGCAGAAAGTCATTATTTTCTTTAAGGGTTATGAATATAGGGCTGACTTTGTCTGATGATGGTTCAATTATAGCCGAGTTAAGAACTAGACCAAATTTTCTTCAACAGACTTGTAATGCTCAGAAAGTTGATAAGGAATTGCAAGCTAAAAGTGTAATATCCTGATTTTGGGCCTAGTCAGAATAGCAGTTTTGTGACCACAAAATTCGAGATAGAAATAATTATTTTATGATTATTTTGAGGTCTATGATATGATTGCATGATTGTGTGAAAATTTCGTGAAGAAATTTTATGCATAAAGTGCTTAAATTGAAATTACGGACTAAATCGAATAATTTGTAAAACTTGCATTCTAGAAGTTTCTAGTATGAAATTGTTTTGAAATATTAATTAGGAGGTCTTAAATAGCAATTTTACCAATTTCTAAGTCTATGGACAAAAATTGGACATGGATGGAATTTTTGGAAAGTTTAGTAGTAAGGATATTTTGGTCATTTAGGGGTAAAATGAATTAAAATACAAAATTAACAGCCAATTTTGCCCATCTTCAACCCCATGGCTGAATATAGCAAGGAGAAACCATGGCTAGGGTTTTTCAAGCTTCCAAGCTCGATTGTAAGTCCGTTCTAGCCTCGTTTTTAATGATTTTTACGTTTTTAGAGTCCCGGTAGCTCGATTACGCTTATGCTAGCAATAATTCAACCTAGGGTTCATATTTGGAAAAATACCCATAGGTGAAAATTTGTGTATTTTGTTGTTTTATGATAAAATATGAGGTTTTAAATTATGTTAGACAACTTGTACTACTCGGTTTTAAGTGAAAACGAGCAAAAGGGCTTAATCGGTAAAAATACCTAATAGTCATAAGTACATGTTAGAGTGAGAATTTGATGTTACCATAGAGGGAAAAATGATCAGAATGTCATAAAACATAAGAAAATAGGCTGAAGTTTAATTTACGAGCTTTGGGGCAAAAGTGTAAATATGCGAAAGTTTAGGGGCAAAACTATAATTTTGCCAAAATATGATTTTGGGTCAATTTGTATAATGTGAGTCCTAATTAGACTATATTTTAAATGATAGAGCAAGGAAAACTAAAATTTGGGCTAAAATGGGGAAAATACCAAGTTGTGGACGAAATGGTAAAAGTGGCCATTTTCGCATACGAGGTAAGTTCATATGTAAATGTTGGTAACATAGTTATTATTTTAAATGTTTTACTGTTATTTAAAAGATATGCTAATTATTATGAAATATTATACTGTGATAATTGTTTGTTAATATGTCAAATTATGTGATATACTTGGAAAATGTGAAATACTACCGAGTATCGGTAACGGCATTCCGTAGAAGATGGTTGAGACACATGATTGGGAAAAAGGTCTCGTTGAACCTTAGGAATGGATTAGGATACAAGTGACATGTCACTAGGATATTTGGGCATCCGAACTCGTTGAGTTAAGTCCGAGTTCACTTATGGATGCGAATGTCCGAACTCGTTGAGTTGAGTCCGAGTTCACTTATGGATGTAAATGCCCGAGCTCGTTGAGTTGAGTCCGATTTCACTTATGGGCGGGTTACATGGTAGCTTGGCTACATATGTGGCACTTATGTGCAAACTTTCCATGTATCCGAATTATATTCCGATGTGTTCAACGGTAAAATTCTACTCAAATGGAGGAATACTCTAGATGAAAGGGACGTATTGGTAAGTGTTGTGAAATGAATACTTTGAACAGGTATGTACTTAACCCTCGGGTTGAAAACTCGATATAACAACAATATGGTAAGATGATAAATGAAAATGTGATATGAATGTCTCGGAGATGATTATGCAAATGATGTTTTATGTTTGCGTATATAGTTGTGTTACTTGTTATTTGCATGTGAGCTTACTAAGCATTTATGCTTACTCCCTCCTCTTCATTCCTTGTAGTGTTGACAAGCCAGCTCGGAAATCGGGAACGGTCGGAGGCACACTCACACTATCCGTATACCATCTTGGCATAATGGCTTGTATATTTTGAGTATGGCATGTATAGCATTATAATCATTTTGTATATATGGTCTTATGATATGGTTATTGAGTGGTATGGAAATGCTTGGTAATGATTAGCCATTGGAATGGCTAATCATGATCATATTTGGTGTTATGTATGCTAAATTGCTAGCTAATCCATGGAAACCATGAAATTGGTAAAATTTACCATAAAATAGATTCAGATAGCAACAGTGACTGAGTTTGAAAAATCATTAAAAATAGTAGAGATACAATTAGATGATGAATAAAATATGGAATTGAAGAATTATGAGTCTATTTTCAAATGGATGGAACAAAACAGGTATATGAGTTATATTTTATGAGATGTTTAAATATTTACGAAACAGGTCCAGAGCGATTTCTGGATCCCCTGTTCTGACTTTAGAAATTCACCATAAATTTTTAAAAGATAATTATAAGTCATGATTTATATGTACAGATTCCTTATTGAGTCTAGTTTTATTAGAAACAAATGGCATAGTCATTGAAACTCTGTACAAGGAGATATCTGATTCATAATACACAGAGCTCAGAGCAGTCGACCCCTGAAACAGGGGAGAATTTAACTAATAAACTGTACTAATTTTCTCAACGAAAAATTCTAGAAAAAATATTAGTAAATATATATATGAGTCTAGTTTTAGGGAAAATTTACAGAATTTGATTTTGAGTTTTTGAACTGGAGATATGAATTTTTAAGAGACTATGACGCAGATTGCTATCCTGACTGAAAATTTTAAAAATAAATTGTTTGAGCTGTTTAAGTAATGAATTAAGTTTGTTAACACTTCGTGTTCGACTCCGGCGACGGTCTCAGGTACGGGGCGTTACAAAAAGATTTCAACGTGAGTCTAGCAGTGAACCGAATTTTCTAAGTGACTCCGATGGTTGTTTGAGATTTCGTGGTGGAATTTGTGTTCCGAAGGACACTAAGTTGATTCAGAATATTTTAAATGAGGCACACAACGGTTGTTTGACAGCTCACTTGGGCAGTACAAAAATGTATAACGACTTGAAGAAAATGTATTGGTGAATAGTATGAAAAGAGATATCTTAGAGTTTGTATCGAAATGTTTAATTTGTCAGCAAGAAAAGGCCGAAAATCTAGTACCTTCAGGTTTCCTTCAGCCCATGATGGTTCTGGAGTGAAAATGGGACTAGATTACTATGGATTTTATGCCAGGGTTGCCTTTAACTCCAAGAAAGAGAGATACCATATGAGCGATTGTTGATAGATTAACTAAAACATCTCATTTTATACCAGTACGTACTGATTACTCACTTGATAAGTTAGCTGATTTGTACATTGGTGAAATTGTCAGACTTCATGAGTACCTATATCAATTAGATAGAGATACGAGGTTCACTTCGCGGTTTTGGAAAAAGTTACAAGAGGCTTTGTGTACGAAGTTAAACATTAATGCCGCTTTCCATCCGCAAACCGACGATCAGCCGGAGAAAGTAATTCAAATACTTGAAGACATGCTCCGATGTTGTGTATTGGAATTCAAAGGTAGTTGGGAAAGGTACTTACCGTTGGTAGAATTTTCCTACAACAACAGTATCAGTCGAGTTTGAAAATGGCGCCTTATGGGGCATTATATGGGTGTAAGTGCCGAACACCTCTATATTGAACTGAACTCAGAGAAAATCAGATTCACGGGGTTGACTTAGTCAAAGAAACTAAATAGAAAGTGAAGATAATTAGTGATTGTTTGAAGGCTCCTTCGAATAGACAGAAATCCTATGTGGATTTGAAATGAAAAGAGATTGAGTTTCAAGTTGGTGATAAGGTATTTTTTAAAGTGTCTCCATGGAAAAAGGTTTTGAGATTTGGTAAAAAGGGCAAGTTGAGTCATTTTTTATTGGACCGTATGAGATCACCGAGAAAGTAGGGCCAGTTGCTTATTAGTTAGCCTTACCATCCGAATTGGAAAAGATTCATGATGTGTTCCATGTGTCTATGTTGCGCCGTTACTGATCTAATCCTTCCCATGTGATTTCACCGACAAAGGTTGAGATTCGACCGAATATGGCTTATGTTGAAGAACTGGTTAAGATTTTGGCTCAGGAAGTCAAACAACTAAGAAACAAGAGTATTGCCCCTGTGAAAGTGTTATAGCAAAGACATGGGGTTGAAGAGGCTACATGGGTGCCTAAGGAGGCCATGAGGAACCAATTCCCAAACCTTTTCAATGGTAAGATTTTCGAGGACAGAAATCCCTAAACGGGGGAGAGTTGTAACATCCTAAATTAGGGTTTAGTTGGAACAGTGGTTTTGAGACCATAAATCTGAAGTAGAAATAAATATTTTATGATTATTTGATGAACCATGATATGAGTGCATGTTTGTGTGAAATTTTCGTGAAGAAATTTTATGCCTAAAATGTCCAATTTGAAGTTAAGGACTAAATTGAATAAGCTGCAAAACTTGAGTTCTAGAAGCTTTAAGCATGAAATTTCTACGGGTTATTAATTAGAGGTCCTTAAATAGTAATTTGACCAAGTTCTAAAATTTTGGACAAAAATGGGCATGAATAGGAAAAATTTGAAAAAAAGGCCTTAAGGGAATTTTCGTCATTTAGTTAATATAAGAATAAAAAGGGAAAAATCAAGCAAAATTTGCTCATCTTCTCCATGCCATAGCCGAAATTTCCATGCTCACCATAGCTAGGGTTTCTTCAACTTTCAAGCTCAATAATAAGTGCATCCCAACCCCGTTTTTAATGTTCTTTACATTTTTGAAGTTGTCATCAACCGATCTAGCTATTTCTACCATTATTTTGAGCTAGGGTTCATGTTAAAAAACTTACCCATGTGTGACATGCATGTATTTTGATGTTTAATGGAGGAATATGAAAGTTTGATGTGTGTTTAACATCTTTTACTAAGTGATTTTTGATGAAAATGCATGAAAAGGACCTATTTGTAAAAGTGGTAAAATGGGTAGTAAATATGTGAAATAAAGAAAAATGTGGGCTGGTAGGAGTAGGAATATGAATTGGCTAGGCTTAGAAAATAAAGAAAATGCATGCAATTCATTTTATGAGCCGAAGGACCAATTTGTAAATCAGTGAAAAGCTAGGGGTAAAAAGGTAATTTTTACCAAAGTATGTGTTATGGGTCGATTCGAACAATGTGTGTATTAAAAAAGCTAAATTTGGCATTATAGATCAAGAAAAACATGATTCGGGTCTTGATCAGGGAAAAAACAAGGTTTATGAAGAATAGGCTCATTTTCATCATTTTCTACCAAGGTAAGTTCATATACAAATAACGTGATGTTACGTTATATTTTTAATGCTTGAGTATTATGTGAATTCAAATTATTTAATGTTATTATGTGTTATGCTTTGATTGCTTTATGAGTAAGTGATTTGGTATTATGGACATTGAGATCGACAT
The DNA here is from genome assembly GCF_007990345.1 of Gossypium hirsutum. Taxonomy (NCBI): domain Eukaryota; kingdom Viridiplantae; phylum Streptophyta; class Magnoliopsida; order Malvales; family Malvaceae; genus Gossypium; species Gossypium hirsutum. The sequence goes on along the minus strand of NC_053436.1, from coordinate 41,638,729 downwards.
TACGAGCAAGCTTGACAGAGAAGTGATATCGGAAAAATCCAGTTTGAACCTTAGGAATAGTTTAGGATACAAGTGACATGTAACTAGGAATCATGTGATTTATGAGCTCATGAGATATGTGATATATGTTTATGTAACACCCCTAACCCATATCCGTCATTGGAATGGGGTTACGAGGCAATACTGATCATAAAACAATTCAGAACAGACTTTCTTTATAAAGTTAATCATCTAGTAATTTTTTTTATATACATATCATTTCACATACTTATCAAATATATATACTTTAATTTTGATGACATTTGAATAATTCAAATATAAAATATTTTAATTATCAAACAAATGTTATGCGCACATTTTATACAATCAAACATACATTATTTCCTTTCATATAAGTGAAATATTCCATAGTAACATTCGTTTGCCTTATTACTACATTTGCATAACATGAATAAATAATTATCCAATTCACTTAGCATATGCTAAAATATATTATCAACTTAACTAATTAAACCACTCAAATAAAGTATCCAAAATGTTCAAATAGTGTGCCACTTGAAAATGATACATAAACATATTCATTTCATGTCTATTCGGCCACCAAGATCTACTAGTACACATTAATTGATTTTCAAATAATTATCGAATCCAAATAGTCATACCTATCATTATTTTATAACATAAGCATACTCCAATGTACCACATATTCTTGACATACATTTTACTAATTAAAGCATTACATATTATAACTCAAACACAAACATCATTTACTTTATAACCGAAACACCACCTTTTATCCTATTACATATATACTTCGAGTTAATAAATGAGTCAACCATTTCATCTTCTACAACAATATGTATACATATATACATATATAAATATATTTATATATACAGGTACCGAATCACCAAGTTGACCTTAACCCTTCCATATATTTCCACCAAATAACCGAGTACACAAGTACATTATATGAGCTTCCAAGTCAATTCATGATACAATCTATACTTCACAAGAATAAATCAATAACCAAATATAAACATATATCCCATACACAAATCTTATCTGCTACGTAATAGACATATCAAAATAAACCTTTTTCTATTTTCAAACATAACCTATCATACTTTTAATACCAAATCATGACTAACACCTTAACCAAATTAACAACCAAATTCAGTCATACTTTTATCTATCTATATGTCAAAATCGAATCAACCAAATGCATATATCCAAAATTACTAACCAACTTCAATGCACGAAATAGATATCATGAATACCATTCATTCATGACATATAGCATAATGTCTAAATGAACGTAAGCCATAATCAAATAAAACTGTAATAAAGCATTGAAGTTAGGCCATTTTAGCATGGCTTAAATTATACAAAACAAAAATCCAACATTTCAAATTACAATCTAGCCTATACATGCCATAAGTTTGAAAATTCAGCTTATAAAATACCAAAGACAGTCGATAGTGTGATAAGCTTCTCTAACGATTCCTAAGCTTGAAACTTGAATCTAAAATCTATAAAACAAAGGTAAACATGAACACAAACGGAGTAAGCTTTCATAGCTTAGTAAGTCATAAGCAAATAAACAATTTAATTACATAATCAAATTATTTAAACTAAACCAAATTATACTATAATAGTTACTTTAAGCCTTAAGCTTACAAATTCATGTATTTTATATGTACTTTCACATGTATATTATTCATGGCCGAATGAACATATATATATTTTAACAAACTATCATTCAATTCCCAAGCCAAAATATCTTTATCATAACTAGTACATATACTCTTATATGCATAAATTCATAGGTCAAGCATAATGATCACATACATATTTATATTATATGACCGAATACACATACATATATATATAAGCAAAATATCCTTCAATTTCAAAGCTAAATATCATCATGTGAACACAATACTTATACTCATGAATCAATTTACAGCTTCTTATGCATAAGCATAGTAATGACCAAATGAACACTTTTATATATAAAGATACATTAACAAACTACTATTCAATGACCAAGCCAAAACATCTTTATCATACTAAATACACATACACTTATGTGCATACACTCATAAGTGAAAGTATAACAATTATATACATATTTATATCAATGGTCGAATATACCACCAATTGCATATATTCAAAAATAGTTTTAATAATGTTCATATTATTTATTTACAAGGCCGAATACCTTTTTCACATTTACATATGCACTTACTTTACTTCAAGCATGTCTTACAACAAATATTAAGTAACTTACTCACTTAGTTTCAAATAGGTAATAAACCAATTCATACCTGACCAATTTAGCTCACTTTTACACATTTGATCTCAGCTTATCGATGCCCATTGAACCATTCGAAATTGGATACGACACTTGGATAATCACATATATATCGTACAATGCCAACGTCCCAGACGTGGTCTTACATGTAACCACATATCGGTGCCACTGTCCCAGTAGGGTCTTACTCGCACACATATATCGGAGTCACATATCAATGCCATGGTCTTGCTCGCACATCACATATCAAAATCCTATGTCATGACATATGTATCATAACTATTCCTAAGGTTCATACGGGGCTTTCGGATGTCGTAACTCGATCGAAATGAATGCTTAAACATGGTTACCAAGCTTATTCATATTCAGCATAAGCATATATAAATTCATATTTTTCATACCAACATATATATTTAACATTTATATACAATTAAACACATCTATTTGCCTATAAACATACCTCGGACGATGTAAAATGGAACGGGACGACTAGTCAACAACTTTCGTTTTTCCCTGATCCAAATCCGATTTCTTTGGTTCTTGATCTAAACATATTCAAATTAAGCTCATTCAAACATATTTTCATTAAATTTAGTCCAAAAACACATAAATGGGAAAATTACCATTTTACCCCTGACATTTACAATTTTTACAATTTAGTCCCTATTGCACAAAACACAAAATATGCAAAATCTCAAAATACCCATTTTAGGCTGAATGTTCCTAGTGCTGATACAAGCCCATATAATTCATTTATTTCACATTTTAGCCCCTCAAATTATTATTTTTGCAATTCAGTCCTAATTACTTAAAATCATCAAAAACTCCAATACAAAATATGTTAATCTAAAACATATCTTTCATATTTCATCATCAAACAAGAAAAATCACAAGCTATCAACAATGGCACAACTCAAAATATTCATCAAAATAAAAAACTAAATCATGGGTCTTGAAGATTCCTAAGCAACGATCTCAAAAAAGTAGAAATTATCAAAAACCGAACAAAAACGAACCTTGATTGAGCTTGAATATATGCCGAACCCTAGCTTGGTTTTCTTTCTTTTTCTTTGTTTTAGTTTCAGTTAAAAAGAATAGAATGAACATGGCTTATTATTTTATGATATATGTTATATTATATTAGTTTATTAAATTAACTTTAATGAAATAATATGAAAATCATATAACACATGTCTATTACCATCCATTTTTTCTTTTAATGGGCTAATTGCAAAATAAAGGCTTCCACTAATAAATTACAGAACCTTCTATGTTACCCAGGGAGTTTAATTATGCGCAAATAATTCTTTATTACCTGAGACATCAAGCGTCATTTATGAACACTATTGTACAGATTCTCACTAAGTTCATTTCGAACTTATGAGTGTTTTTCCATTATTGTAGGATTAAGGGATGACTTAAGGATTGTGTGGAGGGAACAAGCCAGACATCACCAAGTCCATGCGAATGGCGTTTTAGCAGTAACATGCACAAAGAGGGGTATCCTTAGAGGCTACGCTTTGGGGATTGAATAAGTGTAATTATATCAAATTTAAGTTCCAAGTCATAATAAGTATATATATACCTACTCAGTAAAGGAAAATGATTGTAATAACCTTAATGCTTGTATAATTGAAAGTTTATTTGAAGTTTGTACTTTCAAAACATGTAAGAATAAAGTTATAGGGTATGAATGGAGTAAATTTGGAGTTGTTAAGTTGTAAATAAGTCAAGTCAGAAATTTTGTTTAGTAATAAATTTTAATTGTGAGATTTAGCACCTAGACCCGATGATCGATCGAGTATAGGGTGTTACATAGAATGTTCAGAATAGCAAAATCATTTACTAGTGGTCGAGATCTCATCGGAATTGTGAAAGATTGAAATATTAAATTGCAAAGACTAGTATACAAATTGAATCCAAGCCAAAGAACAAGAAATAAAACTTTTTACAAAAAATGAAATAAAACCTAAACTGACCTAATTCTACTAAAACAAACCCTAAAACTAATGTGGCAAAAAGCTCCCAAAGCTTTCCCCAAATTAACTATTTATAGGAGAGTTTAGCAACACTAATTAGGGTAAACACCAACCTTAATTACATAAAAATATGTATTGTGCAGACAGAAACGCCCTTGCTTATTTTAGGCTTCACATTGCACCTGTGTCACGACATACACTTCTGCGTGTCACGACACACAACTTTGAATGTGAATTCCTTGATCAGCTCAATTATGTTGCAACTCCGAAAGCCTGTGTTATGACTTAGCTTCCATTCTTTATGCTCTTAGGCCTAAAATTAAGTGTATTTCACACTTAGGTAAATTGTTAAAACTACCTTAAGGCTGGTATTAGCCCGATTAGGTTAACTAACTCGAAACAATGCACAAAAATGCTTATTTTGCAACATTTTAATCCTAACTTAAGAAATGTGAAAATGTAATAAAACATATTCAAATTCCTAGAAAACAAGCTCATTAAGGGCCAAAAAATACCCAATCTACCACTACAATTTGTGGAAAACCAGTCGCCCACTCTAATCCTAGTCTAAATAGGAAATGTTTTTCTATTTGAAATACTTCTCTAATTCAACAAAGGTTCTATCTTCTTTTCCTATATTAGATTACTCTAGTAAGGCTATTTATACAACTTTTAGGTATTGTTATTTTGCCTGAAAATAGAGAGACTTTTATTCTCTAATAATTAAATATATTTTTCGGAATAACGATTGACCTGACAACAAATGTAGTAGTAATTTTTTTAGGTCATTTTAGCACTTGACGATCTTGTTTTCTTTATCACTTTTATAATTATTTATTGCATTTTCAGTATTAGAAGGTTAGGAAAAAATAAGCATTTTACACATTTTCTGCTATTTCGATGACCTGTAAGACTGACTCGGGCCTCATGAGTGACTAATGGGCTATTTAGGTGTGCATGATGCCAATTCAGGTCCAAGAATACAAAGAATAATGGTTGGGCCATGAGACAAGGGAACTCGATAAAACAACAAAGCTACCAAGGCCAAGAAAGCAATTGACATTGTGACAAGGAGCTTCATCTCGTCACGACAACATGATGAATATATGAAGGATTTCACGTTAACAACGTTGTGACGAGGAGTCTTCTCACGTCACAATGACACAACAAAGGCAGACCAAAATATGGTTGATTCTTTGGACAACACTGTTGGGATATTTCCATATTTGGACCCTAGCCTTTATCAGAATATTGCATTAATTGGTATCTAAGTGTTTCTAGGGTTGAGTGGTCACCAAGTATCCCGTTGCCTATATAAATAACCTTAGGGTCACCAGAATTGTAGGCAGAATTCGCTAGACAGTTTTTGTCATTCAATTTTCTTTGTATTTTCTTTTTATGTTCATGTAGTCAAAACTTTTCTATTCTGATATGAAGAAAAATGTGAGTGGAGATTTCTATGGGATCCATGCTTTAGTATATATTCATGAGCTTTCTCCTATCTTTTATTCTTTTATTTATATTTTCATTTCTTTGATCAATTAGCATTTGTATGAATAATTGAATAAACTATTATGCTTATATCATATCTTGCATGATTTGATTAATAAACTAATTTATTTGTTACATGGTTGTTTATTCAAGAGCAATTAGTATATTAGGGAGTGATGCCCTTGATAGAATATCGAGACATTTTATAAGTTGGGTCAAGCGATGAGAGTGGGAGGGTATCTATATGCCTAGGAAGAGACAAGAAGGATAACTTTGGTGGTAATCCTTAGTGTAGATGAGACGGGAAGGGTATTCTTGCTAAGGTTAATAATAAATCAATCTAGGATAATTAATTATTTAATTAGATAATTAGGGATTTAATTAATCATAGTATAAAGGTTCGCATTGTTGACACTAGGAATAGGAAATTCCATTAGATTAATTTAGGATAGTTAATTTAATTAGTTTAATTAATATATTAATTTGGACCAACACTACTAATTCATGACTCAATTAGGTGACTCAATTAGGTTAGTAATTATTTTCTTTAATTGATTTAATAATAATTTTTCCAATCTGCAATCCAAATATACGATCCTCAGAATACTTAACAATGTTTTGTTTTAAACATTACTATAGTACACTTTGACCTGTATGCTTGCAGACATCGTTGAATTAAGTATATATATATTGGTGTGATATTTATACTATAAACAATAACACATTTATAGGTGGTAAAGTTGTTGGTGCTATTGTAAGAGATTGCATCGGTGAAATTTTTATTAGATTGATTGTTGTAAAATAATATTAATCGAAAGGTGAAAAAGCCATATAGTGTTTAGTTTTTTTGTACATAATTGAATATTTTTATTTTTAATATTTTTATTTACCTTGTTGATTATTGGATTTAATCATGAATTTTGATTTCTATAGTTCAGAATATGAACTATTCAAATCAAGTTGGTCGTACTAAGCTTTGACAAACCAATGGAGTCATGAATACAAATATGAGCCGCTTGAGTGTTTGAATGAACTTTTACCTAAGCCCAGCAAGTATACATCCGAGAGGTATGGAGTGTAACACCCCTTACCCGTGTCTGACACCGGAATAGGGTACGAGGTATTACCGGACTTAATCGTTCACAAACATGCAAAAAATGGGCTACAAAATTTCATTCGTATCAAAACCTTTCATACACACGCATAATGTCCCATACACGGGCATACGAAGCACTAAACATGCATTGAAAGTAGTTGGGAACTAAACCAAGAACCTTAGAAAGTTTTGGGAAAACGTAGAAAATTTTTCCATGACACAAGGTCACACACCCGTGTGGACACAGGGACATGCCTGTGTTCTTAGGTCGTGTAACTCTCTGAATATGACGTCAGTGAAAAATTTGAACCACACGGCCAAGCCACACGTCCGTGTGCTAAGGCCCTGTTCCCACACGATTAAGACACACGGTCATGTCTTAGCCCGTGTGGCCAACACTTAGGCTATTTTCCAAGTATTTAAGTTACCCTTAATCTTTCACATCTATATACACACCAAGGACACATATCATGACATCATTTCAATTATTTAGCATCCCATATTAAGACACATTCACAAGCATTAAAACATAGCATAGATAGATAGGTTCACAATAATAATCCATATGAGCCAAATCTCTTGGCCATATGCAAATAACTCAAGATAGACCAATACATTCGGCTAATCATAATTACACATATTATAAAAACTAAGCCCTTGTACATGCCACTCACTCCAAAATGCTTAATATATATTTCAATATTCCAAAGGTGATGGCTTGATAGTGTGGTGCTGCCTCCGACGATCTCCAATCCCGAGCTAACTTGACAACACTAAATAAAAGGAAAGGAAGGGAGTAAGCTTTATATCTTAGTAAGACCATATGAAAATAATAAGCAATTTATCAACTTACTTCTTGAGTTAATACAACCATATTTGCACTTATACTTATGTTCAAGTCAAGCTGTTCTCTAGAGTTGCAGTCACTAAATTATTTATATCTTGAGATACAGAACTCCAAATTAAGATCCACTAATTTTCCCTAAAACTAGAGTCACATACCTTCTTACCAAAAAATTTTTAGAATTTTTAGTCCAGCCAATAAGTACAGTTTATTCTTTAAAGTCACCCCTATTTCGCTGTCTGATAGTTCTGACCTCTCTTCACTAAAAATTTATTATCTCCTCGTACGAAATTTAGATGATTTTTCCTTTTTTTATTTTGAAAATAAACTCATTAAGGATTCTAATAATATAAATTATAACCCATAATTATTTTTTTACAATTTTTAATTATTTTTCCAAATCGGAACATGGGATTTCGAAATCATTCTGACTCTGTCTCACAACAATTCAAATTTCTCATAATATAAAATTCTTTTGCTTACTGCATTTGTTCTATATGAAACTATACTCAATAATATTTAATTTCATATTTTATTGAGCCTCTGACTCGATTTCCACAATTTTTGGTGGATTTTCAACTTCGGACTGCTACTACTGTCCAAAACTGTTTCAATGCTAATTTTACCCTTTCATAATTATCTTTAAATAGGCTTTTGTGCCAATCAATTTTTCTTTTCATATTCATTAGGCCACAAGGTGAATCGATAAACATATCATTTCCTAATTTAATTCGACCTAAAATCCTTACACATAATCATCCATCAAATTTACCACATAAATATGCACCATAGGTATCGACCTTATATTTACAAGGTCGTCACAATGTCATTCTCATAGGTATGACTTACTCATTTACATTCTTACCAAAAGTCCAATATACATCGAGCTCATCACTCATGAATTTTTAGTACATATCTGTACCCTTTCAACAAGATCATAAACACAGCTTACTCATTTTCATTCCTTACTGATCATACAACATAAATTGAGCACGCATTTCATGAATTTCATGTAAGTACCTGTACCACTCACGACATGGTTATAACCTCTCTTATTCTGACATAAATTGTAATTTCCCGTTGAACCATTTGGAATACTACAGGATATTCAATAAGCCTCAAGAATAGGGTAAGATGTTGACGCCATGTCCCAAACATGGTCTTACACTAGCTCACATGTCGAGGCCGATGCCATGTCCCAGACATGGTCTTACACTAGCTCTCGTCTCCATGCCGATGCCATGTGCAACATGGTCTTACACTAGCTCACAATCAACCCCGATGCCATGTCCAACATGGTCTTACACTGGCTCTCAATCAACGTCGATGCCATGTCCAACATGGTCTTACACTGGCTCTCATAACATTGTCGATGCCATGTTCCAAACATGGTCTTACACTGGCACATGAAATGTGGCCGATGCCATGTCCCAGACATGGTCTTACACTAGCGCACATGTCACCATAGTACCATGGCATGAATATCTGACCTATTCCTACGGTTCAACCGGGGATTTCCCCCGTATCAATTTTCATCATACATTGTTCATAGTCACATTCAAACATTTTATGCAATATCAATCATTCAATGCATAATAACAATAAAGTTGTAATATTTACGCACAACTTACTCGTTTCAATGGAATATCATATTCCATCAAATTTCCAATGTATTCAATCATCACATAAATGTTATTAACATTTGGCATCACTTTCTCATAGTCAATATCATCAACATATAATTCAATACAATCATAACAAGATAGATTTCAAGTATATTAGCAATAACATGGATAACATGCTTATTCAGTCACACAGGCTTACCTCGAATGCAAAAATGGCTAATTATTCCCTTTTTCTCCTAAACTACGTACTTTCTCGATTTTATTGATCTAAAATAATAAAATTTACTCATTTAATCATCACATTAAATTAAGCGTTCCATAATTCATACTTTGGCAAAATGACCATTTTGCCCCTAGACTTCTACAAAAATTATGATTTTGCCCCTAGGCTTGTAAAACGATTTTTATCAAATTTCCTCAATAACCAAGCCTATCCAAACCTTTATTACTCTTGTAGCCACTCAAAATTCCAATTATTTCACACAATTCCCATCCATTTAACAAACTTTACAAAATGGTCCCTATTAGGTGTTTTCATGGAAATCCTTTCACAAAAGTTGTTTATTTAACAACCAAGATTCATTTTCTTCCATAAAAATTTAGAAAACTGCATGAATACTCTCATGAAAAAACCCTAGACTTTCAACCATTTTGCAAAATAGTCCCCTCATTAGCTAGATTATGCTACAAGGGTCCCAAAAGTACAAAAACTATAAAAAATAATCATCTAAATCACTTACTTGCAAGGGTGACGAATGTAATATCCCGAATTAGGGCCTAATCGAAATAGTGGTTTCGTGGCCACAAATCCGAGATAGAAATAATTATTTTATAATTATTTTGATGTTTATGATATGATTTCATGATTGTGTGAAAATTTCGTGATGAAATCCTATGCCTAAAGCGCTTAAATTGAAATTAGGGACTAAATCGAATAATTTGCAAAACTTGCATTCTAGGAGTTTTTAGTATGATTTTGTTTTGGAATATTAATGAGGAGGTCTTAAATAGCAATTTGACCAATTTCTAAGTCTATGGACAAAAATTGGACATGGATGGAATTTTTGGAAAGTTTAGTAGTAAGGGCATTTTGGTCATTTAGTTATTAAAATGAATTAAAAACAAAATTAAAAGCCAATTTTTGTCCATCTTCTTCATTAGGTCGAAATTTCAAGGGTTCTCCCTAGTTAGGGTTTGTTTCAAGCTTCCAAGCTCCATAGTAAGTGATTCCAAGCCCCGTTTTTAATGTTCTTTACGTTTTTGGAATACCGGTAGCTCGATTAAGCTTATGCTAGCAATAATTCAACCTAGGGTTCATATTTGGAAAAATACCCATAGGTGAAATTTGTGTATTTTGGTGTTTTATGATAGAATATAAGGTTTTAAATTATGTTAGACAACTTGTACTACTCGGTTTTAAGCGAAAACGAGTAAAAGGGCTTAATCGGTAAAAGTACCTAATAGTCATAAGTATATGTTAGAGTGTGAATTTGATGTTGCCATAGAAGGGAAAAATGATCAGCATGTCATAAAACATAAGAATAAGGGATGAAGTTTAATTCCCGAGCCTAGGGGCAAAAGTGTAATTATGAAAAAGTTTAGGGGAAAAAATGTAATTTTGCCAAAGTTCGTATTAAATGCTTTTTGATGAATGTATGTATTAAATAAGATTAATTTGGCATTATAGATCAAGAGAAACGAGATTCAAGTCGCGATCGAGGGAAAAACAAAGTTTACGAAGAATAGGCTCGATTGCTAATAATTTTGTACCGAGGTAAGTTCATGTGTAAATTTAGTAACATAATTGTCATTTTAAGCAATTTAATGTTGTTTATATGATATGATGCTGATTATTATCATGAAATATTATGCTTTGTGGTTATTGTTGAATAATATGTAATTATGTGAATTACTTGATGAGTATGAACTATCACCGAAGTATCAATTTCGATATTCCGTGGAAGACGATAAAGATGTGTGATCGAGGAAAAAGCCCGTTTGAACCTTGGGAATAGATTAGAATACAAGTGACATGTCACTAGGATATTTGAGTTCCGAACTCGTTGAGTTGAGTCCGAGTTCACTTATGGGCGGGTTACATGGTAGCTTGGCTACATAAGTTCCGCAGGCTATTGAGTTTGTCTAGCTGAGGGTATGGCTCTTATGTTCATGAGATCCGCGTATTCGAATTATATTCCGATTGTTCAACAGGTGAATCTTACGTGAACAAGAAGAAGGCCTAAAACAAAGGTGACATGTTGGTAAGTGTGGTAAATGAGAAAATTTGACAGGTATGTGCTTAAACCCTCGGGTTGAAAACTTGGTATGATGAAATCGTAGAAAGATATTAAATGTAAATGAAACATGAATGTCTTGGTGTTGTTTATGCAGATGATGTTTTATGTGAGATTGTGTGATTATGTTACTTGCTATTTGCATGTGAACTTACTAAGCATTTGTGCTTACTCCCTCCTTTTCTTTCATTGTAGTTTTGACAAGCCGGATTGAGAATCGGGATAGGTCGAAGACTCGTTCACACTATCCGAAGGCTTAAATTGGTAAATTAGCTTATGTATTTTGAATGTGGCATGTATGGCAAAACACTCACTTTGTGTAATTGATCTTATGATATGGCTATGGTTTGGTAAGAAAAGGGTTTGTAAATGATTCACCATTGGAATGGCCAATCTAAGTCATATTTGATGTTATGTATGTTTAAAATGCTATTTAGTCCATGAAAATCCTTAGTAAAGTGAAATTTGCTATAAAACAGAATCTGACAGCAGCAGTGATGTAAATTTTAAAAATCACGAAAAATAGTAGAAATGGAATTAAATGATGAGTAAGTTATGAAATTGAAGCTTAATTAGTCTATTTTTATATGGATTTAACAAAACAGGTATATAAAATATATTTTATGAGATATTTGAATTTTTGTGAAACAAGGCCAGAGTGATTTCTAGATCCCCTGTTCTGACTATAAAAATTCATCATAAATTGTAGAAAAATAATTAAAAGCAATTCTTTATATGTACAGATTCCTTAATGAGTTTAGTTGTAATAGAAATAAACTTCATAGTCATTTAAACTCTGTACAGAGAGATATCTGATTCGTAATATACAGAGGTCAGAGCAGTCAAACCCTGAAATAGAGGAGACTTTAACTAATAAACTGTACTAATTGGCTTGACTAAAAATTCTAGAAAAAAATTAATAAATATATATATGAGTCTAGTTTCAGGTGAAATTTACGGAATTGGATTTCGAGTTTTGAAACTCGAGATATGAATTTTTAAGTGACTGTGATGCAGATTTCTAGCTTGACTAGAAATTTTAAAAATAAATTGTTTGAGCTGTTTAAGTAATTAATTAAGTCTGTTAACACCTCGTGTTCGACTCTGGCGACGGTCTCGGGTACGGGGCGTTACAGTTTGTGGTATCAGAGCAGGTTTAGTCGGTTCTCGGACTAATGTGTTGTATGTACGGGTTTTGCTATACATGCGATATATATATTGTGATAGTGTGACAACTTCTGACCTTTTAAATGATTTTTTTATAGTAAATGGATCCCGATCCAGTTGCTGCTGATGATGTAGAGAGTAATGCACCAGCTCCGGCTGAATGGGTAGTGCCAACTGCAAATCCACCTCCTACTGTTGGTATACTGAGTTCTTGGTATACTGAGTTCGTTCGTACGAACTCGAATGCACAACCTCCCCCACCTCCCCCGATTCTCAACCTGTACCCCCGATGCCTCAAGGTGTAGATCTGATGAAATTTCACAGAACTCCAGTTGACAGAATCTGTAAACAAGGGGCCAAAGAATTCAGGGCAAATATTGATGATGATGCCGAGAAAGAAGAGTTTTGGCTCGAGAATTCTATTCGACTATCTGATGAATTTTCTTGTACACCTGAGGAATGCTTGAAATGTGCTATATCATTGTTGAGGGATTCAGCTTATCAATGGTGGAAGACATTGACTTCAGTAGACCGAAAGAGAAAGTAACTTGGGAGTTCCTTCAAGAAGAATTTCGGAAGAAATATATCAGTGAAAGATTTATTGATCAGAAGCGTAAAGAGTTTCTTGAATTAAAGCAGGGGAACGTGACAGTTACTGAATACGAAAGGGAGTTTGTCAGGTTGAGTAAGTATGCTAGAGAATATATTCCTACAAAAGCTAAAATGTGCAGACGATTTGAAGACGGACTCAATGAAGACATCAAAGTATTTGTTGGGATTCTTGAATTAAAAGAAATGGTAGTACTGGTTGATCGAGCTTGCAAGGCTGAAGAACTACTTAAAGAGAAGAAAAAGGTAGAGGCTGAGACTGGAAATTGGAAGAAAAGACCGACGAGTAGTTCATTCTCACAGCAATCAAGAAAATCTAGAAATATGAATCCTTGTTCATAGGTTTCGGCTGGACAATCATATGGAAATTCTAAGAAGAAAAATGTGGGTCCTAAATCTCATACTACTTCAGCGGCTAGTGTGGGAAAAACGAGATTTGTTAAGCCTGAGTGCCAGCGGTGTGGCAGAAATCATTTTGGCCCATGTAGAGCGAATAAATGTTTTCGGTGTGGTTCTCCGGATCATTTTATGAAAGATTGCCCAGGGAGAGCTGAGAAAGAAAAATTTCAGAATGTAAAAGCTAGTGGTGCAGACTCAAGGGGAAGATATTCGAGAAAAGCTGGAAATGAAGCAAGCAGCAGAAATGTAGCCAGGGATTCAGCAGCTAAATCTGAAGCAAGGGCTCCAACTAGAACTTATGCTATAAAGGTACGTGAAGATACTTCATCACCCGATGTGATTACTGGTTGAACCAGACAAATCAGAGGCATTATATAGTATGATTTCTTCGATGTCGGCTCAGAGATATTTGAGAAAGGGTTATGAAGCTTATTTAGCTTATGTAATTAATACAAAAGAAGTTGAAAAGAAAGTTGAATCAGTGCCGATTGTTTGTGAATTTGCCGACGTATTTCTAGAAGAATTGCCGGGTTTGCCTCTAGTCAGGGAAGTAGAATTTGGTATTGATTTGATTTCGGGAACAGCTCCGATCTCGATTGCTCCAAATAGAATGGCACCAGTAGAGTTGAAAGAATTAAAGTCACAGTTGCAAGAGTTGACTAATAAAGGCTTTGTGAGACCGAGTTTTTCACCTTGGGGTGCTCCCGTGTTATTTGTGAAAAAGAAGGATGGTTCTATAAGATTATGTGTGTAATATCCTAATTTTGGGCCTAGTCGGAATAATGGTTTCGTGACCACAAAATCCGAGATAGAAATAATTATTTTATGATTATTTTTAGGCCTATGATATGATTGCATGATTGTGTGAAAATTTCGTGAAGAAATTTTATGCATAAAGTGCTTAAATTGAAATTAGGGACTAAATCAAATAATTTGCAAAACTTGCATTCTAGAAGTTTCTAGTAGAAATTATTTTGAAATATTAATTAGAAGGTCTTAAATAGCAATTTTACCAATTTCTAAGTCTATGGACAAAAATTGGACATGGATGGAATTTTTGGAAAGTTTAGTAGTAAGGGCATTTTGGTCATTTAGGGGTAAAAGGAATTAAAATACAAAATTAAAGGCCAATTTTGTTCATCTTCAATCCCATGGCCGAATATAGCAAGGAGAAACCATGGCTAGGGTTTTTCAATCTTTCAAGCTCGATTTTAAGTCCGTTCTAGTCTCATTTTTAATGATTTTTATGTTTTTGGAGTCTCGGTAGCTCGATTTAGCTTATGCTAGCAATAATTTAACCTAGGGTTTATATTTGGAAAAATACCCATAGGTGAAATTTGTGTATTTTAGTGTTTTATGATAGAATATGAGGTTTTAAATTATGTTAGACAACTTGTGCTACTCGATTTTAAGTGAAAACGAGCAAAAGGGCTTAATTAGTAAAAATACCTAATAGTCATAAGTACATGTTAGAGTGAGAATTTGATGTTACCATAGAAGGGAAAAATGATCAGCATGTCATAAAACATAAGAAAATAGGCTGAAGTTCGATTTACGAGCTTTGGGGCAAAAGTGTAAATATGCGAATGTTTAGGGGCAAAATTGTAATTTTACCAAAATATGATTTTGGGTCAATTTATAAAATGTGAGTCCTAATTAGACTATATTTTAAATGATAGAGCAAGGAAAACTAAAATTCAGGCTAAAATGGGGAAAATACCAAGTTGTGGACGAAATGGTAAAAGTAGCCATTTTCGCATATGAGGTAAGTTCATATGTAAATGTTGGAAACATAGTTATTATTTTAAATGTTTTAATGTTATTTAAATGATATGATAATTATTATGAAATATCATACTTGTGACAATTGTTTGATAATATGTCAAATTATGTGATATACTTGGAAAATGTGAAATACTACCGAGTATCGGTATCAGCATTCCGTAGAAGATGGTTGAGACACATGATTGGGAAAAAGGTCCCGTTGAACCTTAGGAATGGATTAGGATACAAGTGACACGTCACTAGGACATTTGGGCATCCGAACTCGTTGAGTTGAGTCCGAGTTCACTTATGGATGCGAATGTCCGAACTCGTTGAGTTGGGTCCGAGTTCGAGAGATGTAACTAGGCATCCGAGCTCGTTGAGTTGAGTCCGAGTTCACTTATGGATGCGAACGCCCGAGCTTGTTGATTTGAGTCCGAGTTCACTTATGGGCGGGTTACATGGTAGCTTGGCTACATATGTGGCACTTATGTGCAAACTTTCCATGTATCCGAATTATATTCTGATGTGTTCAACGGGTAAAATTCTACTCAAATGGAGGAATACTCGAGATGAAAGGGACGTACTGGTAAGTGTTGTGAAATGGATAGTTTGAACAGGTATGTACTTAACCCTCGGGTTGAAAACTCGATATAACAACAATATGGTAAGATGATAAATGAAAATGTGATATGAATGTCTTGGTGATGATTATGCAAATGATGTTTTATGTTTGGTTATATGGTTATGTTACTTGCTATTTGCATGTGAACTTACTAAGAATTTATGCTTACTCCCTCCTTTTCATTCCTTGTAGTGTTGACAAGCCAGCTCGGAAATCGGAAACGGTCGGAGGCACGCTCACACTATCCGTATACCATCTTGGCATAATGGCTTGTATATTTTAAGTATGGCATGTATAGCATTATAATCATTTTGTATATATGGTCTTATGATATGGTTATTGAGTGGTATAAAAATGCTTGGTAATGATTAGCCATTGGAATGGCTAATTATGATCATATTTGGTGTTATGTATGTCAAATTGCTAGCTAATCCATGGAAACCATGAAATAGGTAAAATTTACCATAAAATTGATTCAGACAGAAGTAGTGACATGAATTTGAAAAATCACTAAAAATAGTAGAAATGGAATTAAATAATGAATAAGTTATGGAATCGAAGCTTGATGAGTCTATTTTCATATGGAAGAAGCAAAACAGGTATATAAGCTATATTTTATGAGATGTTTAAATTTTTGTGAAATAGGGCCAGAGCGATTTCTGGATCCCCTGTTCTGACTTTGGAAATTCACCATAAATTTTTCAAAGATAATTAGAAGTCATGATTTATATGTACAGATTCCTTATTGAGTCTAGTTTTATTAGAAACAAATGGCATAGGCATTGAAACTCTATACAGGGAGATATCTGATTCGTAATACACAGAGATCAGAGCAGTCGAACCCTGAAACTGGGGAGACTTTAACTAATAAACTGTACTAATTTGCTTGACCAAAAATTCTATAAAAAATTAGTAAATATATATATGAGTCTAATCTCAGGGAAAATTTATGGAATTGGATTTTGATTTTCATAACTGAAGATATGAATTTTTAAGCGACTATGATGCAGATTGTTAGCTTGACTAAAAATTTTAAAAATAAATTGTTTGAGCTGTTTAAGTAATGAATTAAGTCTATTAACACCTCGTGTTCGACTCTGGCGATGGTCTCGGGTACGGGGTGTTACATTTAGTGGTATCAGAGTAGGTTTAGTCGGTTCTCGGACTAACCTAGCATGTGTAAAAGTTTAGCTATACATGCCACTGATCTGTGATGGTGTGATGTCTTCCGACGCGTATGAGTACCATCTTATTTAGACAGGGTACTCTCCAACAGAGCTACGCCGACCATGTTCAATGTTATGTGAAGGTATTTGAATAAAATTATGATTATGATAAGTCTCGGTTCAGAAAAGTATGAATAAAAGTTTATGATACATATGTGATAAATATTCATATTTGCTTAATGCTCATATGATGTAGTGTACGTGGCTTACTTGATAAGATGAACGGAATAAATAGAAAGTAGTAGAGGTATGAATAAAAGTCATAATATTATGATACGAATGAAAATGTCCTTGTCTTGATTTGGATGTCGAATGTTGATGAATGCTAATGATATATAATTTTTATAAGATAAAGGATTATAATGAAATGAACTTATCTATGTTAAATTGTTGGACTGAATTATATGATTGTAATGATATGTACACGATGATGCACGAAATGAAAGTTGTGATTGTGATGCAAATATCTATGTTTTTTTGGCCTTATATGATGTCATGAGCATGAATTAAATTAATTAAATGAATGGATAAGTAAAGCTATCTAGAAAACATAGAATGTATGCATAAGTATATTGTCTAAATGGGACAATAGGAAAATTGGTGTAAGCCAACATGAATGAATGACATGATTTTGATGGTGTTGCTATGATGATGGGAGTTGTGTCATATGTGTATGTATAAGAAAGTCGAGTCAGAGGTCCTACAACCCCTCCCCCTTACCAAAGTGGTACTTATAATGGAATTTCATGAGATTTGTTCCGGTTGAGAACCCAAAGAGTTCAGTGATAGAATAATTATAAGTATGATCAGAGATTGAAAATGAGCTGATAAGTAAAGTCAGAGCCAGTAAAGTATCGGACTGATATAAAGATTATTGGAATTATGCACTGTCCCAGTTAGAGAAGGAATTCTCTTTGGTAAATCGAATTACTCAGGTGCAAGGTCGAGAAAAGTGTAAATTGAAATTTATTCAGAACTGGCATTCTTTAGTGAATGGTTTAATATGAAATTTGTGAAGGCAGAACTAGTTGGGGAAATGATATTTGAAATGTGAACTATCTGAGTGTGACAATTATGACTGGACAGATTTAGCAGTCTCTTTTAAGATGTTCTATGTGTTCACCCGTTCTCAAGAATATTTCTATGGCTATTGATCTTCTGAAAAAATTCTTGTTATATGGGAATGTCTTCTAATTCTGGTGTTGGATGAAAGCATTGGTAGTCTGACTGGTTTATAATTTATATTGCTCTATTTCATTGGGTATTCTATTTCATTTCGTCTGATAAGAATTGATGAGAGAATACATATGATATTATGATTCTGTTTCTTCTACTTGATGCTTCATCTGATATATACGTATGAGAAGATATATTGTTCTTGTTATATTTGATTCCAATGGGATTAAATGATGTTTTCTTTTGGACTTTCTTTCTTTGAAGAATTATCGGGGTATTCTGTATTTTCTCTATGAGTTTGGTTTTCGATTCTCCGGCATAGTATCGTATCTTGGGTTTCTTTATCCTTAATCTCTTTATTCTGGATTTCTTTATTCTGGGTTTCTCTATCTTGGATTTCTTTATTCGGTTTTCTTGTTATCTTTGTTCCATAATTTGTCAATTATGACTCGTGTTCGAAGTGCATTCTTCAGCTCGTGATAATCATGTCAAATATGACTATACTTCTAATTTGATCTTGGTAATGTGGTGATTTTAGTATTGGGGTTTTTTCTAATTTATGTGTAAGGATTTGACATCAGTAAAGGCATAAGTGATAAAAGCGCGAGTTTCAGTCGGTATGGTGAATTATTTATTTGAAAGATTTCATGTGACAATTATGGTAGGATTATTTTTCTCAAGTCTGATATTATAATTTCATTTTTGTACTGGTAAAAGAGTAAATAGTCTGAACGAGAAGTGTATATTTATTAGAAAGAGTTGGATATTAGTTAAAATCACTACGAATGATAAGGTTTTCGTCTTGTGAAAGCTGAAAAGTTTATTACATGTTGACAAAGTTTGAATAGATGAGAATATTGGTACCTGAAGTGTCTGAACTAGACTAGTCTACATTGAGTAAAGACTTCCTGACTTTCAGTAATGTACTGTTGTATGAATTGTGATGTGTTTCAAGACAGTGAGGTAATGTGATAGTTTAGAGCATCCGATGTTACATAAAATCGGAGTTGTTAAAGGGGTTAAAGCCGAGCAGTGGGATATATCAAAATTATCCTTGTTAGTGTTGATATTGGGATGGAAATGAGAAGGATTATTCTTGAGGCCATACCAGAATTATTTCTATGGCGAAAAGAGGAAAATGTGATGTATCCTATTGTTAAATGTTTGGCGAGATCTATAAATCATATCGGTATTGAATGAATTTCTACTCATCAGATTTATGGAATTTCAGGTCTCTTTGATTGTTGGATTTCTTGGAATTCCAATCTCCATTAATCAAGTTAAGATCTGGGTTTTATGTCATGATATCATGGGAAACTGAGAAGGGTTGAAAATTTAAGAACAGTTGAGAGTTGAGACTGTAAGCTTTCAGATCATATGAGAAATTAAAGAGATGTATTGGAGGTACAATCTAAGTGAAAGTTCTTTGGCACCGAATATGAGATTAAAAGTGAAGACCACTTTTCTGGTAAGATTTTCGGGGACGAAAATCCCTAAAGGGGGGAGAGTTGTAATATCCTGATTTTGGGCCTAGTCGGAATAGTGGTTTCGTGACCACAAAATCCGAGATAGAAATAATTATTTTATGATTATTTTTAGGCCTATGATATGATTGCATGATTGTGTGAAAATTTCATGAAGAAATTTTATGCATAAAGTGCTTAAATTGAAATTAGGGACTAAATCGAATAATTTGCAAAACTTGCATTCTAGAAGTTTCTAGTATGAAATTGTTTTGAAATATTAATTAGAAGGTCTTAAATAGCAATTTTACCAATTTCTAAGTCTATGGACAAAAATTGGACATGGATGGAATTTTTGGAAAGTTTAGTAGTAAGGGCATTTTGGTCATTTAGGGGTAAAAAGAATTAAAATACAAAATTAAAGGCCAATTTCGCTCATCTTCAACCCCATGGCCGAATATAGCAAGGAGAAACCATGGCTAGGGTTTTTGAAGCTTTCAAGCTCGATTGTAAGTCCGTTCTAGCCTCGTTTTTAATGATTTTTATGTTTTTGGAGTCCCGGTAGTTCGATTTAGCATATGCTAGCAATAATTTAACCTAGGGTTTATATTTGGAAAAATACCCATAGGTGAAATTTGTGTATTTTGGTGTTTTATGATAGAATATGAGGTTTGAAATTATGTTAGACAACTTGTGCTACTCGATTTTAAGTGAAAACGAGCTAAAGGGCTTAATCGGTAAAAATACCTAATAGTCATAAGTACATGTTAGAGTGAGAATTTGATGTTACCATAGAAGGGAAAAATGATCAGCATGTCATAAAACATAAGAAAATAGGCTGAAGTTTAATTTACGAGCTTTGGGGCAAAATTGTAAATTTTCCAAAATATGATTTTGGGTCAATTTGTATAATGTGAGTCCTAATTAGACTATATTTTAAATGATAGAGCAAGGAAAACTAAAATTCAGGCTAAAATGGGAAAAATACCAAGTTGTGGACGAAATGGTAAAAGTAGCCATTTTCGCATACGAGGCAAGTTCATATGTAAATGTTGGTAACATAGTTATTATTTTAAATGTTTTAATGTTATTTAAATGATATGATAATTATTATGAAATATCATACTTGTGACAATTGTTTGATAATATGTCAAATTATGTGATATACTTGGAAAATGTGAAATACTACCGAGTATCGGTATCAGCATCCCGTAGAAGATGGTTGAGACACATGATTGGGAAAAAGGTCCCGTTGAACCTTAGGAATGGATTGGGATACAAGTGACACGTCACTAGGACATTTGGGCATCCGAACTCGTTGAGTTGAGTTCGAGTTCACTTATGGATGCGAATGTCTGAACTCGTTGAGTTGAGTCCGAGTTCGAGAGATGTAACTAGGCATCCGAGCTTGTTGAGTTGAGTCCGAGTTCACTTATGGGCGGGTTACATGGTAGCTTTGCTACATATGTGGCACTTATGTGCAAACTTTCCATGTATCCGAATTATATTCCGATGTGTTCAACGGGTAAAATTCTACTCAAATGGAGGAATACTCGAGATGAAAGGGACGTACTGGTAAGTGTTGTGAAATGGATAGTTTGAACAGGTATGTACTTAACCCTCGGGTTGAAAACTCGATATAACAACAATATGGTAAGATGATAAATGAAAATGTGATATGAATGTCTTGGTGATGATTATGCAAATGATGTTTTATGTTTGCTTATATGGTTATGTTACTTGCTATTTGCATGTGAACTTACTAAGCATTTATGCTTACTCCCTCCTTTTCATTCCTTGTAGTGTTGACAAGCCAGCTCAGAAATCGGAAACGGTCGGAGGCACGCTCACACTATCCGTATACCATCTTGGCATAATGGCTTGTATATTTTAAGTATGGCATGTATAGCATTATAATCATTTTGTATATATGGTCTTATGATATGGTTATTGAGTGGTATAAAAATGCTTGGTAATGATTAGCCATTGGAATGGCTAATTATGATCATATTTGGTGTTATGTATGTCAAATTGCTAGCTAATCCATGGAAACCATGAAATAGGTAAATTTTACCATAAAATAGATTCAGAAAAAAGTAGTGATGTGAATTTGAAAGATCACTAAAAATAGTAGAAATGGAATTAAATAATGAATAAGTTATGGAATCGAAGCTTGATGAGTCTATTTTCATATGAAAGAAGCAAAACAGGTATATAAGCTATATTTTATGAGATGTTTAAATTTTTGAGAAACAGGGCCAGAGCGATTTCTGGATCCCCTGTTTTGAATTTGGAAATTCACCATAAATTTTTCAAAGATAATTAGAAGTCATGATTTATATGTACAGATTCCTTATTGAGTATAGTTTTATTAGAAACAAACGGCATAGTCATTGAAACTCTGTAATGGGAGATATCTGATTCGTAATACACAGAGGTCAGAGCAGTCGAACCCTGAAATAGGGGAGACTTTAACTAATAAACTGTACTAATTAGCTTGACCAAAAATTCATTAAAAATAATTAGTAAATATATATATGAGTCTAGTCTTAGGGAAAATTTATGGAATTGGATTTCGAGTTTCGTAACTCAAGATATGAATTTTTAAGCAACTATGACGCAGATTGTTAGCTTGACTGAAAATTTTAAAAATAAATTGTTTGAGCTGTTTAAGTAATGAATTAAGCCTATTAACACCTCGTGTTCGACTCCGGTGACGGTCTCGGATACGGGGTGTTACAATGTGTTGACGATCAGCAGTTAAACAAGATGACAATCAAAAACAAGTATCCGTTGCCAAGGATTGATGATTTGTTTGATCAGCTAAAAGGAGCAACATGGTTTTCAAAGATTGACTTGAGATTTGGGTATTACCAGCTGGGAGTAAAAGAGTGGGATGTGCCTAAAACTGCTTTTAGAACAAGGTACGGCCATTATGAATTTTTAGTTATGCCATTCGGGTTGACAAATGCTCCTGCTGTGTTTATGGATTTAATGAATCGCATATTTCGGCCATACTTGGACAAATTTGTTGTGCTATTTATAAATGTTATTTTAATTTATTCAAAAGATGAGACAGAGCATGCTGAGCATTTGAGGATAGTTTTGCAAACTTTGAAAGATAAGCAGTTGTATGCTAAGTTTAGTAAAAGTGAATTCTGGCTCCGGGAAGTTGGATTTTTGGGTCATATTGTTTCAGGTGAAGGTATACGGGTTGATCTTAGTAAGATTTCAGCCATTGTTGATTGGAAACCACTGAAAAATGTAACCGAGGTTAGAAGTTTCTTGGGGCTAGCTGGGTATTATCGGCGGTTTGTAAATGGATTTTCTATAATTGCTGCTCCTATGACTAGACTACTCCGAAAGAATGTTAAATTTGAATGGACGGAAGAATGTCAATAGAATTTTGAAGAATTGAAAAAGTTATTAACTGAAGCACCAGTGTTGGTACAACTCGAATCAGGTAAAGAATTTGTGGTGTATATTGATGCTTCTCGAAATGGCTTAGGATGTGTACTTATGCAAGAAGGAAAAGTGGTGGCTTATGCTTCGAGGCAGTTAAAATCTCACGAAAGAAATTATCTGACTCATGATTTGGAATTGGCAGCTATAGTGTTTGCTTTGAAGATTTGACGACATTATTTGTATGGTGAAAGGTGCCGAGTATATACCGACCATAAAAGTCTTAAGTACTTGATGTCACAAAAAGACTTGAATTTGAGACAGCGAAGATGGTTGGAGTTATTGAAAGATTACGAGCTTGTTATTGATTACCATCCGGGAAAAGTGAATGTGGTTGCCGATGCTTTAAGCAGAAAATTGCTATTTGCTTTGAGAACTATGAACACTCGGTTAAAGATATCAAATGATGGTTCGATTCTAGTAGAGTTAAGAGCAAGACCGATGTTTTTACAAGAGATTTCTGAAGCTCAGAAAAATGATCAAGATTTGCAAGCCAAGAGAAAGCAGTGTGAAGCTGATACGAGATCAGATTTCAGAATCGGTTCTGATGGTTGCTTGATGTTTAAAAATCAGATTTGTGTATCGAAAAATGATGAGTTGATTCAAAAGATTTTGCATGAAGCACATAATGGTTGTTTGGCGGTTCATCCGGGCAGTACGAAAATGTATAATGACTTGAAGAAAATGTACTGGTGGAGTGGAATGAAAAGAGATATTTCCGAGTTTGTATCAAAGTGCTTAGTTTGTCAACAAGTGAAAGCTGAACACCAAGTACCTTCGGGATTACTTCAGCCTATCATGGTTCCTGAATGGAAATGGGATCGGATTACTATGGATTTTATATCAGGGTTGCCGTTAACTCCTGGGAAGAAAAATGCCATCTGGGTAATAGTCGACAGACTGACTAAATCAGCTCATTTTATTCTGGTACGTACAGATTATTCTCTTAATAAGTTGGCTAAATTGTATATCCGTGAGATTGTTAAACTTCATGGAATACCTTTGTCAATCATTTCGGATAGAGAGCCGAGATTTTCTTCACGGATTTGGAAAAAGTTGCAAGAGGCATTAGGTACAAAGTTAAATTTCAGCACTGCCTTTCATCCACAAACTAATGGACAATCAGAGAGAGTAATTCAGATTCTTGAAGACATGCTCAGATGTTGCGTATTGGAATTTCAAGGTAGTTGGGAAAGGTACTAACCGTTCGTAGAATTTGCTTATAATAATAGTTATCAGACGAGTTTGAAGATGGCACCTTATGAAGCATTGTATGGTCATAAATGTCGGACGCCATTGTATTGGACTGAACTCAAGGAAAATCAGATTTATGGAGTTAATCTAATAAAAGAAATTGAAGAAAAGGTGAAAGTGATTTGAGATTGTTTGAAAGCTGCTTCAGATAGACAAAAATCTTATGCGGATTTGAAACGAAGGGAAATCGAGTTTCAAGTTGGTGATAAGGTATTTTTGAAAGTGTCTCCATGGAAGAAAGTCCTTAAATTTGGACGAAAGGGCAAGTTAAGTCTGCGTTCTATTGGACCATATGAAATAATTGAAAAAGTTGGACCGGTAGCATATCGGCTAGCATTACCACCTGAATTAGAGAAGATTCATGATGTGTTCCACATATCTATGTTACGTCGGTATCGTTTGGATCCTTCACATATAATTTCACCGACAGAAATTGAACTACGACCGGATATGACTTACGAAGAAGAACCGATTAAGATTTTAGCTCGAGAAGTCAAACAATTAAGAAATAAAAGTGTCACTCTCGTGAAAGTATTGTGGCAAAAGCACAGGGTAGAAGAGACTACATGGGAACCTGAAGAAACTATGAGAAACCAATACCTACACCTGTTTACCGGTAAGATTTTCGAGGACAAAAATTCTTAAAGGGGGGGGAGAGTTGTAATATCCCGAATTTGGGCCTAATCGGAATAGTGGTTTTGTGACCACAAATCTGAGATAGAAATAATTATTTTATAATTATTTTGATGTTTATGATATGATTTCATGATTGTGTGAAAATTTCTTGATGAAATCCTATACCTAAAGTGCTTAAATTGAAATTAGGGACTAAATCGAATAATTTGCAAAACTTGCATTCTAGGAGTTTTTAGTATGAAAATGTTTGGAATATTAATGAGGAGGTCTTAAATAGCAATTTGACCAATTTCTAAGTCTATAGACAAAAATTGGACATGGATGGAATTTTTGGAAAGTTTAGTAGTACGGGCATTTTGGTCATTTAGTTATTAAAATGAATTAAAAACAAAATTAAAAGCCAAGTTTTGTCCATCTTCTTCATTAGGCTGAAATTTCAAGGGTTCTCCATAGTTAGGGTTTGTTTCAAGCTTCCAAGCTCAATAGTAAGTGATTCCAAGCCCCATTTTTAATGTTCTTTACGTTTTTGGAATCCCGGTAGCTCGATTAAGCTTATGCTAGCAATAATTCAACCTAGGGTTCATATTTGGAAAAATACCCATAGGTGAAATTTGTGTATTTTGGTGTTTTATGATAGAATATGAGGTTTTAAATTATGTTAGACAACTTGTACTACTCGGTTTTAAGCGAAAACGAGTAAAAGGGCTTAATCGGTAAAAATACCTAATGGTCATAAGTATATGTTAGAGTGTGAATTTGATGTTGCCATAGAAGGGAAAAATGATCACCATGTCATAAAACATAAGAATAAGGGATGAAGTTTATTTCCCGAGCCTAGGGGCAAAACTGTAATTATGCAAAAGTTTAAGGGTAAAAATGTAATTTTGCCAAAGTTCATATTAAATGCTGTTTTGATGAATGTATGTATTAAATAAGATTAATTTGGCATTATAGATAAAGAGAAACGAGATTCAAGTCGCGATCGAGGGAAAAACAAAGTTTACGAAGAATAGGCTCGATTGCTAATAATTTTGTACCGAGGTAAGTTCATGTGTAAATGTAGTAACATAATTGTCATTTTAAGCAATTTAATGTTGTTTATATGATATGATGCTGATTATTATCATGAAATATTATGCTTTTGTGGTTTTTGTTGAATAATATGTAATTATGTGAATTAGTTGATGAGTATGAACTATCACCGAAGTATTGATTTCGATATTCCGCGGAAGACGGGAAAGATGTGTGATCGAGGAAAAAGCCCGTTTGAACCTTGGGAATAGGTTAGAATACAAGTGGCATGTCACTAGGATATTTGAGTTCCGAACTCATTGAGTTGAGTCCGAGTTCGTGAGATGTAGCTAGGCATCCGAGCTCGTTGAGTTGAGTTCGAGTTCACTTATGGATGCGAACGCCCGAGCTCGTTGAGTTGAGTCCGAGTTTGCTTATGGTCGGGTTACATGGTAGCTTGGCTACATAAGTTCCGCAG
Organism: Gossypium hirsutum; assembly: GCF_007990345.1. Taxonomy (NCBI): domain Eukaryota; kingdom Viridiplantae; phylum Streptophyta; class Magnoliopsida; order Malvales; family Malvaceae; genus Gossypium; species Gossypium hirsutum. The sequence continues at coordinate 41,611,813 of NC_053436.1, read as the reverse complement.
GCTATTGAGTTTGTCTAGCTCGGGTATGGCTCTTATGTTCATGAGATCCGCGTATTCGAATTATATTCTGATGTGTTCAACGGGTGAATCTTACGTGAACAAGAAGAAGGCCTAAAATGAAGGTGACATGTTGGTAAGTGTGGTAAATGAGAAAATTTGACAAGTATGTACTTAAACTCTCGGGTTGAAAACTTGGTATGATGAAATCGTAGAAAGATATTAAATGTAAATGAAACATGAATGTCTTGGTGTTGTTTATGCAAATGATGTTTTATGTGAGATTGTGTGATTATGTTACTTGCTATTTGCATGTGAACTTACGAAGCATTTGTGCTTACTCCCTTCTTTTCTTTCATTGTAGTTTTGACAAGCCGGCTTGAGAATCGGGATAGGTCGAAGACTCGTTCACATTATCCGAAGGCTTAAATTGGTAAAATGGCTTGTGTATTTTGAATGTGGCATGTATGGCAAAACACTCACTTTGTGTAATTGATCTTATGATATGGCTATGGTTTGGTAAGAAAAGGGTTTGTAAATGATTAGCCATTGGAATGGCCAATCTAAGTCATATTTGATGTTATGTATGTTTAAAATGCTATTTAGTCCATGAAAATCCTTAGTAAAGTGAAATTTGCCATAAAGCAGAATCTGACAGCAGCAGTGATGTAAATTTGAAAAATCACTAAAAATAGTAGAAATGGAATTAAATGATGAGTAAGTTATGAAATTTAAGCTTAATTAGTCTATTTTTATATGGATTTAACAAAATATGTATATAAATTATATTTTATGAGATATTTGAATTTTTGTGAAACAGGGCCAGAGTGATTTCTAGATCCCCTGTTTTGACTATAAAAATTCATCATAAATGGTACAAATATAATTAGATGTAATTATTTATATGTACAGATTCCTTATTGAGTCTAGTTTTAATATAAACAAACTCATAGTCATTTAAATTCTTTACAGAGAGATATATGATTCGTAATATACAGAGGTTAGAGCAGTCAAACCCTGAAATAGGGGAGACTTTAACTAATAAATTGTACTAATTGGGTTGACTAAAAATTCTAGAAAACAATTAGTAAATATATATTTGAGTCTACCTTCAGGGAAAATTTGCGGAATTGGATTTTGAGTTTCGAAACTCGATATATGAATTTTTAAGCGACTGTGACGCAGATTGTTAGCTTGACTGGAAATTTTAAAAAATAAATTGTTTGAGCTGTTTAAGTAATGAATTAAGCCTGAGTGCCAGCAGTGTGGCAGAAATCATTTTGGCCCATGTAGAGCGAATGAATGTTTTCGGTGCGGTTCTCCGAATCATTTTATTATAGACTGCCCAGAGAGAGCTGAGAAAGAAAAATTTCAGAATGTAAAAGCTAGTGGTGCAGACTCGAGGGGAAGATATTCGAGAAAAGCTGGAAATGAAGCAAGCAGCAAAAATGTAGCCAGAGATTCAGCAGCTAAATCTGAAGCAAGGGCTCCAGCTATAACTTATGCTATAAAGGCGCGTGAAGATACTTCATCACCCGATGTAATTACTGGTTGAACTAGACAAATCAGAGGCATTATCTAGTATGAATTCTTCGATGTCGTTTCAGAGATATTTGAGAAAGGGTTATGAAGCTTATTTGGCTTATGTAATTAATACAAAAGAAGTTGAAAAGAAAGTTGAATCAGTGCCGGTTGTGTGTGAATTTGCGGGCATATTTCCAGAAGAATTGCCGTGTTTGCCTCCAGTCAGGGATGTAGAATTTGGTATTGATTTGATATCGGGAACAGCTCTGATCTCGAGCTCCAAATAGAATGACACCAGCAGAGTTGAAAGAATTAAAGTCACAGTTGCAAGAGTTGACTGATAAAGGCTTTGTGAGATCGATTTTTTCACCTTGGGGTGCTCCCGTGTTATTTGTGAAAAAGAAGGATGGTTCTATGAGATTGTGTGTTGACTATCGGCAGTTAAACAAGATGACAATCAAAAACAAGTATCCGTTGCCAAGGATTGATGATTTGTTTGATCAGCTAAAAGGAGCGACATGGTTTTCAAAGATTGACTTGAGATTTGGGTATTACCAGCTGCGAGTAAAAGAGTCCGATGTGCCTAAAACTGCTTTTAGAACAAGGTACGGCCATTATGAATTTTTAGTTATGCCATTCGGTTTGACAAATGCTCCTGCTGTGTTTATGGATTTAATGAATCGCATATTTCGGCCATACTTGGACAAATTTATTGTGCTGTTTATAGATGATATTTTAATTTATTCAAAAGATGAGACAGAGCATGCTGAGCATTTGAGGATAGTTTTGTAAACTTTGAAAGATAAGTAGCTGTATGCTAAGTTTAGTAAAAGTGAATTTTGGCTCCGGGAAGTTGGATTTTTAGGTCATATTGTTTCTGGTGATGGTATACGGGTTGATCCTAGTAAGATTTCAGCCATTGTTGATTGGAAACCACCGAAAAATGTAACCGAGGTTAGAAGTTTCTTGGGGCTAGCTGGGTATTATCGGTGGTTTGTAAATGGATTTTCTATAATTGCTGCTCCTATGACTAGACTACTCCTAAAGAATGTTAAATTTGAATGGACGGAAGAATGTCAATAGAATTTTGAAGAATTGAAGAAGTTATTAACTGAAGCACCAGTGTTGGTACAACCCGAATCAGGTAAAGAATTTGTGGTGTATAGTGATGGTTCTCGAAATGGCTTAGGATGTGTACTTATGCAAGAAGAAAAAGTGGTGGCTTATGCTTCGAGGTAGTTAAAATCTCACGAAAGAAATTATCTGACTCATGATTTGGAATTGGCTGCTATAGTGTTTGCTTTGAAGATTTGGCGACATTATTTGTATGGTGAAAAGTGTCGAGTATATACTGACCACGAAAGTCTTAAGTACCTGATGTCACAAAAAGACTTGAATTTGAGACAGCGAAGATGGTTGGAGTTATTGAAAGATTACGAACTTGGTATTGATTACCATCCGGGAAAAGCGAATGTGGTTGCCGATGCTTTAAGCAGAAAATTGCTATTTGCTTTGAGAACTATGAACACTCGGTTAAAGATATCAAATGATGGTTCGATTCTAGCAGAGTTAAGAGCAAGACTGATGTTTTTACAAGAGATTTCTGAAGCTCAGAAAAATGATCAAGATTTGCAAGCCAAGAGAAAGCAGTGTGAAGTTGATACGGGATCAGATTTTAGAATCAGTTCTAATGGTTGCTTGATGTTTAAAAATTGGATTTGTGTACCGAAAAATGATGAGTTGATTCAAAAGATTTTGCATGAAGCACATAATGGTTGTTTGGCGGTTCATCCGGGCAGTACGAAAATGTATAATGACTTGAAGAAAATGTACTGGTGGAGTGGAATGAAAAGAGATATTTCCGAGTTTGTATCAAAGTGCTTAGTTTGTCAACAAGTGAAAGCTGAACACCAAGTACCTTCGGGATTACTTCAGCCTATCATGGTTCCTGAATGGAAATGGGATCGGATTACTATGGATTTTATATCAGGGTTGCCGTTAACTCCGGGGAAGAAAAATGCCATCTGGGTAATAGTCGACAGACTGACTAAATCAGCTCATTTTATTCCGGTACGTACAGATTATTCTCTTAATAAGTTGGCTAAATTGTACATCCGTGAGATTGTTAGACTTCATGGAATACCTTTGTCAATCATTTCGGATAGAGATCCGAGATTTTCTTCACGGATTTGGAAAAAGTTGCAAGAGGCATTAGGTACAAAGTTAAATTTCAGCACTGCCTTTCATCCACAAACTAATGGACAATCAGAGAGAGTAATTCAGATTCATGAAGACATGCTCAGATGTTGCGTATTGGAATTTCAAGGTAGTTGGGAAAGGTACTTACCGTTGGTAGAGTTTGCTTATAATAATAGTTATCAGACGAGTTTGAAGATGGCACCTTATGAAGCATTGTATGGTCGTAAATGTCGGACGCCATTGTATTGGACTGAACTCAAGGAAAATCAGATTTATGGAGTTGATCTAATAAAAGAAACCGAAGAAAAGGTGAAAGTGATTCGAGATTGTTTGAAAGCTGCTTCAGATAGACAAAAATCTTATGCGGATTTGAAACAAAGGGAAATCGAGTTTCAAGTTGGTGATAAGGTATTTTTGAAAGTGTCTTCATGGAAGAAAGTCCTTAGATTTGGATGGAAGGGCAAGTTCAGTCTGCGTTTTATTGGACCATATAAAATAATTGAAAAAGTTGGACCGGTAGCATATCGGCTAGCATTACCACCTGAATTAGAGAAGATTCATGATGTGTTCCACCTATCTATGTTATGTCGGTATCGTTCGGATCCGTCACATATAATTTCATCGACAGAAATTGAGCTACGACCGGATATGACTTACGAAGAAGAACCGATTAAGATTTTAGCTCGAGAAGTCAAACAATTAAGAAATAAAAGTGTCGCTCTCGTGAAAGTATTATGGCAAAAGCACAGGGTAGAAGAGACTACATGGGAACCTGAAGAAACTATGAGAAACCAATACCCACACCTGTTTACCAGTAAGATTTTTGAGGACGAAAATTCTTAAAGGGGGGGAGAGTTGTAATATCCTGAATTAAGGCCTAATCGGAATAGTGGTTTTGTGACCACAAATCCGAGATAGAAATAATTATTTTATAATTATTTTGATGTTTATGATATGATTGCATGATTGTGTGAAAATATCTTGATGAAATCCTATGCCTAAAGTGCTTAAATTGAAATTAGGGACTAAATCGAATAATTTGCAAAACTTGCATTCTAGGAGTTTTTAGTATGAAATTGTTTTGGAATATTAATGAGGAGATCTTAAATAGAAATTTGACCAATTTCTAAGTCTATGGACAAAAATTGGACATGGATGGAATTTTTGGAAAGTTTAGTAGTAAGGGCATTTTGGTCATTTAGTTATTAAAATGAATTAAAAACAAAATTAAAAGCCAATTTTTGTCCATCTTCTTCATTAGGAAAAAATTTCAAGGGTTCTCCATAGTTAGGGTTTGTTTCAAGCTTCCAAGCTCCATAGTAAGTGATTTCAAGCCCCGTTTTTAATGTTCTTTACGTTTTTGGAATCCCAGTAGCTCGATTAAGCTTATGCTAGCAATAATTCAACCTAGGGTTCATATTTGGAAAAATACCCATAGGTGAAATTTGTGTATTTTGGTGTTTTATGATAGAATATGAGGTTTTAAATTATGTTAGGCAACTTGTACTACTCGGTTTTAAGCGAAAACGAGTAAAAGGGCTTAATCGGTAAAAATACCTAATAGTCATAAGTACATGTTAGAGTGTGAATTTGATGTTGCCATAGAAGGGAAAAATGATCATCATGTCATAAAATATAAGAATAAGGGATGAAGTTTAATTCCCGAGCCTAGGGGAAAATGTATAATTATGCAAAAGTTTAGGGGCAAAAATATAATTTTGCCAAAGTTCATATTAAATGCTATTTTGATGAATGTATGTATTAAATAAGATTAATTTGGCATTATAGATCAAGAGAAACGAGATTCAAGTCGCGATCGAGGGAAAAACAAAGTTTACGAAGAATAGGCTCGATTGTTAATAATTTTGTACCGAGGTAAGTTCATGTGTAAATGTAGTAACATAATTGTCATTTTAAGAAATTTAATGTTGTTTATATGATATGATGCTTATTATTATCATGAAATATTATGCTTTGTGGTTATTGTTGAATAATATGTAATTATGTGAATTACTTGATGAGTATGAACTATCACCGAAGTATCAATTTCGATATTCCGTGGAAGACGGTAAAGATGTGTGATCGAGGAAAAAGCCCATTTGAACCTTGGGAATAGATTAGAATACAAGTGACATGTCACTAGGATATTTGAGTTCCGAACTCGTTGAGTTGAGTCTGAGTTCGTGAGATGTAACTAGGCATCCGAGCTCGTTGAGTTGAGTCCGAGTTCACTTATGGATGCGAACGTCCGAGCTCGTTGAGTTGAGTCCGAGTTCGCTTATGGGCGGGTTACATGGTAGCTTGGCTACATAAGTTCCGCAGGCTATTGAGTTTGTCTAGCTGCGGGTATGGCTCTTATGTTCATGAGATCCGCGTATTTGAATTATATTCCGATGTGTTCAACGGGTGAATCTTACGTGAACAAGAGGAAGGCCTAAAACGAAGGTGAGATGTTGGTAAGTGTGGTAAATGAGAAAATTTGACAGGTATGTGCTTAAACCATCGGGTTGAAAACTTGGTATGATGAAATCGTAGAAAGATATTAAATGTAAATGAAACATGAATGTCTTGGTGTTGTTTATGCAAATGATGTTTTATGTGAGATTGTGTGATTATGTTACTTGCTATTTGCATGTGAACTTACTAAGCATTTGTGCTTACTCCCTTCTTTTCTTTCATTGTAGTTTTGACAAGCCGGCTTGAGAATCGGGATAGGTCGAAGACTCATTCACACTATCCGAAGGCTTAAATTGATAAAATGGCTTGTGTATTTTGAATGTGGCATGTATGGCAAAACACTCACTTTGTGTAATTGATCTTATGATATGGCTATGGTTTGGTAAGAAAAGGGTTTGTAAATGATTAGCCATTGGAATGGCCAATCTAAGTCATATCTGATGTTATGTATGTTTAAAATGCTATTTAGTCCATGAAAATCCTTAGTAAAGTGAAATTTGCCATAAAACAGAATCTGACAGCAGTAGTGATGTAAATTTGAAAAATCACTAAAAATAGTAGAAATGGAATTAAATGATGAGTAAGTTATGAAATTGAAGCTTAATTAGTCTATTTTTATATGGATTTAACAAAATATGTATATAAATTATATTTTATGAGATATTTGAATTTTTGTGAAATAAGACCAGAGTGATTTCTAGATCCCCTGTTCTGACTTGAAAAATTCATCATAAATTTTACAAAAATAATTAAAGTTTATTCTTTATATGTACATATTACTTATTGAGTATAGTTTTAACATAAATAAACTTCATAGTCATTTAAATTCTGTACAGAGAGATATCTGATTCGTAATATACAGAAGTCAGAGCAGTCAAACCCTGAAACAGGGGAGACTTTAACTAATAAACTGTACTAATTTGCTTGACTAAAAATTCTAGAAAAAAATTAGTAAATAGATATATGAGTTTAGTTTCAGCTAAAATTTACGTAATTGGATTTCGAGTTTCAGAACTCGAGATATGAATTTTTAAGCGACTGTGACGCAGATTGCTAGCTTGACTGGAAATTTTAAAAATAAATTGTTTGAGCTGTTTAAGTAATGAATTAAGTCTGTTAACACCTCGTGTTCGACTCCGGCGACGGTCTCGGGTACGGGGCGTTACAAAGAATGGATGAAAAATTCAAGCTTTCAGAACCCCTATTTTGCTGGTATTTTCAGTGGAGAGGAGGAAGGTTAAAAGATGATATCACTTTCTCTTTATTTTTATTTTATTTCTCGTCAAATTAGTCACCAACATTTTACCTAACTTTGACCCTACAATAATTTTTGTCTCCTTGATCAGCCACTAACATATTTATGGTCTATTTACTCAATAAAGACCCCTAATTATGGCTCTCTAGCTATTTAACAAATTTAGCTAGCAAAAAAAAACTTTTTCTCTTTATGTGATTTAGTCCTTTTTTGCAATTAAGCATGAAATCGTTAAAATTATTTCATCAAAATTTTTATGCAATCATATAAATATGCTATAACACATAAAATAATATTAAAAATAATTTCTCGGACCTCGAGTTAGTGGTTTCGAAACCACTGTTCTAATTAGGCCTAAAATCAGCTTGTTACATGGAGATTCGATGAACCAATGGGATGACCATGAAGTATACGAAAAATGGGATATTATGGAGAACTAAAAATCACTCATGTTAGAATTGCTTCAACGAAGAGACGAAACAATGAAAGAAATACATGAGAAACCTTTATGAACATCTGAATATCTAACCGAAACTCCTTGTGATTCGTATGACTATACATCTGAACAAGAAAGTCGGGAGCAAGGATTCCAAGCTAAATCGAAGAGAATCCAACAATAGTATCAATTAGAAGAATTTATTCGACAAAAGTCTCAAGCAAATACCCTGTTGGAAGAGGTTGTACATGATGTACCCAATTCCGATTTGAAGGACCAATGTATTAACGAAAATCATCCGTAATTAAATCTTTCATTAAATCTTAAATCTTGAAAGTCAACAAGAGTTTGGATCTGGAAATAGGAACTAATTGAATATAGCTGAAGATGTCTTCGATCCAATTAACATAAATGTAGACATAAAAGTAGATGTAGTAGTAGAATTAGAGGTAAAAGTAGAAGTAGAGGAGCTTTAACCATTTCTAAATAAAAGTGTAGACGAGTCAATACAGTTTATGGCCATAGTCAAAGAGGTGTCAGCAAAAGAAACCTAGGAGTTTATCTCATTCTCGTTCGATGATGAAGATAAATATCAGGCAACCAAAGCTTCTCGCGACATGGAGGAGAGAAAGCTCGAGCCAATAATACCTTGAAAAAAATTGGGGTTTGTGCGGATTCAGCACCAAGTGGCTTGTGATGTGGATGTTGCGCTGATCGAAGATAAGGTGATATCATTGGAATTGACCGAGAGTACTAGTTCAGATTTATCGATAGTGGAACAAACGATGAATCAAAGTTTGAAACACCAGTTGGAAGTTCTTCGTTGGTGGCGATACAGATTGTCCCAACACCGAAAAAGGACTTCTCTGTTAGATTTTGTTTTATTTTAAATATTATTTTTCATTGTTTATTTTTATTGTATTATAAATATTTAATTATGTGTGTTATTTTCTTTTCATAGTAGTTTTCTTTTTGTCCAAGTTGCTTCTCTTTTTGTCTAACTCACTTCCTTTTTTCTTTGTGAGTTTCGGGAATATCCCCATTCATAGGTCTAAGATCCATATCTATGAATTGAAAAGTCCGAATGATCAACTTTGCAATCAGTTGTTAGTATCAATAGGTCTTCAAATCGTTCATTTGAAAAAATTGAAACCTTTCTATTTTCTTTTCACAGTAGTTGTGGAGTCCTTGAGGTAGATCAAGGTGATTAAGCACAAACCGAAGACTCTGACATTCTCTGAAAAGATGAAAAGACGAGTTTGCGAAGACTTCCAAGTTGTGTCGCGCCATGCACCCCCTGTAATAGCTATTTTTTAATGGTACCAGAAACGACAGTTTTGAAACTCTGTATTCTGATAGTCATGTTAGTAAATATTATTTAACAATATTTATGAGTTTATAATAGTGTTTTATTGAATTTTGATCTAACAATTTTTTCTAATTGGTTAGTTAGTCAATGGTTTTAGAAAATGAGGTATCGAGACCTCGTTTTCATAAATTGAGCTGATAAATATTATTGTTGAATATTTGCAAAGCTATTATATAGGTGGATTGAAGTTTGGTCTGGAAATTTTGATGATCTGATAGTTAATTAAGGAAAAATGACTAAATTGTAAAAAATGTAAAAGTTAATTGCTATAGAATTTTATCAAATAAATGACTCAAATAAAAAATTTTCAAGGTTCAAAATGGCAATTAAGCCATTTGAGTTTGAAGTGGACGGTTAGTGCCTTTCTTTTAAGGATTTTATATGTAAAATTATATTTAATTATTAAATAATATATGTTAATAGTAAAATAAAGTTAAAGTCCATTACTTTTTTTCTTGTTTCTTAAACCTCTTACCGTACAAAACAAAGGGAGAAAGACTTGGAAGCCATTTTTAGAGCTTTAACATTTTGCCATTTTCTTCTCCGTAAATGACAATTAATTCAAGCCTCTTTCTTGTATTTTTTATATTTTTGAGATCGTTGCAGCTTGGTCCAACTAACTCATATCTCTATTTTCAAAACTTCTAAAGTTTATAAATTTTTTAATTGATGGTTTTTGAGGTTTTTGATGTTTAATGGTAGGTTTTTAAGCATAGAAATGTAATAAGACTAAAATGTGAATATTTTAAAATTGATATGAGATTTCTATAATTATTGATAATAGAGGGCCATTTAAGGATGAATTTGAAATGGGTTTAAAAATCAGAGCTCAAATATGAAAGTTGTGTTAGTGTCGATATAGGGACTAAATTGAATAAAATTAAAAAAATTAAGGCACATTTGAAAAATGAAATTGAATTAATTTACAATTTTCATAGGATGTTTTGAGATGTTTTAAATTTATTAATTTAATTAAATCATATTATAGATCGAGATTTGAAATAATCAGAAGAGAAACACGGAAAAAGGAAAATTTTCCTAAAAGTTCGTGGTCTCATATTTGTTGTCGATTTTGGTTCCTTAAGTTTCGCATGAGAATTAATTTATTAATGATTTTTTTATTGTTGTATTATTTAATCACTTGATAGTTTAATTGTTGTAATACAATAATTGTTGGCATCGAAAGAACTATAGTGCAAAGTACGATATATGTGGCTAATACGAATAGTTATATGATATGGAATGGTTATGAAAGTATCAATTGGTTTAAGTTACAAGTATATGGTTATTTGATATGTGTATGAAATTGTTCAACAGAATGGAAAAGATTGAATACGTGTTACAGGGCCCGTGTGAACTTAGTGAATAGCTAGGATACAAATGACATGTCATTAAGGTCTTTTATAGTAGGTATTATGTGCTGGTGGTGTATACCTTAACGATGGCTAAGATCCTACATATATTGTTGTCTGATTCACAACTCGTGTGAGCATTATTATCCTATGTATTCGAGGCATATTTGCTATAATTCTTCAGGTGATGAAAATAAATGTGATATAAAATGAAATTGGCTAAATAATGTGTATACTAAATTTGAAATTGATACATGAGAATGGAATGACATAAATGTTGTAATTGTTGAATGTTTTTTATATAGATTCAATAGTATCGTTGGGGATGTTATTTGATTAGTGTGTGATAACCCCACCTGTTGCTAAATTGTGATAATAGGGAACTTTATAGTAGCTAGCTCATTTAATTAAATAGGAATAAAGGTAAGTTATATTGTTTTAGGTTGTGAATGATAAAAAAATAAAATGAAATGAGTTATAATTGGTTAAATGTGTTTTGGATAGTATCAAAGATAAACGATTATATTATAAGCTTAATGTATTAACTTCTGGAAGTGTTAAGTGATGTACTTGTGGATGTAACAAGATGCAAAATGATATCCATACTTGTTACATTAGGTTTTCAAAATTTAATTGTAAATTTATCGTGGTAGGTTAAATGAATTTCCTATGAGCTTAGTAAACATTTGTAATGCTTATCTTGCTTGTTTTTCTTGTAACACCTCTAACCCGCCTCTGTCAGCAGATTAGGGTTACAGAGCATTATTGTACAACCAAAAACATTTGAACATTTTATCATTTAATAATTCACTCGCATCATAAACCATTCATACACATGCATATTGTCCCTAAATCGAGCCCTCGAGGCCCTAAAAATAACTTAGAAACAGTTCGAGACCAATTTGAAATAGTTTGGAAAGTTTAGGAAAAAGATGAAAAATTTACAAAAATGGGTCACATGACCGTGTAACTATCGAACTAGGGACAACGGCCGTGTCCCAACCCATTTCCTCACTTGTGTAACTCTATAAGTTGGGTCACACGACCAGGTCACACACCTGTGTGCTAGGCCGTGTCACACGCCTGCGTGGCAGGTCGTGTAACTCTCGAAGTTGCCGGACAAGCCCATGTGTCAGGTCGTGTAACTCACTGACTTGCACCCTAAAGAAATCATTAGATGTGATAAACCATAATTTATACATATTTTTACCCCATGTTTAACGCATTTTATGGATATTTTTCATTAGAATTGGTTAATTTGATGCTCCTAATGCTTTAATTTCATGTTTTACACTTAGGAGAGCATATGAGAGCGAAAAGAATGAGAAACGGGCCAAAAACGGAGAAAATGGGCCAAAGTACAAACTCAACACGGCCTGGACCTCCTCATACGGGCAGACCACAAGGCTGTGTCAGTTTGGCAGGCTTGAGCATGGCCTGAAGTAATCGCAGACGGGCGTGTTACATGAGCGTGTCCCTGTCGAGCCCAAGTTGAGTCTAATTCGGAAAAGGCTAATTTTGAGGGCTTTTAAGCATTCCAAAGCCTATAAATACACCCTAGAGAAGGAAGAAAAGAAGAGGAGAGTAGGGGGTAAGGAATTACTCCAAGAAAGTCGATTGATTCATCTCAGAAGTCGAATTCATCATTAGGACTGAAGATCTCTCCTCAATTCCCCTTCAGGATTTTTGACTTTTCTTTGTGTTTTGTATTCTTTATTCTTCTGAGATGTTTTCTTATTTAGTTATGAACTAAATCCCCTAAATACCTAAGTGGAATGAAACCTAAGACGAATCTTGTTATTATTTTCTAAATTGTATGATAAATATTTGACTTGTTCTTAATTATGTGTTCTTAATTCTTGTTTTGATATCCCAGGATACCGATTCAAGATAAGCTCTTATTCAGAGGAGGAATAGACCCTGTGTAAGAGTACATTTGTCATAATTAAGCGGAGTTGATTGCGCGTCTAGACATAGGGTGACAAGATTTTGCCGGATTAGGGTGAAACCTAATAAGGGGATCCATAGATCGTGTTAATGCAACCCTAGAGTGTTAATTAGAGAAAAGACTTGGTTATTCAATCTAGGGATCTTCAAGGAACAAGTTAAATGAATAAATCGTCCGATTTGGAGCCAGAATAACAAGTACAGTCTAGGTGGATTTTTCCTTAGGTATTGTCTTCATTCAATCGATTTTTCCAAAAGCAATTCCCCAATTCCATTCTCTGTGCGTTCTTAGTTTAGATAATTAGTTAGTTAAAACAAAAATCTCTTAATTCTTAGGTTAGATAATAAAAAGACAGTCATTACTAGTACTTTTAGTTCCTTTGGGTTCGACAATCCGGCCTTGTTAAAACTATACTACTGTTCGATAGGTACACTTGCCTACATCGTGATAATAATTAGTTCAAGAATGAGTAATTATAAATATTTAAAACCTATCACGAAACCTCGCGATCAAGTTTTTGATGCCGTTGCTGGGGAACTAAGATATTAGGAACGCTCAATTTTTATTACTTTAGCTATTTATTTTTCTTGCAATTTAATTTAATTTTTTTATTATTATTTATTAATTTAATTTTTTCTTCTCTTGGCAGGTTTTATAGTTTATGACTAGAAGAAACCCGTCAGGACTATTACTTTTTGACGAAGAAATTGATCATACAGTTTGTAGAAATCAAAGAGAAATAAGGCAAAGCTTAAGATACACAGAGAACGAGCAAGAAGACGATACTCAACTCCCAACCGAAGAGATGGCTGAAAACCAAGGCAATCAGCTACCTCCTACAATTGCAGTTAATCAAAATCCTGCTCCACACACTATGTATGATTATGTTAAACCTTCTTTAACAGGAATTGAATCGAGCATAGTTAGACCTGCTATAGCTACAAATACTTTTGAATTAAAACCTAACACTATTCAAATGATACAGCAATTTGTGCAGTTTGATGGTTTGCAGGATGAGGATCCCAACGCTCATTTAGCCAACTTCTTAGAACTATGCGATACATTTAAAATTAATGGTGTCTCTGATGATGCCATTCATCTTCGGTTATTCCCTTTTTCATTGAGGAACAAAGCTAAATAGTGGTTGAACTCGTTACCACAAAGGTCAATTACTACATGGGAACAAATGACCAAAAATTTTTTACTAAAATATTTTTCGCCGGCTAAAATGACTAAATTACGTAATGATATCTCCTCTTTTATACAGATGGATTTAGAAACACTCTACGATGCATGGGAGAGATACAACGACCTTTTGAGAAGGTGCCCTCACTATGGGTTACCGCTTTGGCTACAGGTTCAAACGTTCCATAATGGCATAAATCCTTTGACTCGACAAATGGTTCACACAGCTGCTGGTGGAACCATCAATAATAAAACACCTGAAGATGCCTATGAGTTTATAGAAGAGATGTCACTGAATACCTATCAGTGGCAAGTCATAAGGACAAAGCCAACGAAAAAAGCCGGCGTTTATAACGTCGATTCAGTCACCATGCTCTCTAATCAGGTTGAACTCTTAAATAAAAAGATTGATGGTTTTCTTAGTTCTTCGCAGGTTCACCCAGTAATGCAGTGCGAAGCAAGTGGAGGTGGAACAAGCCATTGGGAATACCAACCTTATGGCCACAACATGGATAACGAGCAATTAAACTACATGGGTAATAATCCTCGACCTCAAAACAATCCATATAGTAACATTTACAATGCAGGTTGGAGGAACCATCCAATTTCTTGTGGAGCGGTCAAGGAAATCAAAGACCACAACCACCTCCAGGCTACCAACAACCACCCTAGCAACAGGAAAAGTAGCCGAACCTTGAAGAGATGCTTTCAAAGTCTATTTTGGTGTTAGAAACTCGTTTCCATAACACCGAGACAGCACTTAAAAATCAACAAGCGTCAATCCAAGGGCTTGAAACTCAGATAGGCCAGCTTTCCAAACTAATTTCCGAATGACCACAAGGTAGCTTGCCAAGTAATACTGAACCCAACCCAAGGGAACATCTAAACACAATTAATATTCAAGATGAAGAAGGAGTTGTTGAGCATGAACCAGAACCGAAGGAAAAAACTATGGTAAGCAAAGGTCAAGGTGAGGTAGATAACAATATAAACAAAACGGTGAATGTCGAATATGAACCTCGTGTGCCATACCCTAACGCGACAAGGAAAGATCGCTCAGATGAACAATTTGGTAAATTCCTTAAACTCTTAAAAAAATTACATATTAACTTACCATTTATTGAAGCCCTATCGCAGATGCCAAATGCAATGAAATTCTTAAAAGAGCTTTTAGCAAATAAGCGGAAGTTGGACGAGGCATCGCATGTGGAGCTAAACGCAGTGTGCTCAACTATTCTGAAAAATAAGCTACCAAACAAACTAAAAAATCTAGGGAGTTTTACGATTCCTTGCTTAATTGGTAGTTTAGATGTTAATAATGCATTAGCTGATTTAAGGGCTAGTATCAACGTCATGCCTTATAAAATGTTTAAGCAACTAGGTCTCAGGAAACCCAAACAGATTAGGATGAGCATTCAACTAGCAGATAAAACTATAAGATTTCCTAGGGGTATTATTGAAGATGTGCTAATAAAAATCGATAAATTTATATTTCCCATTGACTTCATTGTTTTAGACATAGAGGAGGATAGCAACACTCCTTTAATTCTGGGAATGCCCTTTCTAGCAACTGCTAAAACAATTATTGATGTTGACACAGGTGAGTTCATGCTTTGCGTAGGAGACGAAACACTCACCCTTCAAGCTCGCAATTCTAACAACACATTGGAAATTAAAGGTGATCGTCTAAACCATTCTATTAAACCTGACCACATGATACAACCCACTTCGCAGGAGATAAGTTTGAAGGAAGTACATGAGCCACTCTCAAACAATAGTAAAGGATCTATTCATGAAGAATGAAGGCTGCAAATAGAGGAGCTAGATGACTGGCGAACACATAAATTGAGAACACACGATAAATCGAAACTACGCCAAGACGAGCTTGATACCTCTCCAAATCAACTTAAATTTGGAGATAAAGTCTTATTAGATGTCTCTGATCCCCACATTGTCACTACCACACCGAGTGAAGAAATCCCTCTTACGGTACTAAGTATTTTTCCATTTGGTATGGTGGAGGTGAGTCATCCCAAGTTCGACACTTTTAAGGTAAACAACACCCATTTAAAACCTTATTTTAAGATTGATAGCAGGAATGAGGAGTATAAACTCTTCGAACCACCATGATCATTCAAGGAGAGGTAAGTCAAGAATAGACTACAAATAAGCGCTTGTCGAGAGGCAACCTGAGCAGTAACTGTATTAACTTCTCTAAAAATTAGTCTTCAACATCTAACTTACTAACGGAGCTCTCGAACCCAGGTTTTCCACAAAGACACGGCCAAGCACACGGCTTGCTTGTGGCCGTGTGAAAACAGGGCAAGGATTTCCCCAAACACAGGCTACGATAAAATGCCACGACCGTTCGACATGGCTATGGTCGAGACTACCAAAACAACACGGGCGTGCGACACGCCCGTGTCTCACACCCGTGGTCAAACCTGTTAGATTGACATGGGCATGGGGATTTCCCATACGAGCGTGGGAAAAGCGAACGAAGCTAGACACGGTCATGCGACACGGCCGTGTGAACCCACATGTCTGAGGCACATGGGCGTGGGACGAATTTCAGACGCGCCCAAATAGGAAAAATACAAAACACACAGGTTGAAATTGGGGAACACGGGTGTGTGCCCTGACCGTGTGGCCCAAAATCTATAAATACCCTGCACTATTCACTTTCTTCCCCATTCAAAAACCCTAACCCTAGCCGCTGCAACTCCACATAGCCTCCTTGTCACGCCCGTGTGCCGCTTCCCACTCCATTTTTGACGCTCAATCTCTCTTCCCTAGCATTTGTTTACTCCTTTTACTTCTATTTTACTTATTTCTAATGCTTAGTATCAACATAATCTTCATATCTTTTGAACTATTCTTCATTTTGCTCATTATTCTATCATTTAATTTGCATTCTTAGGTTAGTCATGACATTACTATGCTTCTTCTCATGCTATTACCATGCCAATGTCTATCACTTAATTTGCATTCCTAGGTTAGTTATCATACATTCCGTGTTAAATTGAGATTAGGAAAACCTCATACCCATTACATTTCTATTCTCATTCTCATTGTTATTTTGGTTGAGCTTGCTTCATATTAGTAGTCTTGGCTAAAATAGTTAGTTCAAATTCATGACTTTTTACTTCTTCGAATTCGTTTACCTATTATTATTATTCTTTATATTACAGGCTTTTAATGTCGTCTTCACGAGGAAAGAAGATCGCTGTCCCTGCTTCCAAGAAACGGAAGGGAGCATCATCTTTTGCGGGTCCAACCGCAAAAAATTGTCACCCTCTCCTACAGTTTCCCCGTGGGCACCAGGAAGAACTTTTCCAGATACTTCGGGCCTGGCCTTTAATTGCGGGACGCAGCATCGACTGGGCTACCGTAGAATAAGTTCAGTTGGCTGATGCGATTCGGGCCCTCTTAACCACTGACCCTTGGGAGCTGTTCTTTGGGATCATCAAACCAACATACCTCGAGCTCACGATGGAACTATGCTCAACGTTCCATCTCCAGACCGTAGTGACGAACTACGATGATTCCAGCACAGTGCAATTTCTAACAAACTTCCATTGGGTAGTGTGATAGATCTCTAACGAACTTCCAATCGATTGAGCTTCCGATAATCTGTAAAGAAAAGGAAAATAATTGCATAAGCAATGAATGCTTAGTAAGCTCGTATAAACTTTAAACATAATATACCATTTCAATAATGAACTTTATAGAGTAAGTGTAACGCCCCGTACCCATGTTCAACACCGGAACAGGGTACGAGGTATTACCAGAACATAACACATACCATTAAACAAAACCGAGATAGAAATATGTCATCCAATTAGATAATGTATCATTATAACATATGTCTTGAACAATATTAGCCAACTTCAATGACTTTGTACAAAATAATTGGTTAAATACTGTAACCAATATTTTAAACCTAGGCAATTATGACACGTAACAAAATAACGAAGCCTACTATACATGCCATAATTCAAAAGTTTAGTTCAAATACCCAAAAGTATTGATAGTGCGGGCAGATCTTCAACGATCCTTAACTCCTATGCAAGCTGGACGACACTATAAGACAAAAAGAGAGAAAAGAAAATAAGCTTATAGCTTAGTAAGTAAGTATATAAATAATAATTAAAGGATCTAATATGTTAACACAATAACTCAAGTGTATCTACTTTTAATTTCACTATTTACTCCACTTTGATCAAGCTGTCTCTCCTGCGTCATGTCCACTAAATAAACCATAACTCAAGTTACCAAACTCAAAATTCAAGTCCGTAAAAGTTTCCTGAAACTAGACTCATATTACTTCTTACTAAAATTTTTCTAGAATTTTTGGTCTAGCCAATTAGTACAGTTTATTAGTTAAAGCTTCCTCTGTTATACAGCTCGATGGATCTGACCTCTGTTCACTACGAATTGATTTTCTCCAAGTAAAAAAGTCAAATAGCCATGAAATTTGTTTCATTTAAAACTAGACTCAATAAGGAATCTATTAATATAAACTATATTTCTTAATTATGTTTGTACAATTTCTAATGATTTATCAAAGTTAGAACAGGGGATCACATAGTCATTCTGAACAAGTCACACACAAATATAAATATCTCAAAATATAGAGTTCCTTTACTTGGTCTGTTTCTCTTACATGAGAATCGACTCATTAAGATTTAATTTAATATCGCATTCAGCCTCTAATTAAATTCCTACTATTTTTGGTGATTTTTCAAATTCTCGTTACTGCGACTGTCCAAAACAGTATTATTGTAAATTCACTCTTTCACACTTTCTTTGTATTAACCTCATTTAGCATACATATCACAATTCATTTTCACCACATTTCATGTATCACAAGTATAGGTCCATGATTACAAAGTCACCGTAAAATCATCCCGTTGAACACTTAGGATCAATTCTCGATACTTGGTGGTTTCAGCACACAGCTCCACCCATCATATTTCATATAATTCAGCTCTCTTGTACACATGGTGAACACTTAGTACCACCCATGTGACCTAGCCAATTTATCTCGTAGCTCTCTTGTCTACATGGTGTCCTTCACTTGGGATCACACACGCGACCTAGCTACATTTATCTCTCCCGTAGCTCTCTTGTCTAAATGGGATACATCTCGTATCACACATGTGACCTAGCTACTACATAGTATCTCGTAGCTCTCTTGTACACATGATGTGCACTCAGCACCATACATGTGACCTAGCTACAGTCCATCTATATTATTCAATCTTTCCGAATGTTCAACCGGGATTTCTCTCTATTACTTATTTCTATTCTTTCAATAATCGATTTATGCTTCAAAATCAGCTAAAATATATATAATAGGCTGAAATATGAGAATGTAAATGAAGTTAATGGATTATTTACATACAAACTTACCTTGGTGCAAAATATGGGAATTTTGCAATTTAGTCCAAAATCTTTTCTTTCCCCCGTTCGAGGTCGATTCCATGCCTTTCTTGATCTATAACAACACGTTTAGCTCATTTAACACTCATACTATTTATTTCAATCCAAAAATCACATTATGGAGAAGTTAAATTTTTGCCCCTAACTTTTACAAAATTACAATTTTACCCCTAGGCTCAGAAATTTAATTTCAGCCCTTATTCTTATGTTTTATGACATGCTGAACATTTTTCTCTTCTATGACAACATTGAATTCTCACTCTAACACATAGTTATCAACAATAGGTATTTTTACCGATTTTGTCGTTTTGCTCGTTTTTGCTAAAAATTGCTTAGAAAAGATCGTTCTCCTAACTTCAAACATTCATACTCTACCATCAAACATCAAAATACATGCATATCATTCATGGGTAAATTTTTAAACATAAACCCTAACTCTAAATAATGGTAGAAATAGGTAGACCGAGCTGTGAAGATTTCAAAAATGTAAAGAACATTAAAAACGGGGCTTGAATGCACTTACTATTGAGCTTGAAAGCTTGGAAAAACCCTAGCTATGGATAAAATGTAAGTTTCGGCCAAGCTTAAATGAAGATGAACACATTTTTGTGTTATTTTTCCCATTTTATTTCATTTAATATACAAACGACCAAAATGCCCTTACTACTAAACTTTCTAAAAGTTCCATCCATGTCCAAATTTTTGTCCATATAAAGTATAATGGTCTAATTGCCATTTAAGGACCTCTACTTAAAACCCCCATTTCAATCAAGTACTTTATGAACTAGAACACACACATTTTTCACCTATTTCAATTTAGTCCTAAACGTCAAATTAAACACCCAATTGATAAAATTTCGCAACGAAATTTTCACACAATTATGCAATCATAATATAAACACTAAAACTAAATCAAAAGAATTTTTTTTTCAACCTCGAATTCATGGTTTCGAAACCACTATTCTATTTTGGCCTTAAATCGGGCAGTTACAGTAAGTATAAACCTTTACCAATGCAATAAGATCAATAAAGCCTATATAACACCATCAAACTCACAAGTTAGCATACTTGTTCATGATACATATGAAACCAACAATATATATATATAAACAGAACATTTAATTCAACAACATTACCATATGATCATGCTTCATTCCATTAGCTTACTTACTGTATCTAAATGCTTAGTATAAGCCTAAACAACATTATCAAATCACAGTTAGTGCACTTGTCCATAATATAAATAAGTTCATCCATATCATAAGTAGATTTCCCATATATAAGTACATCATTTAATTCATCATTCTTTTTAAAACATCATTTTAGATATCAATTATGAACTTACCGTTTCATTCTCTTTTCTTATCCGTTGAACCATCTAGAATTATATCGGATACTCAGGAAAGCTCACACGAAGCGTGCCTTTACATACAATCATAACATTTCCTTTACATCAATGCCCACACGAGCTGTAAAATGGGCCTGCTCAAACTAGCTGTGGGTCAAAATGTAAGCTACACGATGCTGCTCACATGAGTTGTGGAGAATCTGCAACAAATGCAGGACCTCAACCATCGGTAGGACATTCAAGCCCAGCACCCAAAACCTGAAATCCCTAATGACATGTCATTTGTATCCAAAGAATTCCTAAGGTTCAACCGAGACTCAATATTTGTCAACTCGTCATAATGTAGTTACATTCACATATATATTGATTCATTTACATTAAAAAACACATAGTAAACATTTAATTCAAATAACATTATAATGATTACAGTTCATACGAACTTACCAGACTAAATTGCATCAACGATTAAATACAAGAGTTATTTGGTAATTTTCTCTTCTCCTCGATTTTCCACTCGTTCTTGATCTAAAAGAATAATTCCATTCAATTCACTAATCCCAACAGCAAAATCAATTTATTTTGTGCAATTAAGTCATTTTTAACATTTTATAAAATTGCCCGCAATATTTTACTTTTATACAATTTAGTCCCTAAACCCAAAATATGCAAATTAACCATTTTTATTCAATTTCATGTTTAGCCGAATTGTTTAGAACCCTATTACAACCCATATTTACTGTCAATTTACAGCAAGTCCTTATACTTTTACTAATTTCTCATTTTAGTCCTTAAACATTAAAATTACCAAAATTTACTTTACAAAATAGTCCTATCTAGCAGTAACCAAGCTTAATATTCTACCATAAACTTTCAAAAGCATCTCAAATTCATCAATGGTAAAATTCTAAATATTTAACAATTAAACAAATTGAACCCCGGGTTAGCTAAATTAAGTTGCAATGATTTCAAAAACGTAAAAATTACTAAAAACAAACCTCAAAATCACAAGCATGTAAGAAATATATTTGACGTAACCTTCAATGCTCTCCCATGGAATTTTCAGCTCTCATTTTAATCAAGCAAGAAGATGACCACCTTTGTTTTCTTTTAATTTATGTTAATAATTTTCTAAATTACTAATTTATCCTTCAAAAATCAACCAAATTTCATGCATTTACTCATCAAAGCCATCCACTATAAAATAAATTGGTGTTATTAACACATAAGTTCATTAGTTCACATTTTCATAACATTTGACCCATTTAATTAATAGAAATAAACTTTTGTAGCTTTTACAATTTAGTCCTTTTTAATTAATTAACTATCTAAACATTAAAATTTCTTAATGAAACTTTAATACAACCTTAATAACACACTATAAATATTCATTTATAGCAACGAGGTCTTGATACCTCATTTTCTAAAACCACTTGACTTTAGGGTCAAACCACTTAAACCTAATTATTCATTCAAATAGCATAAATTACCAATTCAATATTTATTTTAATATCATATTTGACTCGTAAATATTAAATAATAACATTTACAAACTTACTCATTGGATTCGTGGCCCCGAAACCATTATTTTTTGTAACAACCATTTTCAGTAAAATCAGAACAGTGGTTTCGAGACCACAAATCTGAGCCGAAAAGAAAATTTATTTTAATATGGTCTGCATTATGATTGGAATGTTATATGAAAATTCTGATAAGAAAATTTTATCGATTATGTGTTTAATTATGGAAATGATCAAATTGCATAAAATGCAAAAGTTGAGTTCTAGTAGCTATAAGTACCGAATAGCTATGAAATTCAAAACTTGAGGCCTGTATATGGTAATTATTAAACCATTAAAGAAAAGTTAGTAGATATTTCTGATGAATCATCCATGGAAAATTAGAAAAAGGCAAGGACTAAATTAGAAAGTGGAAAAATTAAAAGATGATAATTAAATTAAATAGAAAATATCATCTTATTTTTATCATCTTCCCCAAAATTTCTATGGAAACCCTAGGAAAGAGGAAACAAGCTTTTTTGGCTTAATTGGATCCGAAAAACTCAAATACAAAGTTAGATCGAGGAAAAGAAAAAAGTGCTGGATTAGTAGATTTCGTATACGAACCAGTATCGAGGTAAGTTTGTGTAATTAAATTATGTACATTTTTATGTTTGAATTAAATGTTGTATATGTGAATTGTATAATTGTCATGTATGTGAAATTGATTGAATATCCAATAATGCCTGATAAATGTCAAATCCCATTTGAATAAATGAAAGTCGATGGGTACAAGATTTCCCGTATTAGTTATAGTCCAGCATATGTTGCGGACACACCATAGCTCTTATGAGCATCTCATTATAAGCTCTCTCGAGCTTCCCGTATAAGGTTCTTGCGAGGTTCCCGATAATAGCTCTTCAGAGTGTCTAGATAGATTGTGATCCTACATTTGTTATGGACACACCTTAGCTCTTATGAGCATCCCGATTAAAGGTTCTTTGTGAACTTTTTGTTACATTGGCTCTTTATGGGCTGCTCGATAGTCCTCGTTTGAACTTCCAGATATTACCAATGATGATATGTAAATGGATGCTTGTAATCTAGCCATTGGAATGGCTAGTAATGGAATATTTTGGTATGATAATATAAAGTTATAACATGTTTAATACATACATGTATAAGGTATGGTTAGATTGAATTAGGGTAATATATATTCTTGCAGAAAGGTAAGTTTGACTATATGAATGTATGTAATGTTATACTATATGTAACACCCCAAACCCGGCCTAGACGTTATGACCGGATCTGATGCGCCACATTGATGCGTTCAAAACATTCCGTATTACTTAGTTTGGAAAAAAACTTAGTTGGTGTTGTAAAAGACACTTTTAAAAGTAGGTTAAAGTGAATGGAAGCTGTGCACCAGGTAGGAAACCAGGAAAAAGAGGAGGTGAGTCTGTCGGACTGCTTAAGTACCAAGCTCCCTTCGGATCCAATCCTAGACATGCACACCGCCATTGCCACACTCTAACATCTCGTATATTTTTTTAGAAAATCGTTTGGTTATGTCCATCTTAAGAAAATGATTAAGGTTGAAAACGTTTGCTTAGCGGAAGTCTTACTTGTATTCGGGTTATTTTGAAACCACTTAATGTTTTTGAAAACGCGTCCTAGAGCTAATCCATTTCGTTAGTTATCATAGTTCAGTTTTATCATAATGGAATTAAATAATAAAGAAACAAACCAAACCATAAAAATAATTTAGCGGCCTTATTACATTTAAAAAAAACCCAAAAACATGAACGAAAATATGGAAAATCTAGTTCACCAGAAGAAAATGAATTTGTAGAAAACGTGTGGCCACCCCGAATCCCGCCCAGCTCCAAGTCCACCAACTAGGGCTCACCTGCAAGGATGGAAGAAAAAGGGGTGAGTTTGGGAAAACTCAGTGTATACAGAAACCCATCCAAAGCCCAAATCAGCTCGAGCCCATTGGGTCTAAGCCCTATTCAGATAACAGTACACAGTGGACCGAAGCCCTTTTCAGAATACAGTAGCAAGGCCTTAGCCCCTTTTGACATAACAGTGTGGCCCATAGGCCCAGTTCAGTAACATAGGTAACAATAGTAGTAATGCATGCAAACCCATCTGGGGAGACTACTCAACCCACCAACCGCTACACTGCCCCCGTACCAGCCCTACACTCCATGTGGGGAATATCTCAACCCACCCAGCCCTACGCTCCACAGTTGCAGCAACGCTGCTAAAATATCAGTAAGTTGAGGCAAAGCCTCCAGTACGTGGATTGTGACAGCCCAAAATTGACCCTAGTCGGGAAGTGGTTTCGGGACTGCTAAACCGAGTCACCGAAATGTTTGAATGTGATATTTATTGTCTAGAATATGTAATTATGAATGTGTGAAAATTTCAAGCTTCGATTTAGTCGATTGCATGTGAATTTAGTCAATAGGACTTATGTGTGACATTTTAGAAATGTGATAGGTCGAAGCATAAGGACCTATTAGTGCAATTTGACCAATTTTAAGTTCATGGACAAAATTAGTACATGGAAGGAATTTTTGGAAAGTTTAGTAGTAAGGGTATTTTGGTCATTTAGTTATTAAAATGAATTAAAAACAAAATTAAAAGCCAATTTTTGTCCATATTCTTCATTAGGCCGAAATTTCAAGGGTTCTCCATAGCTAGGGTTTGTTTCAAGCTTCCAAGCTCCATAGTAAGTGATTCCAAGCCCCGTTTTTAATGTTCTTTACG
This sequence comes from Gossypium hirsutum, assembly GCF_007990345.1. NCBI lineage: Eukaryota > Viridiplantae > Streptophyta > Magnoliopsida > Malvales > Malvaceae > Gossypium > Gossypium hirsutum. Next base: position 41,587,027 of record NC_053436.1, on the reverse strand, counting down.
TTTTTGGAATCCCGGTAGCTCGATTAAGCTTATGTTAGCAATAATTCAACCTAGGGTTTATATTTGGAAAAATACCCATAGGTGAAATTTGTGTATTTTGATGTTTTATGATAGAATATGAGGTTTTAAATTATGTTAGACAACTTGTGCTACTCAGTTTTGAGTGAAAACGAGTAAAAGGGCTTAATCGGCAAAAATACCTAATAGTCACAAGTATATGTTAGAGAGAGAATTTGATGTTGCCATAGAAGGGAAAAGTGATCAGCATGTTGTAAAACATAAGAATAAGGAATAAAGTTTAATTCCCGAGCCTAGGGGCAAAAGTGTAATTATGCAAAAGTTTAGGGGCAAAAGTGTAATTTTTTCCAAAGTTCGTATTAAATGCTGTTTTGGTGAATGTATGTATTAAATAAGATTAATTTGGCATTATAGATCAAGAGAAACGAGATTCAAGTCGCGATCGAGGAAAAAAAAGATTGTGGAATAAATTGCAAAATCTTTATATTTTGGTACCAATGTAAGTTCATGTGTAAATAATGTAGCATAATTGTTATTTTTAAGTTATTGATGTTAATTATATGATATGTTGATTTTTTTATCGTGAAATATTATGCTTTGTGGTTAATGTTGACTAATATGCAAATTATGTTTACTACTTGATAAATATGAATTGCTACCGAGTATCGGTTCCGATATTTCATGGAAGACGACAATGTGAGATCGAGAAAAAAAGCCCGTTTGAACCTTAGGAATAGATTAGGATACAAGTGACATGTCACTAGGATGGTTGAGCATCCGAACTCATTGAGTTGAGTCCGAGTTCACTTATGGATGCAAATGTCCGAACTCGTTGAGTTGAGTCCGAGTTCATTTATGGATGCGAACGCCCGAGCTCATTGAGTTGATTCCGAGTTCACTTAGGGGCGGGTTACATGATTTCTTGATTACATATGTGGCACTTATGTGCAAATTATCCATGTATCCGAGTTATATTCCGATGTGTTCAACGAGTGAAATTTCTAGTTTAATGGAAGAGCACTTAAGATATAAGTGACGTTTTGGGTAAGTGTTGTGAAATGGACACTTTGGACAGGTATGTTCTTAACCCTCGAGTTGAAAATAGATACAACAACGATAAGGTGGTAAGATGATGAATGATGTTTAAAGATGTGATATATGTTTTGGTGGTACCATGCTAAAGTTGTTTGGTATATTTGTATTGTTATGTTACTTGTTATTTACATATGAACTTACTAAGCATTTATGCTTACTCCCTCCTCTTTATTTACTGTAGTTTTGAACAAGCCAGCTCGGGAATCGGGACGGGTCGAAGGTTCGATCACACTATCCAAAGGACTTTCATCTGGGTAAATGGCTTGTAAAACTTAAGTATGGCATGTTTGATATTGATAAGTCATGGTGATGGTTAAATTTAGATCATGTTTGATATCATGGAAGTTTAATAGGTTATCTAGTTCATAACAACTCATGAAAAGATGAAATTTGCCTTAAAACAGAATATTGCTGCAGCAATGACATGAATTTGAAAAAACACTAAAAATAGTATAAATGGAACTAAATAATTATTAAGTTATGAAATTTAAGCCTAATGAGTCTATTTTCATGTGGATTTAACAAAACAGGCATATAAATTATATGTTATGAGATATTTAAACTTTTGTGAAACAGGGCCAGAGTGATTTCTGGATCCCCTGTTCTGACTTTAAAAATTCATAATAAATTTTTAACAAATAATTAGAAGTTTTTATTTATATGTACAGATTCCTTATTGAGTCTAGTTTTAATAAAAACAAACCTCGTAGTCATTAAAATTCTGTATTGAGAGATATCTGATTCGTAATACACAGATGTCAGAGCAGTTGAACCCTGAAATAGGGGAGATGTTAACTAATAAACTGTACTAATTGGCCCAACCAAAAATTATAGAAATAAATTAGTAAATATATATATGAGTCTAGATTTAGGTAAAATTTACGGATCTTGATTTCGAGTTTCGTAACTTGAGATATGATTTTTCTTGTAACTGTGACGCGAGTAGCTAGAAAGCTGTGAATGTAGAAACAAATGATTTGAAGTTCTTAAATTGATAAATTATGTTCGGTAACCCCTCAAGCTCGACTCCGGTGATGGTCTCGGGCGTGGGGGCGTTACAATTAGGCATATATTATATGGTTTTGTTATAAATTTATTAAGGTCAAACATGTAAATTAAACATTAAGTTAATATAAGTTATAATATATCATAAAACATAAAATTATAAAGCCATTATATGTGTTTATATTTTTGTTCTTGCCGAAACAAAATAAAAGAGAAAGAAAGCCTAGGTTCGGTCATTCTCAAGCTCGATTCAAGGTAAGTTCTAGCATGATTTTTGATAATTTTTACGTTTCTGAGATTGTTGCTAAGTTATCTACAAGACCCATGCTTGAATTTGTGATATTGATGAATATTTTGAGTTATGCCATTGTTGAAAGCTTGTGATTTTTATCGTTTGATGGTTGAAAATAAAAGATATGTGATAGATTAACATGTTTTGTATTGGAATTTTTGATGATTTTGAGTAATTAGGACTAAATTACAATAATAATAAATTGAGGGACTAAAATGTGAAATAAATGAAATATATGGACTTGTATGAACATGGGTAAAATTCGGCCTAACATGGGTGTACTTAAATTTTGCATGTTTTGTGTTTTATGCAATTTGGACTAAATTGTCAAAAGTATAAAATGTCAGGGGTAAAATGATAATTTGTCCATTTATATGTTTTTGGATGAATTTGATTGAATATTTGATTAAATAATTTTAATTTATATTAATTTAGATCAAGAAAAGAGAAAATCAGATTTGGATAGGGGAAAGCTAAAGTTGTCAACTAGCCATTCCGTTCCGATTTTTCATCATCCAAGGTAAGTTTATAAGCAAATAGACGTTACTAATTTTAATTAAATGTGAAATATATATGCTAAAATGAATATTTGAATAAATACATGTATTAGCCGAATGTGTACAAGCTTGGCAGCTATGTTTATGAATTCGTTTCGACTAGGTTACGACGTTTGAAAGCCCCGTATGAGCATAGGATTTTGATATGTGATGTGCGAGTAAGACCATGGCATCAATATATTTGTTCGAATAAGACCACCTTTTATACGTTGGCATTGATATGTGACTCCGATATATGTGTTCGAGTAAGACCCTGTCTGGGATAGTGGCATTGATATGTGATCACATGTAAGACCACATCTGGAACGTTGGCATTGTGCGATATATGTAATTATCCGAGTGTCCTACCCAATTCCAAATGGTTTATCAGGCAATGATAAGTTAGATCGAATGTGTAAAACAGGCTAAATGACCAGGTATGAGTTAGCTTAATACCTACTTGAAATAAGGTAAGTAAGTACTTGATATTTGTTACAAATCACTTATGAGATGAGTAAAGAATGTATGTGAATTTGAAAGTGTATTCGGCCTTTGAAATGTATATTGTAAATATATTTGAAATGATGCTTGAATAAGTGTAAAAGGGTAGTGTATATTCGGCCCATGTGAAATTGTAAATGGAAGTTATGTTCTATATGAAATTATGATCATGTTAATAAATGTGAATATGATAGTATAAATTAGTTAGTTAAGTTAAGTTAATGTTAACATTGAATTATTTATTTGCTTATGACTTACTAAGCTATGATAGCTTAGTGTATGTGTTTATCTTTGCCTCTGTTTTATAGATTTTGGAGTCAAGTTATGAGCTCGGGGATCGCCAGCAAAGTCTATCACACTATTGACTGTCTTCAGTATTTTATAAGCTGAATTTTTGGAACTATGGCATGTATAGGCTGGATTATACTTTCGAAATTTTGTATTTTGGTCTATATATAATTTGAGCCATGCGAAAATGGCTTAACTTCTATGCTTGAGTTCAGTTTTGGTTTAATTATGGTTTAAGTCCATTTTGGTTATTAAGTTATGTGCCATGGATGATTAGAATTTGTGATATGTGTTTGTGTATTGGGGTTGGTTGATGATTTCGGATGTGGTAAAAATGAATTGGTGTATATTTGGTCTTGGTTTGAGCTTATATTGAGAGTGTATTCAAGATATAGATGTTTGTGAAGTTTGTTATGTGTTTCGGTCATATGGTATATAATGGTCGTTAATCGAGCTAAGATATATCTTGCATTAGCTAGATAAAAATAAAGATATATGCATGGGGTAAATTCGATGTTCACTTATGGACTATATTAATGATATGTATGATACTTGATTTCTTGTTATGGGAAGTCAGACATATTGGGACTTAGATTTATATAAGGAGGTTGGATTAATGACTAAAGGAAATGTGTGCTTTCGTATTTGATCATGATATGTTAGTTGAGCTCTTATATGTTTTTACATGTATATATATATATGCGCTTATATTACGGTTGATATGTATATGTGTATGGCTATATAAATTCATTAGTTATTGTAAGCTTACGAATATGTCGAAATGAATTGTGTTAGCCGTATAGATAAGGAAATGAGATGGGTTTTATATATTACCTTCGGTAATGTTGGTTTTGCTTATGAATTTGGGTTATTAATTTGTATAGATATGACATGAATTATTTGAGTGTAATGATACTGATTAATTAAATAAGCAACTTGTTTGATTCATAGTTATAATTTCAAATACCATAGTTATTAAATAACTATATGAGTTGATTGTTGGTGATTATGTAGCATACACAATTTGTTGTTAAAGTGTACATGAGCATTAGTTATAAAATTATTTTGACACTAAGATAATTATTGAGTTGGTTGATATATGCTCGGTATATGATGTGTATTTTAGATTAAATTTGAAATGTTAAATAAGATGAGAGTATTCATATGATTGATTTACGAAGTATAAATTGTTCAATTGTCTATTTTGAGTTGCGTTTGATTAGTAATGCCTTGTAACACTAATCTGGTGACGGATACAGGTTAGGGGTGTTACATTTGATTGGTATCAAAGATACGGTTTAGTCGATTCTAGGACTAACGTAGCACATGTGAGTCTAGATATACATGCCATACATGCCAAATTATATACTACGATAGTGTGAGGACTTCTAACATTTGAATTTTTTTTTCATATAGTAAATGGATCTCGACAGATCTGTAGCTAATGATGTCAAGAGTGTAGCGCCTGCTCCCACGCAAGGGACAGCGCCAGTTGATTCTTAACCGACTTCGAGTAACCAAGAGGGAGAGGCTAAACAAGCCTTTTACCAAATGATGAATGATTGATTTACTCAGTATATTTGGACTAGCACAGCTGCACAACAAACTCCACCCCTGACTAATCCATCTTCGTTACCTGCTATACCTCAAGTGAGTGATCCGTTGAGATTTCTTAAGCCTCCTGTTTATAAAATTAGAAAACATGGGGCTGAAGAGTTTAGAGCCACTGATGATGATGATGCTGAGCGAGCTAAATTCTGGCTTGATAATACTATTCGTATGTTTGATGAGCTATCTTGTACCCAGATGAGTGCTTAAAATGTGCCATATCTTTGCTGTGAGACACCGCATATCACTAGTGGAATACACTAGTATCAGTGGTTCCGAAAGAGTGGGTGACCTTGGAATTCTTTCAGACTAAGTTCCATAAGAAATATATCAGCCAAAGATTTTTCGACCAGAAGCGCAAATAATTTCTGGAGTTGAAACAGGGTCGGATGATCGTTATAGAGAACGAGAGAAAATTTGTGAGACTCAGTCGATATGCCCGCGAGTGTATTTTGACCGAAGCTATCATGACGATCCCCGAGCAAAGGCCAAATTTGATAATCTATAAAATAGAGAAACATAACAACAGAGTAAGCTTTCAAGGCTTATTAAGTCTTAAGTAAAACAATTAACTTTGCTGGATTAAATACATTTATAACTTACACAAAATCCAAGTGAAGTCTCGATGGGCTTAATAAGCCTACACAAGTACATAATACATACCTGGCCAACTTAATGTGCAGATAATCTGTAATTGTTGATTTATTAATAAGTCGCTTAAGATTAGGCCTTACACAAATCACGTTTTGAAATGTCAAGATATATCACCATTCCGTCAAATAGATTAAACCCTATGTATGCACATGTAATTCATCTATTTCATCCAAATTTAAGAGTATATACCCCTTCGCATTTAAAAACATCCATGCTACTTTTAGTTTAATCAGTCGAACTAAAACATAACACTATAATCACATTCGGTTTCCATATTTTGATAGAGTCAATACTCGTTGAATATAACTTATAACCATCTCATAAGTGATTCCCCAAGTACATTTGTAATACAAACGAAATCGAGTTCACATAGCAAGTAAGTATCACTTACCATATACTTAACCTTTGTACACTTACCGTTTCCATAGTTACCAATTACCAATTCAATCTTTCAATACCTCTAACCACTTAATCATATGCACTCATTTCGTGCACATACATAATTGTATATATGTATTTAGGAGCTTAGTTCTTTAGTTCGTATTCACATTAATATTTCAAATAATCAAATCATGACAAGTATTAAAGTTTCTTATACGTATATAAAGGACCAAACATATTCCTTATCACATATACATAAATGACCAAACGCAATCCATACCTTGTATTTGCACATCCTGCCGAATACAACTCAAATTAGTAAATTTTGATGAAACTAATTAAATCCTTATCTTAAAGATATACAAATGGTCTTCGGTTTGAAATAATTCAAGGCACTTAGCCATAGCCTGCTAGGTTTTAAAAAAAATCCAAATCCAGTTACCAGTACCAAGCCTGCAGGACTTTAAGCCCGGATATATCATCATAGTTAATTCACAAAGTTGTATACACATCAATTCACATACCTTCGATTTTTCCAACACGAAAACACATTAATAAGGTATCACTTCATTCGAACTTATTCGTATCTCAATATAGCTAGTCTCATTTCACAAGAGCCATTAGGCCACATCACGTAGTCAGCGAGTCTTAACCCGGATACTTTCCAAATTCCATGTATATTTAATCACATGTTACCACATTTCACACAAACTATCACCATTGTAATTCATTAACCTCATTCGAATATAAGCATATAGCATGTACCTTAACTTCATGTCATAATATCATTCGACTTTAACACATTTTTATATATATATCCCTTTCAATAAACTTCCAACTAAATAAGAAAATACACACATGACTTACATTCTTCTCATGACAACCATTTGGCTAAACAACATATAAGTCACTACACCTTCAATTTATAAAACTATCAACACATATTACATATACATTACTTACGTTTATAAAAAAGCCATTCGGATAACTTGCACACATTTAAATTTTAGCCATTTTGGCCTCACCACCTATATATTTATCTTGTACATCAATTCAGCAATAGCTTATAAGCAACTCAATTAGTTTCATCAATGTTTACAACAAAATCACAGATTCACTACAAGCTGTTTTCTTGAGCAATAATCATTAAATTATTTGTAACTAGAGGTACGAAACTCCAAATGAAGTGCCGTAAATTTTCCCCGAAAATATAATCATATATCTTATATCAATAAAATTTTCAGGATTTTTGGTTTGGCCAATCAAAACCAGAATTTTCTTAAAGTTTCCCCTATTTCACTGTTTGACTATACTGACCACTCTTCACTACAAATCAAATTCCTCATTGTACAGATTTCAAAATATGTTCTGGTTTATTTCATTTGAAACTAGACTCATTAAGGAGTCTAAGAATATAAATTTTATCTTATAAATTTTTTTACTATTTATAATGATTTTCTAAGGACAGAACAGGGGATTTCAGATTCATTCTGACACTGTCACACACAACTTTATATATCTCTCTATAGGAAATTCCTTTGCTTGCGCTGTTTATTTTATAAGAAACTAGACTCATTGATCTTTGATTACATATTTTATTCAGTCTCTAATTCCACTCCAACAATTTATGGTGATTTTCAAAAATTACGCTACTGCTGCTGTCCTAAGCAGATTATTACAATTTGCTCTTAAATTTCCAAGTCCAAACACTTAAGAACTTACCATTAGAGTTTAAAACATATCATCATATATTATTACTTCTTATTATCACATACAAATAATAATTTAAATATCACTTTTCTAATAACCAATCGGCTAAGGCTCATAGAAGTAACTTATTCCTTATCATTTTACTATAGGTAATTACACCAATTCATAGTCCCATCTTTACCCGTATTCCATATCATTCTTCATTATAACTAAACTTATATGCTAGAAACTTATTTATTTCAATATGTAATTCAAGTAGAACTATTATGTCACAATTTATTTATTATGTTCATATAAATATATATCATCGTTTATCAAATCTTAAGCTAAGTTCCATTACTCAAAGACTTACCTCGGATTTATTTGAACAACTGCGGATAGGCTACTCGATTGCTTTCTCCTTTCCCTTCTCTAATTTAGATCCTCTTTGCTCATGAGCTTAACTAAAACAAATGAATTTGTTTAATTACTTATTCAACATTACTTCTTTAATAGTCACATTTGACAATCGTATAACTTCAATGCATAATATGTTTATAAAATATGCCATGACTAACTTTTATGCTTATTATACCAATACCTAATTCGCATGCACAAACAAAAATTCACATTACTTACCACGCTTTCATATACACAAATTTAACTATATATATATATAGCATACCATTAACTTATAAACCCTATTCGGCCCTAACCAAACAAATTTAACCTCCATTTAAAATTTTCATTCCAAGATCAAAGTAGCAATTTCATAATGGTTTCACCTATGCCAAACAATGACCGAATCACTCCATCATAATTATAGCCGATTCTATTTTGCTCCTATTAAGATCATAACTCACTTAGAATAATTACTAATCTTTTCCCACTCTCGTATACAATACTATAAGAAATGTCGAATGCTTTAACATAACCTAACTAGAATTTTATCCAACAACATCTTAATTAGCCGTTTCCTATCCATAAAAAAGAAAACGTCAAATACAAGGCGATTTACAACTATACATTATACCAAACTTGCTAGAACCCTTAATCCTTAACCGAATGTTATAACTCAACTACGCATTTTATTCATTAAAACATCTTCAAGGACCACATTCGGCAACTCTCTTTGAATACACTAATCTTAACTTTCAAGTTAAAAACAATTTACCATTTATACATATACTAGATAAATGACCGATTATTCAAAAATCACATATGTACATAATTGAAACTTATTCCATAACATTCACAAGGCCGAATACCCACATGAACAAATTAACCAATGTCATTCAACTTTCAAAGCTAATAAGTCAATATATAACCAACCATCTTAATGTCACAAAAAAATATCTACTATGAGTTTCAAGCTTATTGACCGAATTTCCAACCTCAAAAACCTAAGTTTAATCTATGGGATAAGTAAAATTTGAACTAATCATCTCAATTATGTATAAATTTTCAAGAATTTTTCAATACATACCTCATTCTAGCCATCATCTAAGCCAAAAATCGAACAACAAAATTTTCTTCTCCCTCACTTTAAGCTACGGCAATGGAGGACAAGGATGAACCAACTTTGGTTTCTCCTCCCACTAACTAATATCTCCTTTTTATTTATTAATTCATTTGTAATATAAAATGTTAAATCAAAAATACATATTATATATAAAACAATATCATGACCGGCCACTATCCCAAAAATGGGTATTTTGACATGCAAGTCCACATTTTTGAATACATGCATTAATAGATCACTTTATATTTACCTAACCTATTTCACAAATGTCTCACATAAGCCCTTTGACTAAAATTCACATTCAAATAACAGAATTTAAGCATCAAAATTTCACACATGCACTATCACACATAGTAGATATGAATTTTAATATTTAATAAATTTTATAACTCGATTCTGTGGTCCCGAAACCACATCTCGACTAGGGTCAAATTAGGGATGTCACAACTCTCTCCCTCTTTAGGGATTTTCGTCCCTGAAAATCTTACTAGCGACTACGTTAGGATAACGTCCTCTTGTTTTAAAACAAATACATAACATCAACTCAGATATTCATAACCCATATTTTCATTCATATATATATAAGCCGTAACATGGCCAGAAGTATACATGTTCTTAAACATCCTAATGAATATCCTTTATAACATTATCATATCTAAATATTCAACTTAACTTATTTCCAAAAGAAGATCAACTTCCACGTACCTGAACATTTAGTTCATTCAATACATCCAATCATATTTAAAGTTACCCGTATACAGTAGAATAGGCATAAAACTTAACACAAGTGATGCCAGTGTACTAAACACGGTCTTACACACAATCACAAATCAATGTCGTCGTCCTAGACGAGATCTTACATGAAACGAAATCTGCACACACAGTGCCCACTGACCGATCTCGCACACATAGTGCTCGGTTAAAGAATTCGCACACACAGTGCCCATTGACCGATCTCGCACACTATAGTGCTCGGTTAAAGAATTCGCACACACAGTGCCTCAATTCATTCGCACACATAATGCCTATATTCATTCGTTATTACACATTGAAATAACTTAACCAAGTCTATAAAACATCATATAAGTACACTTTAAACGTGTCCTTTCATTTAACTTTGAATTCATATAGTAATGAACACTTAAACTTTGCTCGAATCACCGGCATTAAGCCTGCTAGGCACGAAGACCCAAATACACATCACCGGCACGAAGCCTGCTAGGAACGAAGGCCCAAATACACATCACCAGCACAAAGCCTGCTAGGCATGAAGGCCTGATTACACATCACCAGCACGAATGCCCTTCAGGACTTAGCCCGGATGCAACACCAGCACGAATGCTCTTCGGGACTTAGCCCAGATATAACACCAGCACGAATGCTCTTCGAGACTCAGCCCGGATATAATACCAGCACGAATGCTCTTCGGGACTTAGCCCGGATATAACTCTCAATTCTAATGCACACACACACATATATAACATAACACATTAGTATATCATTTACATTTGTAACACCCCAAACCCAGCCTGGCAGTTTGGCTCGAATCTAGCGTGTCACATTGAAGTGTTTTTCGAAAACCATGTTTCCATTAAAAACCCTTCTTAATAATTAAAAACTTACACCCTTTTTAAACCTTGTTAGAAAACCTCAGCTGAATAACATTCTTAACAACTTTGTAAAAATCCTGGCAGTTGCAGAAGCTTAATTTAAAAATAATTGCGGTTACGTGATGTTTTGAACAACAGTAGTTGCTTTGGAAAACCGTGTTCTAATACTAGAATTATAAGAACAATAAATAAAATTTCAAATTTGAAATCCAAAAAATTGCAACGGCTTTACTACAACCCACATAAAACATTTAAAAGTAATAATCAAAATTGTAACATAAACAGTGTGTGGCTTCCTCCGAGCCCCTCGCAGCCCCGATCCGTCTAAGGCTGGAAATTACCTGAAAAGTTAATAAAGGGGGTGAGTTTACGAAAACTCAGTGTGAAATCCCCTACTACAAAAGGAACAGTCAGTCATATAAAAAAATTAAAAGTCTGGCCCCAGCCTTACTTATAGTTTCAATACCAATTGGGCCTTACCCATTATAACAGACAGTACCAGATGGGCTTTAACCCGTTACAGAATAAGAAACATTATCAGAACTAGAATCAGAATCAGAATCAGAATTAGAATCAGAATTAGGTGACAGAATCAGAATCTGAATCAGAATCAGTATCTGGTAACAGAATCAAAATCAGAATCAGTATCAAGTAAGAGAATCTAAAATCAGAATGTGAATGCAATCCCAACCCAATCCAACCTATAACCAACCGCTACACTCCACCCGTACCAGCCCTACACTCCATGTGGGGAATAGCTCAACCCACCTAGCCCTACACTCCACAGTTATAGCATAGCTACTCAGTTATTAGATATTGTGACAGAGTCATCAAATATAGATATTGTGGCCGAGCCACCAGAATAGACATTTGTGGCATAGCCACCAGAAACAGATAATGTAGCAAAGCCACTTAACAGAATACGTGGCACAAAGCCATCGATAACTGCATTATGTTAGGCACATAGCCATCAACTAGAGTAAGATAACCGGCACACAGCCCCAGGTAAATGTGATCGACACAGAGTCGTCAATAACCATATATTGCACATAGCCTTAGGCAAATACGTTTGGCACACAGCCATAATCAGGTTGGCACAGAGCCATATGTAGGTTGACACGAAGCCATAATCAGAAGGCTTTAAGCCATCGATAGCTGTATCATGTTAGGCACATAGCCATCAGCGACGGTAATATAGTCGGCACACAGCCTCGGGTAAATATGATCGACACTCAGCCATTGATCGGTCCATAGTCATCTTGGGCGACCCGTGCGACCTTATCAAATCAGTACGAATATACGGCTCTTAAGCCTTCGGTGGATCCACAGTCGTCAAGGAACCATGCGATCCTAACAGATTAGATCTTCCTCCGTACAAAATCCCAACCCATGCAACATGTCATGTATGCAGAATGTCATGCCCATATTTGAATCAAACAATCACAGTCAAGTTATTCATATACCAACATATATTCACAATCAAATTCGTCAACCACACAGTCCGAGTTAGTCACTTGGCCACAAGGGCAAAACAGTCATTTAACACCTTAGGGGCAAAATGGTAATTTTACCCCACAAGGTATCTTTGTAATTCCACCCTACAGGGGTATTTTAGTAATTCTACCCTACAGGGGTATTTCGGTAATTCTACCCTATAGGGGTATTTCGGTAATTCTACCCTACAGGGGTATTCCGATAATTCTACCCTACAGGGGTATTGCGATAATTCTACCCTACAGGGGTATGCGGTAATTTTACCCTATAAGGGTATTTCGGTAATTCTACCCTACAGGGGTATTTCAGTATTTCTACCCTACAAGGGTATTTCGGTAATTTTGTAAATCGAGGGTAAAATGATAATTCTGTAAATCAAGGGTATTTTGGTAATTTTACAAGTCGAGGGTATTTCAATAATTTTACAGGTCGAGGGTATTTCAATAATTTCACAAATCAGGGATATTTTGGTAATTTTACAAACTAGGGGTATTTTGATAATTTTACAAACGAGGGGTATTTTGGTAATTTTACAAAACAGGGGTATTTTGGTGATTTTATAAACAAAGGGTATTTTAGTAATTTTACAAACTAGGGGTATTTTGATAATTTTGTAAACCAAGGGTATTTTGGTAATTTTACAAACCAGGGGTATTTTGGTGATTTTATAAACCAAGGGTATTCTAGTAATTTTACAAACCAGGGGTATTTTGTTAATTTGGTAAACTAAAGTATTCTAAACAGGGATAACAATACGAATGGGCCTAAAGCCCTTTCTCGGCCCAAATGGGCCCACATGCTCGTGTGGCCCTTTTAGCCCAAATCTAGCCACAGGTATGAGATTCACCTAGCCTAGTCCAATATTTACTACACAATCAAACAACTTATCCAATTGGGCCCGTAGGCCCATTGGGCCTATATGGCTCCTTTCGACCCATCGCGGCCCGAAGTAGCCATCCTACAGCTAGAGTAGTGAGAAATACACACCTGATTGGAGACTGGAGTTAATCCACGCTCTGAGCACCCTTAAATGACGCCCAACCCAAACGAGCACGCCATAAAGCGAAAGGGATCAGCCAAGAAAGGTACCTTACTCTCCTCATGGTTCTCTCTATTTAAAGCCAGCTTCGCATCCACTCTTATGTTAGCTTCTCGATGTGGGATCCCTCCATCATCAGGGTTTAAATTCAACACCAACTCTTGCCCCCCTGTTAGCAAAATAAGTGCTCTTTGCTTACCATGGGATTCGAACCCATGCCTCCCCTTAAATGCTCCACACGCTACTTGCCACTAAGCCACAAGGCTTTTTGTGTCACAATTTCTCCAACAATATTCTTAAGGCCTACCTACTACACCTAGGGTTGATTCACCTTAAACCAAAATTTTTGCTAGAGTCCAGGTTTGAACCCAGGACTTCTCCAACACTTCTTAGCACACTTAACCACTAAAACAAGCCTTCATTAATGAAATTTTCACGCACAACAGAATATTATAAGCTGCCTTCAACCGCTCCATGCTCAAGGCCCAAAACTTCTAGGCCCAAATTCAGGGTGTTACAACATTACTCGAATACAAGCACTACATGCTTATCAACCATTCAATCTTCGGTTCAATAGCCACATACAAAGATCACATTTTCGTTTCACTATCCAACTTAATTTCTATAATTTCAATGATCGAATCACATGGGTGCCACATACACTTCTATGAATATAAATTTCTATGGAAACTGAACACATAGATATATCATCATTTCCCATACGCATTTCGTAAATAACACTCACATACCTGAACAAACTTAATTTAGTAAACGAATTCGGATACCGTATAGCATAAGCTTCATAGTTCTAGTCACTTTAATAGTTTTCCAACATTCAGCCCACTAGGTATAACCTGAACTCGTCACTGGCACAAGCCTATTGAACTTTGAGTCTGAAACACATTACCAGCCATCATGCTTGTTATAGCTCGATAGGGATAGAGATTCATTACAATACGAAAAATACATTTTTTTCTGTCAGAAATCATCACACTATCATTTTATCATTATATGACATGTATAACTAGACTCGCACGTGCTACGTTAGTCCTAGAATCGACTAAACCATGGCTCTGATACCAAATAAAATGTAACACCCCTATCCCGTAACCGTTGTCGGAATAGGAAAGGGGTATTACCAGACTTGTAACTCATGTCGGAACAGTAAAATTTTTAACTTTTTCTTGAAATAAAGATCATTCATTTAGATAAATGCTAAATACAGCCAGGGATAAAATTAAACTTCTATAAGTACACATTCAAAAGATGCCATTTTTGCATGGCTTATATACATTAACCAGAATATTATTCCGCTACTAGCTTATTCTATACATGCCATAAAATAATCCAAAACATAGCAGTACCAAACAGTGGATAGTGATAGTGTGACGAGTTGTTGACGATTCCCGAGCAAAGGCTAAATTTGATAATCTATAAAACAGAGAAATGTAACAACAAAGTAAGCTTTCAAGGCTTAGTAAGTCTTAAGTAAAACAATTAACTTTCCTGGATTAAATACATTTATAACTTACACAAAATCCAAGTGAAGTATCGATGGGCTTAATAAGCCTACACAAGTACATAATACATACCTGGCCAACTTAATGTGCTGATCATCCGTAATTGTTGATTTATTACTAAGTCGCTTAAGATTAGGCCTTACACAAATCACGTTTTGAAATGTCAAGATATATCACCATTCCGTCAAATAGATTAAACCATATGTATGCACATGTAATTCATCTATTTCATCCAAATTTAAGAGTATATACCCCTTCGCATTTAAAAACATCGATGCTACTTTTAGTTTAATCAGTCGAACTAAAACATAACACTATAATCACATTCGGTTTCCATATTTTGATAGAGTCAATACTCGTTGAATATAACTTATAACCATCTCATAAGTGATTCCCCAAGTACATTTGTAATACAAACGAAATCGAGTTCACATAGCAAGTAAGTATCACTTACCATATACTTAACCTTTGTACACTTACCGTTTCCATAGTCACCAATTACCAATTCAATCTTTCAATACCTCTAACCACTTAATCATATGCACTCATTTCGTGCACATACATAATTGTATATAAGTATTTAGGAGCTTAGTTCTTTAGTTCGTATTCACATTAATATTTCAAATAATCAAATCATGACAAGTATTAAAGTTTCGTATACGTATATAAAGGACCAAACATATTCCTTATTACATATACATAAATGACCAAACGCAATCCATACCTTGTATTTGCACATCCTACCGAATACAACTCAAATTAGTAAATTTTTATGAAACTAATTAAATCCTTATCTTAAAGATATACAAATGGTCTTTGGTTTGAAATAATTCAAGGCACTTAGCCATAGCCTGCTAGGTTTTAAAAAAAATCCGAATCCAGTTACCAGTACCAAGCCTGCGGGACTTTAAGCCCGGATATATCATCATAGTTAATTCACAAAGTTGTATACACATCAATTCACATACCTTCGATTTTTCCAACACGAAAACACATTAATAAGGTATCACTTCATTCGAACTTATTCGTATCTCAATATAGCTAGTCTCATTTCACAAGAGCCATTAGGCCACATCACGTAGTCAGCGAGTCTTAACCCGGATACTTTCCAAATTCCATGTATATTTAATCACATGTTACCACATTTCACACAAACTATCACCATTGTAATTCATTAACCTCATTCGAATATAAGCATATAGCATGTACCTTAACTTCATGTCATAATATCATTCGACTTTAACACATTTATATATATATCCCTTTCAATAAACTTCCAACTAAATAAGAAAATACACACATGACTTACATTCTTCTCATGACAACCATTTGGCTAAACAACAAATAAGTCACCACACATTCAATTTATAAAACTATCAAAACATATTACATATACATTGCTTACGTTTATAAAATAGCCATTCGGATAACTTGCACACATTTAAATTTTAGCCATTTTTGGCCTCACCACCTATATATTTATCTTGTACATCAATTCAGCAATAGCTTATAAGCAACTCAATTAGTTTCATCAATGTTTACAACAAAATCACAGATTCACTACAAGTTGTTTTCTTGAGCAATAATCATTAAATTATTTGTAACTAGAGCTACGAAACTCCAAATGAAGTGCCATAAATTTTCCCCGAAAATAGAATCATATATCTTATATCAATAAAATTTTGAGGATTTTTTGTGTGGTCAATCAAAACCAGAATTTTCTTAAAGTTTCCCCTATTTCACTGTTTGACTATACTGACCACTCTTCACTACAAATCAAATTCCTCATTGTACAGATTTCAAAATATGTTCTGGTTTATTTCATTTGAAACTAGACTCATTAAGTAGTCTAAGAATATAAATTTTATCTTATAATTTTTTTTTACTATTTATAATGATTTTCTAAAGACAGAATAGGGGATTTCAGATTCATTCTGACACTGTCACACACAACTTTATATATCTCTCTATAGGAAATTCCTTTGCTTGCGCTGTTTATTTTATAAGAAACTAGACTCATTGATCTTTGATTACATATTTTATTCAGTCTCTAATTCCACTCCAACAATTTATGGTGATTTTCAAAAATTACGCTACTGCTGCTGTCCTAAGCAGATTATTACAATTTGCTCTTAAATTTCCAAGTCCAAACACTTAAGAACTTACCATTATAGTTTAAAACATATCATCATATATTAGTACTTCTTATTATCACATACAAATCATAATTTAAATATCACTTTTCTAATAACCAATCGACTAAGGCTCATAGAAGTAACTTATTCCTTATCATTTTACTATAGGTAATTACACCAATTCATAGTCCCATCTTTACCCGTATTCCATATCATTCTTCATTATAACTAAACTTATATGCTAGAAACTTATTTATTTCAATATGTAATTCAAGTAGAACTATTAGGTCACATTTTATTTATTATGTTCATATAAATATATATCATCGTTTATCAAATCTTAAGCTAAGTTCTATTACTCAAAGACTTACCTCGGATTTAGTTGAACAACTACGGATAGGCTACTCGATTGCTTTCTCCTTTCCCTTATCTGATTTAGATCCTCTTTTCTCATGAGCTTAATTAAAACAAATGAATTTGTTTAATTACTTATTCAACATTACTTCTTTAATAGTCACATTTGACAATCGTATAACTTCAATGCATAATATGTTTATAAAATATGCCATGACTAACTTTTATGCTTATTATACCAATACCTAATTCGCATGCACAAACAAAAATTCACATTACTTACCACGCTTTCATATACACAAATTTAACTATATATATATAGCATACCATTAACTTATAAACCCTATTCGGCCCTAACCAAACAAATTTAACCTCCATTTAAAATTTTCATTCCAAGATCAAAGTAGCAATTTCATAATGGTTTCACCTATGCCAAACAATGACCGAATCACTCCATCATAATTATAGCCGATTCTATTTTGCTCCTATTAAGATCATAACTCACTTAGAATAATTACTAATCTTTTCCCACTCTCGTATACAATACTATAAGAAATGCCGAATGCTTTAACATAACCTAACTAGAATTTTATCCAACAACATCTTAATTAGCCGTTTCCTATCCATAAAAAAAACGTCAAATACAAGGCGATTTACAACTATACATTATACCAAACTTGCTAGAACCCTTAATCCTTAACCGAATGTTATAACTCAACTACACATTTTATTCATTAAAACATCTTCAAGGACCACATTCGGCAACTCACTTTGAATACACTAATCTTAACTTTCAAGTTAAAAACAATTTACCATTTATACATATACTAGATAAATGACCGATTATTCAAAAATCACATATGTTCATAATTGAAACTTATTCCATAACATTCACAAGGCCGAATACCCACATGAACAAATTAACCAATGTCATTCAACTTTCAAAGCTAATAAGTCAATATATAACCAACCATCTTAATGTCACAAAAAAAATATCTACTATGAGTTTCAAGCTTATTGACCGAATTTCCAACCTCAAAAACCTAAGTTTAATCTATGGGATAAGTAAAATTTGAACTAATCATCTCAATTATGTATAAATTTTCAAGAATTTTTCAATACATACCTCATTCTAGCCATCATCTAAGCCAAAAATTGAACAACAAAATTTTCTTCTCCCTCACTTTAAGCTACGGCAGTGGAGGACAAGGATGAACCAACTTTGGTTTCTCCTCCCACTAACTAATATCTCCTTTTTATTTATTAATTCATTTGTAATATAAAATGTTAAATCAAAAATACATATTATATATAAAACAATATCATGATCGGCCACTATCCCAAAAATGGGTATTTTGACATGCAAGTCCACATTTTTGAATACATGCATTAATAGATCACTTTATATTTACCTAACCTATTTCACAAATGTCTCACATAAGCCCTTTGACTAAAATTCACATTCAACTAACAGAATTTAAGCATCAAAATTTCACACATGCACTATCACACATAGTAGATATGAATTTTAATATTTAATAAATTTTATAACTCGATTTTGTGGTCCCAAAACCACATCTCGACTAGGGTCAAATTAGGGATGTCACAGGTAATGTGAGTAATAGTCAGTGAGGGACTAAAGATATTGCTGTTAGATCTGAGGCTCGTGCACCTCCTAGAGCCTATGCTATTCACGTACGCGAAGAGGCCTCATCTCTAGATGTTATTACTGGTACATTCACTCTTTATGATGGTAGTGTAATTGCATTGATTGATCCTTGTTTGACTCATTCTTATGTGTGAGAGACTTTAGTATTCAGTAAGACTTTTCCTGTTGAGTCTACTAAGTTTGTGATTAGAGTATCAAACCCCTTGGGCTAGTGTGTAATGGTTGATAAAGTATGTAGGAATTGTCCTTTGATGA
Organism: Gossypium hirsutum; assembly: GCF_007990345.1. NCBI lineage: Eukaryota > Viridiplantae > Streptophyta > Magnoliopsida > Malvales > Malvaceae > Gossypium > Gossypium hirsutum. The sequence goes on along the minus strand of NC_053436.1, from coordinate 41,567,362 downwards.
TTCGAGATTCGTGTTTTTTGACTGATTTGATGTTGTTGCCATTTGATGAGATCGACATAATTCTGGGTATGGATTGGTTGACTTTGCATGATGTTATTATAAATTGCAAAAGAAAGACTATTGATTTATGGTGCCGAAATGATTGGATTATTCGGATTGAATCTAATAATCTGAATGGTTTACCAGTAGTGATATCTTTGATGTTAGCTCAGAAATATGTGAGGGAAGGTTGTGAAGCTTATTTTTCCTATGTGCTTGATTGTAAAGTGACCAAAAGAAAGATTGAATCAGTACCTGTTGTGTGTGAGTAGGATGTGTTTCCTAAAGAATTACCCGGTTTGCCACCTATTTGAGAAGTTGAGTTCTGTATTGAATTAGTGCCGGGGACGACTCCGATATCGGTAGCTTCGTACAGAATGGCACCTATTGAATTAAAAGAATTGAAAGCTTAGTTCCAAGTGTTGACAGATAGAGGTTTCGAACGACCGAGTTTCTCTCCTTGGGGTGCACCAGTGTTATTTATGAAAAAGAAAGACGGAACTATGAGAATGTGTATCGACTATAGACAACTCAATAAGGTGACTATAAAGAATAAATATTCGTTGCCACGGATTGATGACATGTTTAATCAACTGAAAGGGGCTACAGTGTTTTTAAAGATTGATTTGAGATCAACCTACTATCAGTTGCGAGTTAAAGACTCTGATGTGCTAAAGACTACTTTTCAAACTAGGTACGGACATTATGAGGTTCTGGTTATGCCTTTCAGACTTACTAATACACCAACTATTTTCATGGATTTGATGAATCGGATCTTCAGATAGTATCTGATCAATTTGTGGTTGTGTTCATAGATGACATTTTGAATTACTCCCGTGATGAAACCGAGCATGCCGAACATCTGAGACTTGTGTTACAGACTTTGCGAGATAAATAGTTGTATACGACATTCAATAAATGTGAGTTCTAGTTATACGAAGTCAGTTTTCTGGGCCATGTCGTATTAGCATCAGATATTCGGGTTGATTCGAGTAAAATTTCGGCTATACTTGATTGGAAACCTCTGAAAAATGTTTCTGAAGTCCGAAGTTTTCTGGGACTTGCTGGTTACTATAAACGGTTCGTGTAAGGTTTCTCTATGATTGCAACTTCGATGACAAATCTATTATAGAAAGATGTTAAGCTCGAGTGGTTAGAAAAGTGGAAGAAAAGTTTTGATTAGTTGAAAGCTCTTTTGACCGAAGCTCCAATGCTAGTTCTGCCAGAATCGAGAAAAGAATTTATTATTTATAGTGATGCATCTTTAAATGGTTTGGGCTATGTTTTGATGCAGGAAGACAAAGTTATAGCTTATGCCTCGAGACAGTTAAAGCCACATGAAAAGAACTATCAGACACACGACCTGGAATTGCCAGCTATTGTGTTTGTATTGAAGATATGGCGTCACTATCTGTCCGGCGAGAAATTTCATGTTTACTCTTATCACAAAAGTGTAAAATACTTGATGAATCAGAAAGATCTGAACATGAGACAATGCCGAAGGTTAGAGTTACTAAAAGACTACGAGCTTGTGATTGACTACCATCCGGGTAAGGCTAATGTTGTTGATCGCGTGGTTCGTAACAAGTAATAAATATTTATAATGAAGATCAAACCTAGACTAACTATTATCACGATGTAGGCAAGTGTACCTATCGAACAGTAGTATAGTTTTAGCAAGACCAGATTGTTGAACCCAAAGGAACTAAAAGTACTAGTAATGACAGTCTTTTTATTATCTAGCCTAAGAATAATGGGGTTTTGTTTTAATTAACTAATTATCTAAGCTAAAAACGCACAGAAAGGAATTGGGGAATTGCTTTTGGGAAAATTGATTGACTTGGGACAATACATAAGGAAAAATCCACCTAGACTTTACTTGTTATTCTGGATCTAAATCGGACAATTTATTCATTCAACTTGCTCCGTAGAGATCCCTAATTTATGTTATTATCCCTATTCAAGACTAAGAACGTCTAATCCCTAGATTGAATAACTGAGAATTTTCTCTAATTAACACTCTAGGGTTGCATTAACTCGATCTATGGATCCCCTTATTAGGTTTCACCCTAATCCGACAAAATCTTGTCAACCTATTTCTAGGCGCGCAAACAACTCCACTTAATTATGACAAAAGTACTCTTAGACAGGGTCTATTCCTCCTCTGAATAAGAGCATGTCTTGAATCAGTATCCTGGGATATCAAAACAAGAATTAAGAACACATAATTAAGAACAAGTTAAATATTTATCATACGATTCAGAAAATAATAGCAAGATTCATCTTAGGTTTCATTCCCCTTGAATATTTAGGGGATTTAGTTCATAACTAAATAAGAAAACATCTCAGAAGAATAAAGAATAAAAAATATAAAGAAAACCCAAAACTCCTGAAGGAAAATTAAGGAGAGATCTTCAGTCTTGATGATGAATTCTGCTTCTGAGATGGATCAATTGGCTTCCTTTGGGGTAATTCCTTATCTTCGGTAGGGACACGCCCGTGTGACACGCCCATGTGCTATGCCTGTGTGAGTCGTTCTCCAATTCTGCAGATTGACACGACCGTGTGGTCTACCCGTGAGAGGAGGTCTAGGCCGTTTTGATTTCTTACTTTGGCCCATTTTCTCTATTTTTGGCCCGTTTCCTGTTCCTTTCACTCTCCTATGCTCTCCTAAGTGTAAAACATGAAATTAAAGCATTAGGAGTATCGAATTCACCAATTCTAATGGAAAATCATCCATAAAATACGTTAAACATGGGGGAAAATATGTATAAATTACGGTTTATCAGTTGTTCCTGATGCTCTAAGCCGAAAATCACTGTTTGCTTTACGTGCAATGAATGCGCATATGCCTGATGATGTTTCGATAATAGCTGAATTAAAAGCAAGGCCATTATTTATTCAACAAATTTGTGATGCTCCAAAAGTTGATGATGATTTGATAGCAAAACGAAGCTCAATGTGATTCAAATGTTGATTTAGAGTTCAGAGTTGATGCTGAGGGCTGTTTGAGATTCAGAAACCGAATATGTATCCCGAAAAATTCAAAGTTAATTCAGATGATTTTGAATGAAGCTCACAGCAGTCAGTTATCTATTCACCCTGGTAGTATAAAGATGTATAATGATTTGAAACAGCTTTACTGGTGGCACGGTATGAAACGAGACATTTCTGACTTTGTTTTGAAATGTTTAGTCTGTCAGCAAGTAAAAGTCGAGCATCAGGTGCCTTCTGGGTTGCTTTAGCCGATCATGATACCTGAGTGGAAATGGGGCAGAGTCACGATGGATTTTGTATCCGGTTTATCGTTGACACCGAGTAAGGAAGATGCAATCTAGGTTATTGTAGATAGATTGACTAAATTAGCTCATTTTATTCTGGTTCGTATAGATTACTTGCTTGATAAGCTAGCTAAATGCCTATTTCTATTTTTTTGGATAGAGATCCGAGGTTTACATCGTGATTTTGGAAGAAACTGCAAGATACACTAGGCACGAAATTACATTTCAGTACTACTTTCCGTCCGAAAACAGATGCTCAAGCCGAACGAATCTTTCAGATACTTGAGGATATGTTGAGATGTTTCATTCTTGAGTTCGAAGGCACGTGGGAACGGTACTTATCTCTGATTGAATTTGCATACAATAATAGCTTTCAATCGAGTATCAAAATGGCACCTTACGAGGCTTTGTACAGTCGTAAATGTCGTACACCATTGTATTAAACTAAGCTCAGTAAAAAAAAGATACACAGGGTCAATTTGATCAGAGAGACTAAACAGAAAGTGAAAGTAATCAGTGAGAGTTTGAAAACAACATCAGATCGTGACAAATCATATACGGACTTGAAACAAAAAGATATATAGTTTCAGATTGGAGATAAAGTATTTTTGAAAGTTTCACCGTGGAAGAAAATACTCAGATTCAGTCATAAAGGCAAATTGAGTCAGAGATTTATTGGACCGTATGAGATTATAGAATGTATCAGGCCGATTACTTGTAGAATGTTGTTGCCACCTGAGCTAGAAAAGATCTACAATGTATTCCATGTTTCGATGCTTCGTATGTAACACCCAATACCCGTATTCTATGCTAGGATGGAATACAAGGCGTTCCTAACTTAACTCGTGCTTACATCCAATTTCGAGTCTCTAAGACTTGGACAAATTTAAAACTTTCTCAAGCTTATCATCACATCCTTAATATGGGCCTACGAGGTCCAAAACACACATCAGAAATTTGATTCCACACCCAACTCACACTGAGTTCTCTTGGCTCGCAATTCACTATCATTATTCTGGGCTTCACAAATCTCTTGTAGGAACAATGGTCTAGCTCTCAACTCTGCCAGAATCGAACCATCATCAGTCATAGACAATTGAGCATTCATAGCCCTTAAGGCAAACAATGATTTCCTACTTAAAGCATCGGCGACTGCGTTCGCCTTTCCCAGATGGTAGTCGATAACTAACTCATAATCCTTTATTAGCTCTAACCATTGTTGTTGCCTTAGGTTCAACTCCTTTTGAGTCATCTACTTAAGGCTCTTGTGATCGGTGAACACCCGACACCTCTCGTCATACAGATGGTGTCTCTAAATTTTCAATGCAAATACGATAGCAGCCAACTCTAAATCATGTGTTGGGTAATTTTTCTCACGTGGCTTTAACTATCTCGAAGCGTAAGCTATGATTTTACCTTCTTGCATAAGCACACACCACAAACCATTCAAGAAGGCGTCGCTATATATCACAAACTCCTTGCCCAACTCTGATTACACTAACACTGGGGCTTCGAGCAACAAAGCATTTAATTTCTCAAAAATCTATTGGCACTTTTCTGTCCATTCAAACTTGACATCCTTTTGCAACAGCCTTGTCATCGGCGTAGCTATCATAGAGAATCCATTTACAAATCATCTATAATATCCCGCCAAACCGAAAAAGCTTCGAACTTCAGTTACATTCCTTGGCGGTTTCCACTCAACAATAGCTGATATCTTGCTTGGGTCAACTCTGATCCCTTCACCCAACACAATGTGCCCTAGAAATCCGACCTCTTTCAGGCAAAATTCACTCTTAATGAACTTGGTGTAGAGCTGCTTATCTTTCAAAATTTGTAGAACCATTCTCAAATGCTCCGCGTGCTCACCATCATCATGCGAGTAAATCAGTATGTCGTCAATAAAGACCACTATGAACTTATCCAAATATGGCCGAAAAATAGGGTTCATCAAATCCATAAACATTGCTGGGGCATTAGTGAAACCAAAAGGCATGACGAGGAACTCATAATGCCCGTATCTCGTCTGAAACGTAGTCTTCGGTACATCTTACTCTTCCATTCTTAACTAGTAGTATCCGAACCTCAGGTCAATCTTGGAAAATATAGTGGCTCCCTTTAACTGATCAAAGAGGTCATCCATCCTTGGCAAAGGATACTTATTATTCACTGTTACTCTATTGAGCTATCTATAGTTGATACATAACCTTATCGACCCATCCTTTTTTTTCATAAAGAGCAACAGAGCACCCTATGGGGAAAAGCTCGGTCTCGCAAAGCCCTTGTCAGTTAACTCTTGTAGTTGAGCTTCACTCCGTAGGAGCCATCCTATACAGAGCAATCGAGATAGGTGTCGTGCCCAGTATCAACTTGATTCCAAACTCTACTTCCCTCACTAGAGGTAATCCGGGTAATTCCTTCGGAAACATGCCTGTAAACTCACAAACAACTGGTTCCGATTCTATCTTCCGCTCAGACACTTGAGTATTCAACACTAAAGCTAAGTAAGTTTCATATCCTTTTCTCAAATATTTCTCAGCAGCCAAAGACGAGATACTATTTCAGGCAATTTATTTGACTCATCTGGTCCAACCCGAAGAACAGTTCTATCTTCACATTTCAACTCAATGACCTTTCTCTTACAGTCCACTACAACACTATGAGAAGTCAACCAGTCCATCCCAAGGATTACATAAAATTCATTAAATGGAAATAACATCAAGTTAGCCGAAAAACAATGATCTCTAAGGGTTAGACACTTTTATCACAAACTCAGTGGACTTTACTATCATGTTCATACAAGGTATCAATTCTATACAAATATAAGAGTGGGTAGACCCCGGGTCAATTAAAGCAACAACAGATATTCTATGGATGGAAAAAGTACCCGTGATCACGTCGGGAGATTCTGCCTCTTCACGGGCAATAGTGTACGTTCTTACAGGCGCTCTGCCCTCAGACCTCACTACAGCATCTCTGGGCGTACCCTTGCTAGTAGCCCCGCTTCTAGAGTTCTTTTATGGTCTACCCCTCGAAGAAGCACTACTTACTTTTGCTTCTTGATTTTCTCTCTCTCTTTCATTTCAGGACAATCTCAGATGAAATGTTCTAAACATCCACACTTAAAACAACCCATTTCATTCCCTTGGCACTCGTATAAGTGACGCCGACCACATTGTGAACATTCAGCCCTATTTGGCCGAGCACTACTGACACTCACTACAGAAGCGGTCTGGGCTTTAGATGCCTTGTTCTGTCTATTTTTGTTTCTCTTCGAGAACCTTACTAAGGCATTCGATCGGGTCGTGAACTCTCCTGATCTTTTTTATGAGGACTGATGTGACTTCCCTATCTTTCTTTTCTTTGTATCCTATGACTCAAAAGCCGCTTTCCTCCTTTTTTTAATTAGCTATTTGCCCTTACAGGCTCTTTCAACAAGTGCTACAAATTCTCGCAGCTCTAAGATGCCAAAAAACACTCGTATATATTTATTGAGGCCGTCCTCGAGCCTCTTAAACATGGTGGCTTCTATAAGTACGCACTCCCGTTCATACTTGCTAAGCCACACAAACTGGCATTTATATTCCGCTACTATCATACGGCTTTGCTTTAACTCTAGAAATTTTTTTTCCGGAATATACTATTTCCAGAATTCTTCTATGAAGAATTCCCAAGTGATCCTCTATCTCGGTACAATGGACACGAGAGTATTCCACCACTGGTAAGTTGAATCTCGTAGAAGTGACACTGCACACTTCAGACACTCTTTAGGCGTGCATGACAATTCAACAAACACCCTGACAGTATTCTCTAGCCAAAACTCCTTTCTCCGGGTCATCTTCTAAGTTAGCCCAAAACTCCTCGGCCCCTTGTTTCCAGATATTGTCTACCGGAGGTTTCTCTCTCCTAAACACGTCCGTGCCTTACTTAGCTACCGGGGCATACTGAGGAATCAGAGGAGGTGGGAGAGGTGGAGTGTTCGGATTCGCACGAATAAACTCCGTGTACCAGGCATCCATCATTCGGAGATAGGCTTCTCTAGCCTCTCTACCTTGGCCCATAGTCACGGGCTCACTCTCAACTGGCGCAATCCTTTCAGCGAAATCCGGCGTGTTACTCTCCACGTCATCTGTCGTGGCTCTATTAGGATCCATTTACTATATAAAAACATAATTTAATTGTCAAGAGTCGTCACACTATCAATATACAGTTATGGCATATATAGCTAGACACATACTCGTGCTAGGTTAGTCCTAGAACTGACTAAACATAGCTCTAATACCACTAAATGTAACACCCTATACCCGTATCCTACACCGGGATAGAGTACAAGGCGTTACCTAACTTAATTGGTGCTTACGATCAATTTCGAGTCTCCGAGACTTGGACAAATTTAAAACCTCTCATGCTTATCATCACGTCCTTAATATGGGCATACGAGGCCCAAAACACACATCAAAAATAATTTGAAAACAACTCAGATTCTTTAGTCAACTTTAGAAAAAAGACACTTGACACAGGGGCACACGCCTGTATGGGAGGGGCAACACGCCCGTGTGACCAATTCGACATGGTTGTGCTGTTCGCCCGTGTGGATCACACGACCTAAGCAATACAAAGACATGCCCTGTCCGATACCCGTGTGGAATTAATTCCAATTTCATACCTACAATAGTTTTTACACGGCCTAGCACACGCCTGTGTCCTAGCCCATGTGCAAAAACCTGGAGATTCTGTTTCTGACGTTAGCATTTCCTAAGGGTCACACGGGTAAGGCACAAGCCTGTGTGCTAGGCCGTGCCCTTCACACGGCTTAGACACACAGCCGTGTCTCTGCCCGTGTGTTTACTATTATGCATACTAACTTGCAAAATTTACATACAGGGGACACACAGTTGGACAACACGCCCATGGTGCTGGTCATGTGTCACACACGACCTAGATACATGCCCGTGTGGACAATATAAGGCTATTTACCAAGCCTATTTGCCACCCTTACTTACACAACCTTCATAATAGCAACCACAATCAAGGTAAGACTATCCCATGCAACCAAATATGCCACAACAAACAACATTCCATTTGTGCATTTTACTCATCTATGAAAACAACATCTTTGCATACAAGTCAAAATGAATATTAGCCATCATTCAAGGCTTAATACAAAATGAAGGGTTCCCAACCCAAGCCAACATATTTGGCCAGATTTCAATGACATAAAAATAGCAAGGTTTAAGCCCTATACATACCATATTCAAAAATATAAATCCAACTATATCAAAAGCTTCGATTGATAGTGTGATCAATATCTCTGAGTTCCATTGATCCTTGAGCTAGATAGGCAACACTATAAGAAAAAGGAAATGAGAGGGAGTAAGCATAAAGCTTTGTAAGTTGCATATAAATAAATATACAACAACAATTTTACTATTCATTAACATACTCATAACATAAAAGTAGGCACAAGCATAACTTACTCATCACTATCCATATAAATCTCATAGCATATATCGAGCTTATATCTCATACATTTCAAATAGGTACCTGTACCACTCACAACATGATTATACCATGCTCATTAACTTAAAGTCATAATACTCACCGTTGAATCATTCAGAACACTACCGAATATTCATTAAGCCTCAAACGTGGGTAAGGTGCTGATGCCATGTCCCAGACACGGTCTTATACTATCTCATATCTCTTGTCGATGCCATGTCCTAGACATGGTCTTACACTATCATCTCATAGCCGATGCATGTCCCAGACATTTCTTACACACGCTTACGTCTCGAGGTTGATGCCATGTCCCAGACATGGTCTTACAATGGCTCTCATAATGTGGCTGATGCATGTCCCAGACATGTCTTACACTAGCCCACAATAACCCATGTGTCATGGCATGAATATCCGATATATTTCCTAGGTTAGAATGAAAACTCTATTATCTCTATTATCATCATACTTTCTCAATTTCGAAATCAGGCAATTCATGTTATAGTAATTCAAATACAATTGAAAACATACATAAGCAATTTAGTCGTATTATTTACATACAACTTACATCGGATTACAAAATGTGGTGACTAGTTGATTTAGTCGATTTACTGGGCTTTCCCCCGGTCTAGGTTTAGATTCGATATTTCTCAATCTATAATAGAAAAACACACTTATTTAGTCACTTTATTAATCTAGGCACTTTACAATTCATAATTTGGTAAAATGACCAATTTGCCCCTATACTTTTGCAAAATGACCATTTTACCTGTAAGTTTGAAAATTGATTTCTATCAAATTTCTTCACATCTTTAGCCTAGCCAAACCCTTTTTACTCTTATAGCAACTCAAAATTCTCACTATTTCACATATTTAACATCTATTTTGCAACTTGTGCAAAATGGTCCTTTTAGGTGTTTTCATGCTAACACCTTTCACAAAAGTTATTTATAAGACACCCAAGACTCATTTTCTCCCATAAAAACTCAAAAAACATCAAAAATTATTTCATGGTAAAACCCTAAACTCTTATTCATTTTGCAAAATAGTACCCTCATTTGAAAGCTTAGGATTCAAGGGTCTCAAAAAATGCAAAAAAAAATTCATTAACAAAGGGTATGGAAATCACTTACTTGTGAGGATTAAAAGTTTCTAAAATTTCAAGCTTCAAAACTCTTCTCTTGGCTGATATTTTCGGTTAGGAAGAAAGAATAAGTGTAAAAAAAATGAAGGCTAGCACTTAGGGTTTTATTTTATCACCTAATATGACATCACTTACCTAACATTTTGACCAGTCACTTTTCTTTATCTCATGGCTGGAGAAGCTCTTTTAAAACGGTATAATTTCCCTTTAAAGACCCCCAAATGTTATTCTCTAGCTATTTGTCACCTTTAGCCATCAATTTAGGACTTTTTCCTTTTATGCGATTTAGTTATTTCCCGTAACTAGACTCGCAAACGTCAAAATTAACTCATAAAATCTTTCATACACTAATATAAACATGAAATGACTCCAAAATAATAATAGAATAATTTATTCAACTCTGAATTTGTGGTCCCGAGACCACTATTCGATTAGGTCCTAAATTGGGTTGTTACATCGTAGATATCAATCTGATCCTTCACATGTGATTAGTCCATCTAAGATTGAGATTAAGTCCGATATGACATATGAGGAAGAACTGATTCGCATTCTGGCTCGCGAGGTTATAGAATTACGAAATAAGAAAATTTTGTTAGTTAAGGTACTGTGGCATAAACACGGGGTTGAGGAAGCAACGTGGAAGCTAGAGGATGCAATGAGAGTGCGTTATCCGAACCTATTCACCGGTAAGATTTTTGGGGACAAAAATCCCTAAGGGGGAAAGTTGTAACAGCCCAATTTTGACCCTAATCGGAATGATGGTTTCGGGACCACGAATTCGAGTCAAAAAAATATTTTAAAATTATTTTCTGTGTTTATTATGTGTGAATTTATTTGTTTGAAATTTTTGTAATTTAATTTTGTCGTTTGAGTGTCCGATTAAATAAAAGGATTCAAACGTGTAAAATGAAAATTTGGTGGTTATTTTTAAAAGGGCCGAATAGTGGTTGTACTTTTAATGTGGAGGATTTATGTTGTAATTAGCCCAATGATTAAATGAATGGACGACATTATGCATATATACATGGTTTGTTATAAATTTATTAAGGTTAAACATGTAAATTAAACATTAAGTTAATATAAGTTATAATATATCATAAAACATAAAAAATAAAGCCATTATATGTGTTTATATTTTTGTTCTTGTTGAAACAAAAGAAAAGAGAAAGAAAACCTAGGTTCGGTCATTCTCAAGCTCGATTCAAGGTAAGTTCTACCTCGATTTTCTATAATTTTTATGTTTTTGAGATCGTTGCTAAGTTATCTACAATACCCATGCTTGAATTTTGTGATATTGATGAATATTTTGAGTTATGCCATTGTTGAAAGCTTGTTATTTTTGTTGTTTGATGGTAGAAAATAAAAGATATGTGATAGATTAACAAGTTTTGTATTGAAATTTCTGATCATTTTGAGTAATTAGGACTAAATTACAAAAATAATAAATTGAGGGACTAAAATGTGAAATAAATGAAATATATGGACTTGTATGAACATGGGTAAAATCTGGTCTAACATGGGTGTACTTAAATTTTGCATGTTTTGTGTTTTATGCAATTTGGACTAAATTGTAAGAAGTGTAAAATGTCAGGGGTAAAATGGTAATTTACCCATTTATGTGTTTTTGCATGAATTTGATTGAATATTCGATTAAATAAGTTTAATTTATATTAATTTAGATCAAGAAAAGAGAAAATCAGATTTGGATCGGGGGAAAACTAAAGTTGTCGACAAGCCATTCTGTTCCGATTTTTTATCATTCGAGGTAAGTTTATAAGCAAATAGACATTGTTAATTTTAATTAAATGTGAAATATATATGCTGTAACATCCTAAAATAGGGCTTAGTCGGAATAGTGATTTCGGGACCACAAATTTGACATTAAAATATTTATTTTATGATTGTTATGAGGTTTAAAATATGGATATATGCATGTGTTAAAGTTTCATAAAGAAATTCTAAGTATAAGGTGTCCAATTGGAAATTAAGGACTAAATTGAATAAGTTGCAAAATTTGTGTTTTAGAAGCAATTAGTATGAAATTGCTTTGGATTATTATTGGAGGTCTTAAAGAGCAATTTGCCCAATTTCTAAGTTTTTAGAAAAAAAAAATGGGCTTGTATGGAGAAATTTGAAAGAAAGGCATTAATGACATTTTGGTCATTTGGTTTATAAATGAAATAAAATGGGAAAATAAGCCAAAAATCAGCTCATTCTCTCCATGTTGCTATTGAAATTTTAGGGTTCTCCATAGCTAGGGTTTTCAAGCTTTCCAAGCTTAATAGTAAGTGCTCCCAAGCCCCGTTTTTAATGTTCTTCGTATTTTGGAAATCCTGGTAGCTTGCTCTCTCTATTTCCACCCATATTTCATGCTAGGGTTCATGTTTAGAAATTTACCCATGCATGAGAAGCTTATGTTTTGATGATTTATGGAAGGATATGAGAGTTTAATGGATGGTAAACAACTTTCACTAAGTAGATTTTCATGAAAAGGGATTTAAGGACGATTTTGTAAAAGTTGTAGAAAAGGGGTAGAAAATGTGAAATGAAGGAAAAATGTGGGCTGTTATGAACATGAAAAATGTTCGGCTAGGCTTGGGTAACTAAGAAATCCCATACATTGTATTATTCGAACCTAGGAACTAAATTGCAAATATATGAAAGTATAGGGGTAAAATAGTAATTTTACCCAAGTATGAATTTTGGGTCATTTTGAGTAATGTATGTATTAAATGAGCTAAATTTGGTATTATAGATTAAGAGAATCGAGATATGGGCCTTGATCGGGGAAAGAAAAAGGTTTACAAGGTTTAGGCTCGATTTCTAATATTTTGTACCGTGTTATGTACATATGCAAATGAATACATTAATTATTATTATTAAATGATTTATTGATATATGTATGCTTAATATGCTTTTTTGGCTATGTTGATAATATAACATGTTTTGATGTTTTGCTATATGAATATGAGACGATGGCCATGTGAATGAAACCTACATGCGAGTAGTTCGGTAAAGGTTTGGAAGTCCAAAATCTCGTTTGAACCTTAGGAATAGTTGAGGTTACGAGTGACATGTCACTAGGATAGCCATGTGTGTTATGAGCTTATTTAATATGTGATACATGCTAGGGTCCGGGTGCTAGGTATCTTGCGTTGTGTTTGGATACTCTCTTAGCTTTTTGAGTAGCCCCGTTGAGAGCGGTATGTGATTCTATGATATGAGGCACTTCGGTGCACTTTCTATCATGTAGCCAAGGCTACTTTCAGGTACTTTGGTTTATTCCTTCCGTGTTTCTGAATCATATTCCAGTGTTCAACGGGTAACGTAATATGAATTCGGAAAGTAAAATTTAAGTAGGCCATTTGTGTACAAGGTGGTACAGGTATGTACTAAAACCCTATGAGGACTTAGTGTATGATGATATTATGAAAAGATATGTATTTGGATAAGCATGTGCATATGAATATGAAAGGTAAGTATATGTATGACATGATGAAAAGTATCATAATGGATAAGCAATTATGCTTAGATATTCAATAGTTGCAAAATGTAGATTATTTGTATGTTTACTTACTAAGCTTTATAGCTTACCCTCCTATTTTTTTCCCCTTCTCTTTAGATATGTCAAGCTAGCTCAAAGGATCGGGAGACGTCAGAGCTCGGATCATACTATCTTCAAGGATTTTGGGTATAAAAAGGGTTCAATCATTTTGGTCATCGCATGTATAAGAAACTTGTCTATTTTGTGTATATGTTTCATGTAGAAGTAGCCAAGTGTAATGGCTCATTTGGGCATTGATTATTTTGTATATGGCCATGTGATTTGATCCATATTAATGATTGGGATGTATCCCTAAGTTTACCTTTGCATGCATGTTAAGGTGTGTATGTGTTATGATGGGTTTGCTTGGTAGATGGTTATTTATTCACTAGTATGTGGTTGCATGATTTAGCAGTCATAATGGAACGATAATAAGGAATACGGTAAACCATGAAATTGGTGTGGAATGACTAAAAGATAAGGTTGTGTGAATACTAAGGGCCTGGTATAAAAAGGGGTCATAATGATGCTATAATGTTGCATGTTTAAGTGTCCAAATATATCATGGGATATGCCATTGAACATATGGAATTGTATGATTGTTTAAGGGTAACCAATGGCTTGGAGAGTAGCCTCTAAATGGTCCACACGGGTAGACACACGGGCATGTGTCTAGGCCGCGTGTGACACAAAGTCAGTCCCATGGGTGTGTAGTTCAGCCGTGTGTCCCCTGCACCTTAAATTTTAGGTTAACATACATGGTAGTAAACGCACGGGTAGAGACACGGTCGTGTCTCTCAACTGTGTGGAGGACACGACCTTTAGCCACGGGTGTGTGCTTGGGCGTGTGCTTGGCTGTGTGCCTCACATTTGTATGATGACATCATAAACAAAATGCTCACTAAAATTACATGGGCTACCGCACGAGGGTGTTCAAGGCCGTGTGAGGAACATGGGCCAAGGACATCGGTGTGTGCTCAGCCATGTGAAAACCCCTATAGGTTCGAATTGGAAAATAAGTATAATAATTCAACACGGGTGTGGGACATGGGCGTGTCCCCAAGCACACGGACATGTGCAATGCCTCCACGCAGGCGTGTGTGGCTTAAATCTAGAAATTTTCTTAGAACTTCCGTAAGTTCTCGTTTAGTCCCAGCCCACCAATAATGTATGTTTTGAGCCTCGTAGGCCCATAATATGGACAAACCGACTTTATTTAATTTGTTTTAGATTGGACAAAATTTTATGGCCTGGTTTTGTATATTTGGTTCTGTTCAAGTCCGGTAATGCCTTGTACCCTGTCCCAGTATCGGATACGGCTAAGGGGTGTTACATATACTGAAATGAATATGTGAATAAATACATGCATTAGAAGAATGTGTACAAGCTTGGCAGCTTTGTTTATGAATTCGTTTCGATTGAGTTACGACGTCCGAAAGCCCCGTATAAGCCTTAGGAATAGCTAGGAAACATATGTCAAGACATAGGATTTCGATATGTGATGTGTGAGTAAGACCATGGCATCGATATATGTGTGCGAGTAAGACCACGTTTTATATGTTGGCATCGATATGTGACTCCGATATATGTGTGCGAGTACGACCCTGTCTGGGACAGTGGCATCGATATATGATCACATGTAAGACCACGTCTGGGACGTTGGCATTGTATGATATATGTGATTATCCGAGTGTCCTACCCAATTTGAATGGTTTATCGGGAAACGATAAGTTATGATCAAATATGTAAAATGAGCTAAATGACCAGGTATGAGTTAGCTTAATACCTGCTTGAAATAAGGTAAGTAAGTACTTGATATTTGTTACAAATCAGTTATGAGATAAATAAATAATGTAAGTAAATTTGAAAGTCTATTCGGCCTTTGAAATGTATATTGTAAATATCTTTGAGATGATGCTTGAATAAGTGTAAATGGGGTAATGTATATTCCGCCCATGTGAAATTGTAAATGGAAGTTATGTTTTATATGAAATTATGATCTTGTTAATAAATGTGAATATGATAGTATAAATTAGTTAGTTAAGTTGAGTTAATGTAACATTGAATTATTTATTTGCTTATCACTTACTAAGCTATGATAGCTTAGTGTACGTGTTTATATTTGTATCTGTTTTATAGATTTTGGAGTCAGGTTACGAGGACAGGGATCATCAGCAAAGTCTATCTCACTATCGACTGTCTTCGGTATTTTATAAGCTGAATTTTTGGAACTATGGCATGTGTAGGCTGGATTATACTTTTGAAATGTTGTATTTTGGTCTATGTATAATTTGAGCCATGCAAAAATGACTTAACTTCTATGCTGAGTTTGGTTTTGGTTTAATTATGGTTTAATTCCATTTTGGTTATTAAGCTATGTGCTATGGATGATAGAATTTGTGATATGTGTTTGTGTATTGAGGTTGGTTGATGATTTCGGATGTGGTAAGAATGAATTGGTGTATATTTGGTCTTGGTTTGAGCTTATATTGAGAATGTATTCAAGATATGTGATGTTTGTGAAGTTTGTTATGTGTTTCGGTCATATGGTATATAATGGTTGTTAATCGAGCTAAGATATATCATGTATTAGCTAGATAAAAATCAAGATATATGCATGGGGTAAATTTGGTGTTCACTTATGGACTATATTAATGATATGTATGATACTTGATTTCTTGTTATGGGAAGTCAGACATATTGGGACTTACATTTATATAAGGAGGTTGGATTAATGACTAAAGGAAATGTGTGCTTTCGTATTTGATCATGTTAGTTGAGCTCTTATATGTTTTGACATGTATATATATGCGCTTATATTATGGTTGATATGTATATGTGTATGGCTATATAAATTCTCTAGTTGTTGTAAGCTTACGAATATGTACAAATGAATTGTGTTAACCATATAGATAAGGAAATGAAATGGGCTTTATATATAACCTTCGGTAATGCTGGTTTTGCTTTCGAATTTGGGTTATTAATTTGTACAGATATGACATGAATTACTTGAGTGTAATGATACTGATTAACTAAATAAGGTAACTTGTTTGATTCATAATTATAATTTCAAATACCATAGTTATTAAATAACTATATGAGTTGATTGTTGGTGATTATATAGCATGCACAATTTGTTGTTAAAGTGTACATGAGCATTAGTTATAAAATTGTTTTGATACTCAGATAATAAGTGAGTTGGTTGATATATGTTCGGTATATGATATGTATTTTAGATTAATAATTTGAAATTTTAAATAAGATGAGAGTATTCATATGATTGATTTACGAAGTATAAATTGTTTAATTGTCTATTTTGAGTTGCATTTGATCAGCAATGCCTCGTAACCCTAATTTGGCAACGGATATTGGTTAGGGTGTTACGTACTAGAAGCAACGATTACAAAAACATAAAAATCATCAAAATCGAGTTTAATATATACCTCAATCAAGCTAGAGGAGTGCCAAAATTTGAAGTCCTAGTTTAGCTTCTTCTTCTTTGTTATTTCGATGCAAAAAAGATGATAAAATGGCCACTTTAATGTTTCTTTTAATTAATATTAACTTAAATCACAAATTACTAAATTAACCTTTATTTTAAACATTAATAATTTATTTAATGGATGGCTATTCATGTCAATTTCCACTAATCATGGTCTAATTATAACATAAGGACCTTTCATTTAATAAGCCATGGCGATTTAACACTTTTAACATATAGATTACAACTTTTGTATTTTACGTGATGGAGTCCTTTCTCAAATTAACCACTTAAACGATAAAATTAGCACACAAAATTTTCACATATATGTATTCACATACTATAAACACCAAAAATAATTTTAAAATAATTTTATGACCTTAGATTTGTGGTTCCAAAATCATTGTTTTGATTTAGCTAAAACCGGGCTGTTACACTAACTACGAAAGAGAGTTTCGATGTTTAAGCAAGTATGCTCGAGAGTAAGTGTATACTGAGGAGATCATGTGTAAACGGTTCATTGATGGATTGAACGAGGATATAAAACTATTAGTCAAGATTCTTGAATTGAAAGAATTCGTTGTTTTGGTTGAAAGGGCTTGTAAAGCCGGGGATCTCAGCAAAGAAAAGAGAAAAGTTGATTTTGAAGTAAGAGATTCGAGAAAGAGAATAACTAGTAAATCTTATCAGTCTACATCGAAGAAATTTTGAGACTCGTTTAATCGTTCTAATGCATCTGTGGGACATTCAAACAGAGATCGTGAAAGACAACATTCAAGTTTTAAAGCTCCAGCTATTTCAATAGCTAGTGTCGGGAGTGTGAAATCAAATCAACCTGAGTGTAGACAGTGTGAAAAATGGCATATCGGTGATTGTAGATTGAATGATCAGGCCTGTTTTAAATGTGGATCATTAGATCATTTCATTCATAATTGTCCTAAGTTGGCTGAGCAAGATTCAATACAAAACACGAGGCAGAGTAACACTAAAGTTAGAGGTAGACCATCCAGAAACACGGGAAATGTGAGTGGTAGTCAGAGAGCGACTAAAGATTTTGCTGTGAGGTCAGAGGCAAGAGCACTTGCACGAGCCTACGCTATTCGCACTCGCGAAGAAGCGTCATCTCCAGATGTTATTACTGGTACTTTCGCTCTCTATGATACTAATGTGATTGCATTGATAGATCCAGGATCAACTCATTCTTATATATGTGTGAATTTAGTATCTAGTAAGACTTTGCCTGTAAAGTCTACTGAATTTGTAATTGGAGTATCGAACCCTGATAAAGTGTGCAAGAACTATCCATTGATGATTCGGGATTTCTATTTTCTGGCTGATCTGATGTTGTTGCGATTTGATGAATTTGATATAATTCTAGGCATGGATTGGTTAATGCTACATGATGCTATAGTAAATTGTAAACGAAAGACGAGTGATTTGAGATGTCAAAATAATGAGATTATCCAGATTGAGTCAGATAATTTGAATGGTTTACCGACAGTGATTTCATCGATGTTAGCTCAAAAATATGTGAGAAAGGGTTGCGAAGCTTATTTTGTTTATGTGCTTGATACAAAAGTGACTGAAAAGAAGATCGAAATAGTGCCAATTGTGTGTGAGTATCCGGATGTGTTTCCTGAAAAGTTACCGGGTTTACCACTAATCCGAGAGGTTGAGTTTGGCATTGAGTTAGAGCTGGGAACTACGTCGATATTGATAGCTCCGTACAGAATGGCTCCGACAGAGTTAAAAGAATTGAAAACCCAGTTGCAAGAATTGATGGATAGAGGTTTTGTATGGCCAAGTTTTTGGCCTTGGGGTGCTCCTGTGTTGTTTGTGAAAAAGAAAGATGGCACGATGAGAATGTGTATTGACTACAAACAGCTTAACAAAGTGACAATCAAGAACAAATACCTTCTACTGCGGATTGATGATTTATTTGATCAGTTAAAAGGGGCAATAGTGTTTTCGAAAATTGATTTGAGATCAGGATATTATCAATTGTGAGTTAAAGACTCCAATATACCAAACACTGTTATTAGAACGAGGTATGGTCACTATGAATTTTTGGTTATGCTTTTCGGGTTAACGAATGCACCTTCTGTTTTTATGGACTTGATGAACCGAATTTTTAGGCAGTATTTAGAAAAATTTGTAGTTGTGTTTATTGATGAAATCTTGATTTATTATCGTAATGAAGTTGAACATGAAGAACATTTGGGAATCGTGTTACAAACTTTGGGAAATAAATAGTTGTTTGCAAAGTTTAGCAAATGTGAGTTTTAGCTACAAGAGATTGGATTTCTGGGACATATTATTTCAGCTTATGGTATTCGGGTTGATTCGAGTAAGATATTTGCGATTATAGGTTGGAAGCTTTCGAGAAATGTTTCTAAAGTCTGAGTTTTCTAGGACTAGCTGACTATTATAGACGATTTGTGAATTGCAACTCCAATGACACGATTGCTTCAAAAAGATTTAAAGTTCGACTGGTCAGATAAATGCCAGAAAAGTTTCGATCAGTTGAAAGCTTTATTGACAGAGGCACCAGTGTTAGTTCAGCCTGAATCGGGAAAAGAGTTCGTAATTTTCAGTGATGCATCAATAAATGGCCTGGGTTGTATTTTGATGCAGGAAAGCAAATTTGTAGCTTATTCCTCTAGACAGTTAAAGCTACATGAAAATAATTATCTGACGCACAATCTTGATTGGCCGCAATAGTGTTTGCGTTGAAAATTTGGCGTCATTACTTGTATGGTGAGAAATGCAATATTTATTTCGATCACAAAAGCTTGAAATATCTGATGACTAAGAGAGATTTGAATTTACGACAGCGGAGATGGCTAGAATTGCTAAAGGACTATGACTTGGTAATTGAAATTCATCTAGGGAAAGCGAACGTAGTTGCTGATGCTTTGAGCCGAAAGTCCTTGCTTGCTTTACATGGTTTGAATACACATTTCACTTTGCCTGACAATGGTTTGTTTGTTGATAGCTGAGTTGAAAGAAAGACTATTATTTTTATAGCAGATTTGCAAAGCTTAGACAGTCGATAATGAAATGTTACCAAAACGAACTCAATGTGATTCGAACCCTGATTCAGAGTTTCAAGTTGATTCCGATGGTTGTTTAAGACTCAGAGGCCAAATATGTGTTCCAAGAAATTCAGAATTAATTCAAATGATATTGAATGAAGCACATAGTAGTTGTTTTTCAGTACATCCTAGAAGCACGAAAATGTATAACGATTTGAAACAGTTTTATTGGTGGCATGGTATGAAATGAGATATCTCAGAAATTATTTCGAAATGTTTGATTTGTCAGCAAGTCAAAGCTGAGCAGCAAGTGCCGTCAGGTTTATCACAGGTAATCATGATTCCCAAGTGGAAATAGGATAGAATGACTATGGATTTTGTGTCGGGTTTGCCCTTATCTCCGAGAAAGAAACATACGATTTGGGTTGTTGTTGACCGGTTGACGAAATCAACTCATTTTATTTCAGTACGTGTAGATTTCTCGCTTGATAAATTGGTTGAGTTGTATGCCTCAGAAATTGTTAGATTATACGGTGTGCCACTATCTATTGTGTCGGATAGAGATCCGAGGTTCACATCACAATTTTTGAAGAAACTGCAAGACGCACTGGGTACAAAGCTACATTTCAATATCGCATTTCACCCGCAGACAGATGGTCAATCCGAGTGAGTTATTCAGATACTCGAGGATATGTTACGTTGTTACATTCTTGAGTTCGAAGGTATGTGGGAGAAATATTTACCGCTGATTCAATTTACTTATAATAATAGCTTTCAATCGAGTATTAAAATGGCACCGTATGAGGCACTATACGGATGTAAATGTCAAACACCATTGTATTGGAAAGAGCTGAGTGAGAGTAGGATTCACGGAGTTTATCTGATTAGAGACATTGAAGAAAAAGTGAAAGTAATTCACGATAGTTTGAAAGCAACTTTAGATCAACAGAAATCTTACGCAAACTTGAAACAGAAAGATATTGAGTTTCAGATTGGGGATAGAGTGTTTCTGAAAATGTCGCCATGGAAAAATATATTGTTGTTTGGTCGAAAAGGGAATTTGAGTTTGCGATTCATCGGGCCATATGAGATTATCGAGCGAGTCAGACTAGTTGCTTATCGACTATCTTTACCGTTTGAGTTAGAGAAAATACACAATGTGTTTCATGTGTCTATTCTTCAACGATACAAATCTGATCCTTCACATGTCATTTCCTCGACTGAGGTTGAGATTCAGGTAGATTTGTCGTACAATGAAGAACCAATTCGAATTTTAGCTCATGAGATCAAAGAGCTGAGAAGTAAGAAAATCACGTTAGTGAAAGTATTATGTCATCGACACGGGGTTGAAGAAGCTACGTGGGAAATCAAGGATGCTATGAAAAAGCAATATCCAAACCTATTCACTCGTAAGATTTTCGGGGACGAAAATCCCTAAAGGGGAGAGTTGTAATAGCCTGATTTTAGCTACGTCGGAACAGTGGTCTCAAAACCACAAATTCGAGGTCAAAAAACATTTTAATATTACTTTTAGTCTTTATAGCATGTGTTTAGATATGTGTGAAAGTTTTGTGTTTTAATTTTATTGATTGGATGGTTAATTTGACAAAAGGACTGAATTGCGTAAAATGCAAAAGTTGCATTCTAATTGTTTAAGTGCTTATTTGCTATGACTAATTAAATGTGAAGTCCTTATGTTGTGAATAGACCTATGATAGTGAAAATTGACATGAATAGCCATCCATTAAGTGTTTTTAAAGGATAATAAATAAGGTCATTTTGGTAATTAGCTAATTAAATCATAATTTAACAAAATGACAGCTAAAATTTATGTTCATCTTCACCATTTTCAACCGAAAATAAAGAAGAAGAAAAGCCATTAACAAGCTTGCTAGGGTTTGGCCATGTTGATGCTCAATTAAAGGTTTGTTTTTGTTCCGTTTTTGATGATTTCTACGTTTTTTGATTATTGCTTTGAGTACTACCTATACCCTAATTTGTGAATTTGTTGATGAATTTGTGAGTTTCCATTGATGATAGATTGATTTTTTTGAATTTTGATGATGTAAAATGAATAATTGTTGATAGACTTTCATGTTCTGTAAAGTGATTTTTGATGAAAATGCTTAAATAGGATTAAATTGTGAAAAGTATAAATTGAGTGATTGATTTGTAAAATAAATAAAAAATATGAGCCGTTAGGGACCTATAGCAAATTTGGCCAAGCATGAGTTTTGTCAAAATTGGTGTAATTTGTATTTTTATGAAATAAGGACTAAATAGTAATAAATGTGAAAGTTTGGGGCTAAAGTGAAAATCTGCTTAAATATGTGTTTTTTGATTGAATTGAATGAATTAATGAGTTACTTTTGAATTCATATAGATCCTGAAAGAAAGAAATCGAATTTAGATAAGGGAAAAGAAATCGAATTTAGATAGGGGAAATCGAAGGTTAATTAATAGTATACCCGATACGTCAATCTCTAATACTAGGTAAGTTCATATGCAAATAAACGTCTTTAAATTGATTTATATATGTATATTTGTTGTTGAATTGCTATGGATGTTGGAAAAGCAATTACGAGAAAGAATCGATGAAGTTACGATATTCGAATGACCCGTACAAACCTTAAGAATAGTATACAATACAAATGTCACGACATTAGGATTACCAAGATGTGATTACATGTAAGACCATGTCTGGGACATTGGCATTGTATTATGATTATGTGTAAGACCATTTTGGGACATTGGCATCGTTATATGATTTCGTGTAAGACCCTGTCTAGGACAGTGGCATCGATATGTGATAACATGTAAGACCATATATGGGATATGACATTGTACGAGCTTTATGTGATTTTCAAGTATCCTTAAAGATTTCGAATGGTTCAACGGGAAAAGTCAAGTTGAGAAAGAATATGTGAAAAGTTAAGTGACTCAGGTACATACGAGATTCATACAAGCTTTGAAAAGGGAAGTAATTGATGAATTCAACTATGATATTGAGTATGTGTATAATGAGAAAGGTTTGTGAACTTATAAATGCTTACTCATAGTTTGCCTATTAATGGAAATGATGTTGATGCATGTGGTAATTTATTTGTATATGGCTTACTAAGCTTTTAAAGCTTACTTTGTGTGTTCTTTCCCTGTTTTATTGATTATCAAAGCTAGCTCAGACTTCAGGGATCATCAGGAACCGTCATCACACTATCGACTACTTGTTGGTACTTTTGATGCAATGTAAATATGGTATATGACATGTATAGGCTAGTGATATGATGATATGTTTTGAGTTACGATATAGCCATGAGATTTGGCTTGTTTATGATGTAAATGTTGGTGTGTATTTGGCCATTTAAGTTGGCTTAAATCATAAGTTTGATAAGTGACATATGATATATATATTGCCTTGTGTTTTGGCATGTTTGGTATGATTGTTGTGATGGTTATATGGTTGCTCAATTAGCAAATTATCAATGATGTATAATGGTTGAGGAATGGCATGTTTTGGCTTAGTTTTAAGCTGATGAATTGGTATATTTTGTGTTTAAGGTCTCGTAAAGCCTTATAAGGGACATTGTGATTATATTTCATTGATTTTGATGTAAAAATGGATTTATGTGTGAGAAATATATGATTTATGTTGTGATTGATCGGTAATTCCTCATAACTCTATTCTAGCGACGGATACGGGTTAGGGGTGTTACACTATCATCTTAGAAAAGCCAATGTAGTTGCTACTACTCTAAGTAGAAAGTCTTTATTTGCTTTTCAAGTAATGAATACCCGGTTGTAATTTTCAAATCATGGTTCAATTATAACTGAGTTAAAAACTAAACCGACATTTCTACAACAGATCTGTGAAGCTCAGAAAGATGACAGTGAATTACAAACTAAACGAGAATAGTGTACGTTGAATCCTGATTTAGAATTTCAGATTGGGTATGATGATTGTTTATTATTCAGAGGCAGAATATGTGTACCAAAGAATTCAGAACTTGTACAAAAGATTTTGAATGAGGCTCATAATGGTACTATGCCTGTTCATCTGGGAAAAAATAAAATGTACAATTATTAAAAAAAGAAGTACTGGTGGCCAGGAATGAAACGAGGTATTTCTGAATATATAACTAAATGTTTGATATGTCGGCAAGTAAAAGCTGAACATCAGTTGCCTTCGGGATTATTACAGCCAGTTACAATACCAAAATGGAAATGGGAAAGAGTTACCATAGATTTTGTATCGGGATTACCCCTGTCTCCAAAGAAGAAAGATGCCATTCGGGTAATCGTCGACCGATTAACAAAATCTGTAACTCCCCAAAAATTTATGGTCTTTGTTGTTGTAAGCTTTAACGTAAATATCAAGTTTGCTTTATTGGCTAAGTGATTTGGGTGTGTTTGAGAAGCCTGGGTTCAAGTCTAGGCTTTTGCAAAAATTTTAGTTTTTCCCCTTAGGTGAACCTTGGCTTTAGCTTGTAGGCCTTATAAATAATAGTGCTTGTATTGTGACACAAAGAGAGCGTGTGTAACACCCCGAACCCGATACCGTCGCCGGAGTCGAACACGAGGTGTTAACAGACTTCAAACCACTTATTCGACATTTCCCAGACAAGCTGCCGATCTGCGTACTAGTCGCTTTAAAAATCATATCTTGAGTTTCACAACTCAAAAATCAGTTTCGTGATTTTTCCCTGAAACTAGACTCATATGCCCATCTCCATAATTTTTTCTAGAATTTTTGGTCGGGCCAATTAGTACAGTTTATTAGTCAAATTCTCCCATGTTACAGGGATCGACTACACTGACCCTTGCGCATTACGAATTGGATATCTCCCTGCACAGAGCTTCAATACTGATGTCGTTTGTTTCTATAGAAACTAGACTCAGAGAGGAATCTGTACATATATGGCATGACTCCTAATTATCTCTGGTTAATTTATAATAAATCTCCAAAGACGGAATAGGGAATCCAGAAACCGTTCTGGCCCTGTCTCACGAGAACCTGAATATCTCTTAATATACTGTCCATATGATCTTTTCGTTACTTTTATATGAAAATAGACTCATCGAGCTTCGAATACATAATTTATTCATCAATTAATTCCACTCCTACTATTTTTAGTGATTTTTCGATCTCACGTCACTGCTGCTGCCAGCATCTGTTACGAAAGCAACTATGCCTATTTCGTGATTTCTCCTTGATCTAACTAGTAATTCATCATACATATCACCAATTATGATCATGACTAGCCATGCCAAGGCTAATCATTGTCAAACTTCCCCCTACTACACTATTGCCATATCATGAATTTTAACACCAAAATAATCAACCATGACGTATGGCATAAAAAGGTCGAATTATCAAGATTTGCGACCTAACGTTATGAATCCAAACCCAACCAAACATTTAGGCCATTTTCGCATGGCTAAAAGATTACATACCAAAGTTCAAACACAACATAATAGCCTATACATGCCGAAATGTTCTCCTAAGCCAACTAAGAAGAAAGTACCAAAACTTGCTATCCGGTGTGATGACTTCGATGACGGCCCGACCACGCAAAAAGAGACGAGTCCAAGAAACCTAGAATAGGTGACAAGGAAACACCGAGTGAGTTTATAACTCAGTAAGTCATAAGCAATGCACTACCATCCATTAATAACATTATCACAATAGGAAATAAAATGGAACGAGGCTAGTTACTCCATCCATACCGAACCATGCCATAGTTCCTCAGACCCATCGGTTCAATCTCATACCAAATCATGCATTCACATTCCATATACTCATCAATAGGATATTTGAGGCATTTTCATACATCATTTTATTTTCGTTACAATCATACAACTAAACGGCCTTTCACCTATTCCACAATAAATCTTATGCACGTGACTTCAATTATAATTGTCACATAGGTTTCAACTTACCAAGCTCAACTCCAATTATAAACATAGCGCCTATTGGCCATGAACTCAAGGTACTTACCTGATCCGCTGTCCGTGATCGACTTAATAATGTCGCACACTTAGTGTCCATAATGATTCAAACATATATATATTAAGTCCGCACACTCAGTGCTATATAATCAACTCGCACACTTAGTGCTATATAATCAAACTCGCACACCTAGTGCTACATAATCAAATTCGCACACTTAGTGCTACATAATCAAGCTCGCACACTTAGTGCTACATAATCAAGCTCGCACACTTAGTGCTGTACAATTTAAACCCGCACACTTAGCGCCAATCTCATGATCATAAATGTTTATACCCGCACTCTTAGTGCCGAGGTCAACAACTCAATACATCTCACCTCTTTTCTCTTCATTCAACACTTTCATCACCACATACATACATGTATATAAATTTATCATTCCATTCAGCATGATTACATAGACATTATGTCTATTTAGATCAATACAAAATATATGCTTGATGACTTACTTGGTGTTGGGTAAGACGGTTCCAATTCGGCTACTCGATGATCTTTTCTTTGCCTTTGCTTGATTCTCCTCCTTTAACTCCTTGAGCTTAATCAATAAATCAACTAGTTTAGCCATCTTGCTAAACATTCATAATTCCATTACACATGCATATGTATGTTTGTATATTCGGCAACCATCCTCACTAATTACCCATTTAGTCGATTATACACATAATTAAAGGTAACATCCCGAATGGGCATACTTGTGTATATATACATATATATGTATATATATATACTTCGGAATGGGCATCACAATTAGATTTAACACCACCTTCATACTCAATTAGATGGCCGAATGTATGTATACATGTACAATGTCAACTATAACATCATTTAAACACCTAATTTCATCTCATGAACACTTAATCGAATTTTCCTAATCTAGCATATTTTCACATCTATTTGTAACATCATGTAAATCCACATATAATTACATTTCTTAAGTTCCACATCTTAATGCCCATTATAGCCACTCCCATAGTCTAAATCTAGCAATCGGCAACACCCACCTTTCCACTATGTTAGCCGAATACTCATTCTCTTCCTAGTCCTAAATTCGGCACCTCCAACAAAATAGCTTAACAATTTCAACTTTCATGCTAACATAACAAGCAACTTAACACATCCATATAACTAGCATGCTAATAGCATCAAGGTATCAACTAAAATTTTTTTTAAGCTCCTTAGCCGAATCCTAACTCTCCAACAACCCGAAATCCAACCATGGGATAGATAGAATTTAGACTCATCACCCAAAGGTTGTGTAAACTTCCAAAAATATCATTGAACATACCTTGATCTAAAGGACCACCTTGGCCGAATCTTGCTTCCTCTTCTTCCTCTAGTTACGACAATTGCAAAAGAAAGAAAACATGAACACTCCTTCTTCCCTCCTTATTAAGCATTCAAACTCCCTCATTTTCATGCCACAACATCAAACACTCCTCCTAGATACAAGCAATGGCCGAACTCTTTCCAAGTTTTTCTCCCCTTCTTTTTCTTGGTTTTTCGGCTAGGAGATGGCAAGTATGACACCCATTTTTTTTTTTGTTCACTTTCTTATTATTATCCCCATCATTTGTTAACCAAAAGAAAACATATTAAATTAGAATGAGTGGAGCATCATCACTCCTTGGCCGGCCACCATGTATTTTATGGGCAATTTGACATGCAAAGCCATGCTTCCTCACCCTATTATTACTTACTCCTTATAATTCATCTATCATCTTTTCTAACTTCGTCAACTAGGTCCTTTTTGAATTAATTCACAATCCTAAAGCTAATATTAAGCATTTAATTTCTCATATATTCACTGTCACACAAAAATTTATG
Organism: Gossypium hirsutum; assembly: GCF_007990345.1. Classification (NCBI taxonomy): domain Eukaryota; kingdom Viridiplantae; phylum Streptophyta; class Magnoliopsida; order Malvales; family Malvaceae; genus Gossypium; species Gossypium hirsutum. The sequence goes on along the minus strand of NC_053436.1, from coordinate 41,539,511 downwards.
CAATTAAAACACAAAAATAAATTTTTGGCTCGGTAATGTGGTCTCGAAACCACATTCCGACCAGGGTCTAATTTGGGTTGTCACAACTCTCCCCCACATAAGAAATTTTCGTCCCCGAAAATCTTACCGGTAAATAATTTTGGATATCGATCCTTCATAGAGTCCTCAAGTTCCCAAGTGGCTTCTTCAATTCCGTGTTTATGCCACAGTACTTTCACTAATGAGATTTTCCTGTTTCGTAGTTCTTTTACTTCATGTGCTAAAATACGAAATGGTTCTTCTTCGTAACTTAAATTAGATTGAATCTCGATCTCCGATGGAGGAATTACGTGCGATGGATCGGACCTATATCGTCGAAGCATCGAGACATGAAAAACGTTGTGAATCTTTTCGAGCTCAGGGGGCAAAATTAATCGGTATGCAACGGGTCCAACTCGTTCGGATACTTCGTACAGACCGATGAACCTCGGACTCAATTTGCCCTTACGACCAAATCTAAGCACCTTCTTCCAGGGTGAAACTTTGAGAAATACTTTGTCTCCAACCTGATATTCAATGTCTTTTCTTTTCAAATCCGCATACGACTTTTGACGATCCGAAGCGGTTTTCAAACTTTCGCGAATTACTCGAACTTTCTGTTCGGCATCCTTAATCAAATCAACCCCAAGGATCTTACTTTCACTAAGTTCAGTCCAAAATATTGGGGTACGGCATTTACGACCGTACAAAGCCTCGTAAGGTGCCATCTTAACACTTGATTGAAAACTATTATTGTAAGCGAATTCAATCAAAGGTAAATACCGTTCCCATGAACCATTAAACTCGAGGATGCAACATCTCAACATATCCTCAAGTATCTAAATTATCCGCTCGGATTGACCATCGGTTTGTGGATGAAAAGCGGTGCTAAAATGCAGCTTGGTACCCAAAGCTTCTTGCAATTTCTTCCAAAATCGTGAGGTGAATCTCGGATCTCTATCCGACACGATAGAAATAGGTACTCCATGTAATCTCACAATCTGAGAAACATACAATTCGGCTAGTTTATCCAATGAAAAATCCGTACGCACGGGGATAAAGTGAGCCGACTTAGTCAGTCTATCAACAACAACCCAAATCGCATCCTTCTTACTTGCTGACAATGGCAGTCCGGACACAAAGTCCATTGTGACTCGATCCCATTTCCACTCGGGTATCATGATCGGCTGAAGTAATCCTGAAGGCACTTGATGTTCTGCTTTCAGTTGTTGACATATTAAACATCTCGAAACAAAGTCGGAGATGTCCCGTTTCATACCATGCCGCCAAAACCGACGTTTCAAATCGTTGTACATTTTCGTACTCCCCGGGTGAATTGACATTCGGCTACAATGAGCTTCGTTCAGAATCATCGAAATGAGTTCTGAATTTCTTGGAACACAAAACCGACTTCTGAACCTCAAACAATCGTCATCATCCATTTGAAATTCGGATTCCATATTCGGAATACATTCAGCCCGTTTTGCAACCAATTCATCGTCGACTTTCTGAGCTTCACGAATTTGATGAATCAATGATGGTTTGGCCTTTAATTCAGCTACTAACACATTGTCGGGTAGAACAGACAAGCGCACATTCATCGCTCGTAAAGCAAACAGCGATTTCCGGCTTAAGGCGTCCGCAACCACATTAGCCTTTCCCGGGTGGTAATCAATGACAAGCTCGTAATCTTTCAACAACTCAAGCCAACGTCTTTGTCGCAGATTTAAGTCTCTTTGAGTCATCAAATATTTGAGACTTTTGTGATCCGAAAATACATGGCACTTTTCACCAAACAAATAATGTCGCCATATTTTCAAAGCAAATACGATGGCGGCTAGCTCGAGATCATGAGTTGGATAATTTCTCTCATGTGGCTTCAATTGTCTCGACGCATAGGCCACAACTCGACCTTCTTGCATCAATACGCAACCCAACCCGAGTAGGGATGCGTCACTATAAATGACAAACTCTTTGCCTGATTCGGGTTGCACCAAAATTGGAGCTTCAGTCAAATGAGTTTTCAGTTGATCGAAGCTTTTCTGACATTCCTCCGTCCATTCGAACTTAACATCCTTTTGAAGTAGCTTCGTCATTGGTGTGGCTATCATCGAGAAACCTTTTACAAATCGTCGGTAATAACCGGCGAGCCCCAGGAAGCTCCGAACTTCGGTAATATTTCTTGGAGGCTTCCAGTTAAGTATGGCTGAAATTTTGCTCGGGTCAACTCGAATACCCGTTGCGGATACCACATGACCTAAGAAGCTAACCTCTCTCAACCAGAACTCACACTTACTGAACTTCGCATATAACTGCTTATCCCGCAAAATTTGCATCACTAATCTCAGGTGTTCAGCATGTTCGGTCTCATCTCTTGAATAGACCAAGATGTCATCAATGAACACAACTACGAACCGATCCAAATATGGTCTGAAGATTCGATTCATCAAATCCATAAATACCGCAGGGGCATTAGTGAGCCCGAACGGCATCACTAAGAACTCGTAGTGACCGTACCTCGTTCTAAAAGCAGTTTTGGGTACGTTTGAATCTCGAATCCGCAACTGATAATAACTCGATCTCAAATCTATCTTTGAAAACACTGATGCTCCCTTTAATTGATCAAACAAATCATCAATACGCGGTAACAGATACTTGTTCTTTATCGTCACTTTTTTCAGTTGACGATAGTCAATGCACAACCTCATGGTTCCGTCCTTCTTTTTCACGAACAATACTGGTGCACCCCAAGGTGAGAAACTTGGTCGAGCAAAACCTCTATCCGTCAATTCTTGCAACTGAGATTTTAACTCTTTTAACTCGGTTGGTGCCATACGATACGGAGCTATCGAAATCGGCGTAGTCCCAGGTACAAGCTCAATACCAAACTCTACCTCCCGAACAGGTGGTAAACCCGGTAATTCTTCAGGAAACACATCCGGGTATTCACAAACCACCGGCACAGATTCGGGTTTCTTTTTTAACTCTTTGTCATCAAGTACATATGCAAGGTATGCTTCGCACCCTTTTCTTACATATTTCTGGGCCAACATTGCTGATATTATAGCTGGCAACCCCCTTAAGTCCGTAGACTCAACTCGGATTATCTCGTTATTTGCGCACCTCAAATCAATAGTCTTGCTTTTGCAATTCACAACCGCATCATGCGCGGTCAACCAATCCAAACCAAGAATAACATCAAATTCTCAAACGGCAAAAGCATCAAATCGGCCGAAAAACAGGATTCTCGGATTATTAGAGGGCATCTCTTACACACTTTATCAACAAGTACGCATTGACCCAAAGGGTTTGACACTCGAATTACGAACTCAGTAGACTCAACAGGTAGAGTCTTACTGGATGCTAAGGTTTCGCATACATATGAATGAGTAGAGCCAGGGTCAATCAATGCAATCACATTAGTATCAAAGAGAGTGAAGGTACCAGTGATGACATCGGGGGAGGATGCCTCCTCTCGTGCGCGAATGGCATATGCTCTAGCAGGAGTACGGTTCTCGGCTCGAACAGCCGTATCAGGGGCCCCTCTCTGACTACCATCCCTACCTCCTAAAACTCTCGGTGGTCTACCTCTAGTTGTCACTCCACTAGGTCTTGCACCTTGAATCTTATTCTTCTCATCAAGCTCCGTGCAATCTCTAATGAAGTGGTCCTTCGAACCGCATCCGTAACAGGCCCTGTTAGTAGACTTACCCCAACATTCACCTAGGTGTCGTCTTCCGCATTGGGGACATTCAGGTTTCTCTTGACGATTATTGCCCACACTAGCTACCGAAGTAGCTCGAGAGCCCGTCGATGGTTGTGCTCTGATGGAAATTCCCGCAGTCGTCCTCGACTTATTAGTGTCCTCCTTGAACTTCTTTACAGCTGAGAACGGAGCTTTACCTGTCGATCTTTTACGATAGTCTCTAGCTTCAAATTCAGCCTTCTTCTTCTCCTTTCCAAGTTCTTCCGCCTTGCAGGCTCGTTCGACTAGTGTTACGAATTATTTTATTTCCAAAATACCCATTAGTAGCTTTAAATCTTCATTCAATCCTTCTTCGAATCTTTTGCACATAGCAACCTCATCAGCTACACACTCCCGGGCATACCTACTGAGTCTCACGAATTCATGTTCGTATTTAGATACTGTCATACGGCCTTGCTTGAGTTCCAAGAATTCCTTACGCTTTTGATCAATGAACCGTTGGCTAATATATTTCTTCCGAAATTCCGTCTGAAAGAAGTCCCAAGTTACTCGTTCGTTCGGGACTATGGAAATCAAGGTCCTCCACCAATAGTAGGCTGAGTCTCGCAACAAAGATACAACACACTTTAGACATTCATCAGGTGTGCATGACAGTTCATCGAACACCCGAACGGTGTTATCAAGCCAGAACTCGGCCCTTTCAGCATCATCAGTAACTATGGCCCTGAACTCCTCAGCCCCGCGCTTCCTAATCAAGTCTATAGGTGGCTTACTCAGCCTCACAGGATCAGTAACTGATGGCATTACTGGCTCCGGGGGTGGATTATTCAAATTCGAGAATTGTTGGACAGCCGGATTGGTTCGGGCATACTGCGCGACCCACTCATTCATCATGGTAAAGAAGGCTTGTTTAGCCCCCTCACCTTGATTATTCGCAGATGACTGAGGTTCAATAGGCGGTGTACCTTGTGCAGGAGCAGCCGCTACACTTTCAACGTCATCCGCTAAGATTCTTTCTACACCGGGATCCATTTACTAATCAAAACATGAAATTTTAACCGTCAGAAGTCATCACACAGTTAAACATTAACATTCGGCATGTATAGCTAGACTCATACGTGCTATGGTAGTCCTAGAACCGACTAAACCATAGCTCTGATACCAATTAAATGTAACACCCCGAACCCGATACCGTCGCCGGAGTCGAACACGAGGTGTTAACAGACTTCAAACCACTTATTCGACATTTCCCAGACAAGCTGCCGATCTGCGTACTAGTCGCTTTAAAAATCATATCTTGAGTTTCACAACTAGAAAATCAGTTTCGTGATTTTTCCCTGAAACTAGACTCATATGCCCATCTCCATAATTTTTTCTAGAATTTTTGGTCGGGCCAATTAGTACAGTTTATTAGTCAAAGTCACCCATGTTACAGGGATCGACTACACTGACCCTTGCGCATTACGAATTGGATATCTTCCTGCACAGAGCTTCAATATTGATGTCGTTTGTTTCTATAGAAACTAGACTCAGAGAGAAATCTGTATATATATGGCATGACTCCTAATTATCTCTGGTTAATTTATAATAAATCTCCAAAGTCGGAACAGGGAATCCAGAAACCGTTCTGGCCCTGTCTCACGAGAACCTGAATATCTCTTAACATACTGTCCATATGATCTTTTCGTTACTTCTATATGAAAATAGACTCATCGAGCTTCGAATACATAATTTATTTATCAATTAATTCCACTCCTACTATTTTTAGTGATTTTTCGATCTCACGGCACTGCTGCTGCCAGCATCTGTTACGAAAGCAACTATGCCTATTTCGTGATTTCTCCTTGATCTAACTAGTAATTCATCATACATATCACCAATTATGATCATGACTAGCCATGCCAAAGGCTAATCATTGTCAAACTTCCCCCTACTACACTATTGCCATATCATGAATTTTAACACCAAAATAATCAACCATGACGTATGGCATAAAAAGGCCGAATTATCAAGATTTGCGACCTAACGTTATGAATCCAAACCCAACCGAACATTTATGCCATTTTCGCATGGCTAAAAGATTACATACCAAAGTTCAAACACAACATAATAGCCTATACATGCCGAAATGTTCTCCTAAGCCAACTAAGAAGAAAGTACCAAAGCTTGCTATCCGGTGTGATGACTTCGATGACGGCCCGACCACGCAAAAAGAGACGAGTCCAAGAAACCTAGAATAGGTGACAAGGAAACACCGAGTGAGTTTATAACTCAGTAAGTCATAAGCAATGCACTACCATCCATTAATAACATTATCACAATAGGAAATAAAATGGAACGAGGCTAGTTACTCCATCCATACCGAACCATGCCATAGTTCCTCAGACCCATCGGTTCAATCTCATACCAAATCATGCATTCACATTCCATATACTCATCAATAGGATATTTGAGGCATTTTCATACATCATTTTATTTTTGTTACAATCATACAACTAAACGGCCTTTCACCTATTCCACAATAAATCTTATGTACGTGACTTCAATTATAATTGTCACATAGGTTTCAACTTACCAAGCTCAACTCCAATTATAAACATAGCGCCTATTGGCCATGAACTCAAGGTACTTACCCGATCCGCTGTCCGTGATCGACTTAATAATGTCGCACACTTAGTGTCCATAATGATTCAAACGTATATATATTAAGTCCGCACACTCAGTGCTATATAATCAACTCGCACACTTAGTGCTATATAATCAAACTCGCACACCTAGTGCTACATAATCAAATTCGCACACTTAGTGCTACATAATCAAGCTCGCACACTTAGTGCTACATAATCAAGCTCGCACACTTAGTGCTGTACAATTTAAACCCGCACACTTAGCGCCAATCTCATGATCATAAATGTTTATACCCGCACTCTTAGTGCCGAGGTCAACAACTCAATACATCTCACCTCTTTTCTCTTCATTCAACACTTTCATCACCACATACATACATGTATATAAATTTATCATTCCATTCAGCATGATTACATAGACATTATGTCTATTTAGATCAATACAAAATATATGCTTGATGACTTACTTGGTGTTGGGTAAGACGGTTCCAATTCGGCTACTCGATGATCTTTTCTTTGCCTTTGCTTGATTCTCCTCCTTTAACTCCTTGAGCTTAATCAATAAATCAACTAGTTTAGCCATCTTGCTAAACATTCATAATTCAATTACACATGCATATGTATGTTTGTATATTCGGCAACCATCCTCACTAATTACCCATTTAGTCGATTATACACATAATTAAAGGTAACATCCCGAATGGGCATACTTGTGTATATATACATATATATGTATATATATATACTTCGGAATGGGCATCACAATTAGATTTAACACCACCTTCATACTCAATTAGATGGCCGAATGTATGTATACATGTACAATGTCAACTATAACATCATTTAAACACCTAATTTCATCTCATGAACACTTAATCGAATTTTCCTAATCTAGCATATTTTCACATCTATTTGTAACATCATGTAAATCCACATATAATTACATTTCTTAAGTTCCACATCTTAATGCCCATTATAGCCACTCCCATAGTCTAAATCTAGCAATCGGCAAAACCCACCTTTCCACTATGTTAGCCGAATACTCATTCTCTTCCTAGTCCTAAATTCGGCACCTCCAACAAAATAGCTTAACAATTTCAACTTTCATGCTAACATAACAAGCAACTTAACACATCCATATAACTAGCATGCTAATAGCATCAAGGTATCAACTAAAATTTTTTTTAAGCTCCTTAGCCGAATCCTAACTCTCCAACAACCCCAAATCCAACCATGGGATAGATAGAATTTAGACTCATCACCCAAAGGTTGTGTAAACTTCCAAAAATATCATTGAACATACCTTGATCTAAAGGACCACCTTGGCCGAATCTTGCTTCCTCTTCTTCCTCTAGTTACGACAATTGCAAAAGAAAGAAAACATGAACACTCCTTCTTCCCTCCTTATTAAGCATTCAAACTCTCTCATTTTCATGCCACAACATCAAACACTCCTCCTAGATACAAGCAATGGCCGAACTCTTTCCAAGTTTTTCTCCCCTTCTTTTTCTTGGTTTTTCGGCTAGGAGATGGCAAGTATGACACCCATTTTTTTTTGTTCACTTTCCTATTATTATCCCCATCATTTGTTAACCAAAAGAAAACATATTAAATTAGAATGAGTGGAGCATCATCACTCCTTGGCCGACCACCATGTATTTTATGGGCAATTTGACATGCAAAGCCATGCTTCCTCACCCTATTATTACTTACTCCTTATAATTCATCTATCATCTTTTCTAACTTCGTCAACTAGGTCCTTTTTGAATTAATTCACAATCCTAAAGCTAATATTAAGCATTTAATTTCTCATATATTCACTGTCACACAAAATTTTATGCAATTAAAACACAAAAATAAATTTTTGGCTCGGTAATGTGGTCTCGAAACCACATTCCGACCAGGGTCTAATTTGGGTTGTCACAGCGTGTGTTCTAGTGGTTTATCGATTACTATTCTTCTCTGTTATTTTGGCTTGCAAGGGTTCTGTCGAATCGGTAAGTACTCATAGGTCCTCTCTGTTATTGCTTTATGGGCTCAAATTCGTTCCTTGTACCTCCCTCTAAAAGTTGAATACTTCTTCACTTAGTGTTTTATGATTGTCGAATGGTGACTCCTTCCCTATGATGTGTGTTCGTTAGATTTAGGTATTGCCGAGGAGTGAAAAGTGCAAGAGTTCCCAAGCTTTCGAAACCTTGTCTCCCAGTATACGATTAAGGTAATTTCGATACCTTGTTTTTGAGGTATAGACCGGTTATCCCAATGTTCTATAGGGTAATATTTGAGACATAAGCCACATCTTTAGATTATCGTGTCTAACAGGATCTACCATTAGTGCAGTTAATCACCAAGGAGTGAGTGACTGAGTTTGGCCGGTGTTCTAGGAGGGATATATCGCAGATAATCTGGTCGTGGTTGGTGATGATTGCTTAATCGTGGATTAAGTGCTTGTGAATGTTAATAATTCAGGATACTGATTGAATACTTGGAATGAATGTAGGTGTGTGCTCTAGGGTTTTTCACAAGCGTTTGCAATCAGGTGTGTAACTGTGCACCAAAATCTGTTACTGTCAAAAAGCTGAAAAAAGTGTGTAACCACGCCCTTTCCTTACTGTAGATAGTCGAAAGCTGAAAAGCTTCTTCAGCAATTGAGGCCTCATAAGCATGCGATCGCTCGTGGGGTAAATCAAGCCTACAAATCAGGGGCGATAGAATATAAAGGCCACCACAAGTGTTCCGTGGACTTGGGCCATTATGGGCCACATTGGGTCGAAATGAGCCATGTGGGCCCAATGGGCTCGTGGGCCCTGCATAGATTAAATCTGTGGTAAGTGATAAATATTGGACTGGGCAATGTAGGTCACATAGCTGTAACTGAATTTGGGCTAAATGGGCCACAGGAGCATGTGGGCCCACTTGGGTCAAGTAATGGACCTTGGGCACATTTACACCATTATGATCATTTAGGTTATCTATGTCGCTCGAGGCAACTATAGACCTTCGGAGAGGTTGTGGTCTGAGTCGAAACCCTAAAATAGGCAAAATGACCATAACACCCCTATGTGACAGGATGACGATTATGCCCATATACTCTGTATGGCTGATGTGCTTATGATTTACATATATGATTGTACTGAGTATGGCTTTGCGTACACGTAATATTCATGACATGACATACTGCATGGGGTTGGGGTCTGATTTGGAGGAAGTTTTGTACTTGTGTTTTTGCCACATATTCTATTTCTAGTGGCTCTGCCATGTTTTCTATTATTAGTAGTTTCACTGTGTTATTGGTGTGTTAGTTGGTTGGGTTGATCGAATCCCCACGTGGTGTTTTGGCTGGTACGAGTAGTGTGTTGGTTGGATTGGGTTGGGATACTTATTTGCTCAGTATTGGGCTTGAGCCCACTCTGCTACTGTATAGGGCTAAAGCCCAAACTGCTTTATTACTGAATAAGGCTATTTGCATATTCTATTTTCTGTTGTCTGTTAGGGGGTTACACACTGAGTTTTCGTAAACTCACCCTTTCCTTTTTAACTGTTCAGGTAATCATCAGCCTTAGACGATTTGGCGCTGCGAGGGACTTGGAGGTGCCCACACGACTGCTATGTCTTGCATACGACTTTGTTTAATTTTAAATTTGACATTTGGGTTTTTAATTCTGTAATAAGGCCATTTGTCGTTTCAAGTTTTAATTGGGATTCCGATTATATGTTTTATTTAAAACTGCTAGTCTAGGTAAAGGCGAGTTTTTAAAACAATTACTATTTTCCAAAACACACGTTTTAAACTTCAAAGTTTTCAAAATGCTTTCGTGGTTTACATAGAGTTGATATACAAAAGGAAAATAATTTGGCAAACATTTGTGACGAGATAATTTGATAATGGTAATGAAAATGTCTTTAATTTAAAAGTGGATATTTAACGAAAAGTCTTGTTTTTTGAAAAGCACTTCAATGTGACATGCCAGGTTCGGCCATAACGTCTAGGCCGGGTTTGGGGTGTTACATTTAGTGGTATCAGAACCAAGTTGCAAAACTCAGTAGTGGAATGGGTTTTTGAAAATTTTCCTCAAAATTGGGTTTTCAAAAGTTTTTCTAAACCTTGGTTTTTGAAAGAGATGATTTTAAAGAATTTGAATTGTTTTAAAATGTTGACATTGAAGGTGTGGTATACCGAGTCTCTGGCGCCAAATCTGTAAGTTCTCTAACACTGTTTACTATTATGGGCTGAAATGTTATACTGTAGGTAGTGGTACTATGCTAAAAACCCTAGAGTCTGAGTTAATTGAGACTGTAGTAGACTTAAAACTGTAGTGAGACTCTTGTAACAGCCCGATTTAGACCCTAATCAGAACGGTGGTTTTAGGACCACGAATCCGAGTCAAAAAAATAATTAAAAATTATTTTCTGTGTTTATTATGCGTGAATTTATATTTATGAAACTTTCGTGATTTAATTTTGTCGTTTGAGTGTTCGATTAAATAAAATGACTTAGTCGCGTAAAATGAAAATTAGGTGGTTAATAGTAATATAGCCAAATTGTTGAATGTCTTTATAATATGAAGCCTTTATGTTGCAATTGAGCCATTATTGATGTAAGCGGACAGCTATGGGCATAATATATATGAAAGTGTAATATTTTAACTAAGGTTAAAAGTGTAAATTCAATGTTATGTTAATATAAGATATTATATATCATAAAACATAAAGAAATAAGCCATTTATGTGTTATATTTTGGTGTTGTTGCTGAAACAAGAGAAAAGAAAAAGAAAAACCTAGTTCAGCACTTTCAAGCTCAATCAAGGTATGTGTTTAGCTCGGTTTTTGATAATTTCTATGTTTTTGAAATCGTTGCTTCGAGTACTAGCAAACCCATGCTTGAATTTTTTATTTTGGTAAATATTTTGTGTTATGTCATGGTTGAGAGCTTGTGATTTTTATTGTTTGATGATGAAATATGAAAGATATGTTTTAGATTAACATATTTTGTATTGGAGTTTTTTATGATTTTGAGTAATTAGGACTAAATTGCAAACATAATAATTTGAGGGACTAAAATGGAAAATAAATGAAATATATGGACTTGTATGAACACTAGGAACATTTGGCCTAACATTGGTATGTTGAGATTTTGCATATTTTGTGTTTTGTGCAATAGGGGCTAAATTGTAAAATTTGTAAAACGTCAGGGTAAAATGGTAATTTTCCCATTTATGTGTTTTTGGATTAAATTGAATGAAAATGTGTTTGAATGAGTTTAAATTGAATATGTTTAGATCAAGAACCAAAGAAATCGGATTTGGATCGGGGGAAAACTAAAGTTGTCAACTAGTCGTCCCGTTCTGTTTTACATCGTCCAAGGTAAGTTCATAAGCATACAGATGTTGTTAACTTTTAATATAAGTGATCTGTAAATAATTGTAGTAAATAGTAGTAAATTACAAATTAGCATTGAGTAAGGAAAAATAATCAATGCTGAATGAAAAAGTAACGAATAAGTTTTGGTATTTGAAGTAATGACATGAACTATTCATGTCAAAGTGTTGATTATATGTATAATAATTGCAAATTTAAATTTAGCTAATTGATATATGTATATGATATTAACGTGTGAATCATGACTGTATATATATATTCGATTGTCTGATGATTTTGTGACCTAGAAAGTGAATAATAATATTGTTAATGAACATATTTGTGTTTTGGCCAAGTTTAAATTGATACATGGATATATATAAGACTTCAACTTGTGACATCTAATTCTGATATATGTGTGCAAGTAAGACCACGTTTAATACGTTGGCATTGATATGTGATTCTGGAATATGTGTGCGAGTAAGACCACGTTTAATATGTTGGTATCGATATGTGATTCCGATATATGTGTATGAGTAAGACCACGTTTAATACGTTGGCATCGATATGTGATTTGATATATGTGTACGAGGAAGACCCTATATAAGACAGTGGCATCGTTATGTGATTACATGTAAGACCATGTCTGGGATGTCGGCATTGTTCGATACGTGTGATTATCCGAGTATTTTATTCAATTCCAAATGGATCAATGGACAATGATAAGTTATGACCGAATGTGTAAAATAAGTTAAACGATTACGTATGAGTTATTTGATTACCTAATTGAAAGTAAGGTAAGTTTGTTATTTGATATTAAATGCAAATTCTATATATGATAATAATGTAAATATAGGTGGATTCATGTAGTATTTTCGGATATATGTTATGTATAAGTATGAGTTGTTAAAGTTGGATTTATGAGTATATGTATATTAGTCTATGAACATTCGGTTATATGGTGTTAATATGCCTTTGAAGTCGAATAATACTTTGAGTATATATATGTACATTCAGTTAAGATAAGGTTTATAATAAAAGTATAGGATAAATATATGAAATGTTAAATGTGGGATTAAATGTAGTTATGATAGTATAATATGGCTGATTTAAATGAATTGATAATGTCTTGAATTGTTATTTTCTTATGACTTACTAAGCTATAAAAGTTTACTCTGTATGTATGCTCGTTTTTGTTTTATAGATTTTGGATCAAGTTACAAGCTCGGGGATCGTTAGCACAGTCCATCACACTATTTACTGTTTAGGTATTTTATAAGTTAAACTTAATCTTATGGCATGTATAGGCTAGCCTTGGAGTTAGTTTATTTTGGATGTGACTATATATAAAGCCATGGGAAAATGGCTTGATCCTAGTGCTAATGTTCTAATGTTTAAGTAACTTTGGTAATGGGTTATGTATATATATGTGCAATTTAAACTTAATATATGGGTGATGAATGTGTTTTGGCTGTGGTTTATTATTGACTTATTTAGGATGTGTAATTTTCCTTGCAAATCGGTTGGGAGTAGAAAATGACATGGTTCTATATTCCGTTTGTGATAGATGAAATTCATACATATGCCTGTGATAAGCTTGTTTTTGGTTTGGTATTTAAAGGCTAAGTCATTAGTGTAATGATTCAATTGTGTCTTGTATTTAATAATATTGGTTAAAGTGGGTTAACGAATATATTTGGCTAAATGTTGAATTTAGGTAATGAATATATTTGATTGATGATTCGGCATTTGCATATATAAATAACAGATGCTTTTTGAGTTATAATATGTAATATATTAGATAAGTAAAAATGCAAGTCATACATATATGGTGTGTTTGGTATATGTTTACAGTTTAAAGTAATGATATGTATACCTTGTGATTATTCATTATGGTAAGTTTGACAAACTGATATGTTTTACTTTAGTTGAATTTTATGATTTAGTTTAATTAAGATAAACATGGTTGTTGGATAAGTAAAAATATATTTATTTTAGTTGTGACTAAATATTGGCATATTAGAAATATATAATTTGTATCATGAATAGTCCAAGTTAATAAACTTAATATGAAGTATATATATTTGTGATGTTATTATATGATTCGGTAAAAGAGTAATGTTAAGTATATTGTGTATTTGGCTATGTTACTAAATTATTTTAGAAGTGTTTTTTATGGCATATTTTATGTGATGGATTAGTATGATTCTTGTGTAAATGTATTTGATGACTGAAATTATGATCATTTGAATAGTAAAAAGAAATATTAAGTAAATATCTATAATCGGATAGTCACAAGTAAAATAAGTGTTTCCACCAATGGTATGAGCATGTGTACTTGGTTATGTGAATATTAATGGTGTATAATAATTTGCATACGAGTGAGTGTACTATGGGTTGTATTCTATGCTTATTTAATGGTTCGTAGTGGTATGCTAAAATGTGCGATAAATATATTGCTTTAAAGTGAGGTTCGACCATATAGTAATAATATTGATGTTGCATATATGTTTGGACTTGAATTAGCGTGTAATAATATGTTTGGCTTTTACCATGCACACATGTAAAGTTATTTAAATAATATGTTTAAAATTTATTAAATTAAATAGATATAATAGCATGTATTTGATATTTGTGTTTGAATGTTTTAAGGTATGCGCATGAAATTTGTTATGTATTAAAATTTGATGTAATAAAATCTTTTAAATGCTATAAAGGAAATATACATACGATTCAAATAATTGAGTTTGTATTACCTTAAACATGAATAGTAACATTTGACTCTCTTAAGCTATGTACGGTTTAGTAATACCTCATGACCCTAATCCAGCGATGGATACGAGTTAGGGGTGTTACAACTCTACTCTACGAAAATAGAACTTTAACTACTGCTTGATCATAAGATATCCGTTAATAATTACTGGAATTATGAACTGATTCATAAGACTCTTAAATCAGATAATACGCTATAACGATATGAGCACAAGAGGTACTCGCGAAAGGGGTACACGAGGCCGCGGTAGAGGCCGAGGAAGCACTAGGGCTGGGTCTTTAGCGTCGGTCCCATGCCTGCTAGGGAGGCGCCAGCATCACTAGTGACTGAGACAGGGTCTCATGATCGAGTTGCAAGGGTTGGTGCTCTGTCCCAAGCGATGCTTCGTGTTTTAGAGAGGGTTGCTAGAGCGAGTACTGGATCAGTGTGCCGAGGATCAATTTCTGAGCAACTCTGGGCTAATGGAGTGGAATTTTTCAGGCGTGTTTCTAGTGTAGCCCCAAATGTGGAAGAGTACTGGTTAGAGGCCACTGAGCGGATAAGGGATCACCTTGATGGCACTGTGGAGCAAAAATTAAAACGAGCAGTGTCTTTATTGCGAGATGAGGCCTACCAATGGTGGCTCACCGTAAGAGATGGTACGCAGGCCGACCGTTTGATAAGGGACTTCTTTAAGGCGGCCTTTCAAGGGAAATACATTGGGGAGAGTTATATGGACGCCCAAAGGAAGGAATTTCTAAATCTGACCCAAGAGAACAAGACTGTGGCAGAGTACGAGGCAGAGTTTCTGTTGCTGAGTCGATATGCCCGTGGGATTGTCGCAACTGAGTATGAACGCTGTGTGCATTTTGAGAATGGAGTCTGGGATGAGTTTCGTGTGCTGATAGCATCGCAAAGGGAGCGGGACTTTGCTGCCTTGGTTGAGAAAGAAAAAATTGCTGAGGATGTGAAATGCTCAGAGCACTAGAACCGCGAGAAAGATAGGGGCAGCTTTAAGAGGGATTTAGGGCCCTCGGGTTCTTCTAGAAGGCCCGTAAAGAAGGCTAGATTTGAGGGGCCAGTCCGAGCAATCCCTGGTATTGTGGTTAGACCGTAGACTTGCACAGATTGTGAGAGGTCTCACTAGGGTGACTGTTGGAGACGAATCGAGGCATGCTTTAGATGTGGGTCCATGGATCATCAGGTCAAGAATTGTCCTCAAGGGCCTGTTCAAATGCAAGTTGCAAAACAGAGGCTTGTTCTGCAAGTGAGAGGTGGTCAACAGCTACCAAGAGGCCGTGGTTGGGCCAGGGGTGGAAATGGTAATGGACGTGGTCGTAGAGCACCAGACAGAGATGTTGGTAATACTGAGGCGAGCAGCCAGCTATGGTTTATGTTGCTCATCGCCGAGAGGATGGTGACGCTTCTGACGTTATAGCTAGTACGTTTTTGATTCATAACATGCCATACATTCCTTTAATTGATATTGGGTCTACACATTTGTAAGTTGCATGTACTGTGTCTAAGATGTTGGGTATCTAGTTTGAGAATACGACTAGTGAAATGACTGTGATAAGTCCACTTGGACAGTCAGTTAAGGTAGACAAGTTGTTTAGAGACGTGCCCCTAGAAATTTAGGGTATAATCTTTCCAACGAATTTGATGGAATTACCATTTGGAGAATTCAACCTTATCTTGCGTATGGACACTACAAGTTCCTAGTAATGTCGTTTGGGCTTACGAATGAACCAGCAGCCTTTAGGGATCTCATGAATCGGGTGTTCCAACCCTATCTGGACCGGTTCATAGTTATCTTTCTAGATGATATTCTGGTGTATTGGAGAACTGAGGAGGATCATGATGTGCATCTTCGAACTATTTTGTAAATTTTGACGGAAATAGCTATATGCAAAGTTTAGTAAGTGTGAGTGTAACACCCCGAACCCGAGACCGTCGCCGGAGTCGAACACGAGGTGTTAACAGACTTTAAACCACTTATTAAAAATTTCCCAGACAAGCTGCCAATCTGCGTACTAGTCGCTTTAAAAATCATATCTTGAGTTCTGAAACTCGAAATCCAGTTCTGTAAATTTTCCCCGGAACTAGACTCATATATCTATATGGTGAAATTTTTGTAGAATTTTTGGTCAGGCCAATTGGTACAGTTTATTACTTAAAGTCGTCCCTGTTCCTGGGTTCGAGTACTCTGTCCCTTGTGCATTACGACTTAGATATCTCCCTTTACAGAGCTCCAATACTAATGCCGTTAGTTTCTAATGAAGATAGACTCAAAAGGGAATCTATACATATAAAGCATGACTTTTAATTGTCTCTGATTAATTTAGGGTGAATTTCTAAAGTCGGGACAGGGGATCCAGAAATCGCTCTGGCCCTGTTTCACAAGAGTTTAATTATCTCCTAACATACAGCTCATATGGTCGTTTCGTTTCTTCTATATGAAAGTAGACTCATCGAGCTTAGATTACATAATTTATTCATTAATTAATTCCATTCCTACTGTTTTTAGTGATTTTTCAATCTCACGTCACTGCTGCTGCCAGCATCTGTTACTAAAGCAACTACGCCTATTTCGTGATTTCTCCTTGATCTAACTAGTAATTCATCATACATATCACAAATTATGGTCATGACTAGCCATGCCAAAGGCTAATCATTGTCAAACATCTCCCTACTACACTATTGCCATATCATGAATTTTAACACCAAAAATAATCAACCATGACATATGGCATAAAAATCGAATTACCAAGACTTACGACCTAACATTATAGAACCAAATCCAACCGAACATTTATGCCATTTTCGCATGGCTAAAAGTTTACATACCAAATTTCAACAAAACATATTAGCCTATACATGCCGAAATGTTCTCCTAGACCGACTAAAAAGAAGATACCAAAAGTTGCTAGCCGATGTGATGACTTCGATGACGGTCCCGAGTACGGAAAAAGTCGAGTCCAAGAAACCTAAAATAGGTGACAAGCAAACACCGAATGAGTATATAACTCAGTAAGTCATAAGCAATGCACTACCATCCATTAATAACATTATCACAAGAGGAAACAAAATGGAACGAGGCTAATTACTCCATCCAAACCGAACTATACCATAGTTCCTTAGACCTTTCGGTTCAATCTCATACCAAGTCATACATTCACATTCCATATACTAATCAATAGGATATTTGAGGCATTTTCATACATCATTTTATTTTCGTTACAATCATACAACTAAATAACCTTTCACCTATTCCACGATGAACCTTATGCACGTGACTTCAATTATAATTGTCACATAGGTTCAAAACTTACCAAGCTCAACTCCAAATATAAACATAGCGCCTATTAGCCATGAACTCAAGGTACTTACCCCTTTCCGCTGTCCGAAATCGACTCGGTAAGGTCGCACCCTTAATATAAATAATTGATAGAAAATATATATATAGTGGGTTCGCACACATAGTGCTTAATAATCAACCACGCACACTTAGTGCCATGTACTTTAAACTCGCACACTTAGTGCCATGCATTTCAAGCCCGCACACTTAGTGCCAATCTCACAACCGTGAACACTTATTGCCCGCACTCTTAGTGCTGAAAACCAACCACTCTATACACTTCACTGCCTTTTTACATTCAACAATTTCATCTCTACATACATATACATTTGTATACATTTCATCTCATTAAACACAATTGCATAGGTATTACGATCATTTAAATCAATACCAACTATATGCTTAATGACTTACCTTGTGTTGGGTAAAATAATTCCAAGTCGGCTACTCGATGACCTTCGATTTCCCCTTGTTGGACGCCTCTCCTTTAGGATCTTGAGCTTAAACAAATAAATTAACTCATTCAACCGCTTTGCTACATATATTGGTATTCACATTTTAATGATTTTATGACATACGGAACGGCATGGTAAAATTTTTATCTTGCTACCTCATGTTCTTAGCTATTCGGCTAATAACCTTATGCAATTACCATACTTTCAATAATCTAATCACACATGCATATGCATACTTGGACATTCGGCAATCACCTTGCTAATTTTAAACTCAACATCACATAAGCTCCCAAGTGATGGCCGAATATGTATATCTATACTATCACCTATAATTCATCAAATCACAAAATTTCATCTCATGAACACTTGACCCATTTTTACCCCATATGGCCGAATGTGCAAGATTAAATTCAACACCACCTATGTACTTAATTAGGTGGCCGAATATACCAAGTTAGACTTGACATTATACGTCACAAGAACTCTAATTTAATTTGTCAATTGCTTGGCCACGAACTCACAAGTGCCTTATCTACAACCTATTCGGCCTTACTACTTAAACTTAGTCTTTCATACACTTATCTCTATTGTTTTAGAAGGCCGAATCCTTATGTGTTCCAACATCTAGCTTACTCAATTCAACACATCAAAACGACATTTAGGCCGATTTTGCTAGCACACAAGCCTTTGACCGAACGTCCTTGACCTCTAGTCACCTAAATTTTTATTCTTTAAAACTCATCCAAGACACATTCGGCACCTCCAGCCAATAATTTAGATATTCTCAAGTTCATTCACACGTACAATTATATATCACATTAAGCATTAATCATTTTGCAACATGAATTCTATAGCATGGCCGAATACTCATGCACATACACACATAACAACAAGAACTCAATGACACAAAAATCTCCTTTCCAAAGTACATACATACCCATACATACGGCAACTTCCATTCTTTTCTCCCAACAATGAATCCATGAGTTTTGCCATGGGTTAACTAGACTATACCCATATCAACTAAATCTCAATATCAATTAGAATAAAAATCACAATGCATACCTTTCCATTGAAATAGCCATGGCCGAATGCCTTGGTTTCTTTTTTTTTTCAATCTTTCCTTTCTCAATTTCGGCAAATGAAGAAGATGGAAGATGAGCCTTCCTTCACCTTTGTTTTCTTTACTCACGGCAATTGTAACAAGGAAAAAGATGAACACTCCTTCTTCCTCCCTTATTTTATTCATCTTTTTTCCTTTTTAATTCCTTTCTTTAATTTATTCTAATTTACTTACCAATATTAAATAATAAACAACATAAACTTGGAGGAATGGAACCATGCTTGCCCGGCCACTTAACATGAATTGGGAACTTTGACATGCAAACAAAAACTTTCCTATTTTAATACTATTTGGTCCTTACTTATTTATCTATCATAATTTTCTAAGTCTCTCAACTAGATCCTTTCAAGCAAAATTCACATTCTTAAGATAAAATTAAAACATCAAATTTTTATACAAGTACTATCACACATATAAGATATGCAAATAAAATTTTAACTAAATTTTATGACTCGGTTTTGTGGTCCTGAAACCACATTCCGACTAGGGTCAAATTAGGGCTGTCACAGTGAGTTCTGGCTGGGAGAAGTGACGTTTTTGGATCACATGGTATATGCTGAGGGGATTAGGGCTAATCCTTGAAAGATCGAAGCCATATTAGATTGGAAACCACCAAAGACTGTATATGAGATTTGAAGTTTTCTGGGTCTAGTTGGGTATTATAGACGTTTTGTGGAGGGGTTTTCTGTAATTGCTGCACCTCTAACTAAGTTACTTCGAAAATGAGTATTGTTTAGTTGGACTAATAGGCAACAAGAGAGTTTTGAAGAACTAAATAGGTTTTGACTGAGGGCCTTCTCTTAATACAACCGAAATTCGGGAAGGAGTTTACTGTCTACAGTGATGCGTCACACATCGCATTGGGTTATGTGTTAATGTAGGAAGGTAAAGTGGTTGCTTACGCATCACGTCAGCTTAAGCCTCACGAGGCAAATTACCCTACTCACGACTTGGAGTTGGCTGCGGTGGTATTCATGTTGAAGATTTGGAGGAACCATTTATACGGTGAGAAGTGCATTACTTACACAGATCATAAGAGCCTCAAATATCTTCTTACTTAGAAGGAGTTGAATCTTAGGCAGCGAAGATGGATAGAGCTGCTTAAGTATTATGATTGCTCGATTGAGTACCACCCTGGTAAGGCTAACGTGGTAGCGGACGCACTAAGTTGGACGGCTGTATCTAATTTGAGAGCGAAGTTTGCTCGTCTCAGCCTATTTGATGATGGTAGTTTATTGGCTGAGCTTTAAGTGAAAACGACGTGGAATGAACAAATTAATAGTAAACGGTTGTTAGATGGGTCACTAGTTTCTCGCTTTCGACAATTTGAGAATGGTGAGACTGCGGATTTTTGGCTGAATAGTGAGGGGGTGTTGTGTTTTCTAGGGAGAGTTTGTATACCGAGTGATTCTGATTTGAGGCAGTCTATACTGCAAGAGGTGCATAGTAGTCCAGATGTTATGCATCCTAGTTAAAACAAGTTATACTGAGATCTTCGTGAGTTATGTTGGTCGCCTGGATTGAAACGCGAAGTTACCAATTACGTAAGTAAGTGCCTGACTTGCCAGCATGTTAAAGCTGAGCATCAACAACCTTCTGGGTTATTGTAGCCAATTAAGATTCCACTCTAAAAGTGGGAAAGGGTAACCATGGATTTTGTGAGTGGGCTACCCTTGATGCCTACTAAGAAAGATTCAGTATGGGTTATAGTAGACAGACTGATGAAATCTGCCCATTTTATACCAGTCTGCACTGATTATTCGTTGCAGAAATTGGCCAAGTTGTATGTGGTTGAGATTGTGAGACTGCACAAAGTACCAGTTCCTATCATATCTGACAGAGATCCTAGAATTACATCTCAGTTCTAGAAGAAGTTACACGAGGCTTTAGGTACAAGGTTGGACTTCAGCACCGCGTTCCATCGTCAGTCAGACGGTCAGTCAGAGAGGGTGATTTAGATACTGGAAGACATGTTAAGATGCTGTGTAATTGATTTTCGAGGCAATTGGGAAGACTACTTGCTGTTGGCAGATTTCGCTTACAACAACAGTTATCAGTCCAGTATTCAGATGGCATCATACGAGGCGTTATATGGTCGTAGGTGTTGTACTCCTACTTGTTGGACGGAACTTGGTGAGCGGTGAGTTTTGGGGCCAGAGTTAGTTTCTGATAATGAAGAAAAGATAAAGTTAATTCGAGATCGGTTAAAAGAAGCAACTGATAGGCAGAAATCATATGCAGAATTAAATTGTAATGAGATCGAGTACTCTGTGGGATATTATGTCTTTCTGAAGGTCTCACCATGGAAGAAAATCTTGAGATTTGGACGGAACGACAAGCTTAGCCCTAGGTTTATCGGGCCTTACCGGGTTCTGAAGCGAGTGGGACCAGCTGCCTACCAGCTTGAGTTGCCTCCAGATTTAGACAGGATTCATGATGT
The DNA here is from genome assembly GCF_007990345.1 of Gossypium hirsutum. NCBI lineage: Eukaryota > Viridiplantae > Streptophyta > Magnoliopsida > Malvales > Malvaceae > Gossypium > Gossypium hirsutum. The sequence goes on along the minus strand of NC_053436.1, from coordinate 41,517,673 downwards.
CTTCCACGTCTCCATGCTGAGGCGTTACCGTTTTGATCCCACGCATATTGTGCTACTTGAAGAAATTGAGGTTAGGTCTAATTTGACTTTTGAGGACGAACCGGTGCAGATACTGGATCGTGACATCAAAGTACTGAGAAGGAAATCTGTTCCATTGGTCAAGATGCTTTGACGTAATTACATTTCAGAGGAAGCCACGTGAGATCCTCAAGAGCTGATGCGACAGCAATATCCTCACTTATTCTGATCAGGTAAATTTCGAGGCTGAAATTTCTTTAATGGGGTAGATTTGTAATGCCCCCAAAAAGGGGGTCTTTTTTTTTTCAAGCTTTGACGTAAATATCATGTTTGCTTCATTGGCTAAGTGATTTGGGTGTGTTTGGGAGTGTTTGAGAAGCTTGGGTTCAAGTCTGGGCTTTTGCAAAAATTTTAGTTTTTCCCCTTAGTTGAACCTTGGCTGTGACAGCCCTAATTTGACCCTAGTCAGAAAGTGGTTTCGGGACCACAAAATCGAGTCATAAAAATAATTAACCGTTATATTTTATGCTTAGTGTATGTGAACATGCATGTGTGAAAGATACATACCTTAATTTTGTTATTTGAATGTGAAATTTATTAAATAGGACTTATGTGAGACAATTGTGAAATGTGATAGCTAAATTGTAAAGTGGTCTATTAATGCATGTTGTCAAAAAGGTGGACTTGCATGTCAAATTAGCCATTTTTTTAGTGGTCGGCCATGATATTGATTAATATATATTATATGTGTTTTATATTAGCATTTTAATATACAAAATAAATAAGAAAATAAGATAAAGAGTTACTGGGAGGAAAACCAAAGTGAATCTATTTTTACTCCTCCATTGCCATAGCTTGAAGTGAGGAAGAAGGAAATTTTTGCTTAAATTTTCAGCTTAGGTGATGGCTATAATGAGGTAAGTACTAAGAAATTCTTGAAAAATTATGCATAGTTTGGATGATTGGTTTGAATGCTACCTATTCCATGTTTTAAATTTGGGTTATTTGGGGGTTTCAAATTCGGTCAAGAAGCTAGAACTCTTAGTATATATATATTTTTCTTTATTAAATTGGATAGTAATGTGGAGAATGATGAATTGTTAAATTGCTTTTAACTTGAAGGTAGAGGTTAGAATGTGTTTTAGGGAGATGCCGAATGTGGTTATTGTAGGTATCTTAAGAAATAATATTGTGGCTTGAGTTGCTAACAATCGGTTAAGGACTATGAGGATTAACAATTTCAGTATGATGTATAGGTGTTAATTACCATGTATTTAGATGATTTGAAGATTAAGTAGTGGCTTAAATTCTTAGTGGCAAATGGCTATTATGGTGAAATGCAAATGTTAATATTTAGTTGCTTGTGTTTATATGTGTGTTAGCCGAATTTGAACTTGAATAATGATTTGAGCACAATGTGTTGTATTGATATTATGCTTAAGTGAAATTATAGATATATATAATGAAATTGATTGGTGGTACACATGTTTAAATAATATGTATGCAAAGGATGTGTGAAAGAGTGAATTAGTAATAATCTGTTTGGGACAGCAGCAGTAAAGTCATTTTGGAAAATCACCATAAATTGTGGGAGTTGAGTTAGAAGCTGAATAAATTATGTAATTAAAGCTTGATGAGTCTAGTTTGTTATAAAAGAAACTATAAAATAAAAAAAATTGTCGATAATGAGATATTTGAAGTAATGTGGGACAAAATCAAAATGACTTCTAGATCCCCTGTTCTGTTTTTATAAAATCACTATAAAACGTATAAAAATAGTCAAATAATGAAATTTATATACTTAGACTCCTTAATGAATCTAGTTTGAAATGAAATAAACAAGAACATGTTTTGAATTCTGTACAATGAGAAATTTATTTCGTAGTGAAGAGTGGTCAAATTAGTCAAACAGTGAAACAAGGGAAAAATTTAGGAAAAATCTGGTATTGATTGGCTAAACTAAAACTTATGAAAATTTTATGGATAAAAGATAAATGAGTCTATTTTCAAGGAAAATTTACGGAAATTGATTTGGAGTTTCGTAGCTCAAGTTGTAAATAATTTAGTGACTGTTGCTCAGGAAGTCAGCTTATAGTGAAATTGTGATTATATTGTAAACATTGATAAAAATTTGCTAATGAATTGCTTATTGATTTCTTATAAGCTTACTATAATCTGTATGTGTGAAAGTCGAATATATATGTATTATATTCTGAAAATAATATTTGAATAGTCGATTAATGATTAGTTTAAAATTTGTTGAATTAAAGCTCAAGAGCATAGGGGGCAATTTCGAATAAGGGAAAAGAGAAAGTGACCGAGTAGCCATTTCGTAACCGTTCAAATATATCTGACGTAAGTTTTAAGTAGTTTCCTTTAGTATATAATTGACGATGCCACTATAAGAGTATAGTAGGTAAATTGTGATCTTTGGCTTGCACTTGAATTAAGATGTATAATAGATAATGCATGTATATGACTTATAGTTTGATGGCCACTTTCAATTTAAGATTAAATGATGAAGAGAATGAGTGATATGAGATATAACCATTGAGCTGAAATGTGAATGATGATGTGAGTATCGAGTTTATATTCGAATGTAATATACGACTATTAAGTGATAAGGTGACTGACATGTGTTATGATCAAATCTCCGGACATGAGGTCCGCAGGCTATATGCTGGAAAAATATCAGGACATGAGATCCACAGGCTATATGCTAGAAATATATCCAGACATGAGGTCCGCAGGCTACGTGCTGGAAAAATATTCGGGTTAAAGACCCGTAGGCTTACGCTAGTAACGTATTTCGAGCTCTAAGATTTGACAGAACCGGTGCCAGTAAGTTAAATAAGATTTCAACTTCGAATATCAGTGGTAAACATCGTTGCGTAAGTATTATATGTTTTACATGTTAAGGTTCGTGTTATGTGCTTATATTTGAATTGATTTTTAAGTGATTTACTAGCATCAAGGCACCATATATATATGTGTGTGTGAATGAATTCGGTATTTGAGGATAAGACAATAATATAATTGGTTAATGTAAGTCACCATATGAAAGAATGTGATTATATGTATTAGTATAATCTCTGTAAATAGTGAAATATGTACAAGAAGTCTTGTGTATAAATACATACATATTCGGCCAAGGGGTTTTGTAACTAATGTACTAGTGTATATTTGGTCAAGTGAATTACAATTAGAATACAAGTTTTGTGATACTCAATGTTCAATTTTAATGACAAGCCTAAATAGTATGAATTGCTTAAAACTTACTAAGCCTCGAAAACTTACTCTGTTTCTTGTCTCTCTGTTTTCTAGATCGTTGATTTTTGGCCACTGACTCAGGGATCGTTAGCAGTTCATCGTACTATCGAATTTGTTGGTACAGTTATTTTGGTCTCGATATGGTATGTATAGGTTGGACTGTTGACAAAAATTATATTTTGTAATTTGTAAATATCTTGGCCGTATGAAAATGGCACTTATGACTTATAAATTTTTATGTATTCAGTTCGATTTATGCTTGGGTTGGTAGATTATGTGATTGAAATTAAATGTTTAGCTTGGTAATACCTCATTGCCTATACCGATGGTCAGACACGGGCTAGGGGTGTTACATTTTATTGGTATCAGAGCTACGGTTTAGTCATTTCTAGGAATAACGTAGAGTGTTTGAGTCTAGCTATACATGCCATATAGTATTAATACGATAGTATGATGAATTCTGACAGTTGAAAATGTGTTTTCGTATAGTAATGGATCCCGATCCCAATCGAGCGGTAGCCGATGATGTTGAGAGTGTAGCGCCTGCTCCCGCGCATAGGATAGCGTCGATTGACTCTCAACCTATTGCAAGCAATCAGAACGACGAGGCTAGGCAGGCTTTTTATAGTGTGATGAATGATTGGTTCAACCAATACATTCGAACTAATACGGCTGTCCCACAACCCCCACTCCCGTATAATACGCCCCCTGCACCTACAATACCTCCGGTAACTGATCAGACGAGGTTAAATAAGCCTCCGGTAGACAGAATCTGAAAGCACGGGGCTAATGAATTTAAGGCTACAAATAGCGATGATGCTGAGCAAGCTGAATTTTGGTTGGACAATACTATCCGAGTATTCGATGAACTATCTTGCACACCCGATGAATGCCTGAAATGTGCCATATCTCTGCTACGTGATTCTACCTATTATTGGTGGAATACATTGGTTTCTATTATGCCCAAAGAACGGGTGACGTGGGAATTCTTCCAGATTGAATTCCGAAAAAATTATATCAGTCAAAGGTTCATCGATCAGAAACGAAAAGAATTTCTTGAGCTTAAACAGGGTTCCATATCAGTTACTGATTATGAACGGAAGTTTGCCAGACTTAATAGATATGCTCGGGAATGTGTATCATCTGAGGCTATTATGTGTAAACGTTTTGAAGATGGGCTGAATGAAGATATAAAAATGTTTGTTGGCATTCTTGAAATACGAGAGTTCGTAGTACTTGTCGAGCGAGCTTACAAAGCCGAAGAGCTCAGTAAAGAGAAAAGAAAAGCTGAAATGGGAATAAGAGAGTTCCGTAAAAGATCTTCAAAAAAGCCCTTCGACTAGTCACCGAAGAAATTTAGAGATGATACAGGCCGATCTAAAGACACTTCGGGCTTTTCCAAACAAGACCATAATCGACCCCCAGTGAGTACGCGAGCCACTTCGGCTGCCAGTGTTGGAAATAAACGTCGAGACAGAACCGAGTGCAAGTATTGTGGTAAATGGCATTCGGGGAGTTGTAGATTTCATGACCGTCCTGCTATAAATGCGGGTCAGCCGACCACTTTATCAAAGATTACCCGAGATTATCCGAACAAAATGTGAATCAGAGTGGGAAACCGAGTAATACTACAGCACGAGGTAGACCACCTAGGAATACGGGGAATGCTAGCAGCGGTCAGAGAGGGTCTAGAGATGTTACAACCAGATCAGACCTGCTAGAGCTTATGCTATATGCGCACGCGAGGATGCTTCTTCGCCTGATGTTATTACCGGTACTTTCACTCTCTTTGATACTGATGTGATTGCATTGATTGACCCTGGTTCTACTCATTCATATGTATGTGAGACTTTAGCATCCAATAAGACTTTACCTGTTGAGTCTACTGAGTTCGTAATTCGAGTGTCGAATCCTTTGGGTTGATATGTGCTTGTCGACAAGGTATGTAAGAAATACCCCCTAGTAATCCGAGGTTCCTGTTTTTCGGCCGACTTGATGCTTTTACCGTTTGATGAATTTGATGTTATTCTCGGTATGGATTGGTTGACCGTACATGATGCAGTTGTGAATTGCAAAAGGAAGACCATTTATTTGAGATGTGTAAATAATGAGATAATCCGAGTTGAGTCTACTGACAATAATATCCTCGAGGTTGGCTCAAAAATATGTAAGAAAGGGGTGTGAAGCATATCTTGCCTACGTACTTGATGGCAAAGAATCAGAAAAGAAACTCGAATTAGTGCCAGTGGTTTGTGAGTATTCAGATGTTTTTCCTGAAGAGTTACCGGGATTACCACCCGTTCAAGAGGTAGAATTCAGCATCGAACTTGTACCTAGGACTACACCAATTTTGGTAGCTCTGTACCGTATGGCACCAACGGAATTGAAAGAATTGAAAACTCAGTTGTAAGAGTTGATGGATAGAGGTTTCGCTCGACCGAGTTTCTCACCTCGGGGTGCACCAGTATTGTTTGTGAAAAAGAAAGATGGAACCATGAGATTGTACATCGACTATCGTCAGTTGAATAAAGTGACAATAAAGAATAAATATCCGTTACCGCATATTGATGATTTGTTTGATCAACTGAAGGGAGCCTTAGTGTTTTCAAAGATAGATTTGAGATCGGGTTATTATCAGTTGCGAGTTCGAGACTCAAATATACCTAAAACTGCTTTTAGAACGAGATACAGTCACTACGAGTTCTTAGTGATGTCGTTTGGGCTCACTAATGCTCCTGCGGTATTTATGGACTTAATGAATCGAATCTTTAGACAGTGTTTGGATCGGTTTGTAGTTGTGTTTATCGACGACATTTTGGTCTATTCGCGAGATGAAACCGAACATGCCGAGCACTTGAGATTAGTGTTGCAGATTTTACGGGATAAACAGTTATATGCTAAGTTCAGTAAATGTGAGTTCTGGTTGAGAGAAGTCAGCTTTTTGGGGCATACGGTGTCCGCATCGGGTATTCGTGTTGATCTGAGTAAAATATCAGCCATACTTGATTGGAAGCCTCTGCGAAATATTACTGAAGTTCGGAGCTTTTTGGGACTTCAAGAGGGGGCAGCCCTCAGCCCGATCATCCAATTCGCTCCAACAGACAGGCATGGTTCTGTAGGCCGGTTACTATAGACGATTTGTAAAGGGTTTCTCGATGATAGCCACACCAATGACGAAACTACTTCAGAAAGATGTTAAGTTTGAATGGTCAGAAAAATGTCAGAAAAGTTTCGATCAATTGAAAACTTGTTTGACTGAAGCTCCAGTGCTAGTGAATCTCGTAAAGAGTTTGTCATTTACAGTGATGCATCCTTACTTGGGCTGGGTTGTGTGTTGATGCAACAAGGTCGAGTGGTAGCTTACGCATCGAGGCAATTGAAGCCGCGTGAGAAAAACTATCCGACTCATGATCTCGAATTAGCTGTCGTCGTTTTTGCTTTGAACATATGGCGACATTACTTGTTTGGAGAGAAGTGCCATGTATATTCGGATCACAAAAGCCTCAAATATTTGATGACACAAAGAGATTCGAATCTGCGACAAAGACGTTGGCTTGAGTTGTTAAAAGATTATGAGCTTGTCATTGACTATCATCCGGGAAAGGCCAACGTGGTTGCCGATGCTTTAAGTCATAAATCACTGTTTGTTTTGCGAGCAATGAATGTACACCTGTCCGTTTCACCCGATAATGTGTTAGTAGCAGAATTTAAGGCCAAACCATTATTGATTCATCAAATACGTGAATCCCAGAAAGTTGACGATGAATTGGTTGCTAAGCAAGTTGAATGTGTTTCAAATGTGGAATCAGAGTTTCAAATTGATGACGACGATTGTTTGAGGTTCAGAAGTTGACTATGTGTTCCAAGAAATTCAGAACTGATTTCTTTGATTTTAAGCGAGGCTCATAGTAGCCGCAGGTTAATCCACCCGGGTAGTACGAAAATGTACAATGATCTGAAACGTCAGTTTTGGTGGCCTGGTATGAAACGAGACATTTCTGACTTTGTTTCGAAGTGTTTGATATGTCAACAAGTGAAAGCGGAACATCAAGTGCCTTCAGGGTTACTTCAGCCGATCATGATACCTGAATGGAAATGGGATCGAGTCACGATGGATTTTGTATCTGGGTTGCCATTGTCGTCAAGCAAGAAAGATGCGATCAGGGTTGTTGTTGATAGACTGACAAAGTCGGCTCATTTTATTCCTGTATGTACGGATTATTCCCTTGACAAGCTAGCTGAAATGTATGTTTCTCAGATTGTAAGGTTACATGGAGTACCTATTTCTATTGTGTCGGATAGAGATCCGAGATTCACATCGCTATTTTGGAAGAAATTGCAAGAAGAATTGGGTACCAAGTTGCATTTTAGCACCGCTTTTCATCCCCAGACTGATGGTCAATCCGAGCGGATAATTCAGATACTCGAGGATATGTTGAGATGTTGCATCCTTTAGTTTAGCGGTTCAATGGAACAGTATTTACCTTTGATTGAATTTGCTTACAACAATAGTTTTCAATCAAGCATTAAGATGGCACCTTACGAGGCTTTGTATGGTCGTAAATGCCGTACACCGTTGTTTTGATCGAGCTTAGTGAAAGTAAAATTTTCGGGGTTGATTTGATTAAAGATGCTGAGCAGAAAGTAAAAGTAATCAGTGAAAGTCTGAAAGTAGCTTCAGATCATCAGAAGTTGTACGCGGATTTAAAACGAAAAGACATTGAATATCAGGTCAGAGACAAAGTGTTTCTTAAAGTTTCACCTTGGAAAAAGGTGCGCAGATTTGGCCGTAAAGGCAAATTGAGTCCGAGGTTCATCGGGCCGTATGAGATATCTGAATGAATTGGGCCAGTCGCATATAGATTGATTTTACACCCTGAACTTAAAAAGATTCACAACATTTTTCATGTCTCGATGGTTCGACGTTATAGATCCGATCCATCACACATAATTAATCCATCAGAGGTTGAAATTTAATCTGATTTGAGTTATGAAGAAGAACCGATTCGTATCCTAGCTCGCGAGGTGAAAGAGTTGCGAAACAAAAAGGTTCCGTTAGTAAAGGTGTTATGGCTCAAACACGGGATCGAAGAAGCTACTTGGGAAACCGAGAACTCTATGAAAGAACAATACCCAAATCTATTCACTGGTAAGATTTTCGGGGACAAAAATTCCTTAAGTGGGGGAGAGTTGTGACAGCCCTAATTTGACCCTAGTCAAAAAGTGGTTTCGAGACCACAAAACCGAGTTATAAAAATAATTAACCGTTATATTTTATGCTTATTGTATGTGAACATGCATGTGTGAAAGATACATACCTTAATTTGTTATTTGAATGTGAAATTTATTAAATAGGACTTATGTGAGACAATTGTGAAATGTGATAGCTAAATTGTAAAGTGGTCTATTAATGCATGTTGTCAAAAAGGTGGACTTGCATGTCAAATTAGCCATTTTTTTTAGTGGCCGGCCATGATATTGATTACTATATATTATATGTGTTTTATATTAGCATTTTAATATACAAAATAAATAAGAAAATAAGATAAAGAGTAAGTGGGAGGAAAAACCAAAGTGAATCCATTTTTACTCCTCCATCGTCGTAGCTTGAAGTGACGAAGAAGGAAATTTTAGCTTAAATTTTCAGCTTAGGTGATGGCTATAATGAGGTAAGTGCTAAGAAATTTTTGAAAAATTATGCATAGTTTGGATGATTGGTTTGAATGCTACCTATTCCATGTTTTAAATTTGGGGTATTTGGGGGTTTCAAATTCGGTCAAGAAGCTAGAAATCTTAGTATATATATATTTTTCTTTAATAAATTGGATAGTAATGTGGAGAATGATGAATTGTTAAACTGCTTTTAACTAGAAGGTAGAGGTTAGAATGTGTTTTAGGGAGATGCCGAATGTGGTTATTGTAGGTATCTTAAGAAATAATATTGTGGCTTGAGTTGCTAACAATCGGTTAAGGAGTATGAGGATTAACAATTTCGGTATGATGTATAGGTGTTAATTACCATGTATTTAGATGATTTGAAGATTAAGTAGTGGCTTAAATTCTTAGTGGCAAATGGCTATTATGGTGAAATGCAAATGTTAATATTTAGTTGCTAGTGTTTATATGTGTGTTAGCCGAATTTGAACTTGAATAATGATTTGAGCACAATGTGTTGTATTGATATTATGCTTAAGTGAAATTATAGATATATATATAATGAAATTGATTGGTGATACACATGTTTAAATAATATGTATGCAAAGGATGTGTGAAAGAGTGAATTAGTAATAATCTGTTTGGGACAGCACAGTAAAGCCATTTTGGAAAATCACCATAAATTGTGGGAGTTGAGTTAGAAGCTGAATAGATTATGTAATTAAAGCTTGATGAGTCTAGTTTGTTATAAAAGAAACTATAAAATAAAAAAAATTGTCGATAATGAGATTTTGAAGTAATGTGGGACAAAATCAAAATGACTTCTAGATCCCCTGTTCTGTTTTTATAAAATCACTATAAAACGTATAAAAATAGTCAAATGATGAAATTTATATGCTTAGACTCCTTAATGAGTCTAGATTCAAATGAAATAAACAATAATATGTTTTGAATTCTTTACAATGAGAAATTTATTTCGTAGTGAAGAGTGGTCAGATTAGTCAAGCAGTGAAACAAGGGAAAAATTTAGAAAAAATCTGGTATTGATTGGCTAAACTAAAACTTATGAAAATTTTATGGATAAAAGATAAATGAGTCTATTTTCAAGGAAAATTTACGGCAATTGATTTTGAGTTTCGTAGCTACAGTTATAAATAATTTAGTGACTGTTGCTCAGGAAGTCAGATTATAGTGAAATTGTGATTATATTGTAAATATTGATAAAAATTTTCTAATGAATTGCTTATTGATTTCTTATAAGCTTACTATAATCTATATGTTTGAAATTCGAATATATATGTATTATATTCTGAAAATAATATTTGAATAGTCGATTAATGATTAGTTTAAAATTTGTTGAATTAAAGCTCAAGAGCATAGGGGGCAATTTCGAATAAGGGAAAAGAGAAAGTAACCGAGTAGCCATTTCGCAACCGTTCAAATATATCCGACGTAAGTTTTAAGTAGTTTCCTTTAGTATATAATTGACGATGCCACTATAAGAGTATAGTAGGTAAATTGTGATCTTTGGCTTGCACTTGAATTAAGATGTATAATAGATAATGCATGTATATGACTTATAGTTTGATGGCCACTTTGAATTTAAGATTAAATGATGAAGAGAATGAGTGATATGAGATATAACCATTGAGCTGAAATATGAATGATGATGTGCATATCGAGTTTATATTCGAATGTAATATACGACTATTAAGTGATAAGGTGACTGACATGTGTTATGATCAAATGTGTATGAGATTGAAAATATCCGAACATGAGGTCCGCAGGACATATGCTGGAAAAATATCCGGACACGAGATCCGCAGGCTATATGCTAGAAATATATCGAGACTTGAGGTCCACAGGCTGCGTGCTGGAAAAATATCCGGGTTAAAGACCCGCAGGCTTACGCTAGTAATGTATTCTGAGCTCTAAGATTTGACAAAATCGATGCCAGTAAGTTAAATAAGATTTCGACTTCGAATATCAGTGGTAAACATCGTTGCGTAAGTATTATATGTTTTACATGTTAAGGTTCGTGTTATGTGCTTATATTTGAATTGATTTTTAAGTGATTTACTAGCATCAAGGAACGATATATATACATATATTTGTGTGTGAATGAATTTGATATTTGAGGATAAGACAATAATATAATTGGTTAATGTAAGTCACCATATGAAAGAATGTGATTATATGTATTAGTATAATCTATGTAAATAGTGAAATATGTACAAGAAGTCTTGTGTATAAATACATACATATTCGGCCAAGGGGTTTTGTAACTAATGTACTAGTGTATATTTGGTCAAGTGAATTACAATTAGAATACAAGTTTTGTGATACTCAATGTTCAATTTTAATGACAAGCCTCAATAGTATGAATTGCTTAAAACTTACAAAGCCTCGAAAGCTTACTCTGTTTCTTGTCTCTCTGTTTTCTAGATCGCTGATTTTTGGCCACCGACTCAGGGATCGTCAGAACTTCATCGTACTATCGAATTTGTTGGTACAGTTATTTTGGTCTTGATATGGCATGTATAGGTTGGATTGTTAACAAAAATTATATTTTGTAATTTGTAAATATCTTGGTCGTATGAAAATGGCACTTATGACTTATAAATCTGTATGTATTCAGTTCGATTTATGCTTGGGTTGGTAGATTATGTGATTGAAATTAAATGTTTAGCTTGGTAATACCTCATTGCCTATACCGACGATCGGACACGGGCTAGGGCTGTTACATTGGCTCTAGCTTGTAGGCCTTATAAATAATAATGCTTGTATTGTGACACAATGAGAGCATGGTGTTTAACGGCAAGGTGGCGTGTTGCTTCTGCTGGGGGAGTTGAGTTCGAGTTTTGAGTTGCACAATGCAGTAGTTATTTAGTAGCCTGAGCTGTGTAGGTAGTGAAGTTGGATTGAAACACATCTAAGAGGAGTTTGAAGAAAGTTTGAACGGGATGTTGGAGTAGATCAATGAGGAAATCATTGAGAGATTGGGGGAGTGGATTAAGGAGCTGGGGAAGTGGTTGTTGTTGGCCGAAAATGGGATTCTTTGGGTACCAATTTGCTCATAGGCATTTAGTGTCAAAATGGTATAGTTTTTGGCTTTTTGTTTTTGTAGCTATTCTCTTTTTTTTTCTCTCTTTCAGGTTCAAGCCTATTTTGGAGTTGCAGTGTTGTGTTTTGACTATTCAGGTATTCTTCCGACTTTGGCATTCTTTTTCAGTTTTGCTTATTCTTTTTAACATGCTCATTTCTTTTACCTTCTTTAAGCAGGAGCCGAATATTCTTTTCTCTCCCCATCTCCATTCTTTCATTCCCTTCAAGCGTCTCTTTTCTATTGTTAGCCGAACACCTTCTACTCTTCCTCATCTCTTTATTTCAGATTTTGCAGTTGTGGGTTTCTTCTTTAAGCCGATTTCTATTCTTCTTCTCTTAATCTTCTTTTGGGTTACCCTGCATTTTGGTTTGGCCGATTACTATTCTTCTCTGTTATTTCGGCTTGCAAAGGTTCTGTCGGATCGGTAAGTACTCATAGGTCCTCTCCATTGTTTCGGATCGGTAAGTACTCATAGGTCCTCTCTATTGTTTCTCTATTATTACTTTATGGGCTCAAATTCGTTCCTTTTGCCTCCGTCCCTATGATGTGTGTTCGTTGGATTCTAGGTATTGTGAAGGAGTGAAAAGTGCAAGAGTTTTCAAGCTTTCGAAACCCTGTTTCCCAGTATTCGATTAAGGTAATTTTGATACCTTATTTTTGAGGTATAGGCCGATTACCCCAATGTTCTATAGGGTAATATTTGGGATATAAGCCACATCTTTAGTTTATTCTGTCTAATAGGATCTACCATTAGTGCAGTTAATTACCAAGGTACGAGTGATTGAGTTTGGTCGGCGTTCTAGGAGGGATATATCGCATATCATCTGGTCGTGGTAGGTGATGATTGCTTAATCATGGATTATGTGCTCGTGAATGTTAATAGTTGGGGAAACTAATTGAATACTTGGAATGAATGTAGGTCGGTGCTCTAGGGTTTTTCACAAGTGTTTGCAATAAGGTGTGTAACTATGCATCTGCTATTGTCAAAAAGCCGAAAAAGGTGTGTAACCACACCCTTCCTTACTGTAGATCGTCAAAAGCCGAAAAGCCGAAGTGTCAAAAATTTGACATTTGAGGCCTCACGAGCGTATGATCGCTCGTGGGGTAAACCGAGCCCACAAATTATGGGCGATAGACTATAAAAGCCACCACAAGCGTTCCGTGGACTTGGGTCGTTATGGGCCACATTGGGCTAAATGGGCCTTGTGCTCCTAATGGGCTCGTAGGCCCCACACAAATTAAATTCGTGGTAAGTGATAAATATTGGACTAGGTTGTATGGGTCACATAGCCCTAACTGAATTTGGGCTAAATGGGCCACACGATCTTGTAGGTCCACTTGGGCCGAGTAATGGGCCTTGGTCCCATTTACACCGTTATGATCATTTAGGTTATCTATGTCACTCAAGGCGACTGTAGATCTTTAGAGAGATCATGGTCTAAGCTGAAACCCTAAAATAGGCAAAATAACCGTAACACCCCAATGTGATAGAATGATGATTATGCCCATATGCTCCGTATGACTGATGTGCTTATGATTTACATATATGATTGTACTAAATATGGCTTTGCATACACGTAATATTTATGACATAACATACTGCATGGCGTTGGGGTCTGATTTGAAGGAAGTTTTGTACTAGTGGTTTTTCCATGTATTCTGATTTTAGTGGCTCGGCCACGTTTTCTGTTATTAGCAGTTTCACTGCGTTATTGGTGTGTTAGCTGGGTGGGTTGATCGAATCCCCACATGGTGTGTTGGTTGGATTAGGTTTGGTTACTTATTTGCTCAGTATTGATTCTATTTTGGGCTTGAGCCCACTCTGCTATTGTATAGGGCTAAAGCCCAGACTGCTCCATTACTGAATAAGGCTATTTGCATATTCTGTTTTCTGTTGTTTGTTAGGGGATTACACACTGAGTTTTCGTAAACTCACCCTTCCCTTTTTAACTGTTCAGGTAATCATCAGCCTTAGACGACTTGGAGCTGCGAGGGACTTGGAGGTGGCCACACGACTGTTGTGTCTTGTATACAACTTTGTTTAATTTTAAATTTCACTTTTGGGTTTTTAATTCTGTAATAAGGCCGTTTGTGGTTTTAATTTTTAATTGGGCTTTGGATTATATGTTTTATTTAAAACTGCTAGTCTAGGTAAAGACGAGTTTTTAAAAAAATTATTGTTTTCCAAAACACGAGCTTTAAACTTCAAAGTTTTCAAAGTGCTTCCGCGGTTTAAGATGAGTTGATATACCAAAGGCAAATAATCTGGCAAACGTTTGTGACGAGATAATTTGATAATGGTAATGAAAGGGTCTTTAATTTAAAAGTGGATATTTAACGAAAAATCTTGTTTTTCGAAAAGCACATCGATGTGACACGCTAGGTCTGGCCATAACGTCTAGGCCAGGTTTGGGGTGTTACAAAATCTACACACATTATTTTGGTACATATGGATTTCTCTTTGGATAGATTGGCTGAATTATATGTTTCAGAGATTGTTAAACTACATGGAGTGCCTATCTCCATTATTTCAGACAAAGATCCTCAATTTACATCCCAATTCTGGAATAAATTGCAAGAAGCTCTGGGTACTCAATTACATTTTAGTACCGCATTCCATCCTTAGACTGATGGCCAATATAAATGTGTAATATAGAGTTTGGAAGATATGCTTCGGTGTTGTATTTTGGAATATGAAGGTAATTGGGAAAAGTTTTTGCCTTTGGTTGAATTTGCATACAATAATAGTTATCATTCCAGTATTAAAATGGCACCGTATGAGGTTCTATATGGTTGTAAATGTAGAACTCTATTGTACTAGATAGAAATCTGCAAGAGAAAGATACACGGAGTTGACTTGATCCGTGAAACAAAAGAAAAGGTAAAGGTGATTCAAGATAGTTTATAAGTAACCTCTGATCATCAAAAGTCTTATGCCGATCTTAAATGAAAAGAAATAGAATTTTTGGCTGGCAACAAGGTATCTTTTAAAAATATCATCTTGGAAGAAAGTTCTCTAGTTTGGTCGTAAAGGAAAACTGAGTCCACGGTTCATCGGACCATATGAGATTATTGAAAGAATTGGACTTGTTGCTTATCTGTTGGCATTACAACCAAAACTTGACATAATTCATAATGTATTCCATTTGTCCATGTTACGATGGTATAGATCAGATCCTTCACATGTTATTTCTTCGACAGAAATTGAGATCCAGCCTGATATGACTTAAAGTGAAGAACCGATCAAAACTTGGCACATGAAACAAAAGAATTAAGAAATAAAAGGTAGCTTTAGTAAAAAGTTCTTTGGAAATGACATGGGATTGAAGAAGCTACTTGGGAATCGGAGCATACCATGAGAAAGCAACACTCGATCCTTTTTACTGGTAAGATTTTAGAGGACAAAAATTCTTAAGTGGGAGAGTTATAACAACCCATTTTCAGTAAAATCGAAACAGTGGTTTCAGGACCACAAATCCGAACAAAAAAGAAAAGTTATTTTAATATTATTGCATGGTTTGCATTATGATAGGAATGTTATATGAAAATTCTGATAAGAAAGTTTTACCGATTACGTGTTCAATTATGGAAAGGACCAAATTGCATAAAATGCAAAGTTGAGTTCTAGTAGCTATAAGTACCAACTAGCTATGGAATTCAAAACTTGAGGTCTTTATATGGTAGTTAGACCATTAAATAAAAGTTAGTAGATATTTTGATGAACCATCCATGGAAAATTAGAAAAAGGCAAGAACTAAATTGAAAAATGGAAAATTTAAAATATGATAATTAAATTAAATAGAAAATATCATCTTATTTTCATCATCTTCCCTAAAATTTCTATGGAAACCGTAGGAAAGAGGACACAAACTTTCTTGGCTTAATTGGATTTGGAAAACTCAAATACAAAGTTAGATAGAGGAAAAGAAAAAGTGTTGGATTAGTAGATTTTGTATACGAACCAATATTGAGGTAAGTTCGTGTAACTAAATTGTGTACATTTATATGTTTGAATTAGATATTGTATATGTCAATTGTATAATTGTAATGTATGTGAAATTGATTGAATATAGGCTAATGCCCAATAAATGTCAAATATCGTTTAAATAAATGAAAGTCGATAGATACATGATTTCCTATATTGGTTGTAGTCCAACATATGTTACGGACAGACCACAGCTCTTATGAGCATCTTGTTGTAAGTCCTCTTGAGCTTTCTGTATAAGGTTCTTGCGGGCTTCTCGATAATAGCTCTTCAGAGCATCCCATTAGATTGTGATCCTACATTTCTTGTGGACACACCTTAGCTTTTATGAGCATCCCGATTAAAGTTTCTTTGTGAACTTTCTGTTAAATTGGCTTTTTGTGAGCTTCCCGATAGTGTTCGCTTGAGCTTCCCGATATTAGCTATACGGAGCTCCCCGATATGGTTCTTTGTGAACTTCTTGATATAGTTCTTTGTGAACTTCCCAAGAAGGTTCTTTTTGAACTTCTCGATTATGGCTCTTATGAGCTTCTAGTTATATAGCCCAAATAAGCTTCTTGATAGGCTCTTTATGAGCTTCCTGAAATGGCTCTGTGTGAGCTTCTCGCTACAAGGCTCGAGAGTGTTGTTCCTAATTATGTGCCCTAATTAGGTACTCTTGGAAATGAATTGACGAATTATAATAGTGTAAACTACAGTGTATTATATGAGCTTATCCATCAATATTTCAAATAAATTCAATGGGTAAAGTTCTGACATGGCTAAACTGAACTTGAAATGATTTGTCATTAAAGTGTACATGTAATATGGAATAATGATATGGAAAGCATATGTATATGAAAGACATTAAATGATGAGCTCATCCATGTTCTTGGTATTATGTGAATTATTTAACTAATATGATTGGTGAAGTTCTGTTTTAGGCTATAAGCCAAATTGGTTGGATGCATTATTGTATGATTACTTTAAATGTAAATATATGATAAGTTAAATTCCTGTTATACAAACTTACGAAGAATTAAATGCTTACTAGGTTTTCTTTTCACTATTTTATAGTACTTAGAAGCTCATAAAGGTTGGAGCTCGATCGGAGTATCATCACACTAGCCTCCAACTTGTTTTG
The DNA here is from genome assembly GCF_007990345.1 of Gossypium hirsutum. Lineage (NCBI taxonomy): Eukaryota > Viridiplantae > Streptophyta > Magnoliopsida > Malvales > Malvaceae > Gossypium > Gossypium hirsutum. The sequence continues at coordinate 41,500,516 of NC_053436.1, read as the reverse complement.
GTATAAATAGTAAACTTATTTTGACAAAATGGCATGTATAAGATAATTTTTACCAATGATGATATGTAAATGGATGTTTGTAATCTAGCCATTGGAATGACTAGTAATGGTATATTTTGGTATGCTAATATAAAGTTATATCATGTTCAATACATACATGTATAAGGTATGGTTAGATTGAATTAAGGTAAAATATATATTCTTAAAAAAAGGTAAGTTTGACTAAATGAATGTATGTAATGTTATACTGTACCTATTACTGATGTTTGCTTAGTTTCATGCTTGAAATTGGTTGGTATATATGTACAAGTATTGTTGTAAGATATTGGAAAATTTTGGGTGAGAAATAAGGCTAGGAAATGACCTTATTTTGTCCACATGGGTAGACACATGGGCATGTGTCTTGACCTTGTGTGACACATGGCCTGCCACATGGGCATGTGGTTTGGCCATGTGTCCCCTGCACTCTGAAATTGAGAAATAGAATGCTCAGAATTGGGCACATAGGCGTGTGTCTCAGCTGTGTGAGATACACGGCCTAGAACATAGGCGTGTGTCATGACCATGTGAAACCTGCACCTAATTTGTGAAAATTAAATTGACCACATGGACTAGCACACGGGCGTGTGGCAGGCCATGTTGCACAAGTTAGAGTTACACAGGTAAGGACACGAGCTGGAACACGACCGTGTACTTTGCATCGAATACCCACACGGCTTGAGACATGGGCATGTCATTTGGTCATGTGAGCCACACAGCCTACTCACACGGGCGTGTGACCCTTGTATATGAGAAAAATTTTTAAATTTTGTGAAAAATTCTTTGAGATCCTAGTTTAGTCCCGACTTGTTTCTAAATTTTAAATTGGGCCTCGAGGGTCCATTCAAGGGATGGTATGATTATTTTTGGATATGAATAGTAAATGACATGAAATGTTTATAATTGTTCTGTAAATTCTGGTAATGCTCCATAACTCTATTCTGGTGACGGATAGAAGTTAGGGGTGTTAAGTTTTTGACACAACTGATAAACGAGCTGTTACATTTCTATCTTTGAATAGGTTATTTTACGAAATGTGTCGGTCGAATCAACCCGAAGTTCACACTATGTAGTCTCTGATTTACTAATCTTTCCTTATTCCAAATTCAGCTATGTGGCCTGTATATAGAGTTGTATTTGTGTTTAAGTATTTTGGTTATGTTTTTTGCCATTTTTGAATAAGAATTATGGGAGTAATGACGGAAGATATAATGGTTGTTTTGGTGATTTTTGGCTTGTGTTGGTATAAGCATATTTGGTACCCATAGTGTTATCTTGCTTAATGAATTTTTACTTTTGTATTAGGTCATTTTGTGAAATTTATTTGATGGTGAAAAATGATGTAGTTTTGGTGAATGTATAAGCATGAAATGTTAAGTATGTTTATGCATACATGGTTAATAAATAATGTTTCAATTGTGGTGCCAATTGTGACATATTGTTTAGGCACTTAGGTTGAATGATTCATGTTATGTTTTGGTTTGTTTTAATGTCTTTTAACAGGTTGATTAAGGGTCCATTGTATGACTTGAATTATAAGCGAACCTAGGTTGTGTTTACTTGTCTTGGTAGGCATTTTAGGTACACACGGTCTGTCGCATGACCATGTGCTATACATGGGTGCAAGGCACACTACAGTAAAATAGGTTTCTAGCGGCATTTGTAGAAAAATGCCACTAACTTTAGCTGATTTTTACCAACCTATTTTCATTCATGTAGAACCCAAATTGTCAACATAATTTCTTGTAACATCAAATCCAACGAAAAACTGCAATTCTAAATGATACTTCAAATCCAAAGAAAGAAATATGTATATGATCTAAATTAATAAATGAAATAACAAAATATATTATATTCAAAAGTTATATTGTTAAAATATTCTCATAATAAGAAAACAAACATCTAAGAGGGCGGATTCTGCGACTACTGAAACATCTTCATCATATTCTGAAGCTGTAGCTGGAGTTCGTCATATTTTCTACTTGCCTCTACTTCCCTCGCTACTGCCTCCACTTTAAGTTGTAGCTGGAGTTCTTCATAATTTCTTTGAGCCTATGCTTCTCTCGATGTTGAAGCTGAGCAATTTGCTCAACTGTGCTCGCTTGCATTTGAGCCATCTGGTCTCTTAACATCTGAACTTCATCTTGAGCCTGATTCCCAGAAGCATGTATTGTTGTGAGCTGGATCTAAAATATTGGGTTGGGTTAACAAAAGATCCTTAAAATCGAACCCAAACATACCTTTCAGGACCCAAAACTTCAGTAATAATTCGGTTATCAATGTCGTCGAGATTAACAAAACTATCACTTGAAGAGATCAATTCATACTCTGTCCTTTTATCCTTTAGTTTCTCCTAACAAATAAATCAAAGAGTTAGAAATGAAATATATAATCAAAACAAATGCAACAAAGCTTAACATTATTTCCATTACAGCAATGAATTAAACAATTATAATTAAACATGATAAATATTTAAAATAATTCAAAATTTTTTAAGTAAATATACCATAATTTCTGCAGCTTCAATAGTCATAGGAGATCCATCTTTCTTTCTATATGTAATATCAAAAAGTTGAAGGTGTCCAACTTTTTGACCAGACGATAGTTCCTTCAATATAGTAGGAAAAATATTATTGAGTAGAAAGTAATTAATATTTGACAAAATCAATAAATTCAAAATACCTCATCATCAGCTACACAAGCAACACTTTTCGACCCAGCTGTGTGCGTGAATTTTTGTTTTTGCCTACTTGTAGTTCCAACTTCCTCATGATCCTACATTATGAAAATATTATTAGGTATACAGTAAATAATATAAACCAAAATAATTATAAGAGTTTGGAAGTATATAATACCTCTCCTTTCTTTGAATTCCAAAATCTAACTGCATCTTCTCATTCGTACCTCAGCATTCCCGGTGGGACATTTTGCAATTTCTCTTCAAGGCTTATATTTTTCTCAAAATATTCCTTCTTTAAAGCACTTTTATGTTCTCTCCATTTTTTTCCTAATGCCTTCTTCACATAATTATCCGAGATCTCTAAAGCAAATCTCTCCTGCAAATAACACAAGTTTAGAAAGTAAACATAAATGAAACTTAAACCAAATATTATAAATTACATACACATTATTACTTCATATTATCGAGAGCTTGACTTTTGTTGCTATTAGGCATATGATGCCATGACTCGTAGTTGATAGGAAATAGATTGGCATTTCGTGCTATAATGTGCAAGTGTCCTGCTAAACGTCGAGCTTCTGATCCAATAGATTGACCATGACTGTTTCTAGCTACTTTGACACGCTCGACAGAATTTAACTCGTATAAATCTTTTAATAGCGTAAGTCCTCGAGTTTTGCACCCCCACCAATTTCAGCTAAAAAAATGGTATATTATAATATAAGAATTTGAAACAAAAATCAATAATAAAAGTCAACATGCATGTAAATTAAAGTTATCATTACTTTGAATTTCTGCAGGTTCGTCAGTTATATCCGAAACATTCAAAGATCCAATAGTAGTCTATTGTTCACTAATTGTTTCTTCCGAATTTGGAGGATTTTGAATAATACTTAGATCTCGCAATCTTCTTCTAGGCAGTTTATTTTCAACACACATAAAATAGTTAAAATATTAGTAAATAATTATAGCAATAATAGTACATATAAAATAGCTAAAATATTTAACAAGATCAAGATTTAAATTATAATATTTCTATAATTTAAAAATTCTAAAATCTTATTACATCATGATTCGTAAATATCTTCATCCACATCCTGGCGAACCCGTTGAAATTGTGTACTAGTACTAGGGATAGTTTCATTTAAGTTTTGCTCTAGAAAAGGCAAAGTTTCTTATCTTTTTTCGATGTCATCTCAACTTCCATTGCCCATGTCAAACAAGTCTCTAAGGGTGTTACAAAGTACAACGTACCAACCTTCATTAGTTGGATCTTTCGAGTAAAAAATTTGTTTGACTTGAGAAGAAAATACATACGACTTGTCTATCAATTGTTGTCCAATGTAAATTAATCGAGAGAAGTTCACCATTGTAAAACCGAATTGATCTTTTTTAATTCTGCGAGTAGTATTAGCATTAGCCTAATCAAATCAAAATAAGACAACCTTCTGTTTACCATACTAATCCAACTCAATAATGTCAGTAAGAATTCCGTAATACTTTGCATTTCCCTCAACAAGATCACTGTCCCTAGCACTAGCAAAACTTGTAATTGAAGAAATAACAACTATTCCACAAATTTGAGTCCTCCTCAATCTTTCGCGAGATTTTGTATGAAACCTGAATCCATTAATGAGGAAGGTAGTATATCTTTTTACTACTCTATTCAGACCTTGGGAAAGCCATTTAACTTCGTCATTTACATCCTTTCCACTCCAAAATATTGAATCAAAAGTAAATTGATTAATTATAAATGTTATACGATAACATTATTGTTTGTCAATGAAAGCTTCAATTGCATACCTTTGCCCTAACCATTCATGAAAAGATTCTATGAATAACCTATGAATCTCTCGATGTTGTAATCTTCGGAAGTGTGAACGAAATCTCAAGACTTGTTTGTACTCATTATGTTAAAAAGTGGATTACTTGGTTAGAAGATAAACAAATTAAAAAGATGAATATTTATCAAATTCTAAAACTTACTTGCGTAATGGTTCAATTGAATCGTGGTGAAAAAGAACATATCGATGTGCTTGTACCCAAGATCTATCATCTAAGTGTGTAATTTTAACTTTACCGATTGGTTCTCCATAACTTCAAAATAGATAAGTTTCAGCTAAGTTATGATTAGTGAGCCCAACATTTCTACTTGGTCTATTCAGTCTTGTTTCAACATCTTCTAATATCTAGAGCAGAAAGTCATAAACTCCTCAACCAAGTAACCTTCAGCAATTGATCCTTTTAGATAACGCTTATTACGACAATAAGACTTTAATTTGCATAGGAACCTAAACACGATATACAATATTATCAAAAGTTGCAACTAATGGTATATTCAAGAATGTGTTAAAACTTTTATAAATAAATTAACACCTCTCTATAGGATACATCCACCGATAGAAAACTGGTCCACCAAGTTTTGCTTCATGAGGGAGATGGATTAGCAAGTGCACCATAATAATGAAGAACGAAGGTGGAAAGATATTCTCCAAATTTCATAAAGTCAAGGTGGCTGAAACTTATACTTTCTCAAGTTCTTCAAAAATAAAAATGTTGCCAAAAATAACTTTCATTATATTGGATAGATCAATTATACAAGACATCACCTTTTTTGACATACAACACCGTAAAGCAACTAGCAGTAAATCTTGCATCAGGATGTGATAATCATTTGATTTTCAAAAATATATTCTTTTATCTTTATATATTTGATGGAAACGCATCTGGGACCTTTATATCCTTCAACACCATGCAAAACACTTCTTTTTCTTTCTTCGTTATTGCAAAAATAGAAGGCGGCAACCTAGATTTTCCATTCGAAAGTAATTAGGGATGAAGATCATGCTGAATTCCAATGTCAACTACATCAAGTCAACTCTGAAGATTGTCTTTCGATTTTCTATCAACATTCAAAATTGTCCTAATGATATTCTCGCAAACATTCTTTTCAATATGCATGACATGAAGATTGTGTCGCAAAATATGATGCTCCCAATAAGGCAACTAAAAAAATTACTTTTTTTCTACAAGTTCGCCTCATCAGGATCATCCTCTTCGTCAAATTCATCATCAATCTACCAGTCAACATCCCCAAGACACACCTCTCTCGGTCTTCTCTTTGTTTGCATTTTAGGTGGTTGATTCATCTTTCCATAACTGAAATTGATATCTTTTAACATGAACAAGATTTCAGATCCAATGGTCTGCTCAGGAGCTTCTCTGAACTCTTCAGTACCATCAAATAGAGTCTTTTGAAATCTAAATCTATGATTTCCATCTAACCAGCGATGATATCCTATAACACCCCTCATTCATATTCAACGTCGAAATAGGATTATGGAGCATTGTCGAACTTATAAAACATTTAAATATTCAATTTAAATATAATTTCTCATTTCATTCAAACATTATTAAAACTCAAGCATAATGTCCCAATAATGAGCCTATGAGGCCCTAAACATGCTTTGGGAGTGGTACGGGACTAAACTGATAATTTTGGAAACTTTCACGAAACCTTAACAATTTTTTTCAAAACAGGGGACACACGCCCATGTGGTCTGCCTGTGTGTCTCACACGGCCACCAGACACGCCTGTGCCACGAGTCGAGTGGACATTCGAAATGGGAGCACATGGTCGTGTCCCAATCCATGTCTCACCCCGTGTAACTCACTGAGTTGGGTTACACGGCCAACACACACGCCTATGTGCCCTAAAAATGGCCAAACACACCCGTGTGCCAGGCTATGCCAAACCTCTAGAGTATACTGACTTATGCCACACGGCCAAGTCACACGCCCGTGTCTGAGGCCATGTGGAGCACACTGACTTGATTTCAAATTCAACACCAGGGGACAGACGATCGTGTAACATAATTGTGTGTCACACACGATTGAGACACACACTTGTGTCTCTACCTGTGTGGACAAAAATAAGTTATTTACCAAGCCAATTTTCCACCCAAATATGTGCACACCTACATAATTCAAATGGTACTCATTCATAGTATGATGGACATCCAAATCAACCACAATCAAGATGAAAACATACCACTTCATTCACAACAACTAACATGCTTATTATCTCAAGTTTTACTCATTTAAATCATACCAACTTCACATATTTGAATCAACTAATTAAACCTCTCCAAACATGCATCATTATTCACCAATTCACAAGCACATAACTTTCCCATTATCAACCACAGTAAGACAACTCAGATGACCAAATATACAAACCAAACCTTAGACATTTACAAACCAATTCAAATGGTCAAAATCATAACCAAAACATAACCAACATGACCATAATCCTATACATGCCATATAACCAAAACACAAGCTCAAAAGTACCAAATTGATAGGTTGATAGTGTGATGATGTCTCCGACGATCTCCATGTCCGAGCTAGCTTTAAAGTCACTAAAAAAACATATAAAAATTAACAAAGTAAGCTTTATAGCTTAGTAAGCTCATATTAAATAAACTCAATATAACCATAAACACATAATTCAATAATTGAATATAAATACATGAATTTACATCAACTACCAAACCTTTCAATTACTCATTCACAAAACAACATATTTTCTTCACCATTTCTTGATTCAAAACTAATATGGTTTATACACATACCTGTACCATCTCGTGCCAATCTCATTCTCAACCACATCATTCATTTACCCGTTGAACCATTCAGAATGGAAGTCGGATACTCAAGAGTCTCGCACACTAAGTACCTATACCATGGCCCGAAGCCAAATCAAGGTAGCTTATATCTGAAATACTAATATCATGGCCCGAAGCCAAATTAGTATAACTCACACCCGAAGTGCTAATATCATGTCTCGAAGCCAAATCAATGTTCCCTAATGACATGTCATTAGCATCCTAATCTATTCCTAAGGTTCAACCGAGATTTCGTATGCTGAAATACCATCGAGTCATTGAAGAATTTGTCCGGAGTCTCATATTCCTAGTTTAAGAAATAACAAAGTATTTAAAAATACATTTATAATGAAATTTATCGCATACGAACTTACCTCGATTTCAAAAACGATGAAATAGGCCGATTAATCTGAAACTTTGTTTTTCCCTCGATCTAATTCCAAATTCCACTTTTCTTGATCTATATAATATTGAATTCAACACATTTAATTATCCCTCTATTCAATTTAGTCCAAAAAACACTTTAAAGCACATTTACACTTTTGCCCCTAATATTTCACATTTTTCACAATTTAGTCTTTATCTCATAAAATCACAATTTAATGAAATTCGAAATAAACCCATGCTAGTCTAATTACTATTATGCCCTTAGTAGCCCGTATTTTTCATTTATTTCACATTTTAACCACAAAGTTTCAACATTTCTAAATTTAATCCTTATTTTACATTTTCAATAAAAATCATATAACAAAACTTGTGTATCTATCAACAAGCAATCATAATCTATCAAGAAACTTCAAAACACATGCTATTTCATCAATGGCATCATCTAAAGTCTTTAACATTTTTGCAAATTAGTCCCTGGGCTAGCTAGAATAAGCTGCAACGATCTCAAAAACCTAGAAATCATTAAAAACGGGATAAAAACATACTTACAATCGAGCTTGTATATGGATGAATGCTTAAAGCCCTAAAGATGGCTTTCCTCTCTAAATTTGGTTGATGAAGATGATACAAAACAATTAATTTTGTTTTGTTTTAGTTATTTTATGATTAATAACCAAATTACAAAATTAACCTTTAATAAAACCATTTAATATCATCCATATTATGTCCATCATTGTCCATTTAATATATAAAGGGTCTAATTATCACTTAAGGACCTTAACTTTAAGGTTCTATAGCTAATAGACACCTTTAAGTATTAGAACTCAAGTTTTACGTTTCACGCGATTTAGTCATTTTTATAAAATTGACTAATCAAACGATAAAATTTATTAACTAAATTTTCACACAATCATATATTCATACTATAGAACTTAAAATAATAATAAAATAAATATTTTGACTTCAAATTTGTGGTCTCGAAACCACTGTTCCGATTTAATTGAAAATGAATTGTTACATAGCCTATATAAGAGAACTTTTTCCCATTATATAACCACTTCAAACATGCTTGTGCCGCACAACAAGGACAAACATAACGTCCTTTGGTACTCCAACCAGATAAATTGGCATAAACCGGGAAATCATTAATAGTCCATAACAAAGCTGCACGTATATAAAAGTTCTCATTTCTCAAGACATTATATGTTTCAACACCCGCCCATAACTATTTCAATTCTTCGATAAGTGGCTGCATATAAATGTCAATATCATTTCCGTGACCTTTCCCTCCAAGGATAATCATAGATAAGATAAAATAAGATTACTTCATGCAAATCTACAGAGGCAAATTGTAAGGAACAAGCACTACAGGCCAAGTACTGTACGAAGTACTCATGATTTTAAAAGGATCAAATCCATCAAATGCTAGCCCCAGCCTCACATTCTAAGGATCACTTATAAAGCTTGGAATTTTTTTGTCAAATGATTTTCAAGCTAAAGAATCCGCATGATGCCTTAATAATCAATCACCAATTCGTTGATCATGATGCCACCTCATAGACTCGGTTGTCTTTGACGCCCTGAAAAGCCTTTGAAGCGTTGGTATTAGTGGCTTCTTTCTTGACTGTGCATCACCTTCATCCTCATTCACATCTTCTATATTCCTATTCATCCAACGAGATTTACTGCAAACATGACAAGACTGTTGGTTTTTTCGATCACCCCAATACAACATGCAGTCATTTGGGCAACTATGAAATTTTCCGTATATTGTCGAATGCTTAAAGCCCTAAAAATGGCTTTCTTCATCTCTAAATTTGGTTGATGAAGATGATACAAAACAATTAATTTTGTTTTGTTTTATTTATTTTATGATTAATAACCAAATTACAAAATTAACCTTTAATGAAACCATTTAATATCATCCATATTATGTCATCATTGTCCACTTAATATATAAAGGGTCTAATTATCACTTAAGGATCTTAACTTTAAGGTTTTATAGCTAATAGAAACCTTTAACTATTAGAACTCAAGTTTTACGCTTTACTCAATTTAGCCCGTTTTATCAAATTGACTAATCAAATGATAAAATGTATTAACTAAATTCTCATACAATTATATATTCATATTGTAGAACTTAAAAAATAATAAAATAAATATTTTGACTTTGAATTTGTGGTCCCAAAACCACTGTTCCAATTTGACTAAAAACGGGCTGTTACAACTCTCCCCCTTAGGGAATTTTGTCCCCGAAAATCTTACCAGCAAAAAGGTTAAGGTACTATTTTCTCATAGCTTCCTCATGTTCCCACGTAGCCTCTTCGACACCGTGTCATTGCCGAAGTACTTTCATGAGAGATATGCTTTTATTTCTCAACTATTTAACTTCACGTGCTAGAATTCTAATCGATTCTTCGTTGTACGTCATATCAGTCTGAATTTCAATTTGTACCAAAAATATTAAGTGTGAAGGATCCGATCTATATCGACACAACATCGACACATGAAACACATTGTGGATCTTTTCTAACTTAGTAGGTAAAGCTAGTCGATATGCCACTAGACTTATTCATTTGATGATCTCATACAACCCAATAAAACGTGGACTCAACTTACCTTTACCACCAAATAGAAGGGTTTTCTTCCACGGAGACACTTTCAAAAATACTTTATCACCAATCTGAAATTCAATGTCTTTCCGTTTCAAATCCGTGAATGATTTCTATCGACTTGAAGCTGCTTTCAAACTGTCGCGAATTACTTTCACTTTTTCTTCTGTTTCTCAGATGAAATCAACCCCGTGAGTCTTATTCTTACTCAACTCTGTCCAATATAACAAAGTTCGACATTTACGACCATATAAAGCTTCCTACGGTGCCAGTTTTATGGTCGATTGAAAGTTGTTATTATACGCGAATTCAACTAATGGAAAATATCTCTCCCAGTTTCCTTTGAACTCTAAAACACAACAGCGAAGCATATTTTCGAGAATTTGAATTACTCTCTCAGATTGACCATCGGTTTGCGGATGAAATGCAGTACTAAAGTTTAACTTTGCACCCAGAGCTTCTTACAATTTCTTCCAAAATCATGACGTAAACCTTGGATCCCTATCCAAAATAATCAAAACTGGCACCTCGTGCAATCTAACAATCTTAGCAATGTATAATTCTGCTAGTCTATCGAGTGAATAATCTGTACGTACCAGTATCAAATGTGTCGATTTTGTTAATCTATCAACTACAGCCCAAACAACATCTTTCTTTTTCAGAGTTAAAGGTAATCCCGATACGAAATCCATCGTAAATCTGTCCCACTTCCACTCTAGTACCATCACAAGCTGAAGTAAAACCGAAGGCACTTGATGTTCAGCTTTCACTTGTTGAAAAAATAAACATCTCGATACAAACTATTTTATGCCCGACCACCAATATAACTATTTCAGATCATTGTACATCTTAGTATTTCTAGGATGAACGGATAAACAACCATTATGTGCGTCGTGTAAAATTTTCTGAATCAACTCTTGACTTTTTGGTACACAGATTCTATCTCAGAATATCAAATAATCATCGGATCTGATTTGGTACTGTGAATCATTAGTCAACTCACGTTGCACTCTTTTAGCTTGCAATTCACTGTAACACCCCTAACCCGTATCCGTCGTCGGACTAGGGTTAAGAGGCATTACAGGACATTTTAGAACATTTATCAATCAAAAGTTATACATCGTATTTTCATATCAAATATCAACATAAAGTCCCTTTCTTAGGTCAACGAGACCTAAAACATGCTTTAGGAAGGGTCAGGACTAAACTGAGCACATACAAAACTTTTCAAAAACTTAACAAATTTTCAAAGTTAAAGAGGTCACACCTCCATGTGAACAGACTGTATGCTTTACACGGCATTAGACACGCCCGTGTGTCTAGGCCGAGTCAAATTAGGGCATCAATACTGACCTATTCACATGGCCATAAGACACGCCCATGCGCCTTGGCCGTGGTCAAAACTGTCTTGGGTCACACGGCTAGCCACACGCCCGTGTGTCTAGGCCGTGCTAAGGATTGACTTTAAATTGTAGGACTACCCCAAGGGGCACACACCCACGTCTCTGGCCATGTGGACAAAAATAGGCCATTTGAATAGCCAATTTACCACCCATTTTGGGTCATCCCTACAAGCATATAACCAAGCACATTTCATGTCTATAAGGCAGCCAAAAACATACCAAATCATGCACAAATTGACCCAAGATATCATCATTCATTCCCATATGCAAATCCAACTCAAACATATCAATTCCATGTAACTAATCCATACTATGAACACATGATACATATCACATTTAAAACCATTTCAATCGCAAAACTAACTTACCAAAAATGCCATTTCACTATGCCATATATATATACACCAAATTTACCATTTATTCATCACACATTATATACCAAATTCAAATCATAAGTTTAGCCATAATCAAGCCATATCTCATGGCATGATATATACAACTCAAAACATATCCAAAGTTCTCTAGCTTATACATGCTATACTTTGATAAATACATTTTCAAAAGGTACCAAAATTAAGTTTGATAGTGTGGTGTCCTTGATGATCCTCGAGCTTCCAGTAGCTTCGATATCTAAAAAAAATGCAAACACACACAAAATAAGCTTTCAAAAGCATAGTAAGCCATATACAAATAAACTTATCATTTTAAGCATATAGGCATCATAAAATACATATACTCCATAGCCAAATACTATCACAAACCACATAGTTCATATACATTTCACATATTCCAAATTCATTTGTATATGCATATTTTTCATATTTATCATATATCATTGCCATTACTTATTCTCATTAAAATGTTGAACATCTTACATACTGATCAGTTATTCATTCATCACTATTGCCCATTGAATCGTATGGAATCAAATAGGATACACGGATAGCTCGAAAAGCTCGTACAATGCCAACGTCCCAAACGTGGTCTTACATGTAATCAAATATCGATGCCACTATCCCAGACAGGGTCTTACATGAAATTAAATACGATGCGAATGTCCCTGATGTGGTCTTACATGATAACTCACATCGGAATCCTATGTCATGACATATGCATCCTAACTATTCCTATGGTTCGTACGGGACTTTTCGGACGTCGTCTCATTACCGAAACTTCCTCGAATTTCACATATTCATCGTCCATATTCACTCATAACAATTCAATATCATATAGGTAGTAATAATTCAATTCAAAACACATTTATTTGTACATCGACTTACCTCGTACGGGAATGAACGAAAATAAACGGCTATTCAACTACTTCCATTTTCTTTGGTTCTCGATCTATATAAATTCAAATTTAACTCTTTTATTAAACAAATCATTCAATTCAATCCATATTCACAAATTTAGGGTATTTTACAAATTAGCCCTCACATTTTTACATTTTGACATTTTCACTAATTCATAAAATCACAAAATACACAAAATTTCTTTTTAACATGTTATGCCAAATATTCATGCAGTTCATATAAGCCCATATATTTCAATTATTTCACATTTTAGCCTGTCAATTTCACATTTTCACAAATTAGTCCAAATTACTAAAATTCATCAATGATTCAAATACAAAATATGTTAACCCAACACATATCTTTCATTTTCCATCAACTAACATCACAAAGCTTACAATTTCTTCAATGGCATAACTCAATTTCATCATCAAATTCAGAAATTAAGACATGGGCTTGATAGATTACTAAGCAACAATCACAAAAATGCAGAAATTAATGAGAATTATAAGTTGAGAAGAATTTATTTTAATTGAGAGTTGAGGACTTTTCTTAAGGACAAGCAAATGCTTAAGTGTGAGATATTTGATAAACCATAATATATACATATTTTTTACCCCATGTTTAACATATTTATGGATAATTTTTCCTTAGTTTCATTGAGTTCGATGCTCCTAATCCCTTAAATTCATGTTTTATACTTAGGCGAGCATAGGAAAGAAAAAAGAGCAAGAAATGGGCCAAAAATAGACAAAATGGGCCTAATTCAGTGTTTCACAAGAGTAAACCACACACCTATGTGAGGCACATAGGCAGGCCATACGCCAGTGTGTCATGGCCGTGTTGAATGAAAACCAAGTCAGAATTGTACACGCCTTGAGGACCTTCACACGAGTGTGGCACACGGCTGTGTCCCTGTAAAGCCCAAGTTTAATTCTACTCGAAAAAAGGCTAATTTAGAGGGTTTTGAAGCATTCCGAAGTCTATATAAACACCCTAGAAGAGGATTAAATAGGGACACGCAGAGTAGAAGATAGAAAATACTGAAGGATAACCATCAGAATCAGCTCAGAAGCAGGATCTACTTCAAGACTGAAGATCTCCATTCAATTTCCTTAGAGGTTCTTTGGTTTCTTTATGTTTTGTTTTTTTCCCAATTTTGAGATGCTTTCCATTATTATGAACTAAACTCCCTAAATACCTAAGGGAGATGAAACCTAAGATGAATCTTATTACTATTTCAATTATATGATAAATACTTGTTCTTATTCTTAATTGTGAGTTCTAATTCTTGCTTTAATATTCCAAGATATTAATTCAGGTTTTTGATGTGCTTATTCAGTGGAGCAAAAGTCCCTGTTTAAGAGTAGATCATTCATAATTACATGGAGTTGCATGCAATCCTAGAGATAGGACGATATAAATCTACCGAATTAGAGTCAAATCTAATAAGGGAATCCATAGATCGAGAATAGGAGTTTTAATTAGAAAGAGATTTCGGTTAATCAACCTAGATTCAGTTGGTTTTAGTCTCGAGAGAGATAATAACATAAACTAGGGATTTTTATGGATTAAGTCAAGTGAATAAATCATCTAATTCAGAAGTAATAAGTGTAGTCTAAGTGGATTCTTCCTTGGGTATTGTCTTCTCCATCGCTCTTCTAAAAAGTATTTTCCAACTCTAATCTCTATTGTCATCTTAGTTAATTAGATAATTAGTTTTATTTTACAAACATCCTTTAATTCTTAGGTTAGATAATAAAAAGATAGAAATTACTAGTACTTTTAGTCCTCGTGGATACGATATTCTAGGTCTCACCATAACTATACTACGGTTCAATAGGTGCGCTTCCCTTCGTTGAATTTTTTAGTTAGTTTCACGATCATCAATTGGGTAGTTCGTTTCATGCTTCTTAAGCTGATGAGACACATATGCAACTACCTTACCCGCTTGCCTCAACACACACCCCAAGCCAACATGTGATGCATTGTTGTAGACAGTGAATTCCTTCCCAGACTCTGGCTGCATTAAGACAGGGGCCTCAGTCAGAACTTTCTTCAGTTTCTCAAAACTTTCCTGCTACTTATCAGTCCAGTTAAATGATGCTCCTTTACGTAAGAATTTAGTCAAAGGTGCAACAATCAACGAAAATCCCTCAACAAACCATCTATAATACCCTGTCAATCTCAGAAAACTTCGAATCTCAGATACCGACTTAGGTTGCTTCCAATCCAGAGCCACTTCAATTTTTCGAGGATCAACCCTAATCTCCTCAGTAGATACCACATGTCCCAGAAAAGTTACCTTCCGAAGCCAGAATTCACACTTACTAAATTTCGCATATAATTGCTTCTCCCTCAGAATCTGTAGAACAACACGGAGATGAGCATCATGTTCCTCCTCAGTCCTTGAAGACAACAGAATGTCATCTATAAATACCACTACGAACCGATCTAGATAGGGCTGGAATAGTCGGTTCATCGAATCCATAAAAGTTGCATTTGTCAGTCTAAACGGCATCACTACGAATTTGTAATGATCGTAACAAGTCCTAAATGCTATTTTGAAAACATTAGTCTCCTTGACCCTCAACTGATGATGATACCCCGATTAGAGATCAATCCTAGAAAAGACCGAGGCTCTTTGAAACTGGTCGAATAGATCGTCATTTCTCAGTAAGGGGTACTTATTCTTGATAGTCAATTTGTTCAGTTGTCGATAGCCAATGCATATATGCATGGTTCCATCCTTCTTCTTCACGAACAAAATCGGTGCTCCTCATGGTGACACGCTAAGGCAGATGAACCCTCGATCCAGTAACTCTAGAATTTGAGCCTTAAGCTCTACGAGCTCCTTTGGTGCCATTCTATAAGGGGCGATAGACACTGGAGTTGTACCAGGCAAAAGCTCTATCCCAAACTCAACTTCACGGTTAGGAGGTAACCCCGGTAACTCATCGAGAAAGACATACGGAAAATCCTTAACTGTTCTGATATCTTTCACAGACGAACCCTCAGAACTTGAAGCACTAACATAGGCTAAACATGCCTCACAACCCTTACACACCAACTTCTCAACCCTAAGTGTAGAAATCACACTTGACAGATAATTTCGACGCTCTCTAATCACAGTTACCTTATCAACCTTTTCAGTTCTGAGTATCATCCACTTTGCAGCACAGTCCAAATTTGCTTGTTGCTTAACCAGCTAGTCCATGTCCAATACTATGTCTAATTCCTTAAAAGAAGTTCCATCAAGACAGCTAAAAAGATTATTCCTTGAACCTCCAAAGGTATATCCTTAAACAATTTGTTCACTCTCACTGACTGCCGTAATGGACTTAACACAGTAACCTCACTCGTAGTGTTTTCAACAATTATACCCAAAGTCTCAGACACAGTGCATGCTATATAAGAGTACGTAGATCCAACATCAATCAATTCAATATAAGGTACATTATGAATAAAGAACGTACTCGTAATAACATATGGGGTGTATTCATCCTCTCGATGATGTGTAGCATAAACCAATGCTGGCTACCTCGCCTCAGTATGTCCAGTACCTCTGCCCGGTGCTCTACGACCAGGGCCCATACCATTTCCACCTCTGGCCTAACCACGACCTCTCAGTGGCTGCTGATCGGGCCTTCGTGGATAATCCTTGATATGGTGCTCCATAGATCCGCACCTCAAACATGCCCCTATCCATACCCAGCACTCGCCCTGATGGCGTTTTCCACAAACAGTACAAGGCTACGACCTGAAAGCACAACAGGGGGCCCAACTTTGACTGGCCCATCAACTCTGGCCTTTTTCTTAGGCCTTAAATGCTGAACTTGAGGGTTCCCAAATCCTCTTGTTCCTTCCCCTGTCCGACTCATGATTCTGGTGCTCAGTGCGTTTCACATCCTCGGCGATCTTCGCCTTTTCCACTAACACAGCAAAATCTCGCTCCCTCTGTGGAGCTATCAAACCTTGTAGATCATCTCTGAGGCTGTCCTCAAAACGTACACAACGCTCATACTCAGTTGCTACCATGCCTCGCGCATAGCTACTCAATCAAAAAAATTCTGCGTCATATTCAGCCACAGACTTATCCCCCTAGGTCAGATTCAGAAACTCCCTTCTGCGGGCATCCATATAGCTAGTGCCCACATATTTCTCTTGGAATGCATTCTTGAAAATCACCCAAGTCAATCACTCAGGCTGAGTACCCTCTTTCACTTTAAGCCACCACTGATAGGCTTCATCTCTCAACAATGACATTGCACCTTTTAGTTTCTGCTCTAGAGTGCAGTCGAGTCATCCATGATTCTCTCTATGGCCTCTATCCAATATTCAATGACATTAGGGGCAACTCTAGTGATACCCCTAATGATCTTAGCCCCATTAGACCTGAGATGTTCTGTTACCGACCCATGGCCCACAGTACCAGTATTGGGCCTAGCGACCCTTTCCAGAATTCACAGCATAGCTTGGGACAGTGCGTCATCCCTAGCTACCCGATTGTGTGACCCAGTCTCAGTCACAGATGAATCCAGTGTCTCTCTTGCCTTAACGTTAGGCATATGACCTGATGCCGAAGGTCGAGCCCGAGCACCTCCATGGCCTCCGCTACGGTCTCTTGTACCCCTTCCACAAGTACCTTTGGTGCTCATTATCAATTTTTGTAACATCTATATTAATAGTTTTATGCATCAGTTTTACAATTCCACTGTTTATTAACGGAAGTTTTATGAAAAATAGCATCAATAATTTAGAGTTTTTTGTTTTTGCAAATCGTAGTCTTACTACAGTTTTAGCTCACCCTAATAAAGGTTTCAGTATAGTCTATTATCTATGATAATCTCTATATTTCAACCAAATCGAATAGTAGTTTTAGAGAACTTACAAAATTGGTGCTGAAGACTCTGTAGACCACACATTTGGAAACAACACCTCAAAATATTTTCCACCATTTGAAACAATTCTTTTGCATTTTTCATCTTTTTATGAAAAACGCAAATCCACAGCTGAGTTTTGCAACCTGACTCTGATTCCACTAAATGTAACACCCCAAACCTGGCCTAGACGTTATGGCCACATCTGTGATGTTACGTTGGAGTGAGTTTTGAAAAACGTAGATCTATTAGAAAAGTCTACTTGTGTTAAAACCTTGTTTGTGATCTTCATGAAAAGCTATCTTAATTTATTTGGTAAATTACAGGTTCATTAAGTAAAACATGTCTCGTACAGAATCGTTATTACACTTTAAAACATTGTTCGTTGCAGAAGCTTTTAAAACCAGTTACGTGGCATAGCAGTTGAAAACCATTTACCTTTTGAAAACCTGAGTTCTATTGCTAGCCTATATAAGTCAATTTAAATAAATCCCCAAATAAAACGAAACTTTAACACAGCCTTACTACATAAAATTTACCCATACAAAACTACTTTTACTAAATTCAAAACGAGAACATAATTAGTGTTGTGGCCATCTCCGAGTCCCTCGCAGCATCAACCCGCCTAAGGATTACCTGCACAGATAGGCAGAAAATGTGAGTTTATGAAAACTCAGTGTGTAATCCATATTTATCAAACAGTCAAACATACAGTGTTGAACAGTCTGGGCCTAAGCCCTTATCAGTTGCAATATCAGTGTGGGCCTTAGCCCAATACAGTAACAGCATCAATGTAGGCCTTAGTCCATTTTAGTATAGTATCAGAAATGCATACAAAGATCCTACCCATCCATCCTCTACACTCCACTCCGTCCAGCCCTACACTCCATGTGGGGATAAAATCGACCCACCCATCCCTACACTCTAGAATATAGTACCGGTTACGGCACTAACAGTTTTGAGTAGAGCTACCAATAATAGGCTTTTAGCCTTTCGGTACACTTCCTCCAATATCATATGTCCCACCCCATGCAATGCAACATAATATAAATGTACATATATAAATAAGATGGCATGCTCAAACATTCATATGTCACATAGGGGTATTTCCATCATTTACCTCATAGGGGTATAATAGCCATAACAAAAATTAGGGTCTAGGTGTACTTACCGACCAACAGTAGTTCGACAGTCGTCTACATTGACCCGTGCAACTTGAATAATTAAACAGCGAAAATGGGCCCAAGCGCATAATACGACCCATGTGGGCCCACACGCTCGTGTGGCCCAACAAGCCCAAATAATAGCCTTGGTCGTGTAAACAACAAAGTTGGCCTGATAATCTCCACACATCCGTGTAGTTTACCCTATGGGGCCCATGAGCCCGTGAGGCCCACATGGCCCATTTTGACTTAACGTGGCCCAAAACGACCTAAGCCTACAAAATCGCTCATGGTGGTCTCCACAATCACATGCTCGCGCTTTTGCGTTTAGATGACCACACGAGTGAGAGCACGCCCGTGTGGCATCGATGATGCTAGTTTTTTGGCTTTTTTCGTTTCAAAATAGAAGTAGTGTGATTATACACCTGGTTGCAAAAACGAGCGAATTAGCCCACGCGCACTCCACCTAACACAACAAAAACTTTGGTCAAAATCTAACATACGTGTTTAACTGAAACCCTAACTGAAACTTGTTTCAAAAGACTACTTACTAACGCTTAGCTTGAACGAGCGTGGCTTAAGCCTGCTTAGAGTGTCGACGAAAGTTAATATCAGATACTTGATGATTATCTGTATGGCAAACAAACCCATTAAACATATTGCTTACACAAAGGTTGAACATCGCTTAACCACCTAAGAATCATGGACATTCTACCAAGATCAAGAATCCCAAAACTGCCTTAGTTTAATAACACCAACGAACAGTGTTACCTTAGGACGAGAGTCGAGAAGAAGATTCCAATCATTTTTGAAATCCAAGCGAACTCCCTCACTCCACGAGTAATACTACAACCCGAAACAAAAAGCACCAGGATCAAAGAAAGAAGTGGTAAAAATTAGTATTTAGGGAGAAGAGGGAAGACTAATCGAAAATACCCAGAATCAACAAAGACTTACCACTCGATGCTTAGCCAACGCAAAAGTCATTGAGTGAAAGGGAGGGAGAGAGCCAAATCTAAAAAGAGATGGAAGTGTTAACCACCAAAACTCGAGAGAGTGGATGGTAGAAAAGAAATGACAATGGAGACTAGGTAGAAGGTTGATGGAATGAAACAATGACTGGATACAATGAAGGAAGTGTTAAGCACACAAAACTGAAAGTGAGCAAAGAAAAGGATGCCGGATATTCGAGAGGAGAAATATGAGGAAAAGAGAAGAAGTCAACTAAGTAAAACACGATATAGGGGAGCAAAACTAGAATACCCTAATGGTTACAATTGATATTCGGTAACCAGACAAGCAATACTCGAAAAGAAAACAACAAAAGACAATCGTTTCAGAGAACCGAAACTCTAGCACTATTTCGGCACTAAGAACAAAAGTGACCGAATTTGCACAATAAGCTTCCCACTTTCGGCATGACACTACCTCACACCCCAACCTCCCCTATTTCCTCCTAAAATCTCTCACCTTATCTCTCCCCAAATCCCCCAAACCACCAATTCAAACTCCTTTCAAACTGCCCCTAACTACCAGCCACACACACCAATCCCCCACAAACACTCCAACCATTAGAGTTTCGGTCAACCCCAACCACCAACCTTGCGAGAGCAGCAAAAATATTACTCCCTTGCACATAGGGAAGCTTGAACTCAAGGCCCCTAGGCACACCCACATGCCACTTACCATTAAGCTAACAAGCGTTACATTCCCATGTTTCACTCATTTTAATTTAAAAGTCCATTATCAACATGCAAGGGTTTATTCAACAAGAAGAAAAAAATTTGCTAAAGCCTAAGTCTGAACCCAGCACTTCTCACACTACTTAGGACCCTTAACCATCACAGCAAGTAAGCCAACATGCAACATAACACGCAATTAAATTCCTAAAGATTTGGGTCGTCACAACTCTACCCCCTAAAAGAAAATTTTGGCCTCGAAATTTACCCGATCAAAACATATGAGGGTATTGTTGTCGCATCGCCTTCTCGGGCTCCCACGTGGCTTCATCAGAACTGTGATTACACCATAGCACCTTAACCGGTGAAACTAACTTCCTCCTTAGAACTTTCACAACACGGTCTAAAATTTGAATTGGCTCTTCTTAAAAAGGTCAGATTTGGTCTAACCTCAATCTCCTCAGCCAAAACGATGTGTGTATGATTAGAATGATATCGCCTCAACATAGAGACGTGGAACACATCATGAATCCAGTCCAACTTTGGAGGTAACTCAACTTTATAGGCAACTGGTCCCACACGTTTCAATATAAGATATGACCCAATAAACCTAGGGCTTAACTTGCCCTTCCGACCAAACCTCAGTACTTTCTTCCATGGCGAGACCTTAAGAAACACCATGTACCCTATTGAATACTAAATCTCCTTACGCTTTAGATCCGCATATGACTTCTACCTGTCGAATGCCACCTTCAGCCTATCCTGAATCAACCTTACTTTATCCTCGGAATCAGAAATTAACTTAGGGCCCAGAACACACCGCTCACCCAACTCAGTCCAACGAGAAGGAGTACGACACCTACAACCATATAATGCCTCGTAAGGTGCCATCTGTATACTAGACTGGTAGCTATTGTTGTATGCAAAGTCTGCCAACGATAAGTAATCCTCCCAACTGCCTCGAAAGTCTATCACACAACTCCTTAACATGTTCTTCAGTATCTTAATCACCCTCTTCGACTGGCCGTCTATTTGAGGATGGAATGCAGTACTAAAGTCCAACCTTGTACCCAATGCCTCGTGTAACTTCTTCTAAAATCGATATGTGAAATAAGGATCTCTATCGGATATTATAGAAATCGATACCCTATGCAATCGCACTATTTCAGACACATGCATATTAGCTAGTTTCTGTAATTAGTAATCAGTACGGACAGGTATAAAGTGAGCAAACTTGGTCAATCGATCCACGATGACCCATACCGAATCATTTTTAGTAGGCATTAGAGGTAGCCCACTAACAAAGTCCTTAGTTACCCTCTCCCATTTCCAAAGCGAAATCTTAACTGGCTGAAGCAACCCTAAAGGCAATTGATGCTCTGCCTTAACCTGCTAGCAAGTCAGGCACTTACTCACAAAATCAGTAACTTCACGCTTATGTCCTGACCACCAATATAACTTCCAAAGGTCTCGATACATCTTATTCTCGCCAGGATGCATGGCGTAAGGACTACTATGCGCCTCTTGCAGTATAGATTGCCTCAAATCAGTATCCTTTGGTACACAGACTCTCCCATAGAAACAAAGTACCCCTTCACTATTCAGCCCAATATCTGAAGTTTCCCCATTCTCAATCTGTCAGAAACGAGAACCCAGTGACTCATCCTCCAACTGCTTACCTTTATTCTATTCAATCCACCTCAGTTTAACTTGAAGTTCGGCCAATAAACTACCATCATCAAATAAGCTGAGACGAGCAAACGTCGCCTTCAAATCAGTAATAGCTCTATGGCTCAATGCATCGGCTACCCCATTAGCCTTACCAGGATGGTATTCAATCGAACAGTCATAATCTTTAAGCAGCTCGATCCACCTACGCTAACTAAGGTTTAGCTTCTTCTGAGTGAGGAGATACTTTAGGCTTTTGTGATCTGTGTAAATGATACACTTCTCACCATACAGGTAATGCCTCCAAATCTTCAGTGAGAATATCACCGCTGCCAACTCTAAGTCATACCTTGTGTAGTTCGTTTCAAGTTTCTTAAGTTGACGAGACGCATATGCAACTACCTTACCCTTTTGCACCAACACACACCCCAAGCCAACATTTGATACATCGCTGTAGACAGTGAATTCCTTTCCAGACTCTGGCTGTATTAAGACAGGGGCCTTAGTCAAAACTTTCTTAAGTTTCTCAAAACTTTCCTGCTGCTTATCAGTCCAGTTAAATGGTACTCCTTTATGTAACAATTTAGTTAGAGGTGTAGCAATCAATGAAAATCCCTCAACAAACCGTTTATAATACCCTGCCAATCTGAGAAAATTTCAAATCTCAAATACCAACTTAGGTTGCTTCCAATCTAGAACTATTTTAATTTTCCAATGATCAACCCTAATCCGCTCAGCAGATGCCACATGACCCAGAAAAGTTACCTCCCGAAGCCAGAATTCACACTTACTAAATTTAGCATATAATTGCTTCTCCCTCAGAATCTATAGAACAACTAGAAGATGAGCATCATGTTCCTCCTCAATCCTTGAATACAGTAGAATGTCATCTATAAATACCAATACGAACCAATCCAGATAGGGTTGGAACACTCAGTTCATCAAATCCATAAAAGTTGCTGGTGCATGAGTCAGTCCAAATGGCATCACTAGGAACTCGTAATGATCGTAACGAGCCCTAAATACCATTTTGTAAACATCAGTCTCCTTAACCCTCAGCTGATGATACCCCAATCAGAGATCAATCTTAGAAAAGACCGAGGCTCCTCGAAATTGGTCGAATAGATCGTCAATCCTCAGTAAGGGGTTCTTATTCTTGATAGTCAATTTTCTTAGTTATCGATAGTCAATGCACATATGCATGGTTCCATCCTTCTTTTTCACGAACAAAATCGATGCTCCTTGTAACAGTCTGATTTTGACCCTAGTTGGAATAGTGGTTTCGGGACCACATATCCGAGTCAAAAAATATTTTAATATTATTTTTTGTGTCTATGATAAGTGAATTGACATGTGTGAAACTCTCGTGTGAAAATTTAACTATTTGTGTGCTTAATTTGCAAAAAGGACCTAATCGCATAAAAGGTAAAAGCTGTGTGCTAGTTGTCAGAGTGCTTATTTGAATTGGCTTTCTAAAGAAAAGGTCCTTATTGATTATTTGACCATTTTAAGTTTTAATGGACATAAAAGGGCATGTGTTAGGTGAATTTATATTGATTTAATAAAGGTTATAATGGTCAAATGTTTAATAAATTAATCTATGTTATAACAAAACATGAAAATAGGCATTACATGCTTTGTTTGTATTGAAAATTGAAGAAAAAAGGAAAAGACAAAGAGTTCTAGGGTTCGGCTAGTTGGAAGATTGATTTAAGGTTCGTTTTTGATCCGTTTTTGATAATTTCTACGTTTTCGTGGTCGTTGTTAAGTGCTCTAGCTAGCCCATGCTTAAATTCATGAAATTGTTAATGATTTGGAAATGTGCCATGGATGATTTCATGAATGTTATGATGTTTTATGTTGTAATATGAAAGATTGATGTTGGGTTTACATGTGTTGTCTTTGAATTTTTGATGAAATTGAGTAATTTCGGCTAGATGGTAAAAATGTTATTTTGAGGGACTAAAATATGAAATAAATGAAATGTGTGGACCTGTATGGGAGCCATGAAAATTTGACTAAGCCTGTGTGTAAAATAATTTTGTGTATTTTTTGAATTTGTGAAATAGGGACTAAAGTGTCAAGATGTGAAAATGCGATGACTAGTTTGTAAAATGCCTCAAATATGTGTTTATGGATTGAATTGAATTAATTGGTGAATAAAAGGGTTAATTTTGAAAACATATAGATCAAGAAAGGAGGAATTCAGACTTAGACCGAGGAAAGTTGAAGGTTATCGAATAGACAGTCCAAGTCGATAAATTTCGAGTACGAGGTAAGTTCGTACTTAAAATATGATGTTAAGTAAGTTTTGATGCCTTAATTATACATGGGTTGTATATAATTGAATTGGATAATATGGTGATGAATCAGAAGCTTTGGCACTAAGTGTGGGATTTAAACTAGCTTTAGCACAAAGTGTGCGATTTAAACTAGATTTGGCACTAAGTGTGCGATTTAACTAGCTTCGGCTACTTGAGGCACTAAGTGCACGATACTGACTTAATCTTGGTTATTTGAGATGGCACTAAGTGTGATGAAATATTTAGCTTTGGCTAATCTTGTAGCACTAAGTGTGCAGATGACTAAAATATGAATAAGTTATGGAAAATCTTATAACATTTAAAAGAAAATGGTAAGTACGAAAGTGAACAAGTACGAAAAGATTCAGGTATGTATAATACCTAAATGGAAGATGAAGTTATGTATGCGAATTTCATTGAGTTGATATGGTTTTACGTATTGAAATTGTGCAAATACTCATATCTTGTTATCTTATACTCATATACTATTCATGACTTGAGTACGAGCTTACTAAGCTTTTGAAAGCTTACTTTGTGTGTGTGTTTGAATTGTTTTGTAGATATCAAAGCTACCAAGCTCGGGGATAGTTAAGGGTCATCGCCACACTATCGAACCTCATTTTTGGTATTTTGGGAAATGTATATATTTTAAGTATGGCATGTATAGGCTAGTAGTTGTGGAGTATATTTTGTGATGTATATACTTTGCCATGTGATTTGGCTAATTTGTGTTTGAACTTATGGTTGTAAAAGGCTTATGATATGTGATGTTAATTTGTAATTGTGGCATGTTTTAGTTGGATAATGGAGAAGCTAAGTTTGGTGAGTTCATGATATAAGAATGAATGATGTTTTTGATATAATATTACATTATGTCTTAGTATAAATTGTTAAGGTTTATAAGTATGTAAATGGTTGATAATATTATAGTATGAATAATATGTGTTTTAGCGTGAGAAAATGGTTGATTAAGTTGTACATATATGCTTGGTTCCTTGTTTGTAGGTTGACCCATAAGTTGGCTTAAACCAAGCCTGCATTGTGCCACACAGCCATAGCACACGAGCATGTCTGTTGGTCGTGGGCTTAAGTCAGTAGCTAGTTAAGAACCACACGACCATAGCACACGGGCGTGTCTGTTGGCCTCGAGTGAAAGTCAATATGTATCCTTTGTTTTGGCAAAACTAGATTACATGGGTGTGTCTTGTGCTCGTGTGAGGTACACAGCCTGGTCACACGGGCGTGTGACCTTAACAGAATAGAAAAATTTTCTAAGTGTTGAAATTTGTGAATGTGTTCAGTTTAGTCCTGACCTCTTCCTAATGCATGTTTAAGGTCTCGTTGACCTAAGAAAGGGACTTTATGTTGATGTTTAACTATGATGCTATGATGTTTGTGAAATAAATGCAAAGTGTTTCGATATGTCCAATAATGCCTTGTAACCCTAGTCCAACGATAGATACAAGTTAGGGGTGTTATATTTTATTGGTATCATAGCTATGGTCTAGTCCATTCTAGGACTACCATAGCGTATGCGAGTCTAGCTATACATGCTATATATCTGAAACTGCGATAGTGTGAAGAATCTTGACATTGAAATGTGCTTTTGTATAGCAATGGATCCCGATAGAGTTGTAGCTGACGATATTGAAAGCAATGCACCTGCTCCCGCGCAAGGGACAGTGCAAGCTGATTCTCGATCGGCTACGAGTAGCCGTGATGGTGAGGCTAAGCAAGCCTTCTATTAGATGATGAGCGATTGGTTCACTCATTATATTAGAACCAATCTGACTGTACAACAACCTCCACCACCGGTTGATCCTCCTCAAACTCTTGTTATGTCATGAGTAAATCCAGTACAGTTTAGTAGACCACCAGTTGAAAAGATTAGAAAATATGGAGCTAAAGAATTTTGAGCTATAACAAATGATGATGTAGAAAATGCTGAGTTCTGGTTAGAGAACACAATAAGAGTGTTTGATGAGTTATCTTTAAGTCCAGAAAAATGTATAAAATGCGCCGTTTCATTGTTGAGGGACACAACGTATCATTGGTGGAAAACTTTGATGTCTGTAGTTCCAATTGAACGAGTTACGTAGGATTTATTTCAAGTTGAATTCTGAAAGAAATATATCATCCAAAGATTTATTGATTAGAAACGCAAAGAGTTTCTCGAGCTTAAACAAGGCTATATGTCTGTCACAGAATACGAGCGAGAATTTGTAAGGTTTAGTCAATATGCCCGTGAATGTGTATTTTCAGAAGCAATAATTTGCAAGAGATTTGAAGATGGTTTGAATGAGGATATTCGTCTGCTAGTTGCTATTCTAGAAATCAAAGAATTTGTGGTGCTTGTTGAACCAGAATGTAAAGCGAAAGATCTTGGTAAAGATAAAAGAAAGGCTAATTTTGAAGCTAGAGAGGTACGAAAGAGATCATCAAGTAAATCATTTCAATCTAGATCCAAAAAGTTTAGAGATAATAGTAGTCGTTCAAAGGCTAGTGCAAGGCATTTAAACAGAGATCATGTTAGATCGCAACCGAATTACAAATCTTCGCCACATCTGTTGCTAGTGTTGATAATGCAAAGAATGAAAGGCCTGAATGTGATCAATGTGGAAGACGACACTTTGGTGAATGCTATGGAAATAGTAATAATCGAGCTTGTTATAGTTGTGGTTCAAGAAACCATTTTATTAAAGATTGCCTAGATTTAGCTAAAAAAGATAATGTTTAGAATCTGAGACAGAGTGGTAATGTTTCTTGTGGTGGACCTTCTAGAAATTCGAGAAATGTAAGTGGTAGTCAAAGAGGAACAAAAGACACAGCTGTTAGATCTGAGGCTCATGCACCTGCTAGAGCGTATGCTATCCAGCTCGAGAGGAAGCTTCATCACCAGATGTGATTACGGGTACATTTACCCTCTATGATACTTTTGTGATTGCTTTGATAGATCCTGGATCAACACATTCATATATATGCATGAACTTAGTGAACAGTAAGACTTTGCCTGTAGATTCTACTGAATTTGTGATTAAAGTTTCGAACCCCCGAGGCAGATGTGTTCTAGTTGATAAAGTCTGCAAGAATTGCCCATTAATGTTTCGAGACAATTTTTTTCCAGCTGATCTGATGCTATTACCTTTTGATGAGTTTGATATAATTCTGGGTAAGGATTGGTTAACCTTGCATGATGATGTGGTGAACTGTAAACGGATTGAATATAGTGATTTGAATGGATTGCCTGCTGTAATATCTTCGATGAAAGCTTTGAGTATTGTGAGAAAGGGTTCTGAAGCCTACTTTGCTTATGTGATTAATTCGAAAGTGTCAGAAAAGAAAGTTGAATCTGTACCTGTTGTTCGTGAGTTCCTTGATGTGTTTCCTAAAGAACTTCTGGGATTACCTCTAGTTAAAGAAGTAGAATTTGGCATACAATTGGTACCTGGTACTACTCCGATTTTGATAGCTTTGTATAGAATGGCTCTGACCGAGTTAAAAGAATTAAAATCTCAGTTGCAAGAATTGACAGATCGAGGATTTGCTAGACTGAGTTTCTTACCTTGGGGTGCTCCTGTTCTATTCGTGAAAAAGAAAGATGGTATGATAAGGATGTGTATAGATTATCGACAGTTGAATAAGGTGACCATCAAAAATAAGTATCCCCTGCCCCGAATAGATGATTTTTTTGATCAGTTGAAAAGAGCTACTGTGTTTTCAAAAATAGATTTGAGATCATGCTACTATCAGCTACGAGTGAAAGATTCAGATATTCTGAAGACTGCTTTCAGAACAAGGTATGGACACTATGAATTTTTAGTTTTGCCTTTCAGATTGACTAATGTGTCTGCTATTTTTATGGATTTGATGAATAGAATTTTCAGACTGTATTTAGATCAATTTGTTGTAGTCTTCATTGATGACATATTGATTTATTCATGTGATGAATCTGAACATGCTGAGCATCTGAGAATAGTGCTACAGACTTTGTGAGATAAGTAGTTGTATGCAAAGTTTAGTAAATGTGCTAAGTATTTGGGGTAAAAACATGTATAATTTGGCGCTTATCAAATACCCCCACACTTAAGCATTTGCGTGTTCTCAAGCAAAATTCTCACTTACTGCTAGAATTCATTCTTTTCAATCACATAATCAATACTGATAATGTTACAAACTATTCCACAGAAATTTATACAGTGAGAATTTAACTATAGCGGCATTAAAAGCCTCAAACAATATAAATTGGATATCTCGATAATAAAATTATAGGTAAGCTCCTTCCTTTAAGTAATTAACTTTAGTCCTAAATACACAAGATGTAATATCCTAAATTAGGGGTTAATCGGAATAGTGGTTTTGTGACCATAAATCTGAGATAGAAATAATTATTTTATAATTATTTTGATGATTATGATATGATTGCATGATTGTGTGAAAATTTCGTGATGAAATTCTATGCCTAAAGAGCTTAAATTGAATGTAGGGACTACATCGAATAAGTTGCAAAATTTGCATTCTAGAAGTTTTTAGTATGAAATTGCATTGAAATATTAATTAGGAGATCTTAAATAGAAATTTGACCAATTTTAAGTTCATGGACAAAATTAGGACATGGAAGGAATTTTTGGAAAGTTTAGTAGTAAGAGCATTTTGGTCATTTAGTTATTAAAATGAATTAAAAACAAAATTAAAAGTCAATTTTTGTCCATCTTCTTCATTAGGCCGAAATTTCAAGGGTTCTCCATAGTTAGGGTTTGTTTCAAGCTTCCAAGCACCATAGTAAGTGATTCCAAGCCCCGTTTTTAATGTTCTTTACGTTTTTGGAATCCCGGTAGCTCGATTAAGCTTATGTTAGCAATAATTCAACCTAGGGTTTATATTTGGAAAAATACCCATAAGTGAAATTTGTGTATTTTGATGTTTTATGATAGAATATGGGGTTTTAAATTATGTTAGACAACTTGTGCTACTCGGTTTTAGTGAAAACGAGTAAAAGGGCTTAATCGGCAAAAATACCTAATAGTCACAAGTATATGTTAGAGTAAGAATTTGATGTTACCATAGAAGGGAAAATGATCAGCATGTTATAAAACATAAGAATAAGGAATAAAGTTTAATTCCCGAGCCTAGGGGCAAAAGTGTAATTATGCAAAAGTTTAGGGGCAAAAGTGTAATTTTTCCAAAGTTCGTACTAAATGCTGTTTTGATGAATGTATGTATTAAATAAGATTAATTTGGCATTATAGATCAAGAGAAACGAGATTCAAGTCGCGATCGAGGAAAAGAAAAGATTGTGGACTAAATTGCAAAATCTTTATATTTTGGTACCAAGGTAAGTTCATGTGTAAATAATGTAGCATATTTGTTATTTTTAAGTTATTGATGTTAATTATATGATATGCTGATTTTTAATCGTGAAATATTATGCTTTGTGGTTAATGTTGAGTAATATGAAAATTATGTTTACTACTTGATAAATATGAATTGCTACCGAGTATCGGTTCCGATATTCCATGGAAGACGACAAATGTGAGATCAAGGGAAAAAGCCCGTTTGAACCTTAGGAATAGATTACGATACAAGTGACATGTCACTAGGATGGTTGAGCATCCGAACTCGTTGAGTTGAGCCCGAGTTCACTTATGGATGCGAATGTCCGAACTCGTTGAGTTGAGTCCGAGTTCATGAGATGTAACTAGGCATTCGAACTCGTTGAGTTGAGTCCGGGTTCACTTATGGATGCGAATGTCCAAACTCATTGAGTTGAGTCCGAGTTCGTGAGATGTAACTAGGCATCCGAACTCTTTGAGTTGAGTTCGAGTTCACTTATGGATGCGAACGCCCGAGCTCATTGAGTTGAGTCCGAGTTCACTTAGGGGCAGGTTACATGATTTCTTGATTACATATGACGCACTTATGTGCAAATTATCCGTGTATCCGAGTTGTATTCCGATGTGTTCAACGGGTGAAATTTCTAGTGAAATGAAAAAATACTTAAGATGCAAGCGACGTATTGGTAAGTGTTGTGAAATGGACACTTTGGACAGGTATGTTCTTAACCCTCGGGTTGATAATAGATACAACAACGATAAGGTGGTAAGATGATGAATGATGTTTAGAAATATGACATATGTTTTGGTGATACTATGCTAAAGTTGTTTGGTATATTTGTATTGTTATGTTACTTGTTATTTACATATGAACTTACTAAGCATTTATGCTTACTCCCTCCTCTTTATTTACTGTAGTTTTGGACAAGCCAGCTCGGGAATCGGGACGGGTCGAAGGTTCGATCACACTATCTAAAGGACTTTCATCTGGGTAAATGGCTTATAAAACTTAAGTATGGCATGTATAGCAATATACTTATTTTGTGTAAATAATTTTATGATATAGCCATGATTGGTTGAGAAAATGTTTGATATTGATAAGTCATGGTGATGGTTAAATTTAGATCATGTTTGATATCATGGAAGTTTAATAGGTTATCTAGTTCATAACAACTCATGAAAAGATGAAACTTGCCTTAAAACAGAATATTGCTGCAGCAATGACATGAATTTGAAAAATACTAAAAATAGTATAAATGGAAATAAATGATGAGTAAGTTATGAAATTGAATCTTAATGAGTCTATTTTCATGTGGATTGAACAAAACAAACATATAAATTATATTTTATGATATATTTAAACTTTTGTGAAACAGGGCCAGAGTGATTTCTGGATCCCCTGTTCTGACTTTAAAAATTCATAATAAATTTTAAAAAAATAATTATAAGTTTTTATTTATATTTATAGATTCCTTATTTAGTCTAGTTTTAATATAAACAAACCTCATAGTCATTTAAATTCTTTATAAAGAGATATCTGATTCGTAATACACAGAGGTCAGAGTAGTCAAACCCTGAAATAGGGGAGACTTTAACTAATAAACTGTACTAATTGGCCCAACCAAAAATTCTAGAAAACAATTAGTAAATAGATATATGAGTCTAGATTTAGGGAAAATTTATGTATTTTTATTTCAAGTTTCGTAACTCGAGATATGATTTTTCTTGTAACTGTGACGCGGGTAGCTAGAAAGCTGTGAATGTAGAAACAAATGATTTGAAGTTCTTAATTTGATAAATTATGTTCGGTAACTCCTCAAGCTCGACTCCGGCGACGGTTCCGGGCATGGGGGTGTTACACAAGAGATGACATCCTCCCTAAAGATTCACTCAAATCACTCAAAGTGTTTAAGGGTCAAGATTAAGCACTCGATTGTCTAACATGAAAAGTTATTACCATAGGCTTGCATGAAAATCAAATTTCCACCACTTGTAAATGATATGATAAAATAATCAAAAGGTCTTTGCATGATTGTAATGGGGTTTAGGTTACAGGTATGGATACAGGTCGAAGAACAGGGGTTAGAATCGAGATAATTTCAATATGTTACCCCACTATCAAAAACTTAATTACTGAATCACAAACAAATAGCTAGAACTATTTTACATGAGTTCGTGACTACTTTAGCTTGCTGAGAATTACACACACAATTTTTTTTAGTTTTTTTTAAGAACAAATCAAGTTAATACAATACAGAAATTATACTTCATGATTCAGTAACAAAAAATGGTGAACATAGTGAGGTAACAATATTAAATTCAATCTCGATAAAAAGGGTCAAATTAAGTAAGAGGATTTCAACAATAATGGGTTAATAGGTTAATGACGAGGGTTAATCAATGAAAAAGGGTTAGTAGGCTCAACGGGGGTTCACTAAGGGTTTAATTATGTGGGAAGGCTTTTTATGGAGTAAGTGGGTTAAATCCTAAATGTCTTTATCATCTCAATATATCAAATCATACGTGTAATCTTGACATGTATAATCGAAGCAAGTTCTAGAATAACAGTTCAATGTTGACACACTCAAACCACAAAAAAAGTGAGCAAGAAAGAAAGCTATATGCTCAAAAGGCTCAAAAATCTCACCAAAAATTTGGGTTTTTGATGTCATTCCAATATACTTAAGATTTCAAGGTAATACCTCAATTCAGGAAAATAACCTAAAAATTTTAGTTCTCAAATTATCAACTTGTCATGCTTGATTCTCTAATGTCCTATAATCAAATAATCATGCATAATTCCCTTGGTCTAATTCATGACATATCAATAATAATTGTAGATCAATCAGAATTCATTCGATCAGGATTATAAGAACATCACTTAAACACAAGACCAAATTCAGGGATTTGAGAATAATGTAAAAACTTAGGTTTCATGTTCACCCCCCACACTTAAGATGTACATTGCCCTCAATGTAAAAAGATAGACTATTCAACATAAAGAAAATCATAAGAGGGAAAGAGGTGAAACTCCCTGTTAGAAGGATGCGGAGCTTGATTCTGAGGATGGAGTGTTTGGGGAAAATGGTAACGGCCACTGTTCTTGGCTAGATAAAGAAATTGGGTCGTTGAACATGGCACTCGTTAGGTATTGTTCCCTATTTGTTTCCTCATTACATAAAATATTCCTAGCAACTTTGCTTGGAAGTGTGTAGAATCATGAAGAGCTTATTAAGAGTTGGTGTGGAAGAGAGTGTAGTGGAATTACTTGTTAGAAATACCAGAAAATGGAAAATAAAAATTTACTAATATAGATATGTCTTTCAAAATAAGAAAATTCACACCATAGCCGAATTTCTCAAAGGTTTCCTTCTTCTAGATACGGCAATGGAGGAGCAAAATGGACTAACTTTGGTTTCTCCTCCCACTAATCAATATTTTCCTTTTCTTTATTCATTATTTTTTTAATCTAAAATATTAACATAAAATAAATATAATATGTTTTGATCAATAACATGGCCGGCCACTATCTAAAAGAATTTGCTAAATTGACATGCAAGTCCACCTTTTTAATAACATGCATAAATAGATCACCTTAAAAATTACCCATCACATTTCACAATGTCTCACTTAAGTCCTATTTAAAATTTTCACATACAATTGACAAAATCAAAGCATGAGATTTTTACAAATGCATTTACACATATAAGAGGCATAGAATTTAACAGTTAATTATTTTTAAAAACTCTGTTTTGTGGTCCCGAAACCACTTTCCGACTAGGGTCAAATTAGGGCTGTCACAACTCTGCCCCCCTTAGGGATTTTCGTCCCCCAAAATCTTATCAACAAAAATATTTTCCATTCTGAAAATATTTTCAAAAATTTCAGAATCACAAATTTCCATTCATCACATGTATCTCTTTTTACCAAAATCTCTAAACTTTAATTCACACTAACAGATCATATTGGAAGACTATATTATGAATATCCCAACAACTTTGTCGACCGAAATTTTGTACATACTAAATTGAAGACACAGATTCTTCCTTGTTAAAAGATCGATCATGACCCAATGACATTTCTTTTTCAGAAGACAAATAAAATTTTTATTCGGTTTTGATATCAATTCTGTCTCATAACCACTTCTATAACATCACTGATTGCTTTTATTCCATATACACAAAATTTCAACTCTGACAGATAGCAACTTGTCATCTGAATATAGTTCTGAAATACGCTACAATACACAGTCACTTATACACCTGATCCATATATCTGTATTATTTATTTTAACTCAGATAAACAAACATTTCACAGTCGGAGCTCATATAAAAATCCTTTAATCCATCTGAATACCTATTCCATATAAGAACAATAATAACATTAACAGAAATTTTATATGTCCAGACATCCATAATCGAATAACTATTACTCTGAACTCATTTTGAACTATCACATCTCAATATACTTTTATACTTCTCAATTTCACTAGAAGAATAGACCTTGCTTAACGTTCAATACTTTTATTCCTTGGTTCAAGAAACATTCAAATTTTTCCCTCGAATATTCGAAACTGTCAAATATGCAACACTGACACAACCACAATCATCTCTAATCATCAGCCGAATAGTTCTTTTTATAATAACTTTAACATTTGTTTCTGAATCTTTAACAAATTCAATCATACATATGATCCGAGTTAAACCACACAACTGAATCAGTCTTGTCTAACAAATAATAACTTTTCAAGACCACTTTTCTTTGTGCATGCCGTAACTCTTCAAATATACATTCTATTAGATCTCTTCAGATAACTAATCAAAATTCATTATCACTGTATAACTCGAAAGAACACAACACTTAATCTTTAACTCACTGATATATAAGTGAAAACCAGTCCACAGGTCTGAGCTGAATTCTTTATCATTCAGACCCTTATTTATGGCCATTCCTTTCATAAGAATCAGAGAAATCCAAATATATAATCATTATAAACATAATTGTTTCAGATAAAAATATATATATACACTTTAGAACTGAGCCATATCTGATTATTCATATAAGAAAAATGAAAAGAAAACCAGAATACAGAAATCCAAAATACAATGTCGTATCAGAAATCCTAGAATAGAATCTCCCAAAACATAGAAATAAAGACCAAAATAACTCCTCAGAGAATACCAGAAGAAGACTATAATTAATAACCTTGGAATTTCCTCTATAACAGAAATAACACATTCTTCAACATTTTTATAAGATGGAATGCAAATCAATAGAAACAGAAGAATAACATCATATGAATTTATCCCCGAATTCATTCCTATCATACTACAATGAATTCTCAAATAAAGGAATACGATGATACTGATTATAAACCAATCAAAATAGCAATACTTTTATTAAACATCGGAGTCAGATAACATTCTCACTTATAGCATTTTCATCAGAAAAAGGAACAATCACACATGTGTCTCTGAGAATAAGAAATATACAGAATATTCAAAAGAAATCATCGAAATTCACTTGACTGTAATTATCCAATTTAGACACTCTTACTATTCATTCGTCATTTCGAATTCCATTCTATTTCATTCACTAATGAAAACCACTCAGGAAGAATTCCCAACAGATACATACTTAGACATCATATCTGATTGAATTAAATTACCAGACCAACTTTCTTTTACTAATGACAATATTCAATCTGAAGAACTTTCGGGACATTGTACAAGTCCTTCCAGCCTTAATTCATTGCCAAATCGTTCTGAACTTTGCTTACTTTATCATTATCTCACTATTTAACTCTTTAATCTTTCTTTGCAAACTCGTTCTATTTTGTTCCATTGAAACCTTATAATCATATCACTGGTAAGGGGGTGAGGTCGTTAAGCCTCGAAAGGGAGTTTCATATCCGAATACACAGATAAATTCATCACTCATCATCATAGTATTACACACTTTGATTCAAACGCTTCATTCAAACATTTCAATTTTTTTTTCATCTTGTTACAAACACAGTTTCACATATCTCAGTTTCACATGCAACTTTATTTCATGTGAGTATTAACAAAAAATAAGTGAAATTATCACGATTCAAACTTTCATTTCTATTACTCAAATTACCAAGAAATTTCTTATCAAATTTCCACATTTAGTCTTGATCATTTGTCAATATTTATCCCATTGAAAAATGTCTTACGGTTTTGAGTACGTCGCTTACTTGATGCCGTAGTCCAACTATGGTCTTATACTAACTTTGCTCTGCCCATGTTGATGCCTATTTCCGATAGGTCTTACACTAGCTCATCTGTCTCATGTATTGCCATGGTCCAACCATGGTCTTTTCTGTCAATTCATTATTGAACGATCGTACTCACTCCCTGCGTTCTACCCAATTTGATCTTTCATTACCATTTACTTTATACAATCTCATACATATCTTTACACTGATGCATACATATCATAAAATTCTTTTCATACCTTTTCAATTCCATCATATCACATATATATTACAATCAGTTCAATATCAATTTCAGATCAATTAATAATAACTCGGTTGGAACACATCATTACCTGAGCAAAACAATTTATAATAGCCGGGAGACCTCACACTATCACACTTTACTTACGGCATGTATAGTTAGACTCTTACACTTGCTATGTTAGTCCGAGAACCGACTAAACCATAGCTCTGATACCACTAAATGTAACACTCCTAACCCGTATCCGTTGCCGGAATAAGGTTATGAGGTATTACTTGACTGAACAAAACTTCTATAAGGTCAAAGATACTTACCAGACATAAATTATCAACAATGCAAACATGTCTCATTGATTTTTCATAAGAGCTCTTATAAATTTCCAAAATGACTCACTATCAAAACATAACCGAATATCTAATAACAAATTAACTACTATCAAGTTATAACTAAAACCTTTCACCATATTAGTTCAATTATAAGGCTTCTCTAAACAAAATGAGCAAGCCATCTTCGCATGGCTATAATGTATACAAAGTCGAAATATCATTCTACCTATAGTCTATCCTGTACATGCCTTAAACCATGATGATATACAATCTTCTCAACTCACATAAAGACTCGATAGTGTGATGATATCTCCGGCCCTTCCAACTCGAGCTAAAGTATAAACCTATAAGAAATGGAAAAGAGAACACGGAGTACGCTTCAATACTTAGTAAGTTTTAAGCAATGCAAACAATTAATTTACTTATAGATCGATTATTCAAATTTTCAAGAAATCATTCCTAGATAATTGCCATTTTGGCTAAGTATCAATGAACATAATGCATATTTAGCAAATTCACCTCACTTGAATTTGAAATCAATTAAAACCAAATATTGAAATCACAATTAAGATCATGAAAACTCAAAAAGCATCTCATTAACAAGTTTTAACCATGTTTGCAACAAAATCACAAATTCACTACAAGCTGTCTTCCTGAGCAACAGTCACTAAATTATTTATAACTGGAGCTAAGAAATTCCAAATCAAGTGCCGATAATTTTCCCTGAAAATAGACTCATATATATTCCATCCGTAAAATTTTCAGAATTTTTAGTTTGACCAATCAATACCAGATTTTTATTGAAGTTTCCCCAGTTTCACTATTTGACTATTCTGACCACTCTTCACTACGAATCAAATTTCTCATTATACAGAATTTGAAATATGTTATCGTTTATTTCGTTTGAAACTAGACTCATTAAGGAGTCTAAGAATATAAATTTTATCTTATAACCATTTTTGTACCATTTATAATGATTTTCTGAAAACAGAACAGGGGACCTCGAAGTCATTTTGACTCTATTCCACGCCACTTCAAATATCTCATTATTGGAAATTCTTTTGCTCACACAGTTTCTTTTATAAGAAACTAGACTCATTAAGATTTCATGGCATAATTTATTCAGCTTATAACTCAACTCCCACAATTTATGGTGATTTTCCGAAATCACGTTACTGCTGCTGTCCCAAGCAGATTTATTACCCATTCTTGCATTAATTTTATTTAACATGTATATCACCAAATCAATCTCCTGTAACCTTTCACCATAACCGAATACACACATACACGTATGAGATTTTCACATATACTTCTCATTTTGCATTCATGATTCAATTCCGATCAATCTAACATATAAAAGTATACAATACATACCTGACCAACTTAATGTATTTGACATATTCAATGGTAGTTTACTACGAACATTCGAAATCATAATCTTACTCCAATCATCGGCATTGCGTCTGCTAGGTTTAAAGCCCAAATCCAATCACCACCACAAAGCATGCGAGACTTTAAGCCCGGATATAATACCAGCACAAAGCGTACGGGACTTTAGCCCGGATATAACACCAGCACAAATGCCTTCGGGGCTTAGCCCGGATATAACACCAGCACGACTGCCTTCGGGACTTAGCCCGGATATAACACCAACGCGAATGCCTTCGGGACTTAGCCCAGATATAACACCAGCACGAATTCCTTTGGGACTTAGCCCGGATATAACACTAGCACGAATGCCTTTGGGACTTAGCCCGGATATAACACCAGCACGAATGCCTTCGGGACTTAGCCCAGATATAACACCAGCATGAATGCCTTCGGGACTTAGCCCGGATATAATTCTCCATTATCATGCACATATATATATCATAACACATTAGCATTTCATTTACATTACTTGAACACAAGCACAACGTGCTTATCAACCATTCCACTTTCGGCTCAATAGCCACATACAAAGAACACGATTTCGTTTCGCTATCCAACATGATTTCTATAACCATTCGGCTACAAGTCATATGAACAAATTATTTATCCCACTACGTAATTCAAGTAGAACCAATAGGTCACAATTTATTTATTTTGCTTATATACCATGATTTTATCAAATCATAAGCTAAGTTTCATTACTCAAAGACTTACCTCGGATATTTTTGAACAGTGGCGAATAGGCTATTCGATTGCTTTCTCCTTTCCCTTATCAGATCTAGATCCTCTTTGCTCTTGAGCTTAATTTAAAACAATTGAATTCATTTAATTTCTAATCAAATAGGCGATTTAATATAATACATGTATATTATAAGGTTGAGGTACATATGACTTAATGATTAACTATCAAACACCATATGCATATCTATATATATATATTCTCTAGTCATGCACAACCAAACATCTTACTTAGGCATTAACAACTTTATAGTTATATGCATATCTATGTTAAGACCAATTATATATTTAATAAATTCTACAAATATGGTTATTTATAATGACTAAATACCATTATATCTCAAGTTATACTTATAAGCACATCCACCTAAATACATTCGTACTTAAACATCATTCTGACCTAATACTCATATAGTCACTAACATATTATTAATCACTTCCAAAGCCAAGAAGACATATTTAAACTTAGTACTTTTTCACTCAAATGCAAAACTCATGTATCGAAATAATATTTCACATACATATACTAATCATTTAAAGAATATATTTCATTGTATATACGCATATATATAAGAACCATTCATAACATACTTATTACTCATTTACAAAGCAAAATACTCATATCACATTTATAAAATTACAAGCCGAATATACCTATACTTACATCACTTAAACATCAACACTCAATTTCTTTGACAAAGCACATTTTCGAAAATGACAAGGTAATATAACAGCCTTTAATCCAACTTATAATTCATGCATATCACATTCCAAGCATTCACTCTATTCCATCATTTAAAATACAAACATTATTCAATAATTTCCTAGTTCAAATTCGGCAATTACACCAATACACAAGATGATTTATTATTATTGTTCATTCATTTAAACTACTTACAAATACCTTAAACTATCTCAATTATCAACCATTTGTAAATTATTCATTAAACTTGAAAACAACCATATACCTCTTTCATTTTCTACCATGCCGAATGCTCAAGACACCACACAATTCCAAAATTGGTCATGGGTTAAGTAAAGAACTTAATAACTAACTCAAAATATGCTAAAAATCCAAGAATTATCATTGAACTTACCTTAATTTAGCTGACCACCATAGCCGAATTTCTCAAAGCTTTCCTTCTTCTAGATACGGCAATGGAGGAGCAAAATGGACTAACTTTGGTTTCTCCTCCCACTAATCAATATTTTACTTTTCTTTATTCATTATTTTTTTTTAATCTAAAATATTAACATAAAATAAATATAATATGTTTTGATCAATAACATGGCCGGCCACTATCTAAAAGAATTTGCTAAATTGACATGCAAGTCCACCTTTTTAATAACATGCATAAATAGATCATCTTAAAAATTACCCATCACATTTCACAAATGTCTCACTTAAGTCCTAATTAAAATTTTCACATACAATTGACAAAATCAAAGCATGAGATTTTCACAAATGCATTTACACATATAAGAGGCATAGAATTTAATAGTTAATTATTTTTAAAAACTCGATTTTGTGGTCCCGAAACCACTTTTCGACTAGGGTCAAATTAGGGCTGTCACAAGTACTGTATGAAGTACTCATGATTTTAAATGGATTAAAT
Organism: Gossypium hirsutum; assembly: GCF_007990345.1. NCBI lineage: Eukaryota > Viridiplantae > Streptophyta > Magnoliopsida > Malvales > Malvaceae > Gossypium > Gossypium hirsutum. The sequence goes on along the minus strand of NC_053436.1, from coordinate 41,459,820 downwards.
CCATTAGATGCTAGCCCAAGCCTCACATTTTGAGGATCATTTGCAAAGCTTGGAAATTTACTATCAAATGTTTTCCAAGCTAAAGAATCCGTAGGATGCCTTAATAATCCATCACTGGTTCGTTTATCATAACGCCACCTTATAGACTCGGCTGTCTTTGACGACCTGAAAAGCCTTTGAAACCTTGGTATTAGTGGAAAATATAGCAAAATCTTTAATGGCTTCTTTTTTTACTGTACCACACCTTCATCCTCATTCACATCCTCTGTATTCTTATTCATCCAACGAGATTTACTGCAAACATGACAAGACTGTTGGTTTTTCCGATCACCCCAATACAACATGTAGTCATTTGGGCAACTATGAATTTTGTCGTACCCAAGGCCTAAATCTTTTATCAGTTTCTTCATATCTTTGCATGAATGAGGGATTTATTCAAACGGAAACATATCTCTAAAAAACGCTAATAGCTATAACACCCCAAACCCGGCCTAGACGTTATGGTAGAATTTGGTGTGTCACCTAAACCGCTTTTCAAATTTGATCTTTCCGGTAAAAATCCATTACTGAATCTAATCCTTTTATCATTACCTAACTAAATTTCTCGTCAAAACGTTTACAATTTGCTTGCATTTGGGGTATTACTTCATTTTAAATCGTGAAAGCATTTTAAAAACTCGTTGTTGAAAGCTCGAGTTCTTTAGAAAAAACGTGTTATTTTGAAAACCCGTGTTTTCCTAGACTAGCAATTTAGTATAAGCAATCAAATTCCAAATTAAAATTTAAAACCCACCAGCGGCTTTATTACATAAATTTAAAACCCAAAATGAAATCTAACTGCAATTAAAAGAAACAGAAGCAGTAGTGTGGCCATCTCCGAGTCCCTCACAGCACCAATCCATTTAAGCTTAGGGATTACCTGCACAGTTTAACAACGGGCTGAGTTTACGAAAACTCAGTGTGTAATCCCAATATCAATCAGATAGTGATCAACACAGTATCAGTACAATCTAAAGCCCTATTCAGTATCAGTACAATCTGGACCAAAGCCCTATTCAGTATCAGTACAGTGCATAATGCAACCCATCCCATAACCATCCAGCACACCACCCGTACCAACCAGCACACCTGTGCGGATATCAATCGACCCACCCAACCAGCACACCAATATCGTAGCAAAGCTACCAGTAGTAATAATAACACAGCATAGCTGCCAGTAACAGTGAGTGTTGAAGCCACCAGTGAAATATATATGTGACAAAGTCACCAGTATAGTACTTCCTCCATATCATGAGCCCAACCCAATGCAGATGTCGTATCATAAATAATACGTGCATGCAATATGTCATACTCAAAACCAGTCATTTAAAAGTACTACGCACATCATTTAACCTACCACTAGCGTTATAAAGGTTATATCATCAGTTAGGGCCAAAACAGTACTTATGACCCTTCAGGGGTATTTCAGTCATTTAATAGATTTTAAAGTCTCGATACAGATAATGACCTCATTGAAGGTCTACAGTCACCTCGTGTGACTCCGAAAACTCATTCAGGTGAAACGGTGAAATGGGCCTCAGCCCAACATTCGGCCCAAGTGTGCCCACAGGCTCGTGTGGCCCGTTGACCTAATTCTAGCCATGGCTATGCGAATTCCATAGCACAGTCCTATATTTTCCATCTTTTGTAAACTTTAATCCATGTGGGCCCACGAGCCCATTGGGCCCACACGGCCCATAGAGGCCCACAATGGCTCAAGCCCACGAGAGCGCTCGCGCTGGCCTGTACAGTGTGTCGCCCAGGTTTTATGGCTCGATTGACCTTGCGAGCGTTTACGCGCTCGTACGGTTGCAAATGTTGAAGTTTCGGCTCTTCGGCTTTTGCCGATTCACAGTTACGCAATGGTGTGAGTACACACCTTTTTGGCTTATGATCAGTAATAGAGTGGTGTACGGTTACACACCTTTTTTGGAAAGAAAGACATCGAACCCTGTGCGCTCAACCTAAATCCAAAACAATGAACCTTAGTTCTCCAACGCTTGGATTAACCCCCAACTACGTACTCACCAATTCCCAACAATAAGCATTCGGTTACTTAATAATACTCCATCAACAACTCATTTATTCAGTAACTCAATAATACTCCATCAAAACCAAACACACTTCTTACCACGACGTGAACTAAAATGAAAGACTATAACATTCGGCCCACCCCCTTGGGTAACGTCACAACCCATAGCACCCTTTGAACAAAAAAGAAAACGTTAGATGAGCCTATCCTCACGACAGTCAAGAGGATTTGGCTCAGCAATACCCAAATCGAACAAGAACACAAAAGGAGCCTTTAACTATTCGACCAAGGAAAGCACTTACCTTTAATTAACAGAGACTAAGAATCGGTTACCACCGCTTCGGTCACACGGAGAGAGAAGCAAGCGGCTAACTTCAGGAGAGAAAGAACAATGAAAAGGATGAAGGAGGAGTTGGGTTCGGTTTCTTCGACTTTAGAAGCAAGAAGAAAAGATGTTTGAGACAACAAAAAGAAACATGTTACTAATGTTTGGCTAAAGAGGATTCGGCAAGCTTGTAACACCCCGAACCCGAGACCGTCGCCGGAGTCGAACATGAGGTGTTAACAGACTTCAAACCACTTATTAAAAATTTCCCAGACAAGCTGCAAATCTGCGTACTAGTCACTTTAAAAATCATATCTTGAGTTCTGAAACTCGAAATCTAGTTCCATAAATTTTCCCCGGAACTAGACTCATATATCTATATGGTAGAATTTTTGTAGAATTTTTGGTCGGGCCAATTGGTACAGTTTATTAGTTAAAGTCGTCCCTGTTCCTGGGTTCGACTACTCTGACCTTTGTGCATTACGACTTAGATATCTCCCTTTACAGAGCTTCAATACTTATGCTGTTTGTTTCTAATGAGACTAGACTCAAAAGGAAATCTATAAATATAAGGCATGACTTCTAATTATCTCTGATTAATTTATGGTGAATTTCTAAAGTCGGAACAGGGGATCCAGAAATCGCTCTGGCCCTGTTTCACAAGAGTTTAATTATCTCCTAACATACAGCTCATATGGTCATTTCGTTTCTTCCCTATGAAAATAGACTCATCGAGCTTCGATTAAATAATTTACTCATTATTTAATTTCATTCCTACTATTTTTAATCATTTTTCAATCTCACATCACTGCTGCTGCCAGCATCTGTTACTAAAGCAACTATGCCTATTTCGTGATTTCTCCTTGATCTAACTAATAATTCATCATACATATCACAAATTATGATCATGACTAGCCATGCCAAAGGCTAATCATTGTCAAACATCTCCCTACTACACTATTGCCATATCATGAATTTTAGCACCAAAAATAATCAACCATGACATATGGCATAAAAATCGAATAGGCCTCAACTATTATTCAACCAAAACCGAATTGGCCCAATATCAGTCATGACCATATTATAAAACCCATTTACTAAGATTTATAACTAAATATCATAGGACCCAAAGTCCAAATTAACATTTATGCCATTTTCGCATGGCTGAAAGTTTACATACCAAAGTTCAAACACAACATAATAGCCTATACATGCCGAGATGTTCTCCTAGACCGACTAAGAAGAAAGTACCAAAACTTGCTAGCTGGTGTGATGACTTCGATGACGGTCCCAAGCACTCAAAAAGACGAGTCCAAGAAACCTAAAGTAGGTGACAAGCAAACACCGAGTGAGTATATAACTCAGTAAGTCATAAGCATTACATAATCATCCATTAATAAATTATCACATGAGAAAACAAGTGAAAAGGGGTTAATTCTCTCCACCCATACCAACTATGCCATGGTTCCTTAGACCTTTCGGCTCAATATCATACAAAGTACTACATCAATTTTTCATATGCTACTCAACATGGTATTTGAGGCATTTTCCATGGATGCTTTCATGCTCGTTACATTCATGTAACTAAATAACATTCCCTCTATTCCACGATGAATCTCATGTACGTCACTTCAAGTATAATTATCACATAGGTTCAAAATTTATCAAGCAAGAATTCCAAATATAAACATAACGTCTATTAGCCACAAACTCAAGACACTTACTCGTCCGCTGTCCGTGACCAACTCAATAAGGTCGCACACTTAGTGTCAATAGTGCTTCAAAATCATATAGTAAGTCCGCACACTTAGTGTTATATAATCAAACTCGCACACTTAGTGCTTACATAATCAAACTCGCACACTTAGTGCTATATAATCAAACTTGCACACTTAGTGCTATGCAATTTAAATCCGCACACTTAGTGCCGAAATCAACATCTCAATACACCTCACCTCTTTTCTTTTTCATTCAATACTTTCATCACCCCATGCATACGTGTATATATATATTTATCATTTCATTCGACATAATTACATAGACATTATGACTATTTAAATCAATACCAAATATATGCTTAATGACTTACCTTGTGTTGGGTAAAATAACTCCAAGTCGACTACTCGATGATCTTCGATTTCCCCTTGTTGGACGCCTCTCCTTTAGGATCTTGAGCTTAAACAAATAAATTAACTCATTCAACCGCTTTGCTACATATATTGGTATTCACATTTTAATGATTTTATGACATACGGAATGGCATGGTAAAATTTTTATCTTTCTACCTTGTGTTCTTAGCTATTCGGCTAATAACCTTATGCAATTACCATACTTTCAATAATCTAATCACACATGCATATGCATACTTGGACATTCGGCAATCACCTTGCTAATTTTATACTCAACATCATATAAGCTCCCAAGTGATGGCCGAATATGTATATCTATACTATCACCTATAATTCCTCAAATCACAACATTTCATCTCATGAACACTTGACCCATTTCTCACAAAAATGAAACAACAACTAAAATGAACTTCCCATTTTTATCCCATATAGCCGATTGCTTCATTTGTTACCCAACTAACAATTCAACAATTTCAACCTCATTACAACCTCTACCTATTCAATATAACATGAACACAATCCTCCACCCCTAAAGTAGATTCGGCAATCACTTAACCCATTTTAACCTCAACTTTCAAGTTAAAAGAAATTAACCACTCACCATCTCCTACATTACTATCCACTTTAATGACATTAACACATCTACTAAGAGTTTCAAACTTCTTGGCCGAATTTCAACCCCAAAATCCTAAGTCTAATCTATAGGATGAGTAGAATTGGAACTAACCATCTCAAACATGCATAGATTTTCAAGAATCATTCAATACATACCTCATTCTAGCCATCTTCCAAGCCAAAATCAAATAACCAAGTCTCCTTCCTTCTCCTCACTCACGGCAATTGCCAAGAAAAAAAAGATGAACACTCCCTCTTCCCTCCTTATTTTATTCACCTTTTTCCTTTTTTAATTCCTTTTTATTTTAATTGTTAACTAAACAAAACATATTAAATTAGAATAAGTGGAGCTCCATCACCCCTTGGCCGGCCACTCTACTTCTTTTGGGTAAATTGACATGCAAAACCACCCTTTTTGGTACATGCACTAATAGACCATTTTAAATTAGCCTATCATATTTCACCATGTCTCATATTGATCCCTATTCAATAATTTCTCATGCAATTGGCAAAATTAGGGAATGAAACCTCCACATATGCATGTACACATATAATAAGCATAGAATATAGTAATTAATTATTTTTATGACTCGATTTTGTGGTCCCGAAACCACTTTCCGACTGGGGTCACACTAGGGCTGTCACAAAGCTTGACTCAAAGAAGAAAAGAGAAGAAATTAGGAGGAGGGAGAAGTCACTTACAATTAGCACCAAAGGGTAGCAAAAAGAAAAGCCAAAAAGTTGCAAAGAAGGATTCGGCACCTACCCCAAACAACAATTGCCGAAAATGCCTAACCCAAACCCCTTGAATGAATTTGCACCCCCACACACACCCATTCTACTACAACTCCCTCCCAATTCAAATCCCATGATAATCTCCACGATTTTCTCCACATAATCCTCCCCTTATCTCTCCATGATCCACTCCCAAGGCCAGTTCAAACTCTCACACAGCAGAGTCTGAAACCACTTCAAACTCTTGCTGCCCCCTTCTAGCAAAATTAAATACTATTTTGCTTGCCATGGGATTTGAACTCATGCCTCCTCAGTTGCTCCACACGCCACTTGCCACTAAGCCACAAGGCTCTTTGTGTCATCAACCAACCACGATTACTGATAAGGCCTAAGTGCCAGCGCTTAGGTTCTTTTAAGAGAAAAAACAAAGATGCTGCAAAAGCCAGAACTTGAACCCAGGACCTCCCAAACACCTCCAAACACACCTCAATCAACTAACCACTATAGCAAATAGGAATTTATGCTAAACCTGGCAAAATTACAAACCTTAAATTTTTAAGGTGTTACAACTCTACCCCCCTTAAAGAAATTTCAGCCTCGAAATTTACCTGGTCAGAATAAATGAGGGTATTGATGCCGCATCGACTCTTCTGGTTCCCATGTGGCCTCCTCTGCGTCGTGATTGCGTCAAAGCACTTTGACCAGTGGAACAGACTTCTTTCTCAATACCTTAGCATCACTCTCTAATATCTGCACTGGTTCATCCTTGATGGTTAGATCAGGCCTAACTTCAATTTCCTCGACTGGTACAACGTGCGAAGGATCAGAACGGTATCGCCTAAGCATCGAAATGTGAAACACGTCGTGAATTTTCTCTAGCTCCGGAGGCAACTCAAGTTGATTCGCAACCTGTCCCAGTCACTTAAGCATTTGGTAAGGCCCAATAAATCTAGGGCTCAGCTTGCCCTTCCGTCTAAACCTCATAATTTTCTTCCACGATGATACCTTAAGAAAGACATAATCCCCTATAGAGTACTCGATCGATTTTCGCTTTAAGTCTGCATAGGACTTTTGCCTGTCAAACGCCTCTTTCAATCAATCTTGAATCAGCTTTACCTTGTCTTCTGTATCAGCAATTAACTCCGGCCCCAATATTCGACGCTCACACAGTTCTGTCTAACAAGTAGGGGTATGACACCTACGACCATATAACGCTTCGTACGGTGCCATTCGAATACTGGACTGGTAGCTGTTGTTATATGCAAACTCCGCCATCGGAAAATAATTCTCCCAGCTGCTCCTGAAGTCCAAAACACAACTTCTTAACATGTCTTCCAATATCTGTATTACTCTCTTAGACTGTCCATCCGTCTAAGGATGAAACACAGTACTGAAATCCAGTCGTATACCCAATTCCTCGTGTAATTTCCTCTAGAACTGAGATGTGAACCTAGGATCTCTGTCAGATATGATACGAATAATCAGTGCAGACCGGTATAAAATGGGCAGACTTAGTCAGTCGGTCTACAATCACCCAAACCGAATCCTTCTTAGAAGGTGTCAAGGGTAAACCACTCACAAAATCCATGGTCACCCTCTCCCACTTCCAGAGTGGGATCTTAACTTGTTGCAGTAACCCAGAAGGTACCTGATACTCCGCCTTAACCTGCTGACACGTTAGGCACTTACTCACATAATCTGTAACTTCGCGTTTTAACCCAGGCTACCAATACAATTCACGAAGATCCCGATACAACTTGTTCTCACCAGGATACATGGCATAACGGCTACCATGCGCCTCTCGCAGAATAGACTGCCTTAGACTAGAATCATTCGGCATACACACTCTTCCACAGAAACATAACACCCCTTCCCCATTCAGCCCAAAATCAGAAGTCTCACTTTTTCCCACTTGCTGAAAACGAGGAACCAGCGATTCATCCAACAACTGTTTCTCCTTAATTTGATCAGTCCAAGTCGGTCTCACTTGCAGTTCAGCTAACAAGCTACCATCATCGAATAGGCTAAGGCGAGCAAACATTGCTCTTAAATCAGAGACAACTCTATGGCTCAGTGCGTCAGCTACCACATTAGCCTTGCCTGGGTGGTACTCAATTGAACAATCGTAATCTTTAAGCAACTCAATCCACCTTGGTTGCCTAAGGTTCAACTCCTTCTGAGTAAGGAGATACTTGAGGCTTTTATGGTCCATATAAATAATCGTTCTTTCCCCAAACAAGTAATGCCTCCAAATATTTAGTGCAAACACCACCGCTGCTAATTCCAAATCATGAGTGGGATAATTTGCCTCGTGAGGTTTAAGCTGCCGCTACGCAAGCAACCACCTTCCTTTCTTGCATCAACACACACCTAAATCCAATGTGTAATCCATCACTGTAAATGGTAAATTCCTTCCCATACTCCGGCTGTATCAAAACAGGAGCCTCAGTTAAGACTTTCTTCAATTTCTCAAAACTCTCCTACTGCTTATCGGACCAAACAAAAGGCACCCCTTTTCTTAGCAATTTAGTCAAAGGTGCAGCTATCATCGAAAACCCTTCCACAAAACGTCTGTAATATCCAGCTAAACCCAGAAAGCTTCGAATCTCAGATACAGTCTTTGGTGGTTTCCAACCCAATACAGCTTCAATTTTTGAAGGATCAACCATAATCCCCTTAGCAGACACCACATGACCTAGATATGTCACCTCATGCAACCAAAACTCGCACTTACTGAATTTTGCGTACAACTATTTTTGTCTCAAAATTTGAAGGACAATTCGCAAGTGTTCATCATGCTCCTCCTCACTTCCTGAATACACCAAAATATCATCTATGAACACTACTATGAACCGATCTAGATAGGGTTGAAATACTCGGTTCATCATGTCCATGAAAGCAGCTGGTGCATTTGTTAACTCGAATGGCATTACTAGGAACTCGTAATGACCATAACAAGTCCTAAACGTTGTTTTATATACATCAGCTTCCTTAACCCTTAGCTGATGATACCCAGATCGAAGATCTATTTTGGAGAACATAACAGCTCCCCGTAACTAATCAAATAGATCATCAATTCTTGGCAATGGGTACTTATTCTTAATGGTTAGCTTATTCAGCTGACGATAGTCAATGCACATGCGCATGGACCCATCCTTCTTCTTCACAAACAATACCGGTGCTCCCTACAGAGACACACTCGGTCGAATGAATCCTCGGTCTAACAACTCTTGAATTTGAGCCTTTAACTCCACTAGCTCCTTTGGTGCCATCCTATAAGGGGCGATGGACACTGGGGCTGTTCCTGGTAGAAGCTCAATTCTGAATTCAACCTCACGGTCTGGGGGCAAGCCCGGAAGCTCTTCTAGAAAAACATCTGAAAACTCCTTAACAGTTCTAACATCCTCAACAAAAAGACTTTTAGTCTCAGAGTTGCTAACATATGCCAAGAAAGCCTCACAACCCTTGCGAACCAGCTTCTCGGCTCATAACGCCGATATCACATTAGACAAAAAATCACTTCTCTCCCCTATTACAGTCACCTTCTCATCCTTCGCAGTCCACAACACCAACCGCTTAGCAGTACAATCTAGCTTCGCACGATGCTTCACTAGCCAATCTAAGCCTAAAATAATATCAAGTTCCCCGAATGGTAGTTCCATCAAATTCGCAAGAAATACGACCCCTTGAACTTCCAAGGGCACATCCCTGAACAATTTATCCACCCTGATCGATTGACCCAGCGGACTCAACACCGTCATTTTACTATCAGTGTTCTCAGATTGAACACCCAACATTCCAGACACAGTGCACGCAACATACGAATGCATGGATCCAATATCAATTAAGGCAACATAAGGCAAATTATAAATTAGAAATGTACCGGTTATGACGTCAGGGGCGTCACCATCCTCTCGGCAACGAGCAGCATAAACCAAGGCTGGTTGCCTCACCTCAGTATTACCAGTGCCTCTACCCAGTGCTCCACGACCACGTCCAAACCCATTTCCTCCTCTTGCCTATCCACGACCCCTAAGTGGCTGACCACCTCTCACTGGCTGAACATGACCCTGTCCTATCACTTGCATCTGAGTGGGCTTCTGAGGAGAAGTCCTTACCTGATAATCTAATGACCCACACTTGAAGCACGGCCCAGTCTTTTTTCGACACTCACCCAAATGAGATCTTCCACATTCAGCACAGGGCTGCGGTCTTACAACAACAACAGGATCTCCAACTCGAACCGGCCCATCAAGCTTGGCCCTCTTAAAAGTCCTACTCGCAGAACCAAAGGATCCAAAGTCCCTTTTGCCTCTGCCCCTATCCTTATCACAATTCTGGTGCTCCGAGCGCTTCACATCCTCAATAATCATTGCTTTCTCCACTAAAGCAGCAAAGTCTTGCTCCCTCTGTGGAGCTATTAAAACTCTCAATTCATCGCGAAGACCATCCTCGAAGCGCACACAGCATTCGTACTCAGTCACTACTATCCCATGAGCATAACGACTCAACCGTAGAAACTCCGCCTCATACGCTGCCACAGTCCTATTCCCTTGGGTGAAGTTCAGAAATTCCTTCCTTCGGGCATCCACATAACTCGTGCCCACATACTTCCCCTGAAAGGATACCTTAAAGAAATCCCATGTCAGACGATCAGCTTGTGTACCTTCCCTCATAGTGAGCCACCATTGGTAAGCCTCATCTCGCAGTAACGACACTGTCCCTTTCAATTTCTACTCCACAGTACAGTCTAGATCATCCATTATCCATTCCGTAGCCTCTAATCAATATTCTACCACATCTGGGGCTACACCAGAGATACCCCTAAAAATCTCTACGCCATTGGATCAGAGTCGTTCAGAAATTGATCCCCAGGTCACTGATCCCGTACTCGCTCCAGCAACTCTTTCAAGAACTCGCAGCATCGCCTGAGACAAGGCATCATCCCCAATTGGTCGATCATGAGACCGAGTCTCAGTTACTGGTGAAGCCAGTGACTCCCTAGCAGGCATGTGACCCGACGTTGAAGATCCAGCCCTAGCACCCCCTCGGCCTCTACCACGGCCTCGCGTACCCCTTCCACGAGTACCCCTAGTGCTCATATCAATATACGCTTTATCTGAATTTAAAAGTTTTATGCCATCAGTTTATAATTTCAGTTTGACATTAACATATATTTTATGATAAACATTATTTAGAGTTTTGTTTTCGCAGATCGAGATCCCATTACCAATATCAGTCTTCTACAGTCTCAGTTTACTCTAATCAGAGATTTAATGCTACTATCTATAACAGTTTTCCAACATCACATTACAACTTAGAACAATAAATACTAGCAGAGAACTTACAAATTTGGCGCCGGAGACTCGGTGTGCCACACCTTCAGTAACATCATTTAAGAAGCAAGTCAAGTACCGTTGAAAATTTCCAAAACCAAATTTCAGAAAAATCTTTTTAAACCCTAATTTTAAAAAAGAAGGAAAAATACTTTTCTACTACCCATACCACAGTCGAGTTTTGTAACCTGGCTCTGATACCACTAAATGTAACACCTCAAACTCGACTTAGATATTACGGTCGAATTTTGTGCGTCACCTAAACCATTTTTCAAATTTGATCTTTCCGGTAAAAATCCACTACTGAATCTAATCCTTTTATCATTACCTAACTAAATTTCTCATCAAAATGTTTACCAATTTGCTTTCATTTGGGGTATTACTTCATTTTAAATCGCGAAAGCATTTTAAAAACTCGTTGTTGAAAGCTCGAGTTCTTTAGAAAAAACGTGTTATTTTGAAAACCCGTGTTTTCCTAGACTAGCAGTTTAGTATAAGTAATCAAATTCCAAATTCAAATTTAAAACCCACCAGCGGCTTTATTACATAAATTTAAAACCCAAAATGAAATCTAACTACAATTAAAAGAAACAGAAGCAGTAGTGTGGCCATCTCCGAGTCCCTCACAGCACCAATCCATCTAAGCTTAGGGATTATCTGCACAGTTTAACAATTGGGTGAGTTTACAAAAACTCAGTGTGTAATTCCAATATCAATTAGACAGTGATCAACACAGTATCAGTACAGTCTGAATCCCTATTCAGTATCAGTACAGTGCATAATACAACCCATCCCATAACCATCCAGCACACCTGTGGGGATATCAATCGACCCACCCAACCAACACACCAATATCACAGCATAGTTGCCAGTAACAGTGAGTGTGGCAAGCCACCAGTGAAATATATATGTGACAAAGTCACGAATACAGTACTTCCTCCATATCATGAGCCCAACCCCATGCAGATGTCGTGTCATAAATAATACGTGCATGTAATATGTCATACTCAAAACCAGTCATTTAAAAGTACTACGCACATTATTTAACCTACCACTAGCGTTATAAAGGTTATATCCTCAGTTAGGGGCAAAACAGTGCTTATGACCCTTTACGGGTATTTCAGTCATTTAATAGACTTTAAAGTCTCGATACAGATAATGACCTCATCAAAGGTCTACACTCACCTCGTGTGACTCCGATAACTCATTCAGGTGAAACGGTGAAATAGGACTCAGCCCAACATTCGGCTTAAGTGGGCCTATAGGCTTGTGTGGCCCGTTGACCTAATTCTAGCCATGGCTATGCGAATTCCATAGCCCAGTCCAATATTTTCAATATTTTGTAAACTTTAATCCGTGTGGGCCCACGAGCCCATTGGGCCCATAAGGCGCATTTCGGACCATAGAAGCCCACAACGGCTCAAGCCCATGAGAGCACTCGTGGTGGCCTTTACAGTGTGTCGCCCAGGTTTTGTGGCTCAATTGACCTTGTGAGCATTCGCGCGCTCGTACGGTCGCACATGCTGAAGTTTCGGCTCTTCGGCTTCTGCCGATTCACAATTACGCAGTGGTGTGAGTACACACCCTTTTGGCTTATGATCAGTAATAGAGTGGTGTACGGTTACACACTTTTCTTGGAAAGAAAGACGTCGAACCCTATGCGCTCAACCTAAATCCAAAACAATGAACCTTAGTCAATTCTCCAACGCTTGGGTTAACTCCCAACTACGTACTCACCAATTCCCAATAATAAGCATCGCTTACCTTGCTAAGACCAATGGGGCTTAAACCACCCTTATCCAACGATCACCCGTCTATAAACAACAATCTACATCAACAACCCATTTATTCAGTAACTTAATAATACTCCATCAAAACCAAACGCACTTCTTACCACGACGTGAACTAAAACAAAAGGCTATAGCATTCGGCCCACCCCCTTGGGTAACGTCACAACCCCCTAGCACCCTTTGAACGAAAAAGGAAACGTTAGATGAGCCTATCCTCACGATAGTCAAGAGGATTTGGCTCAAGAATACCCAAATCGAACAAAAGGAGCCTTTAACTATTCAACCAGGGAAAGCACTTACCTTTAATTAATAAAGACTAAGAATCAGTTAGGCAACCACCGCTTCGGTCACACAGAGAGAGAAACAAGCGGCTAACTTCAGGAGAGAAAGAGCAATGAAAAGGATGAAAGAGGAGTTGGGTTCAGTTTCTTTGACTTTAGAAGCAAGAAGAAAAGATGTTTGTGAGAACAAAAAGAAACAAGCTACTAATGTTTGGCTAAAGAGGATTCGGCAAGCTTGATCAAATAAGAAAAGAGAAGAAATTGGGAGGAGGGAGAAGTCACTTACAATCGGCACCAAAGGGTAGCAAAAAGAAAAGCCAAAAAGTTGCAAAGAAGGATTCGGCACCTACCCAAAACAATAATTTCCAAAAATGCCTAACCCAAACCCCTTGACCGAATTTGCTCCCCCACACACACCCATTCGGCTACAACTCCTTCCCAATTCAAATTCCATGATAATCTCCACAATTTTCTCCATATTATCCTCCCCTTATCTCTCATTGATCCACTCCCAAGACCAGTTCAAACTCTCACACAGCAGAGTCCGAAACCACTTCAAACTCTTGCCGCCCCCTTCTAGCAAAATTAAATACTCTTTTACTTGCCATGGGATCGTACTCATGCCTCCTCAGTTGCTCCACACACCACTTGCCACTAAGCCACAAGGCTCTTTGTGTCATCAACCAACCACGATTACTGATAAGGCCTAAGTGCCAGCGCTTAGGTTCTTTTAAGAGCAAAAACAAAGATGCTGCAAAAGCCGGAACTTGAACCCAAGACCTCCTAAACACCCCCAAACACACCTAAATCAACTAACCACTATAGTAAATAGGAATTTATGCTAAAACTGATAAAATTACAAACCCTAAATTTTTAGGGCGTTACAATAGCAGTGTAAAAGAGTTTTCGGTCCACCCTTCCAAACATTTTAAGTGAAATAGACGAATGTAGAAAGACAGTTTTAAAAATTTCAATCCGTCATAAAGTTCTTTATTCATTTCATTAAGTAACTTGTAGAACTTCATCTCTTCTCCATTTGGCTCTTCATCAGGTATACTTCTTCCCATTTCGGTAAAAGCATTTCCACCAATATCACAATCATCGGATGCAATAATTTCAGGTGGAAAAGATTGCAAACTATGACTGCACATATTAAATACATCCCACAACATACCTTCCATGTCATCTTCTCTAATAAACTGATGGTAAGCATTATGACGATAAGTCGGGTTAATCATTGAAGAGGTTCTATGAGGTGTACACTGTCCATGGAAAATCCATTTTTTATACCCCCGAATAAAGCCATCAACAATTAGATGTTTGTAAAAAACTTCACAAATATGCCAATTGATGTTGCCACACTTCTTACATGGGCAAAGAATCATATTCTCTTGGCTTGCATTTTGAAATGCAAAATTTTGAAAAGTTTGTACTCCATTTCAATAGTCGTTGCTTACCCTTGGCAAATTCATCCAACTCTTATCTATTTCGTAGTTCTTGTAGTCTAAAGTTGACAACAAATTACGGTTACTTAAGTGTTCTAAATTGATTTAAATCATGTCATTGGACTAAAATAGATAATACATATCAAGTATCAAGTATCTAATGGGTGTAAACTAATTCAGGTAAGTTGTTTATTTATAAGTATAATTAAGAGTAGGGAAAAACGATAGTGTTGCCCAAGTTTTTGTGATTTTTATATATTTTGATCCAAAGTTTTATGTAAGTTATGATATGATATATATTGATGTATTATGTAAGTTATTTATGTAAGTTATGTAAGTTACTTAAAAAGACAAAAATTAACAAATTAATAATTATATGTTAATAAAGCTAATAATTTTTAATTTTTCATATATTTTGAGTTGATATTTAAATTAAATTTCCATGAACTTTTTACCTTTATACTACACATTAAAATTGATCAATTTATTTTTATGTTAATATTTATGAAAAATATTAAAATAATTTTAACATTAAGATAAATATTATTTTCCTTTAAAATTTTCTTTTAATTAAATAATATTTATTTCTATGATAAATATTATATTATGTTTTATTTTTGAAATTTGAACTTTAAACTATATACTTTTAAAGATAAATAAAAATATTATTTAAATTAAATTTTTTATGAAGGTTTTAACTTTAAAACTAAATATAAAAATTAATGAATATAAATTTAAAATTTAAAATAATAAATTAATAACACAATAAAAATGCAAAAGATAGAACTCAAGTTATCTTAAATTTTAAAATAAAAATACAAATTTAGAATCAAAACTAAAATAAATAATAAAAATTGGATTAAATATAAAGATATCAATAAAATAAGATATTATAATGAAGTTGCTTAAATGAAATAAGAACTTAAATCATAACCATGTAAAATATAATATTTGAATATCCATTCCCATGTGAAATATCAACATTGATTATTTAGATTGATCAATTTAAGCTGCTAATGAATACTTTCATTTCTAAGCCATAATTCCAATTCGTGTTTTTCTTCTTTCAACTCAAATAAAAATAAAATGTTGAAAACAAAACAATTAAATAAATAAAATAAAATAATTAGTTGACACGAGATTATTATTAAGTATATGCAAATATGAAAGTAGACGATTACAAAATTGGGTGTAGCTGGAAACATGAAAATATACACACTTTTTCATGCCCTTTTCAACTCAAATTCAAGCAGTTTCGGTAAAATTCTTGTCAAAAATTATTTAATTATTATGCAATAATTAAATTGTACTTAAATTATTAACATGTTTAACTTTACTTAATTTTATAATAAATTTTGATCATTTTTGATAGATTCGCACAAAGGGCGAAAAATGGCTCGGCAAACACTACTAGAAGCACAAAACCGAGAAGCAATTTTGAAGTATCAATGCGAATTAATTTTTCAGCCTAAAACGGTCCAAATTATGTGTATTAATTCATAATATAATTAATTTTAATTTTAGTCCAATTTAATTTTGGTTAAATAAATTATTTTTAATTAATTATGAAAAGGGGCCCAGTTGAGCTGAACCGTGAAAACCGATCCAACCAAGCACTGGGCAGCACAAAACTGTCCCACATGCTGACACAATCAGCTTGTCTAGCTGATTATTTGGCTTGCAAAATGACCCTTCAAGACTCCTTCAATTTGCATTCAAACCCCTCCACTATTCATGCCTTTCAAGATTTGCCCTTACCTAAAAATAACATGTTTGAGATATTCAAACAAGCCACATGTCTGGCCAGCCATGGGGGAGTCTTTAGTTTCTGATTTTGGATATTTTTAGCAACCTTCTCAACCTATAAATACCCCCCTTGGCTGCTCACTTCAAACATATCTCCAACCCATTCATTTTTTCACTTCTCTCTCACTTTTCTTTCTTTATTGTTCTTCGTTTCCTTCTCCATTCCCTTACGGATTTCACTACTTGAAAAAGAGTCATTCAACCACCATTTGGAGTAACAAATAAGAACAAGCGGAGGAGGAGCTGAGCAAAATAGTCAAGCCTGGAGAAACACCAGATTTGATTCTTGTTCCTTATCCTTTTAATTTTATTGTTGTTGTTATGAACATGTCTATGAATATTTTTGATGTTGATATGTTTAATTTAATTAATATGGATTAAAATTAATACATGCGGGGTTGATTGCATTTTGTCTACTTGAGTTATTAAAATTGTGTTTGTGTTGTTATAGACCTCGGTAAGATGTTTGATTAAGTAAAACCATGACTAAGTTATTCTAGCATTACAATTGTAAGGTAACTAATGCATTAATTATTTAAAAGGATTGAAATTGTAATTAATTGGCACAATACTTAATCAGTGCATGTTTAATCATCTATGGTTGCTGAAGATTAAATTAGCAATAGTATCTAACGATACATTAGCCTTGCATAACTTGGAAGATTATTGTGATTAAACTATTTCAAGGTAGAAATACATTGTTGCCTCACGTAATCTTTTATGTGCTTATGAGATTGAATTAATTGTTTGAATTGGTATAGAGATATGTACAAGAGATTATTTTAATTTCATAAATATGTATGTGCATTAACACATTTGCTTATTAAAATTTGTTTAATCGGTTGAATTGACATAGAGATATAATCAAGAGATAAATGGATTTTGGTAGGTAAGTATGTTCATAAGTTAGCATATTACCGAGTTGCTGTGAATTTATTCGTAACAATATGAAAATGAGTTTAATAATTCTAAGTTAAGAAATGTAATTAATCTAACACAATTATGTCATCTTGATTAAAATCATCTTTTGAAATCGTGCATTGAACTTTTATTTTATTTTTATTTATTTTACTTAGTTAAAAATCTTAGTTTTCAATCACCTCCTCAAGTCAAAATACTTTTCTTCACCAAAATGTTTTAAATTGAATTCATAAATAATTCTTTTCATAGTCCCCGTGGGTACGATAACTTGACATTTACTTGTCACTTTATTACTTGTTGCGATTATGTACACTTGCACATTTTCGTCATTCCACTAGTTTTTGATCAACTAATTAGTTGATCCTACTGCAGGCAAACTCGGGCAGCTTTTTTTCTTTTTCTTTTTTACTTTTAAACAGTAACATTTAAACTTATTTATTATCATCTTCCTCTTCTAAATTGTAATTTTTTATTTAGCTATTATCATGAGATAATAATTAATATAAAATATTTTGAATAAAACAATTACTTTAAAATTTTAATATCCTTGAAATGAATAACTTTATTAGAAGAATAATTAAAATTAATTTTAAATTTGAAATATGACATTAATTTAAGTCATTTTACTTAGTAATTAATTTATCTCAAATGATTAAACTTTTGTTCCTCAACACGAAGAAATAATAATATATAATAGTAAATTTATATTTTAATATTTATATTTTTTATCAATTTAAACCTTATTATTTTAGCTAAATTTAAAATTATTAAAATAAAAAAATAAAAAAATAAAAAATAATTTAACATAATATTATATGTTACATTAACAAATAATTTAAAATTATAAAAATACAAAAATAAAGTCAAAATTAAAATTAATAATATAAAAAGTTCATAGAAATTCAAAATGTTAAAATTAAAATGCATTCATATCACCAAGCATTATGCTTCTGTTTTTCAATATCAAGTTCCTTATGTGATAGTGATCGAAGACTAAACAAAACAAGAATGAAGAACAACCATTAATTCTAGTTTGTACCATATATTGAAAAGGATAGCGCACCTTGGCAAAGAACTGCAAGCTGCACTGAGACAATGTTATCTGCCAACTAAAGCTGATAACTATGTATCTCCAAACTCAAACTTAAATGTCTCCCCAAACCAAAACCCTACAGGAAAACAAATTAACATTCATAAACCCAGTACAGTAGATACACACACCAAGTGCTAGCAAATATTTACCTAAACCGGCTTGCAAATAGAAAACAAAAATTCGTGAAGCTTCCTCAGATGGTAACAAATTTCCTAAACAACAAACTAACAGAACTACTCAGGAGGCTGACAACATTTCATCAAAGGAGAAAATAAATAATAAGTACAAGCGAAGAGAAAGTAGTAGTTATAAAAATAAGGGTGAAATTCACTGCTACTACCTTTACGCAATTTTGGCTTGCTTAATTAGGTCTGACCAAAAAAGAGAAAGAAACAAAAATATTTGGAGCTCAGTAACTTCCCTACAAAACCGTGCTCTATATCAAGAACTTGTTGATGTAATCACATAACTATATTTAGCTATTTTAATCACATAAGAAACAAAATAAGTGAACTAAAAACCAATAACACCAAAGCTGTCACCACATATGCTTGTTCCATAGGATAAACCAAATTCAAACATATTATCTTATTCATACCTGGAAGACAAGAGGATTATTCAAATCAACAATGAATTTGAGTGCAACCATCTTCGCAACTGCATTAAAAAAATCTATTTAGCAAAGGATTAATAAATTACTAATTTTTTTTAACGAATAAACAAAAACAAGTATAAAAAAATATAATTGCTATTCTAATAATTACATTAGTTTATTTTCTTGCTATCAAATACTAATCATTCTCTATAAAAAAGTGGATAAATAAATAGTCATATCACTTACTCGACCTATAAAAGTCATGTAAATACGGTAGATATGTCAAACTTTGATTGGATGAATTAGTCCATATACAAACCAAGAAAAAGGCCAAGTCCAACAAATCTTGTCTTTACCGTCTTTAAACCTCTAGTCAGCTTTCTCAAATTTCTGGTAAAGGATCGATGGTATTTTGAACTTTTGAACCAAATGGGGTCACTTCTTTTGTCCTATTGTGGCTAGACCAGCAAGGCCATCAGGGTAGGCTCGAGTCCATATAATTAAAAGCTAGAAGGAAGAACTATGTAAGCAGAAAATGCAACATATGTGTTCTTTTATGTGCTTCAATAAAAACAACAATCATACCCTGGAATGTCACTATGATTAATTATTATTGTCTATAAATGTTTCATCAAATTCAACCCAATGGCAATGACTACAAATTTGAGATGGTTCCAAATGGTGTAAAGTGTACCCCAGATTTGAAACACCACAGGTCTGCTCTTATTCACCATAAAGTTGCCACTAACTCAAGCTAAGAATTTGGGTAATCATTAACCCGAAGGTCTCATGAATTTAACTTTTCTCTAACAAGGTTAAGTCCCTACTAATTAGTAATGTCTCTGAGTTCAAAATTAGTGAACAAAAAAAAAAATAGTCGGAGAGAGCTTTTCTCACTTTGAGGTCTTGCATTTCGATAATAAAGTCTTACAAAAACAAATCCTAACAGCTACCCAAATTTAAAAAAAAAATTATCATCCTTAAAAAAAAAGAAACAAAAATCTATCAATCATTTAAAACTTAGCATTGCAATTGTCCAAATTCCTCTGAATGGATTTCTTCACGTAACCCATCGATCTTAATGGCATGTAGTTTATTAATCTAAATCCAAAATTCGAATTCCAAGCCAGTTAATGAATAAAGCACATTTGAACTACCCAAATAAAAATTTCTAAATTTTTAACATGATTGAAAACTAAAGGAAGTAAGTTTTAACAAACCCAAACAAAAAAAAAATCAAAAACCTCACATACTTGCTAAGACTGAGTTCGCTGCTAGGTAAAGTAGCTAGACGTCGAGAAAATGGGTAGATGGTTGCTCAGTTACAACCTTTGAGGAAAGGGGGCACAGTGGGTGTTTAGGGTTCTGGAAAATTAAGGAACAAACTAAGAAATAAAATAGAAGAACAGGTTGAGAGGATTTTCAGATATAAAATAGAAGAACATGTTTTTAATTTTAGTTAAGGAAAGAACAAGCTGAGAAAGGCTGAGAAAGAAAAGGGAATCGGGAAACAAAAGGGAATCGTGGGAGAAATAAAACGACATCATTTGCAAAGGAAAAGGGAATTAGTTTGTATCAAAGAATAAAAACGGCATCGTTTCAATCAAAATTAATAATTCACAGTGTTTATAGGAACAATGCCGCTATTACCTTACCTTTTGCTACGTTTTTAAGAAAAACGCCACTAATGGTATATATTTCCGGTATTTTCGGTCCAAATGCCACTAAAAACGCCGCTAAAAGCTTAATTTTCTATAGTGGCATTGCCATGTGGTCTGTTTAATTAAGGTGCAGGATGGTTCATACAACCACAGCAAGTTACACAGTCGTCTGACCCCTATTTTCATTTTTTACCTATATTTTCTGAAAAGTTTCAAATCAGTCTTGATTTGTTCCTAAGTTGGCTTAAGAGCTTCGTAGGCCTAATTGAGACCCAGTTTTAGTTATAATTCATATTTACTTGTGTTATTGAATATTTTGGTATTTGATTGAAATTTAAGTTGATTTCGTATGTGATATTGATTGTTAACAATAGTAGCAACTTATAGCTCGAGTCCAGCGATTGGATCGAGTATAATAGGGTGTTACACCCCCTATGGTGCAACACGCTATGACGAGCCAACCCAACAAGTCCATCAATTAATCGTGTCATTGTGATGAGGGAAAATGCATCGTCCCAAAAAGCTCCCACGTCCCAATAGCCACCATGTGCACATCATGACGAGCCACAGCACCTCCAAATATAAAGGGCTAAGCTATAATCCAAAGTCGTGATAAGTTGAACAAGAGATCGTGATGATCCATCATCATTAGTAGTGACGAGCCAAGATTCCAAGTCACAACAAAGTTGATCGAAATTGTGATACTATTATAGGGTGTCATGACATACCTTGATGAAACGACTTGTGAGAGCATAGAAATTATCCCACCATCGTAATGAGAAGAGGATTTCGTCAAGACGAGCTGACTACTATAGGAATCCAATGTATTGATGCATCACTGTCCATTCGACCCATGGGATTCTCGCCATTCTCCACTCTCCACAAACTCAAGGATTATAGTTTTAATTAATTAATTATTGAAGTTTATATTTTATACGTATATTTCTTCAAAAATAATTACTATATTTGTATGTATATTTTGATGAAGCTATATATTTATTTTTCTTTGACTTGTTTAATTTGTAACATTTTGATCTAGTATGTTTGAATGTAAATGTAACATCTCAAAAATCAGAGGTTAGTAGAATCGGGTTTTTGAATCGAGAGAGAGTGGCCATGCCTTAATTTTTGAAATTTATCTATGCATTTTTAGGAAATAAATGAGGTATTGTTTGTTGGTTAAGTGTTAGTGAAACGTTCCTTGAAACCCAAGTTCAAATCCCTTTTCTCTCACTATTTTTATTATTTTGCAAATTCTGCCTTAAACCCTAGCATGTGACATGCCTTGTTTTTAAAATAAATATTGAAAATTTATTTTAAGAATGAGGAAAAAGCCTAATGGTTAAAAGAAATATAAGAAAGCATGGAAATTAAATGAGGTCCAAAGTTCGAATCCCTTCCATTGCGAAATAATTAAATTTTGCAAAATCCTTTTTTTTTAATGTGTGTGCCATCCATACCCTTGAACCTTAAGTATAAATATAACTTTTGTAACACCCAAAACCCGGCCCAGACGTTATGACCGAATCCGACGTGTCACATTGAAATTTTAAAACCCATGACCTGTATTAGAGTTTTAAAAGATCGACTTTTGCAAAGTTAACAAAGTGAATGGAAGCTGTGCACCAGGTAGGTATTCGAAACAGAGGAGGTGAGCCATGAAGGCTGCTTAAGTACCAGGCTCTTGATTGAATCCAATCCTAGACATGCCCACAACCATTGCCACACTTTGATAAATGAGTTGAAATTCATTTGAGTAGATATCCTTGATAAACCGATTAATCGTGTCATTGCGTTATTTTGAAAATGAGTATCATTTTGTAAACGTGCCCTAAGTCTAGCCTATTTGAATTATTATCAGAAATATTTAGAATTATTAAAAATAAAATAATCCCCAAAAAAAAAGTTAAAATGGCCTTATTACAACCCAAAAATAAATAGTATTTAAGATAAACTAAAGGAAACCGGTTACTTATTGTAAAGTCCAAGAGCGATCATTGTGGCCATGCTGAATCCCCTCCGGCTCCAAGTCCCCACATCAAGGCTCACCTGCAAGGTTAAGGAAGGGGGTGAGTTTGGAAACTCAGTGTGCAACAAGCCCCTTTCAGAGCCCAACCAATATCAGCGTACTGAGCCTAAGCCTCAGTTCAGTTTCAATTTATACTGGGCCGAAGCCTTTCGTTTAACAATTACTGGGCCAAAGCCTCTTCATAAATCATATCACTGGGCCGAAGCCTTTACTGTAATTGGTATGGCCCATAGGCCCATTTCAATATCACATGCAATATTAATGGTGTATGCAAGCCCGTTTGGGGAGACTACTCAACCCACCATCCGCTACTCTCCACCCGTACCAACCAAGCTCTCCATGTGGGGAATAACTCAACCCACCCAACCAAATTCTCCACTGGCAGCATAGCTGCTTTATCATATAACTGGAGGCCTAGCCTCTTTTAATAACTAGGGCAAAGCCCTTTTTGATAAATTGGGGCAAAGCTCTTTTATCACTTCTTCCATTCATATAAAACCCAACCCATGCATATGTGAATATATCATGGCATATCATGTGCATATCATGGCATATCATGTACAAAAGCAGTATCACATGCATCTTAATTATAACATAACCCTAGGGGTATAATGGTCATTTTCACCTAGGGGCAAAAAGGGTCATTTTCACATTATAAGGGTAATTTCATTTCTCTATCAATTATTAGGGTTTTCCATGCTCATTATCAATTATCAACAATTTCAAGTGTTTAATCAGCGACTCTAGCCCATTCTAGCAAAACTGAGTCATTGGGCCAAAAACCCCTAATGGGCCTTGCATGGCCGATTTAGTCATCTAGACCCATTTAGCCTATATGCCATAACGGTATTAACTGTCTTAATGTGCAATTTATCTGGATTCCATTTTCTACCAACTTACCCAAATGGGCCCGAAAGCCGATTGGGCCTGATTTCAGCCCTCGAGGCCCAACTTACCGTGACGCAGCAAATCGTGCCCTTACCTGTTCCCATGATCCCGATCATCAAACTTAGTATATCTAGCTAACCTATGAGCTTTCGCATGCTTACGAGTCCTCGAAATGCCAGAATTTTTTACATTTTAGCTTTTCGGCATATATCGAGTTAAGCTACGAAAGAGGGTTCGTTACACACCTGTTTTGTGACGTTCACGAACGAAGTCTCCCACGGCAACCTACAATTATTCACCACCATTATTAGTCTATAGTTCATGCTAATCAACCCAAATCTTACCTTACCAAAATTGGCCAAAGAACCCCTAATGGCCATAGTTCACTTACCTTCACAGGGTCTGACGATATGATTCAAGCTTATCCAACACTGACACTCCAAGCCTTGCTGCTCCTCCAAAGTTTATCTATTCCACTATACAAACCATAAAAATCAAATGA
This sequence comes from Gossypium hirsutum, assembly GCF_007990345.1. Classification (NCBI taxonomy): domain Eukaryota; kingdom Viridiplantae; phylum Streptophyta; class Magnoliopsida; order Malvales; family Malvaceae; genus Gossypium; species Gossypium hirsutum. The sequence continues at coordinate 41,435,598 of NC_053436.1, read as the reverse complement.
AGAAGCCCAATGAGGCCTATAGCTCAAATCGACAACCTCCATAAACTATAGGGGGTTTCGGCTTTTGTCAACAGTTATACTACTGAATCGATTGGAGTATGAATACTTACCACAGTCTTTCTTTTTTGTGCCGCTTAAAACTTAGCAAGTGAAGGAATTTGGTCACCAGAAAGTGAAGAGAAAAAGAAGGTTGCTGGTCAACAAGAAATCGACACAACCAAGCTTCACAGGTTTCGACTTTTGTGGCTTTTCCGCAAAAGTGATGATGAGAAAGAAAGTAGTGGATGGGAAGAAAGGAATAGTAGGCTGGTTTTGGAGAAGAAAAGAAAGAAAGATGAATGGAAAGGGTGATAGTTCTGGTTAGAGAAGAAAAAGGAAGAAAAGAATGGCTCTATAGTGTTCCAACAGAGGAAAATCGGCACAACTATAGCCTAATGCCGAAATGCTACCCTTAAAATCCCTAAGCCGATTTCTCCTCCCTAATCCCCTCTATTTGGCCAACTCTAATCCCTTCTTCAAATCCCTAAAATCTCTCCCCTTATCACTCCTTAATTCAAGCATTCAACCGATTCAAACTCTCTCCAACAGAGTTCCATTTGGCTTCAACTTCTTCATGCTCAAGGCATAAAAATAACATCACATTTGCCATCATAGTGAATCGAACCCTGGCTTTCCCCCAACCACTTACACGCCACCTTTTTAGCTCCTTAGTGGCGTCACTTAGCCACATTGCCAGGGGCTCTTTTGTGTTACGTTTTACCCACACCTTTTAATAAGGCCACCTATCCAAAGCCCCATAACTCCTTAAGTCCAAAATTTTAAAATTCTACCGGGTTTTGGCCATCACATGGGCCTTCCATAAGCCCAATTACATACTCCAATTATGAATTTCACAACCAAATACCAAATTTTAAAAACTTTACCAAAATCTCGAGAATCACGAAAAACCCAAAAATCAGGATGTTACAACTCTACCCTCCTTAATGAAATTTCAGCCTCAAAATTTTATCTGTCCCAAACAGTTGAGGGTACTGCTGACACATCGCCTCCTCTGACTCCCAAGTAGCTACTTCTTTGCTATGGTTTCTCCAAAGTACCTTCACCAATGGGACTGATTTCCTTCTCAGCACCTTGACATCGTGATCAAGTATCCGCACAGGTTGTTCTTTGAAGGTCAAATCTGACTGTACTTCAATTTCTGCAACTGGCACGATATGAGTAGGGTCAGAACGATATCGCCTTAGCAGGGATACATGAAAGACGTCGTGAATATGATCCAGCTCCGGAGGTAACTCTAGCTGATAAGCCACCGACCCTATCCGCTTCAGGATCCGATAAGGCCCAATGAACCGTGGACTCAACTTGCCCTTCTTACCAAACCTCAATATCTTATTCCAAGGCGATACCTTTAAAAAGACCATGTCCCCTATAGAATATTCAATATCCTTACGCTTCAGATCAGCATAAGACTTTTGTCTATCCGCTGCCTCCCTTAACCGATTCCTGATCACCTTGACCTTCTCTTCAGTATCTGCAACAAACTCTGGAACAAATAGTTGCCTTTCCTCCAACTCTGCCCAACAAGTAGGCAAACGACGCCTTCGCCCATACAGTGCCTCGTAAGGAGCCATTTGAATACTTGCTTGGTAACTGTTGTTATATGTGAACTCCACCAATGGCAAGTAATCCTCCCAACTGCCCCTAAATTCAATAACACAACCTCTCAACATGTCTTCTAGAATCTGAATGACCCTCTCCGACTGCCCATCCGACTGAGGGTGAAAAGCTGTACTAAAATCCAATCGCGTTCCCAACGCCTCATGCAACTTCTGCCAAAATCGAGATGTAAACCTTGGGTCTCGGATAGATATTATTGATACTGGCACTCCATGCAACCGCACTATCTCTGCCACATACAACTTGGCCAACTTCTGAAGTGAGTAATCGGTTCGGACAGGTATGAAATGGGCAGATTTCGTCAGCCTATCCACAATTACCCAAACTGAATCCTTCTTGGAAGGTGTGAATGGCAAACCACTTACAAAATCCATAGTTACCCTTTCCCACTTCCAAAGTGATATCTTTACTGGCTATAACAATCCTGAAGGCAGTTGATGCTCGGCATTTACTTGTTGACACGTCAAATATTTCCCCACAAATTCGGTCACTTCTCGCTTAAGCCCAGGCCACCAATACGCTCTCGCAAGTCTCGATACAACTTACTCCCTCCTGGATGCATAGCACAAGGTCCACTATGTGCTTCCTTTAAAATCATCAATCTCAAGTCAGAGTCCTTCAGCACACAAATTCTTCCTCGGAAACAAAGAATCCCATCATTATTTAATCTTAAGTCTGGATTCTCCCCCTTCTCAGCTTGCTGAAACAGAGAAACCAACGACTCATCCACTAACTGCTACTTCTTAATCTGCTCTACCCAAGTCGGTCTCACTTGTAACTCCGCCAATAAGCTTCCATCATTATATAAGCTTAAACGAGCAAACATTGCCTTCAATTCCGCCATAGTTCGATGACTCAACGCATCAGCCATGACATTTGCCTTACCTAGATGGTACTCAATCAAACAGTCATAGTCCTTTAACAACTCTATCCACCTTCGCTGTCTAAGATTCAGCTCCTTTTGAGTCAGCAAGTACTTAAGACTCTTGTGATCCGTATAGATAATGCATCTCTCCTCATACAAGTAGTGCCTCCATATCTTAAGCGCAAAAATCACCGCTGCCAACTCCAAGTCATGAGTAGGATAGTATACCTCATGAGGTTTAAGCTTTCGTGAAGCATAAGCGACCACTTTACCCTCTTGCATCAACACGCAGCCCAAACCTACATGTGACGCGTCACTATATATCGTGAAATCCTTACCGGACTCTGGCTGAATCAACACTAGTGCTTCTGTCAGAACCTTCTTTAACTTCTCAAAAGCCTCTTGCTGCTTATTTGTCCAAACAAATGGTGCTTCCTTCCTTATAAGTTTCGTTAACGGTGTTGCCAACATAGAAAATCCTTCCACAAATCTTCTATAATAGCCTGCCAACCCCAGAAAACTTCGGATTTCTGTTACTGACCTCGGTGGCTTCCACTCTAGAATCACCTCAATATTCCGAGGGTCTACCTTGATCCCCTCAGCAGACACAACATGCCCCAAGAAAGTTACTTCATTCAGCCAAAACTCACACTTACTAAACTTTGCGTAAAGTTGCTTTTCCCTTAGCACCTGCAGCATAATACGAAGATGCTCATCACGCTTTTCTTCCATTTTCGAGTTCACTAAGTTATCATCGATAAAAATGACAACGAACTGATCCAACTACGGCTAAAATACCCAATTCATCAAATCCATGAATGCTGCCGGTGCATCAGTCAAACCAAAGGGCATAACCAGAAACTCGTAATGACCATATCGAGTTCTGAATGCTGTCTTATGAATATCCACTTCTTTGAAAATCAACTGATGATATCCTGACCGAAGGTCAATCTTAGAAAATACCGAGGCTCCTCTCAGTTGGTCGAACAGATCGTCGATTCTTGGAAAAGGATACTTGTTCTTGATCGTCAGCTTGTTCAGCTGCCGATAGTCAATACACATCCGCATGGTCCCATTTTTCTTCTTTACGAACAACACTGGTGCGCCCCACGGAGAAACACTTGGTCTTATGAACCCTCTATCCAACAGTTCCTGAATCTGAGCTTTCAGTTCCACTAACTCCTTTGGTGCCATCCGATAAAGCGCAATGGCCACTGGAGCTGTTCCAAGTAACAAGTCGATTCCAAACTCGACTTCTCTATTCGGAGGTAGTCTAGGAAGTTCCTCTAGAAATACATCTTGAAATTCTTTGATGGTCATGACCGACTCCACAGTTATCCCCTCAGGTTCAGCTTGACTCACAAAGGCTAAGAACGCCTCACAACCTTTCCGAATCAACTTCTCAGCCCTTAAAGCCAAGACAACATTGGACAAATAGTTCCTTCACTCCCCTATGACCATTATCTTCTCATCCTTGGCAGTTCTTAGCACTATTCTCTTAGCAGCACAATCCAACATTGCCCTATGCTTAGTTAGCCAGTCCATTCCCAAAATAAAATCAAAATACCCAAATGGTAGCTCCATCAAATCTCCTACAAATATCCTATCTTGTGTCTCTAAAGGCACCTCCCTAAAGAGTTTATCTACCTTAACCAAGTGTCCTAAAGGGCTTATCACCGATACCCCACTCACAGTCTCCTCAGGAAGCACACCCAATGCCTCAGATACATCATAAGCAACATACGAGTGAGTGGAACCCACATCAATCAAAGCAGTGTAAGACGTGCTATGAATGAAGAACGTACCGGTTATAGCATCAGGAGCGTCACCCTCCTCACAACGCCGTGCAGCATAAACCAATGCCGGCTATAGAGCTTCAGCATGTCCAGCACCCTTGACGAGTGCCCCACGTCCACGTCAATTACCATTGCCACCCCCACCTTGCCCACGACCTCTCTGTGGTGGTGGTCCTCCTCGCAGCTGTTGGACACCTCTTTCTTTCTGCAGCTTGATCCTGAGCTGCTCTCCGAGGACACTCTCTGAACTTATGTTTCTTTGACCCACATCGAAAGCATGCCCCAGTTAATTTCCAGCACTCCCCCATATGTACTCTGCCACAGTCTCTGCAAGCCTGTGGTCTAAAGGTATTCACTGGAATTGCTCAAACCGGTTCCTCCATTCTAGCTCTTTTAGCATTCCTATTTGCAACACCCGAGGGTCTAGAATCCCTCTTAAATCTGGGTCGATCCCTCTTACGATTCTATCGTTCAGTTCATTTTACTTCCTCGGCTATCTTAGCCTTCTCTACTAACGCAGCGAAATCACGCTCCCTCTGTGGAGCTATCAGCACCCTAAGTTCATCGCGGAGGCCATCCTCGAATCGAACACTGCACTCATATTCGGTCGCAACTATCCCACTAGCATATCAACTCAGCCTCAAGAATTCCGCCTCATACTCCGCAACAGTCTTATTACCCTGAACCATATTAAAAAATTCCTTTCGACGGGCATCCACATAACTAGCTCCAACATACCTCCCCATAAAAGTATTCTTGAACAATTCCCAAGTTACTCATTCGATCGGGGTGCTCCACCTTACGGTGATCCACCACCGGTATGCCTTATCTCATAGCAACAGCACAGCCCCCTTCAGCTTTTGCTCCACAGAACAATCCAAGTTTTCCATAATCTGCTCTGTTGCCTCTAGCCAATATTCAGCCACATTTGGGGCTACTCTAGATACGCCCCTAAAAACCTCTGCTCCGTTATCCCGGCGTCGCTCAGAGATGGATCCCCTATTTACTGTCCCGGTGCTAGCTCCAGCAACCCTTTCTAAAACCCTTAGCATTGCTTGGGACAAAGCATCGTCCCCCGCAGCCCGATCATATAACCTAGTCTTAGTTGCTTGTGGCACGAATGCCTCCTCAGCTGGCCTATGCCCTGAGGATGAAGATTCAGCTTTCACCCTTCCGCGACCACGTTCGCGGCCTCGTCCACGAGTTCCTCTTGTACTCATATCGAATTATATGATTACAAATTTTATGACATTAGTTTAATATTTCAATTGTTTATTACGGGATGTCTTATGGATATATAGCAGTTCAAGGATTGTTTTCGCAACGTCGTAGCCTAGCTACAGTCTAATTCCTACCATTTTACAGCTCTACCCTATCTAAAGCATCATACAAGGGGCTCAGTTCTATCATATTAATATCACATAATGTAAAGGAAAGTATACTTACAGACTTGGTACCAGGGATTCAGTGTGCCACTTCTTTCTCCAAACCATTTTAAAACAAAATTATGTATTTGATCACAGAAAATAGAAATTCTTAAAATTTGATTTAAAACAACTTTGTTTCGAAACTCTTGATTTTAGACCCGTTTAAAAACCCACCACCGAGTTGTTGCAACCGGGCTTTGATACCACGAAACGTAACACCCCAAACCCGGCCCAGATGTTATGACCGAATTCAGAGTGTCACATTGAAATTTTAAAAACCCATGACCCGTATTAGAGTTTTAACAGATCGTCTTTTGCAAAGTTAACAAAGTGAGTGGAATCTGTGCACTAGGTAGGTATCCGAAACAGAGGAGATGAGCCATGAAGGCTGCTTAAGTACCAGGCTCTTGATTGGATCCAATCCTAGACATGCCCAAACCATTGCCACATTTTGATCAATGAGTTGAAATTCATTTGAGTAGATACCCTATATAAACTGGTTAATCGTGTCATTGTGTTATTTTGAAAACGAGTATCATTTTGTAAACGCGCCCTAAGTCTAGCCCATTTGAATTATTATTAGAAATATTTGGATTTAATAAAAATAAAATAATCCCAGAAAAAAATAGTTAAAATAGCCTTATTACAACCCAAAAATAAATAGTATTTAAGATAAACTAAAGGAAACCGGTTACTTATTGTAAAGTCCAAGAGCGATCATCGTGGCCATGCTGAATCCCCTCCGGCTCCAAGTCCCCACATCAAGGCTCACCTGCAAAGTTAAGGAAGGGGGTGAGTTTGGAAACTCAGTGTGCAACAAGCCCCTTTCAGAGCCTAACCAATATCAGCGTACTGGGCCTAAGCCCAAGTTCAGTTTCAATTTATACTGGGCCGAAGCCTTTCGTTTAATGGTTACTGGGCCAAAGCCTTTTCATAAATCATATCACTGGGCTGAAGCCTTTACTGTAATCGGTATGGCCTATAGGCCCATTTCAATATCACATGCAATATTAATGGATGTATGCAAGCCCGTTTGGAGAGACTACTCAACCCACCAACCGCTACTCTCCACCCGTACCAACCAAGCTCTCCATGTGGGGAATAACTCAACCCACCCAACCAAACTCTCCACTGGCAGCATAGCTGCTTTATCATATAACTGGAGGCCTAGCCTTTTTCAATAACTGGGGCAAAGCCCTTTTTGATAAACTGGGGCAAAGCGCTTTTAGCACTTCCTCCATTCATATAAAACCCAACCCATGCATATGTGAATATATCATGGCATATCATATGCATATCATGCATATCTTGTACAAAAGCAGTATCACATGCATCTTAATTATAACATAACCCTAGAGGTATAATGGTCATTTTCACCTAGGGGCAAAAAGGGTCATTTTCACATTATAAGGGTAATTTCATTTCTCTATCAATTATTAGGGTTTTCCATGCTCATTATCAATTATCAACAATTTCAAGTGTTTAATCAGCGACTCTAGCCCATTCTAGGAAAACTGAGTCATTGGGCCAAAAACCCCTAATGGGCCCTGCATGGCCGATTTAGTCATCTAGACCCATTTAGCCTATATTCCATAACGGTATTAACTGTCTTAATGTGCAATTTATCTGGATTCCATTTTCTACCAACTTACCCAAATGGGCCCGAAAGCCCATTGGGCCTGATTTCAGCCCTTCGAGGCCCAACTTACCGTGATGAAGCAAATCGTGCCCTTACCTGTTCCAACGATCCCGATCATCAAACTTAGCGTATCTAGCTAACCTATGAGCCTTCGCATGCTCACAAGTCATCGAAATGCCAGAATTTTCGGCATTTCGGCTTTCGGCATATATCAAGTTAACCTACGAAAGAGGGTTCGTTACACACCTGTTTTTTGACGTTCACCAACGAAGTCTCTCACGACAACCTACAATTATTAACCACCATTCTTAGTCTACAGTTCATGCTAATCAACCCAAATCTTACCTTACCAAAATCGGCCAAAGAACCCCTAATGGCCATAGTTCACTTACCTTCACAGGGTCTGACGATATGATTCAAGCTTATCCAACACTGACACTCCAAGCCTTGCTGCTCCTCCAAAGTTTATCTATTCCACTATACAGACCATAAAAATCAAATGAAGAAGCCCAATGAGGCCTATATCTCAAATCGATAACCTTCCTAAACTATAGGGGGTTTCGGCTTTTGTCAAAGTTTATCTTTCTTTTTTGTATCGCTTAAAACTTAGCAGATGTAGGAATTGGCCACCAAAAAGTGAAGAGAAAAAGAAGGTTGTTGGTCAACAAGAAATCGGCACAACCAAGCTTCACAGGTTTCAACTTTTGTGGCTTTTCGGCAAAAGTGATGATGAGAAAGAGAGTAGTAGATGGGAAGAAAGGAATAGTAGGCTGGTTTTGGAGAAAAAAAGAAAGAAAGATGAATGGAAAGGGTGATAGTTCTGATTAGGGAAGAAAAAGGAAGAAAAGAATGGCTCTATGGTGTTCCAACAGAGGAAAATCGGCACAACTATAGCCTAACGCCGAAATGCTACCCTCAAAATCCCCAAGCCGATTTCTCCTCCCTAATCCCCTCTATTCAGCCAACTCTAATCCCTACAATCTCTCCCCTTATCACTTCTTAATTCAAGCATTCAACCGATTCAAATTCTCTCCAACAGAGTTCCATTCGGCTTCAACTTCTTTATGCTCAAGGCATGAAAATAACATCACATTTGCCATCATAGTGAATCGAACCCTGGCTTTCCCCCAACCACTTACACGCCACCTTTTTAGCTCCTTAGTGGTGTCACTTAGCCACATTGCCAGGGGCTCTTTTGTGTTATTTTTACCCACACCTTTTAATAAGGCCACCTATCCAAAGCCCCCTAACTCCTTAAGTCCAAAATTCAAAAATTCTACCGGGTTTTGGCCATCACATGGGCCTTCCATAAGCCTAATTACATACTCCAATTATGAATTTCACAACCAAATACCAAATTTTAAAAACTTTACCAAAATCTCGAGAATCACGAAAAACCCAAAAATCAGAATGTTACAACTTTTTATTGTATTTTTTAGTCTTTAGTTCAAATTTTACCTACCCTAGCCGTTCACCCTCTTTTTTTCCTCTTTTCTCTTCAATTTTCTTTCTTTCTCCCATTGATATTTTTACCTACACCTAGTTTTAACTCTCTTTCTTCTTTTTCTTTTTCCAAAAGATTTGTTAACATATTCTCCACCGTATTGCTATCATTTTTCCTCATTGAAATCAGCCCCAAATCTAAAATCTTGAACTCCAAGATCGATCCTGAACATTGCCAAGAAAGTGCCATTACCGTTTCTCTCAACTAGCTTGGGTAAGGTCTCTTCTCTCTTTAATTTCTTAATTAATCTTGTCCATTAAAAACCTAAATTTCCAGATCTGGAATTTGGGGGATTATAAATGATTTTAGAGGTATTTTCCAGAATTTAATGAGATCTCAAAACATTTTAAAATTCAGCCTCAATTTTGGCCACCATGAGTGGTGGTGCGTGCACCTATAGGCAAGAAAAGGGGTTGTTTTGTTTCTTGGTTCTTATCTATATTTTTCCAGCATTAAATTGAGTTTTTGAACCCTCCTAATCATCTTTTAAACCCATTTCAATTAGGGAAAAATGTTATTCATCGATTGGCCATTCAGATCCAACAAATTGTAAAGCGCTAGTGCAATTAAGAGTAACTAGTTTGGTATTTAGACATAGTTGTTGTGCAAAGCTTGTGGATTGATTAAATTAAGGAATTTAATCATTAATTAGCTACTTATTTTCCAGTATATTATTGAATTAGGTTGTAATATCCCGAATTAGGGCCTAATCGAAATAGTGGTTTTGTGACCACAAATCTGAGATAGAAATAATTATTTTATGATTATTTTGAGGTCTATGATATGATTGCATGATTGTGTGAAAATTTCGTGAAGAAATTCTATGCATAAAGTGCTTAATTTGAAGTTAGGGACTAAATTGAATAAGTTGCAAAACATGCATTCTAGAAGTTTCTAGTATGAAATTGCTTTGAAATATTAATTAGGAGGTCTTAAATAGAAATTTGACCAATTTCTAAGTTTATGGACAAAACTTGGTCATGGATGGAATTTTTGGAAAGTTTAGTAAAAAGGGCATTTTGGTCATTTAGGGGTAAAATGAATTAAAATAGAAAATTAAAAGCCAATTTTGTTCATCTTCTTCACCATGGATGTGTATACCAAGGGAGACTCCATGCTAGGGTTTCCAAGCTTCCAAGCTCAATTGTAAGTCCGTTCTAGCCTCGTTTTTAATGATTTTTACGTTTTTGGAGTCCCGGTAACTTGATTTAGCTTATGCTAGCAATAATTCAACCTAGGGTTCATAATTGGAAAAATACCCATACGTGAAATTTGTGTATTTTGGTGTTTTATGATAGAATATGAGGTTTTAAATTATGTTAGACAACTTGTGCTACTCGGTTTTAAGTGAAAACGAGTAAAAGGGCTTAATCGGTAAAAATACCTTATAGTCATAAGTACATGTTAGAGTGAGAATTTGATGTTGCCATAGAAGGGGAAAATGATCAGCATGACATAAGAAAATAGGATGAAGTTTAATTTCCTAACCTTGGGGCAAAAGTGTAAATATGCAAAAGTTTAGGGGTCAAAATGAAAATTTGTAAAACTATGATTTTTGGACCCGTATGAATAGTGTGACTAATTATTAGTCTAAATGTGATATTATAGATGAAGGAAATTGAGATTCAGGCTTAAATCGGGAAAATACAAGGTTATGGACTAAAATGGTAAATTCCCGTTTCTGGATCGAGGTAAGTTCGTATGATAATAATAATTCAATGTTATGTTTGAATTATATTTCTTACTATTATTGCATATATTGTATGATTTAATATATTGGAAAAGTTGATGGAATGGTGTTTATGATGTGGAAAGATGACATGAAAGAATGTTACATGAAATGTAAGAAAATGATGATACATGACAAGTGATATATGAAATATGGGATATATGTTATGTAAATTCTTAAAAGCTAATTTGATATTTGAGTTGTGTCTTATTATACTATGAATGGACAATTGGTACTATGGATAGTGAGATCGACACTTCGAGTAAGTTCGTACATAAATAATCTATCAATTCTTTTTATGTTATTATATTTTGATATCATATTGAATGTGGCTGCCTATCAAATGGTTATTTGATGTAAGTTATGAATTTAAATTGATTACGGACAATTTAGTAAAATGTTGAAAAGTGAGGAATTCCCGGTTGAACCTTCGGAATAGAAACGATACAAATGAACTATTGTGAGGTCACGTGTGTAGTACTAAGTGCAGGCACTACGTGTACCAGATAATTGGTCGCATGTGTAGTACTAAGTGCAGGCTACTATGCATACCCGAAAATTGTGATCACGTGTGTAGTACTAAATGCAGGCTACTACGTGTACCAGATTATTGGTCGCATGTGTAGTACTAAGTGCAGGCTACTATGCGTACCAGATAGCTTCAGCTACAAGTGTGGAAATGGGAAAATGTGCAGGCAATTGTGTATCTGTTATTATTCCGATGAGTTCAACCGGAAATCGATTAAATGAAAATACATGTGAAAGTGATTACGTGATGAACAAATGCAAGTATATGTTTATTTGAATTTATGAGCAATATGCTCGATATTTGAGCGAACCTCGGTAAAATGGAATGGATTAAGTGAATTGTGTAAAAGTGAACTTTAGTAGTAAAACAGTGTTGAACAGTAGCAGTGCATGACTTTGAAAGTTTACCAAAATTTGTGTAAGTTGAATTAAATTTCAAAAAAATTATGATTAAATATTAATGAGTCTATTTTCATATAAAAGAAACAGGGGGAGCAAAAGAGTTATATATTATGTGATATTATAATTTTTGTGAGACAGTGTCAGAATAAATTCGAGATCCCCTGTTCTGAATTTAGAAATTCACCATAAATTGTAAAATAATTATTAAGAGTCATACCTTACATGCATGGATTCCTTATTGAGTCTATTTTTAAGGGAAATAAACGGCATGGTCGTTGAAATTTTGTAAAGGGAGAAATTTGGTTCGTAGTGCACAGGGGTCAGAGTAGTCATACCCTGAAACAGGGGAAACTTTAATGAATAAACTGTACTAATTGGCTAAACCAAAAATTTTCGAAATTTTATTGGAGAAAGATATATGAATCTAGTTTCAAGGAAAATTAACAGAACTAAATTTGGAGTTTTTTAGCTTCATATATGAATGATTTAGTAACTATAACTTGATAACACAGCTTAACCTGAACATGTGTAATTGTACAATTATAGTGTTTTATCTTGAAAAGCGTGGTAGTAATTGCTTATTATTTTCATATGAACTTATTAAGCGTAAAGCTTACCCATCCTCTCCATTTCTTTAGTATTGGCAGATCGGCTCAGGGTTGGAGATCGTCGGAGGTAAAATCACACTATCAAACTATCATTTTGGGAGAATTAATTCAAATATTAGAAATATCAAGTGAGTGGCATGTATAGAAAGTTGGTTTGTGATATGTATTTTTATTATGATTTTGACCATATGTATCAGTCTGCATTGAGCTATCGTATATGATCATGAGATGTAGTCCTTAACCATTATGGTTTATAAGTTTAATTAATCGTGCCATGTCCTATGTTTTGATGTGATGATATAGTTAGCTTTGTTTGTTATGCATGTGTTCAAAAAGTTTTGAAGTAAATGAAATTTTATGGCCTAGTTTTCGTCTATGTGTATTGTTAAGTCTGGTAATGCCTCGTACTCTATTCCAGCCTTGGATTCGGGTAAGGGGTGTTACGTAGGTGTTGACCCAAACACCTCAAATCATCAATAAAGGCGAAGAACGATTGTACGTACGATTTCCATCTATATAGTGTAAGGAATCTAACAAGTTTGGATTCATAAAATAGTTATAATTCCAACGATTGGTTTGAACTCATAAGTGTGTGTTTGGGGGCTGGTTTAATAGTAAATTTATTGTATTTATACTAGATTTTGGTTTAGGTTCGTTTAAGGAATTCTTAAGGAAAATTGGAAGATTCGCTAGTGTGCTGCGAGGAACCGAAAAATAAGGTGTGGGTCCTAAACCGATCAAATTCTTTGAAAATGTTAAATATCATGTTATATATGATAAATTAGCTTGCTGGTTAGATTGTCTTAATACCGAAATTATTGATTTTGTGAGTGACTGAACCGATTATGTTTCGAGCCTTAAAAGATTGTCATGTTGGCAAAATTGCTAGTTTGATAATATGAACGTTTGATTGAGATTGTAATTGCATATTTTAGTCATGAGATATGAGAGTATTTGACTAAATGATATAATGTGTTGAGATATTAAGCTTTCGTATGAATTAAACGTATGAGATGTGTAATATCCTGAATTAGGTCTTAATCGGAATAGTGGCTTCGTGACAACAAATCCAAGATAGAAATAATTATTTTACAATGATTTTGATGTTTATGATATGATTGCATGATTGTGTGAAAATTTCGTGATGAAATTCTATGCCTAAAGTGCTTAAATTGAAAGTAGGGACTAAATCGAATAAGTTGCAAAACTTGCATTCTAGAAGTTTTTAGTATGAAATTGTTTTGGAATATTAATGAGGAGGTCTTAAATAGCAATTTGACCAATTTTAAGTTTATGGACAAAATTAGGACATGGAAGGAATTTTTGGAAAGTTTAGTAGTAAGGGTATTTTGGTCATTTAGTTATTAAAATGAATTAAAAACAAAATTAAAAGCCAATTTTTGTCCATCTTCTTCATTAGGCCGAAATTTCAAGGGTTCTCCATAGCTAGGGTTTGTTTCAAGCTTCCAAGCTCCATAGTAAGTGATTCCAAGCCCCGTTTTTAATGTTCTTTACGTTTTTGGAATCCCGGTAGCTCGATTAAGCTTATATTAGCAATAATTCAACCTAGGGTTTATATTTGGAAAACTACCCATAGGTGAAATTTGTGTATTTTGATGTTTTATGATAGAATATGAGGTTTTAAATTATGTTAGACAACTTGTGCTACTCGGTTTTGAGTGAAAACGAGTAAAAGGGCTTAATCGGCAAAAATACCTAATAGTCACAAGTATATGTTAGAGAGAGAATTTGATGTTGCCATAGAAGGGAAACATGATCAGCATGTTATAAAACATAAGAATAAATTTTAATTCCCGAGCCTAAGGGCAAAAGTGTAATTATGCAAAAGTTTAGGGGCAAAAGTGTAATTTTTCCAAAGTTCGTATTAAATGTTGTTTTGATAAATGTATGTATTAAATAAGATTAATTTGGTATTATAGATAAAGAAAAACGAGATTCAAGTCGTGATCGAGGAAAAGAAAAAGATTGTGGACTAAATTGCAAAATCTTTATATTTTGGTACCAAGGTAAGTTCATGTGTAAATAATGTAGCATAAATGTTATTTTTAAGTTATTAATGTTAATTATATGATATGCTGATTTTTAATCGTGAAATATTATGCTTTGTGGTTAATGTTGAGTAATATGCAAATTATGTTTACTACTTGATAAATATGAATTGCTACCGAGTATCGATTCCGATATTCCATGGAAGACGGTAAATGTGAGATCGAGGGAAAAAGCCCGTTTGAACCTTAGGAATAGATTAGGATACAAGTGACATGTCACTAGGATGGTTGAGCATCCGAACTCGTTGAGTTGAGTCCGAGTTCACCTATGGATGCGAATGTCTGAACTTGTTGAGTTGAGTCCGAGTTCGTGAGATGTAACTAGGCATCCGAACTCGTTGAGTTGAGTCCGAGTTCACTTATGGATGCGAACGCCCGAGCTCGTTGAGTTGAGTCCGAGTTCACTTAGGGGCGGCTTACATGATTTCTTGATTACATATGAGGTACTTATGTGCAAATTATCCGTGTATCCGAGTTGTATTCCGATGTGTTCAACGGGTGAAATTTCTAGTGAAATGGAAGAACACTTAAGATGCAAGTGACGTTTTGGTAAGTGTTGTGAAATGGACACTTTGGACAGGTATGTTCTTAACCCTCGGGTTGAAAATAGATACAACAACGATAAGGTGGTAAGATGATGAATGATGTTTAGAAATGTGATATATGTTTTGTGTATACCATGCTAAAGTTGTTTGGTATATTTGTATTGTTATGTTACTTGTTATTTACATATGAACTTACTAAGCATTTATGCTTACTCCTTCCTTTTCATTCACTGTAGTTTTGAACAATCCGGCTCAGGAATCGGGACAGGTCGAAAGTTCGATCACACTATCCAAAGGACTTTTATCTTGGTAAATGGCTTGTACAACTACTTAAGTATGGCATGTATAGCAATATACTTATTTTGTGTAAATAATTTTATGATATGGCCATGTTTGGTTGAGAAAATGTTTGATATTGATAAGTCATGGTGATGGCTAATTTAGATCATGTTTGATATTATGGAAGTTTAATAGGTTATCTAGTTCATAAAAATTCATGGAAAGATGAAACTTGCCTTAAAATAGAATATTGCTGCAGCAATGACATGAATTTGAAAAATAACTAAAAATAGTATAAATGGAACTAAATGATGAGTAAGTTATGAAATTTAATCTTAATGAGTCTATTTTCATATGGATTGAACAAAACAGGAATATAAATTATATTTTATGAGATATTTAAACTTTTGCGAAATAGGGCCAGAGTGATTTCTGGATCCCCTGTTCTGACTTTAAAAATTTATAATAAATTTTACTTATATAATTAGAAGTTTTTATTTATATTTACAGATTCCTTATTGAGTCTAGTTTTAATAGAAACAAACCTCATAGTCATTGAAATTTTGTATAGAGATATATCTGATTCGTAATACACAGAGGTCAGAGCAGTCAAACCCTGAAATAGGGGATACTTTAATTAATAAAATGTACTAATTGGCCAAATAAAAAATTCTAGAAAAACATTAGTAAATAGATATATGAGTCTAGATTCAGGGAAAATTTACGGATCTTGATTTCGAGTTTTGTAACTCGAGATATGATTTTTCTTGTAATTGTGACGCGAGTAGCTAGAAAGCTATGAATGTAGAAACAAATGATTTGAAGTTCTTAAATTGATAAATTATGTTTGGTAACCCCTCAAGCTCGACTCCGGTGATGGTCTCAGGCGTGGGGGTGTTACATTTAGTGGTATCAGAGTAGGTTTAGTCGGTTCTCGGACTACGTGTTGTATGTACGGATTTTTCTATACATGCCATATGTATGAATTGTGATAGTGTGAGGACTTCTGACCTTTTTAAATGATTTTTATATAGTAAATGGATCCTGATCCAGCTGTGGCAGATGAAGTAGAGAGTAATGCGCCAGCTCCGGCTGAAGGGGCAGCGCCGACTGAAAACCCACCTCCTACTGTTGGTCAGGGAGGAGGAGAAAGGGATCGGGAAACCTTTCTCCAAATGATGGGTGCATGGTACACTGAGTTCGTTCGTACGAACCCAAATGTACGACCTCCCCCACCTCCCCCAATTCCTCAACCTATGCCTCCAATGCCTCAAGGAGTGGATATGATAAAATTTCACAGAACCCCCGTTGATCGAATTCGTAAACAAGGGGCTGAAGAATTTAGAGCAAATATTGATGATGATGCAGAGAAAGTAGAGTTCTGGCTTGAAAATTCTATCCGGGTATTTGATGAATTATCTTGTACACCTGAAAAATGTTTGAAATGTGCTACATCTTTGTTGAGAGATTCAGCCTATAATTGGTGGAAGAGTTTGATTTCGGTGGTACCGAAAGAGAGGGTAACCTGGGAATTCTTTCAAGAAGAGTTTCGGAAGAATATATTAGTGA